>NC_142441.1:91310000-91935000 GCF_059453495.1 Arachis ipaensis | reverse complement strand
AGTGAGGTCGAATCCCACAGGGATTGATTGGTCAAGCAACTTTAATTAGAGGAATGTTCTAGTTGAGCGAAGCAGAATTTGGTTTGAGAGTTGCAGGAAATTAAATGGCGGGAAAGTAAATAGCAAAAAATGTAAATTGCTGGAAATAAAGAGCTGAATGTAAATGGCGGAAAGTAAATTGCAGAATCTTAAATGGGAATGGGGAAGATGCTCATAAAAGTAAACTGCAGAAATTAAAGAGAATGGGTAAGATCAGAGATGGGGATTCATTGGGCTTAGGAGATGTTGCATTCTCCGGATCAAGTTCATTTTGATCTCTTCCTCAATCAATGCATTCATTGATCTCCTTGGCAATCTTAAGTGATCGAATTCCAATTCCTTGGTAATTCAATCTCTCAAATCTTAATCAATAGCTAATTCCTTGGTTAATTGCTCATGAGAAGAGATGACGTATGGTCACTGATTATACCACATGCATTCCCAAATCAAGTGTTAGTAGGATTATAGTCACCATTTCCAACCAAACCCAATTTGGTCCAACATGAGAAAGTATTTCTAGCATGATCTCTTCATTCCTCTTCCAAGGTTCAGAAGAGATCCAAGTATGAATAGCTTCTTTTCCAAGATAACTACCCAGTTGGATGAAGATTGAAAGCTTTCTAGTAAAATCAAGAGAAAAGATAGAAGAAGAGTAATGAAAACTAGTATTGATCCATCAAATTACAATAGAGCTCCCTAACCCAATGAAAGGGGTTTAGTTGTTCATAGCTCTGGAAATAGAAAACAAAGATGGAGAACACATCATGAAAACTGGAACTAGAAGTACAGAGAAAGTAAATTATACAGAGAGTAGTTCCCAATTTCCAATCCCCCAAAAAGCTCCTTCCTAATTCAAAACTACCCCTATATATACTACTCTTCTGATCTTCTAGTTGGTTCTTCAAGTCTTAGATATGGGCCTTTGGATCTTGAATTTGAAGTAGTTATACTCTTCAGTGGGCTTAGCTTTACTTGCAGAGAGAAAGTGTGAAGTAGGCAGGGTGTTTAGCTCAGGACGTTAGTGGCGTTAACGTTAAGTGAGAGTGTGGGTTCGAGAACGTTAGTGACAATCACCTTTTTCACTAACGTTCCTCACCCAGGGATGGTCCACGTTAACTTCAACGTTAGTGGCACTAACATGACCACTAACGTTGCCTCTTGGTCCTTCGCACACGTTTTTGGGACTCACCTTTCCCAATAACGTTGAGAGTCTTCCCTTCCCCCTACGTTAGAGTCCACGTTAACTAGGTTAACGTGGCTTCTAACGTAGCAATGATAGCCATTTCCAACGTTAGTGACAAAGGCGAGTGTCACTAACGTTGGCTCATCATTCCCTTATCCACGTTAGCTTCCACGTTATCTAAGTTAACGTGGGAGTTAACGTGGCTCATTGTGGCTTGTGTTGGCTCCTTCTAACGTTAGTGACAATGTTTGGTGTCACTAACGTTGTCGATAACCTTTCTTCTTCACGTTAACTTCCACGTTAACTAGGTTAACGTGGGAGTTAACGTGGCTTCTTGGGGATAGTGTGTGTTCATCCCAACGTTAGTTACAATGTTTGGTGTCACTAATGTTGTCGACCACCTAGTTTCTTCACGTTAGCTTCCACGTTAATTAGGTTAACGTGGGAGTTAACGTGGCTTCTTGTGACTTGGCCAACGTTAGTGAGAAAGTTGAATGACACTAACGTTGGCGTCCCCCTTTTCTTCTTAACGTTAGAGGCCACATTAACTAAGTTAACGTGGCAACTAACGTGGCCACTTATGAACTTGGTCCAACGTTAATGATAATGTTAAGTGTCACTAACGTTGGCTCCATTTTGCTTTCCTCCACGTTAGAGTTCACGTTAACTTACTTAACGTGACTCTTAATGTGGGCAATGATGGCCTCGAGAGCGTTATTGGCAATTACTTTTCTCATTAACTTTGCAAGTTACTCCCATTCCACGTTAGTGTTAACGTTAGTGTAACTAACGTAGCCACTAAAGTGGTTCTTCTTTTCTTCCTTTGTCCTGAAATCAAGAAATAAAGTGCATCAAAGTTCTAGTCCAAGTCATGGGAAATGCAACATCCAATTTGTCCTTAAATTCATGCAAAATTCTCATAAAATCATGTAAAGTGCACAATGTATGCTTGAATCAAGATGTAAGTGAATATCTACCCAAAACTAGCTTATTTCCTAAGGAAATGCATGAAACTACCCTAAAAACAGTAAAGAAAAGGTCAGTGAAAATGGCCAAAATGCCCTAGCATCACAACACCAAACTTAAAGCTTGCTTGTCCCTAAGCAAGTACTGGAACAAGAGAATGATGAATGGAATGCCAAGAGAAATGAGTCATTCTTGTGGAAGTCATGTCCCTGGTTTTATGGTGGTTTCATGCAGAGCAAGTTAGGTTTATTCCTGGATTTCAGACCTTTATCATGTCCTAGAATACTCACTGTGAATGCATTCCATGAGACTTTTATTCATTGATCCTTTTATTGTTATTTCAGGGCTTATTTTTGTTCTTAGGCTAAGTGCTCTGTAAGGGGGCAACTCTTTAAAATAAGCTTTTAGCCAACACTCCCGAACCAGTTGGTTCAAGGTGCTAAGTGTTGAAGCACCCCTAAGGACTTACTTGCTCAAGTCTCTCCCCGATACATACACACCACAGGCATATAGTTTATTTATTTTCTTTTCTTGAGACCTTGGTGTCCAGCACCTCTTTGGGTTACTAAATGCTCTGTAGTGAGAGTTACTCTTGATAGTGGACTTTCAGCTGATAATCCCGAGTTAGTTAACCCAAGTTACCAAGTGATAAGGCACCCCTAAGAGCTTATTCATCCAAGTAGATCCCTCACACAGGAGCACCACAGACACATGCCTCAAGATTAAAACCATTGGTGCCTAGCCTTATTGCTTACTCTTTATCTTTTATTTTTCAACCTTTATTATTCTTTCCCTTTTTCTTATTAAGATCTTCTTATTTAGCTAGTCTCATGGGGTGTGTCTCAAGCATAGTATTCATGACAGATAGTTGTCCTCCCACCTTGTGGTTGAACCAACTTAGCTAATTTATGAGTATAACATAAACTCATGAACTTACTCCATAGTATGAACTCCTCTCTGGTCTTTAAAAACACTCATTCTCTTTTCATTTGATTTAAAGGGACAAGCATACAAGTAAGTAAAGAGAGGATGCAGTGACATAGAAACTAGCAAACATGGACCTCTTCAACACAAAAAATAAACTTAAAAGACAGAATTTAAAAAGGTTCAGACTAACATTTAACTATTAATCAAGATTGCATTTGGACTTCCAGTTTTCAACATTCTAAGTACATGGAATTAAGTGACAATACAACCTTTAGGGGATGGTTTCTAGCTGCCCCCTTTTTTTTGTCATCATCCTGGTCTTTGTTACCTCACTTCCTTGGGTGAAGGTGGACCATTTCCTCATAAGATTCCTGCAAAGTTATTGGAAGTTGCTTGTTCCCAAAGCACTTGATAAATAGTTAGCTTGCATGTATGCTTGTGACTTCTGAACGTAATTTGGTGTGTCAACACCAAACTTAGTTCCTTGCCCAGTACAGAACCTTGCATATATGCAGAGAACCTCATATCTTGTTTAACAAAACAATTATCAACTAAAACCTATCTAAATCTAAGTGGTTTCCATTGATTGATTGGAGCTAGCAATGTGCTTTGGGAATGGAGTGTGATTCCTTTGGGGGAACACCAAACTTAGAATCACACTTTCACTCTTGAATTGTTTTGGTGTGGAACACCAAACTTAGCTCCTTGCAATACAGGGGAAACAACTTGCGATCCTTATTGAAATAAAGATCAAAAGAAAACTACCTGAGGTTGGGTTACCTCCCAATAGAGCGCTCTTTTATCGTCGCTAGCTCGACTGTTCCTCATTTACTTGAGACGGTAATTCACTCTGGGGTTTTCCCCCATGTTGCCCAGATAATGCTTGAGTCTTTGTCTGTTCACTGTAAAAATCCTCTCTGAACCTTCATCCATGATTTTGATGTGTCCATATGGAGAAACTTTTGTGACAAGAAAAGGTCCGGACCACCTTGATTTGAGTTTTCCTGGGAATAGTCTCAATTTGGAATTGTAAAGGAGTACTCGCTGCCCCTTTTCGAAACTCCTGGGTGCAAGATGCAGGTCATGTCTTCTCTTTGCCTTCTCTTTATACATCTTGGTATTTTCATAGGCTTGTGACCAGAATTCCTCCATCTCTTGCAGCTGCAAGATCCTCTTTGCACCAGCAGCAATGCTGTCAAAATTTAGTATCTTGATAGCCCAGAGAGCCTTGTGTTCCAGCTCCATTGGTAAATGACAAGCCTTCCCATACACTAGTTGATATGGGGACATTCCAAGTGGTGTTTTGAATGCTGTTCTGTATGCCCAAAGAGCATCATCCAGCTTCTTCGACCAATCCTTTCTTGATGCACCCACAGTCTTTTCCAGAATCCTCTTTAGCTCTCTGTTGGATATCTCAGTTTGTCCACTTGTTTGGGGATGGTAAGGTGTGGCTACCTTGTGTTCTACCCCATATTGTAGGAGAAGAGCTTCTAGTGGTCTGTTACAAAAATGGCTCCCTCCATCACTGATGAGTGCTCGTGGGACTCCAAACCGGCTAAAGATATTCTTCCTGAGGAAGTTCATGACTACCCTGTTATCATTCGTTGGGGTTGCAATAGCCTCTACCCACTTGGAAACATAATCCACTGCTACCAAGATGTACTTGTTTGCATATGAGGTTAGAAATGGTCCCATGAAATCGATTATCCACACATCAAACAATTCCAGTTCCAAGATGAAATTTTGTGGCATCTCATTTCTTTTGGGCAAGTTTCCAGATCTTTGGCATTCATTGCAGCTCTTTACTAGTTCTTTGTCATCCTTGAACAGGGTGGGCCAAAAGAATCTGCTTTGTACCACCTTAGCTGTAGTTCTATCCCCTCCAAAGTGGCCTCCATAGCATGAGCCGTGGCAATTCCATAGGACCTCTCGTCCTTCTTATTCCGAAACACATCTTCTAAGGATTCCATCTGAACACTTCTTGAATAGATATGGCTCATCCCAGTCAAAGTACTTTGCATCATTCATGAGCTTCCTTTTTTGATGTTTATTGATCTCTGGAGGCAATGCCCCAGTTGCCTTGAAGTTGGCAATGTCTGCGAACCATGGTGCTTTGTGAACTATCATCAACTGCTCATCAGGGAAGAACTCGTTCACACTTGTATCAGGTGTTCCACCTTTATCATGAGGAATCCTGGATAGGTGATCTGCTACCTTGTTCTCCACTCCTTTCTTGTCTTTGATTTCAATATTGAATTCCTACAATAATAAGATCCATCTTATTAGTCTTGGCTTTGATTCTTGCTTGGCAAACAAATATTTAAGTGCTGTGTGATCTGTAAAAATAATCACTTTAGCACCAATGAGGTACGATCTAAACTTGTCAAATGCAAAAACTATTGCTAGAAACTCCTTTTCAGTAGTGGTATAATTTCTTTGAGTATCATTAAGGACTTTGCTCGCATAGTATATCACATGGACTAAGTTATCTTTCCTCTGTCCTAACACTGCCCCAACTGCAAAATCAGATGCGTCACAAATTAATTCAAATGGTAAATTCCAATCAGGTGGGGAAATGATAGGAGCAGAGGATAACCTCATTTTCAAATTTTCAAAGGCTAACATGCATGTTTCATCAAAGATAAATGGTGTATCAGATACAAGGAGATTGCTTAAGGGCTTGGCTATCTTTGAAAAATCTTTAATAAACCTTCTGTAAAAACCCGCATGCCCTAAAAAGCTCTTAATTGCCCTGACATCACTGGGTGGAGGCAGTTTTTCAATAAGTTCTACTTTGGCTCTGTCAACCTCAATGCCTTGGTTAGAAACTTTGTGACCAAGGACTATTCCTCCTGTCACCATAAAGTGACATTTCTCCCAGTTCAAGACCAGATTGGTCTCTTGGCATCTTTTCAATACCAAGGCGAGGTGATGTAGGCAACTAGGAAATGAATCTCCGAATACCGAGAAATCATCCATAAAAACTTCAATGAATTTTTCTATCATATCTGAAAAAATAAAAAGCATGCAGCGTTGGAAAGTCACAGGTGCATTACATAGCCTAAATGGCATGCGCCTGTAGGCAAACACTCCATAAGGGCAAGTGACTGAGGTTTTCTCTTGATCTTTGGGATCAACCACTATTTGGTTATATCCTGAATAACCGTCGAGAAAACAATAATAAGCGTGCCCTGCGAGTCTTTCCAACATCTAATCCATGAATGGAAGGGGGAAATGATCTTTTCGTGTAGCCTTATTGAGCTTCCTGTAGTCTATGCACAGCTGCCATCCTGTGACTGTCCTTGTAGGAATTAGTTCGTTCTTCTCATTGGGAACTGGTGCACAAAATTGTGATCTCAGGCAACGGCGCCAGAAACTCTGTACGCACGTCTTAATATATCGTTTTTCATTCACAACTTCGATACAACTAACCAGCAAGTGCACTGGGTTGTCCAAGTAATAAACTTTACGTGAGTAAGGGTCGATCCCACGGAGATTGTTGGTATGAAGCAAGCTATGGTCACCTTGTAAATCTCAGTCAGGCGGATATAAAATAGTTATGGAGTTTTTGAATATTAATAATAAATAGAAAATAAGGATAGAAATACTTATGTAATTCATTGGTTAGAATTTCAGATAAGCGTATAGAGACGCATTCGTTCCTCTGAACCTCTGCTTTTCTGCTGTCTTCATCCAATCAATCTTACTCCTTTCCATGGCTGGCTTTATGTAAGGACATCACCGTTGTCAATGGCTACTTTTTATCCTCTCTGGAAAATGGTCCGATGCACTGTCACTGCATGGCTAATCGTCTGGAAGCATCACCCTTGTCAATGGCTGCATCCCATCCTCTTGTGAAAATGGTCCAAATGCTCTGTCACAGCACAGCTAATCATCTGAGGTTCTCGATCATACTGGAATAGGATTCACCCTCCTTTTGCGTCTCTCACTACGCCCAGCACTCGCGAGTTTGAAGTTCGTCACAGTCATTCAATCCCAGAGTCCTACTCGGAATACCACAGACAAGGTTTAGACATTCCAGACTCTCATGAATGCCGCCATCAATCTAGCTTATACCACAAAGATTCTGATTAAGAGATCCAAGAGATACTCATTCAATCTAAGGTAGAACGGAAGTGGTTGTCAGGCACGCGATCATAGGGAATGATGATGACTGTCACGTTCATCACATTCAGGTTGAAGTGCGAATGAATATCTTAGAAGCGGAATAAGTTGAATTGAATAGAAAAATAGTAGTACTTTGCATTAATCTTTGAGGAACAGCAGAGCTCCACACCTTAATCTATGGAGTGCAGAAACTCTACCGTATGAAAATACATAAGTGATAATGGTCCAGGCATGGCCGAATGGCCAGCCCCCATGAAAGTCTAAGATAGCATAAAACTGATCAAAGATCTCTAATACAATAGTAAACAGTCCTATTTATACTAAACTAGTTACTAGGGTTTACAGAAGTAAGTAATTGATGCATAAATCAACTTTCGGGGCCCACTTGGTGTGTGCTTGGGCTGAGCCTGAATGCTACACGTGTAGAGGTCAATCTTGGAGTTGAACGCCAGTTTGTAACGTATTTCTGGCGTTTAACTCTGGCTTGTGACGTGTTTCTGCCGTTTAACTCCAGACAGCAGCGTAAAATTGGCGTTCAACGCCCGTTTACGTCATCTAAACTCGGCCAAAGTATAGACTATTATATATTTCTGGAAAGCCCTGGATGTCTACTTTCCAACGCAATTGGAAGCGTGCCATTTTGAGTCTTGTAGCTCCAGAAAATCCACTTTGAGTGCAGGGAGGTCAGAATCCAACAGCATCAGCAGTCCTTCTTCAACCTCTGAATCTGATTTTTGCTCAAGTCCCTCAATTTCAGCCAGAAAATACCTGAAATCACAGAAAAACACACAAACTCATAGTAAAGTCCAGAAATGTGAATTTAACTTAAAAACTAATAAAAACATCCCTAAAAGTAACTAGATTCTACTAAAAACATACTAAAAACAATGCCAAAAAGCGTATAAATTATCCGCTCATCACAACACCAAACTTAAATTGTTGCTTGTCCCCAACAACCGAAAATCAAATAGGGTAAAAAGAAGAGAATATACTATAAATTCCAAACTATCAATGAAACATAGCTCCAATCAGATGAGCGGGACTTGTAGCTTTTTGCCTCTTAAATAGTTTTGGCATCTCACTTTATCCTTTGAGGTTCAGAATGATTGGCATCTATAGGACCTCAGAGTTCAGATAGTGTTATTGATTCTCCTAGTTCAGTATGATGATTCTTGAACACAGCTACTTTATGAGTCTTGGCCGTGGCCCTAAGCACTTTGTTTTCCAGTATTACCACCGGATACATAAATGCCACAGACACATAACTGGGTGAACCTTTTCAGATTGTGACTCAGCTTTGCTAAAGTCCCCAATTAGAGGTGTCCAGGGTTCTTAAGCACACTCTTCTTTTGCTTTGGACCTTGACTTTAACCGCTCAGTCTCAAGTTTTCACTTGACACCTTCACGCCACAAGCACATGTTTAGGGACAGCTTGGTTTAGCCGCTTAGGCCAGGATTTTATTCCTTTAGGCCCTCCTATCCACTGATGCTCAAAGCCTTGGGATCCCTTTTATTTCCCTTGCCTTTTGGTTTTAAGGGTTACTGGCTTTTTGCTCTTGCCTCTTGGTTTTAAGAGCTTTTGGCTTTTTCTGCTTGCTTTTTATTTTTATTTTATTTTATTTTTTTCGCCCTTTTTTTTTCTGCAAGCTTTGTTCTTTGCTGCTTTTTCTTGCTTCAAGAATCATTTTTATGATTTTTCAGATTATCAAATAACATGTCTCCTTATCATCATTCTTTCAAGATCCAACATATTTAACATTCTTAAACAACAACTTCAAAAGACATATGCATTGTTCAAGCATTCATTCAGAAAACAAGAAGCATTGTCACCACATCAATATAATTAAACTAAATTCAAGGATAAATTCAAAACTCATGTACTTCTTGTTCTTTTGAATTAAAACAGTTTTCATTTAAGATAGGTGATGGGTTCATAGGACATTCATAACTTTAAGACATAGTTACTAACTACTAATGATCATGTAATGAAGACACAAACATGGATAAGCACTTAACATAGAGAAAACGAAAAACAGAGAATGTAAGAACAAGGAATGAGTCCACCTTAGTGATGGTGGCGTTTCCTTCTTGAGGAACCAATGATGTCCTTGAGCTCTTCTATGTCTCTTCCTTGTCTTTGTTGCTCCTCCCTCATTGCTTTTTGATCTTCTCTTATTTCATGAAGGATGATGGAGTGCTCTTGATGTTCCACCCTTAATTGTCCCATGTTGGAACTTAATTCTCCTAGGGAGGTGTTGATTTGCTCCCAATAATTTTGTGGAGGAAAATGCATCTGAGGCATCTCCGGGATCTCATGGTGATGAGCTTCATGTGTCTCTTGAGATCCATGAATGGGCTCTCTTGCTTGCTCCATCCTTTTCTTAGTGATGGGCTTCTCTTCCTCAATGGGAATGTCTCCTTCTATGAAAGCTCCAGCTGAGTAACATATATGGAAAATAAGATGAGGGAAAGCTAGCCTTGCCCCAGGAGAGGGCTTTTCAGCTATTTTGTAGAATTCAAGGGAGATGACTTCATGAACTCTACTTCCTCTCCAATCATGATGCTATGAATCATGATGGCCCGATCCACAATAACTTCAGATCGGTTGCTAGTGGGATGATGGAGCGTTGGATGAATTCCAACCATCCTCTAGCCACAGGCTTGAGGTCCAGTCTTCTCAATTGAACTGGCTTGCCTTTGGAGTCAATCTTCCATTGAGCTCCTTCCACACATATGTCCATGAGGACTTGGTCCAACCTTTGATTAAAGTTGACCCTTCTAGTGTAGGGGCGTGCATCTCCTTGCATCATAGGCAAGTTAAACGCCCACCTCACATTTTTCGGACTAAAATCTAAGTATTTCCCCCGAACCATTGTAATATAATTCTTTGGGTTTGGGTTCTTACTTTGATCATGGTTCCTAGTGATCCATGCATTGGCATAGAACTCTTGAACCATTAGGATGCCGACTTGTTGGATGGGGTTTGTTAGAACTTCCCAACCTCTTCTTTGGATTTCATGTCGGATCTCCGGATACTCATTATTCTTGAGCTTGAAAGGGACCTCGGGGATCACCTTCTTCTTGGCCACAACATCATAGAAGTGGTCTTGATGAGCTTTGGAGATGAATCTTTCCATCTCCCATGACTTGGAGGTGGAAGCTTTTGTCTTCCCTTTCCCTTTTCTAGAGGATTCCCAAACTTAGAATATTGCTCGCCCTCGAGCAAGAGAAGAAAGAATAGATGAAGAAGAAGAAGAAAATATGGAGGAGAGGGGGGAGGGGTGTATTCGGCCAAGAAGGGGAAGAGAGGGTTGTGTTGTGTGAAAATGAAGAAGAATTGAGGGCTTTATATAGGGAAGGGAGGGGGGGTAAGGTTCGGCCATAAGGGTGGGTTTTGGGTGGGAAATTGATTTTGAATTTTGAAGGTAGGTGGGGTTTATGAGGTAGGTTTATGGGGAAGAGTGGATGGATGTGAGTGGTGAAGTGGTTATAGGGAAGAGAGATTGAGGTGATTGGTAAAGAGTTTTGGGGAAGAGTGTTTATGGGATTATGTGAAAGAGGGGTGAGAAGAAGTGAGTGGAGGTAGGTGGGGATCCTGTGGGGTCCACAGATCTTGAGGTGATCCTGTGGAGTCCACAGATCCTGAGGTGTTCAAGGATTTACAACCTTGCACCAAATTAGGCATGCAAAATGCACTTGCACACAACTCTGGGCGTTCAGCGCCAGATTGGTGCTTGTTCTGGGCATTGAACGCCCATTTGTTGCCCATTTCTGGCGTTGAACGCCAAAACCATGCTTGTTCTGGGCGTTCAGCGCCAGCTCTTCTCCAGGGTGCAATTCTGGCGTTCAAACGCCCAGATGCTGCCCATTTTGGGCATTCAGCGCCAGAACCATGCTCTGTTCTGGCGTTGAACACCAGCCAGATGCTTCTTACTGGCGTTTAAACGCCAGTGAGATCCTCCTCCAGGGTGTGATTTTTCTTCAGCTGTTTTTGATTCCGTTTTCAATTTTTATATTTATTTAGTGACTCCACATGATCATGAACCTAATAAAACATGAAATAACAATAAAATTAGATAAATAAAAATTGGGTTGCCTCCCAACAAGTGCTTCTTTAATGTCAATAGCTTGACAGTGGGCTCTCATGGAGCCTCACAGATGTTCAGAGCATTGTTGAGACTTCCCAACACCAAACTTAGAGTTTGACTGTGGGGGCTCTGGTTGACTCTGTTTTGAGAGAAGCTTACTGTGCCTCTTTTCCATATTTACAGAAGGGTAACCTTGAGTTGTAAACACAAGGGAGTCCTCATTCAATTGAAGGACTAATTCACCTCTGTCAACATCAATCACAGCTCTTGCTGTGGCTAGGAAAGGTCTTCCAAGGATGATAGATTCATCCTCATCCTTCCCAGTATCAAGGATTATGAAATCAGCAGGGATGTAAAGGCCTTCAACCTTTACTAACACGTCCTCTACTTGTCCATAAGCCTGTTTTCTTGAATTGTCTGCCATCTCTAATGAGATTTTAGTAGCTTGCACCCCAAAGATTCCCAGTTTCTCTATTACAGAGAGGGGCATGAGGTTTATCCCTGAACCAAGGTCACACAGAGCCTTTTCAAAGATCATGGTGCCTATGGTACAAGGTATTAGGAACTTTCCAGGATCCTGTTTCTTCTGAGGCAATCTCAGTTGATCCAGATCACTTAGTTCATTGGTGAACAAGGGAGGTTCATCTTCCCAAGTCTCAATACCAAATAATTTGGCATTCAGCTTCATGATTGCACCAAAGTACTTGGTAACTTGCTCTTTAGTAACATCCTCATTCTCCTCAGAAGATGAATACTCGTCAGAGCTCATGAAGGGCATAAGCAGGTTCAATGGAATCTCTATGGTCTCTAGATGAGTCTCAGATTCCTTTGGTTCCTCAAAGGGAAACTCCTTATTGATCACTGAACGTCCCAGGAGGTCTTCCTCACTGGGATTTACGTCCTCCCCTTCCTCTCCAGGTTCGGCCGTGTTAACTATGTCAATGGCCTTGCACTCTCCTTTTGGATTTTCTTCTGTATTGCTTGGGAGAGTACTAGGAGGGATTTCAGTGATCCTTTTACTCAGGTGGCCCACTTTTGCCTCCAAATTTCTAATGGAGGACCTTGTTTCATTCATGAAACTTACAGCGGCCTTAGATAGATCAGAGACTACGTTTGCTAAATTAGAGGTATTTTGTTCAGAGTTCTCTGTCTGTTGCTGAGTGGATGATGGAAAAGGTTTACTATTGTTGAACCTATTTCTTCCACCATTATTAAAGCCTTGTTGAGGCTTTTGTTCATCCTTCCATGAGAGATTTGGGTGATATCTCCATGATGAGTTATAGGTGTTTCCATAAGGTTCACCTAAGTAATTTACCTCTGCTATTGCAGGGTTCTCAGGATCATAGGCCTCTTCTTCAGAAGATGCCTCTTGAGTACTGTTGGATGCAGCTTGCATTCCATTCAGACTCTGAGAAATCATATTGACTTGCTGAGTCAATATTTTATTCTGAGCCAATATGGCATTCAGAGTATCAATTTCAAGAACTCCCTTCTTCATAGGCGTCCCATTACTCACAGGATTCCTCTTAGAAGTGTACATGAACTAGTTATTAGCAACCATGTCAATGAGTTCTTGAGCTTCTGCAGGCATTTTCTTTAGGTGAATGGATCCACCTGCAGAAGTATCCAATGACATCTTAGCTAATTCAGACAGACCATCATAGAATATATCCAGGATGGTCCATTCTGAAAGCATGTCAGAAGGACACTTTTTGGTCAGTCCTTTGTATCTCTCCCAAGCTTCATAGATGGATTCACCTTCTTTCTGTCTGAAGGTCTGAACATCCACTCTAAGCTTACTTAGCTTTTGAGGAGGAAAGAACTTGGCTAAGAAAGCCTTCACCAGCTTATCCCAAGAGTTCAGGCTATCCTTAGGTTGAGAGTCCAACCATACTCTAGCTCTGTCTCTTACAGCAAAAGGGAAAAGCATGAGCCTGTAGACGTCAGGATCTACTCGATTAGTCTTAACAGTATCACATATCTGCAAGAATTCAGTTAAGAACTGAAAAGGATCTTCAGATGGAAGTCCATGAAACTTGCAGTTCTGCTGCATCAGAGAAACTAATTGAGGTTTAAGCTCAAAATTGTTTGCTCCAATGGCAGGAATGGAGATGCTTTTTCCAAGTAAATTAGAATTAGGTGCAGTAAAGTCACCAAGCATCCTCCTTGCATTATTATTATTTTCGGCTGCCATCTCCTCTTCCTGTTCGAAAATTTCTGAAAGGTGCTTGCTGGATTGTTGTAATTTAGCTTCTCTTAGTTTACTCTTCAGAGTCCTTTCAGGTTCTGGATCTGCTTCAACAAGAATGTTCTTGTCCTTTCTCCTGCTCATATGAAAAAGAGGGACAGAAAAATAATAATAATAGAGGTCCTTTTTACCACAGTATAGAGGTCCCTGTGTGAGTAGAAGAGAAGAAGAAGAAAAAATTCGAACACAGATGGAAGAGGGGGTTCGAATTTGGGTGAGATGAAGTGTTAGTAGATGAATAAATAAATAAAAGAAGATAAGAGAGAGAGAGAATTTTCGAAAATAATTTTTGAAAAAGAGTTAGTGATTTTCGAAAATAGTTTTTGAAAAAGGTTAGTGATTTTCGAGAATCAAAAATTAAAATAATTAGTTAATTAGAAAGAAATTTTGAAAAAGAGGGAAGATATTTTCGAAAATTAGAGAGAGAGAGTTAGTTAGGTAGTTTTGAAAAAGATAAGAAACAAACAAAAAGTTAGTTAGTTAGTTGAAACAAATTTGAAAATCAATTTTGAAAAGATAAGAAGATAAGAAGTTAGAAAGGATATTTTAAAATAAAATTTTGAAAAAGATAAGATAAAGAGATATTTTTGAAAAGATATGATTGAAATTAGTTTTGAAAAAGATTTGATTTTTAAAATCACAATTAATGACTTGATTCACAAGAAATCACAAGATATGATTCTAGAACTCAAAGTTTGAATCTTTCTTAACAAGCAAGTAACAAACTTGAAATTTTTGAATCAAAACATTAATTGATGATGTTATTTTCGAAAATTAGGAGATAAGGATAAGAAAAATATTTTTGAAAAATATTTTTAAAATTTTCGAAAATAAATAAGAAAAATGAAAAAGATTTGATTTTTGAAAAAGATTTTGAAAAAGATAAGATTTTTAAATTGAAAATTTGATTTGACTCATAAAAACAACTAGATTTTAAAAACAAGAAAAGAATGCATATGAAAAATAAGAAAAGACACTAAAACATGAAAACATCAAGATCAAACAAGAAGACTTACCAAGAACAACTTGAAGATCATGAAGAACACTATGAATGCATGAATTTTTTGAAAAATGCAAGATGAATATGCAATTGACACCAAACTTAAAATCTGACTCAAGACTCAAACAAGAAACACAAAATTTTTTTGATTTTTATGATTTTCTAATTTTTTTGGATTTTTGTATATTTTTTCGAAAAAACATGTAGGAAAAAGAAAATAAGGATTTCAAAATTTTTTTAATATGAATTCCAGGAATCTTGTATTCTTAGTCGAAAGCTCTAATTCGAGGGTCAGGCATGGCTTAATAGCCAGCCAAGCTTTAGTATGTAACTCAGACATGCCACGGCTGACATTCCAATTAACTTGCCTCTATGCTGATGGTTGGAAGCCCCTATCCAAAAGAATTAGACATGACTTTACAGCCAGCCAGGCTTCAACATGCTACATGAAACTCTAAAATTCATTCTTAAAAATTCTGAAGAAAAATATATTTTTGAAAAGATTTATTTTATTTTTTTTTTCGAAAACAGATGAGAAATTTTTAAAAGGTTTTTGAAAATTTTTTGAAAATAAAACAAAAAGAAAATTACCTAATCTGAGCAACAAGATGAATCGTCAGTTGTTCAAACTCGAACAATACCCGGCAACGGCGCCAAAAACTTGGTGCACGAAATTGTGATCTCAGGCAACGGCGCCAGAAACTCTGTACGCACGTCTTAATAAATCGTTCTTCATTCACAACTTCGATACAACTAACCAGCAAGTGCACTGGGTCGTCCAAGTAATAAACCTTACGTGAGTAAGGGTCGATCCCACGGAGATTGTTGGTATGAAGCAAGCTATGGTCACCTTGTAAATCTCAGTCAGGTGGATATAAAATAGTTATGGAGTTTTCGAATATTAATAATAAATAGAAAATAAGGATAGAAATACTTATGTAATTCATTGGTTAGAATTTCAGATAAGCGTATAGAGATGCATTCTTTCCTCTGAACCTCTGCTTTCCTGCTGTCTTCATCCAATCAATCTTACTCCTTTCCATGGCTGGCTTTATGTAAGGATATCACCGTTGTCAATGGCTACTTTTTATCCTCTCTGGAAAATGGTCCGATGCGCTGTCACTGCATGGCTAATCGTCTGGAGGCATCACCCTTGTCAATGGCTGCATCCCATCTTCTTGTGAAAATGGTCCAAATGCTCTGTCACAGCATGGCTAATCATCTGAGGTTCTCGATCATACTGGAATAGGATTCACCCTCCTTTTGCGTCTGTCACTACGCCCAGCACCCGCGAGTTTGAAGTTCGTCACAGTCATTCAATCCCAGAGTCCTACTTGGAATACCACAGACAAGCTTTAGACTTTCCGGACTCTCATGAATGCCGCCATCAATCTAGCTTATACCATGAAGATTCTGATTAAGAGATCCAAGAGATACTCATTCAATCTAAGGTAGAACGGAAGTGGTTGTCAGGCACGCATTCATAGGGAATGATGATGATTGTCACGTTCATCACATTCAGGTTGAAGTGCGAATTAATATCTTAGAAGCGGAATAAGTTGAATTGAATAGAAAAACCGTAGTACTTTGCATTAATCTTTGAGGAACAGCAGAGCTCCACACCTTAATCTATGGAGTGCAGAAACTCTACCGTATGAAAATACATAGGTGATAATGGTCCAAGCATGGCCGAATGGCCAGCCCCCATGAAAGTCTAAGATAGCATAAAACTGATCATAGATCTCTAATACAATAGTAAACAGTCCTATTTATACTAAACTAGTTACTAGGGTTTACAGAAGTAAGTAATTGATGCATAAATCCACTTCCGGGGCCCACTTGGTGTGTGCTTGGGCTGAGCTTGAATGTTACACATGTAGAGGTTAATCTTGGAGTTGAACGCTAGTTTGTAACGTATTTCTGGCGTTCAACTCTGGCTTGTGACGTGTTTCTGGCGTTTAACTCCAGACAACAGCGTAGAACTGGCGTTCAATGCCCTTTTACATCATCTAAACTCGGCCAAAGTATAAACTATTATATATTGCTGGAAAGCCCTGGATGTCTACTTTCCAACGTAATTGGAAGTGCGCCATTTTGAGTTCTGTAGCTCCAGAAAATTTACTTTGAGTGCAGGAAGGTCAGAATCCAACAGCATCAGCAGTCCTTCTTCAACCTCTGAATCTGATTTTTGCTCAAGTCCCTCAATTTCAGCCAGAAAATACCTGAAATCACAGAAAAATACACAAACTCATAGTAAAGTCCAAAAATGTGAATTTAACATAAAAACTAATGAAAATATCCCTAAAAGTAACTAGATTCTACTAAAAACATACTAAAAACAATGCCAAAAAGCGTATAAATTATCCGCTCATCAGGAACCACGGTAATTCCTCCCTTTTTTGGGACAACATGCACGGGGCTAACCCAGGGGCTGTCTGAGATCGGGTAAATTACCCCTCCCTGCCATAACTTCATATCTTCTTTCTATACCACTTCCTTCATGATTGGGTTCAACCTCCTTTGGGATTGAATGGATGGTTTGGCATCATCTTCCAGCAGTATCTTGTGCATACATATGGCCGAACTTATCCCCTTCAAGTCAGCAAGAGTCCAACCAATGGCATCTTTGTGGTTTCGCAGTACTTTGAGCAGTTCATCCTCTTGATCTTGGCTGAGGCATAAGCTTATAATTATTGGGTAATTTTCATCTTCTCCTAAGTGTGCATATTTGAGAGAGGGTGGCAATGCTTTGAGTTCAAGTTTGGGTACTTCTGACTTTTCGTTCTCTTCCTTTGGTGCACCTTGTATTTGACTCTCTGCTGTTGCAACCTCTTCAATAAACGTAGACTCCTCCTCTATTATACCTTCAGGTTCTTCTTCTTCAAAATTTTCCTGCACTGCGTCTTCAAGTGAGTCCAACCTCATACACTCTCCCATTTGCTCTGGTGGGTAACTCATGGCCTTGAACACATTGATCGTCATCTTTTCATTGTGTAATCTCAGGGTGAGATCTCCTTTTTGCACATCAATGACAGCTCCAGCAGTGGCCAAGAATGGCCTTCCCAGGATGATGGAAGCCTTGGCTTCCTCCTGCATGTCCAGCACTACAAAGTCTGCTGGGAAGATAAAATCTCCCTTTTTCACCAGCAAATCTTCTACGACGCCATGCGGGAACTTGAACAATCGGTCTGCCAATTGTAAGGCCATCTTTGTTGGTTTAGCTTCCTCAATCTTCATCTTTCTCATCATAACTACCGACATCAAATTGATGCTGGCTCCTAAGTCACAAAGAGCCTTTTCCACTGTGATTTCCCATATAATACAAGGGATCTGAAAACTCCCGGGATCCTTCAATTTCTGGGGTAGTTTGTGCTGAATGATAGCACTACATTCTTCGGTTAGTATCACAGTCTCGTTGTTCTTCCAGCTTCTCTTCTTAGTCATGAGCTCCTTCAAGAACTCGGTGTAGAGTGGCATTTGTTCTATTGCTTCAGCAAAGGGTATGTTGATTTGCAGTTTCTTGAAGATTTCCAAAAATCTCAAAAACTGATTGTCATCCTCTTTCTTCTTTAATTGCTGAGGGTATGGGACTCTTGGGGCGTCTGGCTTTAGCACTCCTTCCCCTTTTTGTGAACTCAAAGTGGGAACTCGAGCTTCGTCCTGCTCTTCTTCCTCTTTATTTGAGTCCACTTCTTGTGGTTTCTGGGGGGGTTTCCTTCAGTTCCTTCCCACTCCTAAGGGTGATAGCCTGACACTCCTCCCTTTGTGTTGAGCTAGTATTGCTGCGAAGGTTGTGGCTGGAAATTTGCTTGAATAAGTAGCCAATTTGTGTCTCAAGTTTCTTGATGGCAGCATCCTGATTCTGCATATTGGACATCACCTCTTCTCGGGATGCTTTACTATCTTGAATCTCTTTGCCTATGCCTTCAAGTAGATTCTCAATCTTTGAGATTCTGTCATCCAATGATTGTAGATCGTGATTAGAGGTGGAAGGATGAGGTAAGTTATTTTGGTTTTTGATGTGGATGTGGAGAGGTGTTGTTATTGGGGTGTTGATATGGTCTAGATGTGAAATTTTGGTGGCTTGCATTGTTGGGATTTGGGCATCTTTGACAAGGCTTTGGTCTAGTTCATTTCCCCACCCAAAGTTTGGGTGATTCCTCCATCCAGGGTTGTAGGTCTTGGAGTATGGATCATGGTTTTGCCAGGTGAATTACCAATGTAGTTGACTTGCTCCTGACTTCCCTCTGCTGAAGTGGTGATTGCTGCTACTTGGTTCCTCTCCATCTTCTTGGTGAGGTCAGCCAGCTGCTGGGTAATGAGCTTGTTCTGAGCCAGCAGCGCATCTACATTGTTTAGCTCCATCACTCCTCTTGTGTTCCCTCTTTCGGAAGCATAGAAGTAGTCGTTCTCTGCTACTATTTCAATGACATCTATGGCCTCCTCAATGGTCTTCTTCTTGTTCAAAGATCCTCCGGATGAATGGTCTACTGCCTTCTTTGACTCATAGGAGAGCCCTTCATAGAAAATGTGCAGCTGCACCCATTCATTGAACATATCTGGTGGGCACCTCCTTGTTAGGTCTTTAAACCTCTCCCATGCTTCATACAGAGTCTCACCATCTTGTTGCCTGAAAGTTTGGACCTCAGCTCTCAGCCTATTGATTTGTTGAGGGGGGTAAAATCTTGCTAAGAATTTGTTCACCACATCTTCCCAAGTTGTCAAGCTCTCCTTTGGGAAAGACTCCAGCCACTTGGCTGCCTTATCCTTGAGTGAGAATGGAAATAAGAGCAGTCTATAGGCATCAGGATGAACACCATTAGACTTCACTGTGTCACATATTCTCAGGAAGGTGGTTAGATGTTGATTGAGGTCTTCTTGGACACTTCCTCCGAACGAACAGTTGTTCTAAACAAGGGTGATGAGCTGTGGTTTTAGTTTAAAATTGTTGGCATGGATGGTTGGCTTTTGAATGCTACTTCCACAGTTTCCTAGGTTTAGATTGATGTAAGAGCC
Organism: Arachis ipaensis; assembly: GCF_059453495.1. Classification (NCBI taxonomy): domain Eukaryota; kingdom Viridiplantae; phylum Streptophyta; class Magnoliopsida; order Fabales; family Fabaceae; genus Arachis; species Arachis ipaensis. The sequence continues at coordinate 91,915,405 of NC_142441.1, read as the reverse complement.
TAAAACTCTTCTATCCTCCCCAGCATGATTTGCTCGTCCTCTTCCGCCATGGTTGTGAGCTTCTTCTTCACGATGGTTTTCCATGTTTTCTTCCGTGTTTGGTTCAAAGTATTCCTCAAAGTGTTCCTCCTCTTCTTCAGCACCAACTACACGTTTTTCTCTTGCCTCCCTCCTTAGTCTAAGGACGGTTCTCTCAGGTTCAGAATCAAAGGAAGTTGAAGCCCCGCTTCTTCTCCCTGTCATACAACCAACAAGTACAAGCAAAGAGAATAGGTGCAGAAAGTATATCCGTCAGAATTACTGTTAGTGTGAGTGATGCAATATATCAAACAGTTAGTGGGTTAGTAAAATGAATGGTAAATAACAAAGAAAAAGTAGGGGGAAGGGAAGAAATTAACTAAAACAGAAAGTAAATGACTCAAACAGAAAATTAAATCAAACAGAAAATTAAATCAAACAAAAAATAAAATGCTCAATCTAGTCATCCTCCAATTTAATCATTGTTGATGCACAATCAATCCCCGGCAATGGCGCCATAAACTTGATGCACGGAAAACTTGTTTCATAACAAATTTCCTTCGGCAAGTGTACCGAATTTGTCGTCAAGTAAAAACTCACAATAGAGTGAGGTCGAATTCCACAGGGATTGATTGATCAAGCAACTTTAATTAGAGGAATGTTCTAGTTGAGCGAAGCAGAATTTGAGTTGAGAATTGCAGAAAATTAAATGGCGGGAAAGTAAATAACAGAAAAGTAAATGCTAGAAATAAAAAGGTGAATGTAAATGACGGAAAGTAAATTGCAGAATCTTAAATGGGAATGAGGAAATTGCTCATAAAAGTAAATAACTGAAATTAAAGAGAATGGGTAAGATCAGGAATGGGGCTTTCATTGGGCTCAGGAGATGTTGCATTCTCCGGATCAATTTCATTTTCATATCTTCTTCAATCAATGCACTCATTGATCTCCTTGGCAATCTTAAGTGATCGAATTACAATTTCTTGTAATTCAATCTCTCAAATCTTGATCAATAGCCAATTCTTTGGTCAATTTCTCATGAGAAGAGATGAAGTATGGTCACTGATTATACCACATGTATTTCCCAAATCAAGTGTTGAGAGGATTATAGTCACATGTCCATCCAAACCCAATTTGGTCCAGCATGAGAAATCATTTCTAGCATTATCTCTTCATTCCTCTTTCAAGGTTCAAAAGAGATCCAAGTATGAATAGCTTCTTTTCCAAGATAACTACCCAATTGGATGAAGATCGAAAGCTTTCAAGTAAAATCAAGAGAAAAGATAGAAGAAGAATAATGAAAACTAGTATTGATCCATCAAATTACAACAGAGCTCCCTAACCCAATGAAAGGGGTTTAGTTATTCATAGCTCTGGAAAATGAAAACAAAGATGGAGAATACTTGATGAAACTAGAAGTGCAGAGAAAGTAAAATACAGAGAGTAGTTCTATGCCCAGAGGCTCCCTATAATTTTCAACTCCCAATTTAATTCAAAGCTACTCCTATATATACTACTCTTCTATTCTTCTAGTTGGCTCTTCAAGTCTTGGGTATGGGCCTTTGGATCTTGAGTTTGAAGCAGTTCTCTTCTTCATTGGGCTTAGCTTTACTTGCAGAGAGAAAATGTGAAGTGGGCAGAGACTTTAGCTCAGGACGTTAGTGGCGTTAACGTTCAATGAAAGTATGGGTTCGAGAACGTTAGTGACATTCAACTTTTTCACTAACGTTCCTCACCCAGGTAAGAGCCACGTTAACCTCAACGTTAGTGGCACAAACGTTACCACTAACGTTGCATCTTTGTCCTTTGTGCACGTTATTGGGACTCACCTTTCCCAATAACGTTGGGAAGCCTCCCCCTTCCCTACGTTAGAGTCCACGTTAACTTAGTTAACGTGGCTCTTTTAACGTAGGCTTGCCAACCTTCGAGAACGTTAGTGACACTTACCATTGTCACTAACGTTCCAATGTGCTCCTTAGCTCCCACGTTAGAGTCCACGTTAACTAGGTTAACGTGGCTTCTAACGTGGCTGTGCTAGCCATCTCCAATGTTAGTGACAAAGTTGAATGTCATTAACGTTGGCTCATCATCCCTCTCCTCACGTTAGCTTCCACGTTAACTAAGTTAACGTGGGAGTTAACGTGGCTCATTGTGGCTTGTGTTGGCTCCTTCCAACGTTAGTGACAATGTTTGGTGTCACTAACATTGTCGATAACCTTTCTTCTTCACGTTAACTAGGTTAACGTGGGAGTTAATGTAACCCGCATTTTTGAAAATCTAATTATAAATAAATTATGATTTTATCTTATTAAGTTTAAACTTTATAATTTTAGAAAATTATTTTGTTAGAAATAAATAAATAGACTCGGAGATAGTTTTATTTCGAATCAATTGATATTTTTAAATAATCTAATTATAATGGAATATGTTGTATAATTTTAGTAATTGAAAAATAAAAAAAGAATTGTATAATTTAATTTAAGTAACTATTATCCTAAAAAAAAAAGGTACGATTTATTTTATTAATTTGATATCTTATTTTATAAATTAATTAATTAAGAGTAATTAAATTAGTTTTATTAATATTTGGAGTTTAAGTTGATTAATATTCTTATGTAATTTTTATAATTGGTTATTTCAAATGCTTTGGAAATAAAATTTAGTAATGAAAGTATTATATAATTTAATTTAGGTAATTTCTAATATGAATGAATTATGGTTTATTTTATTAGTTTGAACTTTTAGAGATTAATTTATTAGGAATGATTAAATGGATTTTTATAAATACTTTAAGTTTAAGTAATTTTATTATAATTAGATATTTTGTAAATTGAAATTAAAATTTCGGTGATAGAAAAATAATAAAAAGTTATATCATTTAATTTAACTAATTAGTATTGAGTTTAAACTGTATTTTATAAAAATGTGATTAATATGTTTATTTTATAATTTAAATTAGAAATAATTAATTTCACTTAGCAATATGTTGATAAATGATGTTCTTAAATATTTTAAGAAAGTATATTTGATTTTAAAATTACTCTACCTTCCAATTTTATCAAAATATCTATTCATAGCTATCCTTTATTCTTTTATAAAATCCCTAATTTCTAACCCTAATTCCCAAATTGGAAATCAGAAACCCTAATCCTAATTTTTCCTTTTCCCCAGCCTGAGAACGCAGCCCCCACCCCACCTTTCTTCCAAAACACCAACACCCAAACAAAAGAAAGAAACAAAGAAATGGAAAGGGAGAACAGAGAGCTTGGAATCAGAGAAGAGGGAGCCGCACTCTGCGCCGTCCAGCTCACCGCCGCAGCACCTCGCTTGCGCCGTTATTCATGCCCATCGCCGTGCAGCCGTTGCTAACTCGCCTTGCCATCACCACCGCTGAAGCAAGGTCACATCGCCGTCAGATTTGAAGCCGTTGAGGAGCTGAACGCTCGCGAGTGAGAGGACAAACACGAGGAGAGCTTGTGCGCGAAGGGTAGCGCCGCTGTGTCTCTGTCGCACCTTCATCACTGTCGAAGCTGCACTTTCACGTCACCATCGTTGTACCTCCACCGAACCCATCACACCGCTGCTGTTGCGATGTCATTACTGTCGCGAGGGAGAAGAGATGCGTGAGGAAGGAAGCTCGCAGGGGAGAAAGAAGAGGCTGCCTGTGCCACCCGCTCTGTCGCGTCTGATCTCTGTTATCACCGCGTCGCTGCCACCGAAGGTCCGCCGCCATTGTTTCCATCGCCTCCATGCTTCATATTCATCATAGGTTACTCTGCCGTTGCTGTTCTATTCTGCTTTTCCCTGGTAGCATTGAGTTGTGTTCTGTTGCCATTATTTGGTTTGCTATTGCCTTGACTATAACATGCCTCGTTTTCTTGATCTTCCTTAGCTGCCAATCATTACTGTCTTTGTTCGGTATTGCTGTCCTTATCCGGAACCACTGATGTCATTGTCGTTGCTTCCCCAGAAGAACTGAGGTTACTGCTACTGTTCCGGCCGTACTAGCTATTGTAAACTGGAAAAAGAAGGGGATCGCCACATTTAAATTCGACGGTTTCGACTAACTGAGGTAGGGGGTTTAAAACGATTTCAATTTAAGAATGCCTACAATGTTTATTGAATAACTGCAAATAGATTTAATAGCTGTGAGTAATCGATTGATTATGTAATTATTGAATTGTGGCTGAAATTGTGATTGGAATGGTTGAGGTTGTGATTTGGAATTGTTGATTTGTGATATTGATTGATTATGTGGATTGGGAATTGCTTGATGACTAATTGTTGAGAATTTCTGAATTTTAATGGGTTATGTTGGATTTGTTGCCGTTGAGTTGTTATTTGGTATATTGTAATGTTAATGAACTTGGTTGGTGGTTGATTTGGAATTGGTTTTGAGGGGTTTTGAAGGGTTGGATTTTGAATACTAAATAGATTGCTGAAAATCTGATTTTTTGAAATTAAAAGGTGACTTTGGAAGTGAATCAGTTATTCAACGATAATCGAAATGATATAAGAGTAAAGGCTGAGTAAAGTATAATAAAAGTTGTTGTTGGGACACAATTTTGAGAAGTTTGAATTAATTATAGAACTAGTTATGATTTTTCAAAATTAAAATGTAAAACTTGATTTTCTGCATTATTTTTAAAGGAAGCCGGAAACTTTGAAAAACTATAACTATTTCTGTGATTATCGGAATTATGTGGGACCAAGTCCGGATTGAGCTTGGGCATATAGGGAACTGGACTGCTGAATTTGAGACTTTTTCACTAAGTTTATGATTTATGGTGAATTTTTGAATCATGGATGTCAAAACTGGTTTTTCTGCAGAACGTTTAACACAGCAGCAACTTGATTCCTCTATTGGAAATTCTGCAGTTTGAATTTTGAAATGGAACCAATTTTAAATAAAACTTTATTCCTATTATTTTAATACCGTAAAATTTCAGAACAATTGGACTTGTAGTTTTAAAGATATGAATTTTTAAAGGATGATGCATTATGCAGAAAAAGCCAGATTCTGTTTTCGTAAATTAGTAACTTTGGGAGTTTATAACTTTTTATCCTGGATAGATATTGAGATGTAACTAATTGGAGGTGAAAATTAAGTATGTTTAGTATATGTGATTTAAATTTCAGGATTTTTCATGTTTTAATAAGTAAGTTATGGGACTTGGAAGAGGTTGTGTTCAATGATTTGTAAAACAGAATTCTGCAGAAAATTACCTAACTTCCAAGCTACGTAAATCCTTCATTAAAAATGGTATGACCCTGGAACCAATTGAGAAAGAAATTTGGATGAGTTATGTTTAACCACATTAATTTTAAAGGTAGTTAAATTTAATTTGGATTTTATATGAAATTTCAAATGTTGTATGGTGCTGCTGTCTTCTGGTTTTAAAACACTGCAGAACAGTCACGGTTTTGCTTATATTTCCGAAGCTATAGTCAGCGAAAAATTATGATTTTTAATTTAATAGAAAGCTTAATCCGAGACGGTCGCATGGATATAAAGTTTGCGCAATTTCAAATTCATTTGATATTTTAAAAACAAAATGGAAATCAGGCTGCCAAGTTGTGTTGGTAATTATTTTGGATATGGAATTTAAGAAATAGATTTTCTATTAGCAAATGTTTTTGAGAATATATTGCTGTGGCAAATGCTGAAAGAGGCTGATGAATTGTTGAGAAAGAAGGAACCCGTAAGGGTGGATAAGTCCTATTTTTAAAGGAGATTATGTCCAAATTTTTATAAAAAATATAAGGGCTTAATCAAAATAAATATTTAGGGCTTATTTAATAATAATAACTTCAATGATTCTTTTAAGAAAAGAATATTTGATCTATGAGATTGTTGGCAAGGGTGTGGGTCTAGTCCCGCTTGCGAATATGCAATTATGAAAGAAAAAGGAAAGAATAAAGTACTTATTGTATGATTATCTGTTGCTTGAGGCAACCCAAGAGATATTATTTGTTTGTTTGTTGCTTGAAGCAACCCAAGAGATGTTTGTTTGTTGCTTGCGGCAACCCAAGAGATATTATATATATATTTGTTGCTTAATGCAACCCAAGAGATATTATTTATTTGTTTGTTGCTTAATGCAACCCAAGAGATGTTTGTTTATTTATCTGTTGCCCTGAGGTAACCCAAGAGTAATTTTCCGTTCCCAAGAGTATATATTTCCTGCGAGTAGAAAGCAGAGGCTGTCTCAATAGAGCTGCTAATAATTATATGCGCATTTATTTGAACGGAAAATCGTATTCGGGAAATCGTGAACTCGTGACCGGATAAATATCAGGAATGCAGGTGCTAACCGACACATGAGCTCATGGCCTGTACTAGGACTAGACATTTATCATATGCATCTATGTGACATTGTTTGGGTGTGCATATTGTAATTGGTTTGCCTAAATGAATAATTCTGTTAACTGTTAATTGCTATATTTGATATAATTGCTCTTGATTGTGTTTGAACCTCATTACTTGTGTTTGAAATTGATTGGCTGGATTGTGGTGAATTGGGTGTTGGTTGAATTGCTTGGGCCTGAGGCCATGACTGGTTTGTGTTGGAAGTCTAGTTCTGTATAAAGTATCTGACTGGTTCAGCATAGACTTAATGAACCTATGCTTGGAGCAGGATGATCATTTATACCGCGTAGGTAACTTCTTTTATGTTATGGTCTAGTAAGGTATGAAAAATCAAACAGGTTCAGCATAGACTTAATGAACCTATGACTGGGATAGGTTGGTCATTCATACAGTCTAGGAAACTTTTAAAAGTTTTACAAGAAAAATATGGATTTAGGATATTGAGTAATTAACTAATGCTTTTAAAGAAAGTTAGTTTCCTTTTAGATGTCTATGAATGCAGTTAACTATTTGCGCTTTATTCTTTACTTTCACGGCATTCTCGACCTCTACTGAGAACATGTGGTTTGGTTCTCACCCCCAAATTTTCCACCCTTTCAGCGACAGGTTTGAAGACGCAATTTGAAGCTGCGAGCGATCAGTAGGCTTTCTTTATGGTTTTAATTGCTTTCATAGAGTTCCCTCGCTCTTGTCCTTTGAGATTTTATTTTACATAGAGGGGTAGGTTTAGTATATTGTATTTGAGTTTTATTTGGTCTCTTTTGTATAAGAATTATTATCAATAATATTTACGTGATTATTATTATTTGTGAATGTTTGAATTATGACATTAATGAATAAAAAAAACAAAATTTTCTGGCATTTTCTTAAAACTGAAACGCGAACTCGATACAAAGGCTCGATAATTAAGTAGTTAATACTAGAGAAGGTTACGTAATGTTCTTTCTAGTGGAAATACCCTGACTTAAGCAAGGTATTTTGCTGGACGGGACGTTACAGTTAACGTGGCTTTTTGGGGATAGTGTGTGTTCATCCCAACGTTAGTGACAATGTTTGGTGTCACTAACGTTGTCGACCACCTAGTTTCTTCACGTTAGCTTCCACGTTAACTAGGTTAACGTGGGAGTTAACGTGGCTTCTTGTGACTTGGCCAACGTTAGTGAGAAATTTGAATGACACTAACGTTGGCGTCCCCCTTTTCTTCTTAACGTTAGAGGCCACGTTAACTAAGTTAACGTGGCAACTAACGTGGCCACTTATGAGCTTGGTCCAACTTTAGTGATAATGTTAAGTGTCACTAACGTTGGCTCCATTTCCTTTCTTCCACGTTAGAGTTCACGTTAACTTAGTTAACGTGACTCTTAACGTGGGCACTGATGGCTTCGAGAACGTTATTGGCAATTACTTTTCTCATTAACTTTGCAAGTTACTCCCATTCCACGTTAGTGTAACTAACGTAGCCACTAAAGTGGTTCTTCTTTGCTTCCTTTGTCCTGAAATCAAGCAATAAAGTGCATCAAAGTTCTAGTCCAAGTCATGGAAAATGCAACATCCAATTTGTCCTTAAATTCATGCAAAATCCTCATGAAATCATGTAAAGTGCACAATGTATGGTTGAATCAAGATGTAAGTGAATATCTACCCAAAACTAGCTTATTTCCTAAGGAAATGCATGAAACTACCCTAAAAACAGTAAAAAAAAGGTCAGTGAAACTGACCAAAATGCCCTGGCATCACTAACGCTACAAGTGTGACGTTAGTGCTGAAGTTAGTGTGGCTAACGTTACACTTGCTACCCCGTTGGTGTTTTTGGGGCTTAAACGATGCCTCTGATTTGTGCTTCAATTTCATGCCCACTATAGAGTATTATATATCGTTGGAAAGTTCTAAATGTCAGCTTTCTAACACAACTGGAATCACCTCAATTGGACCTCTGTAACTCAAGTTATGCTCTTTTGAAGGGGACAGGGTTGCTGGCATAATGGCTGGCGTTATTGGCAAACGTGAGTGCCAATAATGTCCGCGATCAGGGGCTGAAAATTGCCAGTTTCTGAAGCTCAACGTAATGTCCATCCCATACTATTATATATTTTTAGAAAGCCCTGGATGTCTACTTTCCAACGCCTTTGGAAGCGCATCATTTGGAGCTCTACAACTCGAGTTATACTTCTTGGAAGGTGAAGAGGCCAGCTGGCCTTACTACAGGTTGATACCATTTTCATCTTTGCACTTTCGGGGCATGTTTTCTCCCTCAAATGTAGTATCCACCATGTAGTGCCATATATTCTTGGAAAGCTCTGGAATCCTACTTTCCAATGCAACTAGAATCACCTCATTTGGAGCTTTGTGGCTCAAGTTATTCTTGTTTGAAGAAGGCATGGTCAGGCTGCTGGGTGAGACTTTTGCCCACGTTAACTACCACGTTAATGTAGTCAACGTGGAAGCTAACGTGGGTCTTTTTGCTTGGAAAACGTTAGTGGAGATCACCTTTTCCACTAACTTTGGCATCTCCCCTTCCTTCCACGTTAGTTCCCACGTTAATGTAGTTAACGTGGAAGCTAACGTGGGTCTTTTTACTTCGCAAACGTTAGTGGAGATCACCTTTTCCACTAACGTTGGCATCTCCCTTTCCTTCCACGTTTGTTCCCACGTTAATGTAACTAACGTGGAGACTAACGTGGGTCTTCTTGCACCTTCGCTAGCATTATTGGCACTCACTTTTGCCACTAACGCTGCTCCTTCTTCAAAGTTGATGCCATTAACGTTCCCACTAATGTTCCAACTTTCCTTCCTTCCATGTTAGTGGCCAAGTTAGTGGTACTAACGTAGCCACTAACGTGGCTCTTCTCTGCTTCTTGTTACCTGAAATCAATCAAATAAAGTGCATTAAAGTCTTGCTCTTAATCATGGGATCATGCATCATCCATTTTATCATTCAATTCATGCATAATTTTCATGAAATCATTCAAAATTCACAATGTTTGCTTGAATCATGGTGTGAATGCATTTTCATCCAAATACTTGCTCATTTCCTAGAAAAATGCATGAAACAACCCTAAAGCATACAAAAAATGGCTAGTAAAACTAGCCAAGATGCCCTGGCATCACAACAACAAACTTAAATCTTGCTTGTCCCAAGCAAGAAAAGAACTATGCACAAAGAATTCTCTTAATTGAAATGTATTGAAGAATTGCTTATGATGCCTTAGTGGGTGAAGTGAATAAGTGGCGGTGGGGTGAACTCTAATTTGTATGCTTATGCAAGGATTCCAGTGCTCATTAGTCCTTACATTTTGGAAGTCTTAGATCTTAGAACTTTCATTCTAATGATATTATGGAAATCTCTTTATAGATTGTCACCTGGAAGCAGCACTTATTTTCTAGCATTTTTCTTTCTTTTTTGGAATTTGGCCTCGACTCTAGGTGTCATGTATCAAAGCGGCTTTTTAAGATAAGCTTTCAATCAATACTCCTAAACCAGTTGGTCTAAGGTATGAGGTGTTGAAGCATCCCTTAGGATTTACTTGCTCAAGCCTCTCTCTTTGATACAAATCCACCACAAGCATTTAACTAGGACAATAACTCTTTGAGTTCTTGTTTCTTTCTTCTTCTTCCTAGTAATTGATGCTCAGAGCCTTGGGCTTATTCTTTGTTTTTCTTTTTCTTTTGTTTTCTTTTGTTACTGCTTCTTCGATCGATAGATGTTTGAGAAATTCCATAAAACTTCTCTAAACTTCATTTCCTGTCTATGAGCTCCCATGCAAGTTTTCACAAATATGCAACCTCAAGACACAATCATACAATCAGAACCTCCACTCCTCTTAATCTTTTGCTTGCCCCAAGATTTATAAAATTCTTCAACATTTTTCCTTTCAAAAGAATGATTTCTTTGTTGCATTCTTAGAGATATTAGGTGCAAGTAAAATTCAAGATGATAATCATGATATCATAGCAACATGTTACAAATCAAATATCAAATTATGCTTATTCACAAGGAGTAATCACACATGCATACAAAGAAAATAGAAGACAATCATGCAATTTAAAGTGCTGGAAATAAGTAAGAGGAAAAAGGAACTTTACCACCTTGTAGTTCATCTTCATTGTTGTTGTCCCTTTCCTCCTATTCTTCCCCTTCCCACACCAAACTTAGAATGATTGCTTATACTCAAGCAACAATTAAAACAGTGGTGATGGGGTCTATGATGGATCATGAGTGTCTTAGAAAGAAGTGTGAGTATGCATGTATTTCAGCAAGCAAGATTAAGGATACAATAAAGGCACAAGAGATACAAATAGAGACATTTTGATTGCATTAATAAGTGGTGTTGGCATGGTACTTTGCATGAAAGTTAAGTGGCAACACCAAACTTAGTGTGACACTTTCAATTTAGAATGTTGCAAGTACCCAGTGAAGATTGAAAATCAAATTGTTGCATGGCAACACCAAACTTAGAATGCAATCATATGCCAAATTATTGAAAGTGAACTAAGCAAAGCAAGGAAATGTTACCTACGGTTGGGTTGCCTCCCAACAAGCGCTCTTTTAATGTCATTAGCTTGACATGTTGTTCATGACTTTCTTCCTCTTCTTCTAGTTTGTTAAGAGGAATGACCTCAAGAGGAAAGAGGAGCCAGTTAATGCCCCTTGTTTTGAGTGCTTCTCCCCAGCAAGCTTTCTTTTGTTGTTAGCTTGTGTAAACTTGCTTGTTGGGGTAGGGGTGGGATGGCTTTTAGTTGACCTTTTCTTCTTCATGGATATTGTCCTTCTTTTTTTGGTCACCATCCTCTTTTTAGTGCTCATGTTGATTACCTTCACCACCTTGCTTTCAGAATTTGGGTATTGTATGATGGGTGGAGCATCCTCTTCATCAAGAACTTCTTGAATTGGTGGTTCAATGAACTCACCCTCTATACAACTCTCTGTTTCATTAGAGTGTGGGCTCCCTTGATTGACTTCCTCCCTTTTTCTTGACCTTTGAATGAACTCCTCTGTTTCTGGAGAGAGTGGAGTGATCTCTCATTGTGATCTCAGCTCTTCAATGAATTATTCTTCAGAATAGAGTTGTGCATTCTGTCTCAATTTTTCTTTATGGTCTCTTTCTGCTATTTTCTCCTCTTCATTTGTCTTTATTATTTCTTCAAGGAGGAGTTCTATCCTAGCGAATCTCTCTTCTTCTCTACTTTTTTTGAGCTCTTCCATGATGAGTTCCATCCTAGCAAGTCTATCTAAAGGCGGTTGGGTAGGTTCTAATGGTTGGGCGGGGTTAGCTTGTAAATGGAATTGGTTGTTTTGTGGTTGTGTGTTCTAAAAGTGGTATGACTCTTGTGGGTAGTGGATTGAGTTTTGTGGATGGTGAAATGAATTGTATGGATTTGGGATAGACTTTTGTGCTGAGGCAAACTCAAATAATGAAGAATTTAGGCATGTAAAACTTGGAGGTGAGGTTGGATAATTGAGAGGTGATGGCTCTTGATGAATGGGGTATGAATGAGTGGAATCTCTTTGATTTTGATCTTCCAAGCCACAACCTGAGTAGTGATCAATTTCACCAAAATATGGACCATTTTGTGGCTCTGGAAAGTACCCCATTTCATGTTCTTGATACTCTCACCCACTATGAGCATAGTAAAGTGAATCATTCTGTGGTGGTGGAGAGTTTTCCATGAAATTTGATTGACTAAAATATGATGGATGCTCCTTTCTTTCCTGCAGAAAGCTCTGTCTCAAACAATAATCACCAAAAGAAATTAGAATCTCCATTGTCACAGATGAGGAAATTCCCAGTGAGGCAATATCACAAATAGTTAGTTAGCAAAAGAAAATAGAGAAACAAAAGAAAACAAAGACAAAAGAAAAGTGTCTAATCTAGTAAATCAATCAACCGGTAGTTTGTTAATCACAATTAATCCCCGGCAACGGCGCCATAAACTTGATAGCACAGAAACTTGTCTCTCAACAAATTTCCTTCGGCAAGTATACTGAATTGTCGTCAAGTAATAACTCACAAAAGAGTGAGATCGAATCCCACAGAGATTAACGGATTAAGCAATCAATGGTTGATTAATTATCCTAGTCAGACGATTCAGATTTGGATAATGAGCAGCAGGAATTGTAAATTAACAGAAAAGAAAGGAAAAGCAATAAAGTGCAGAAAAGTAAAATGACAAGAAAAGTAAATGTAAGAACTAAAAATAAAATGAACATTGGGATCAAGAGATATTGCAATCCTCCGGATCATGTTCATTCTCATCTCTTCCTCAATCAATGCGTTCATTGATCTCCTTGGCAATCTTAAGTGATCGAATTACAATTCCTTGTAATTCAATCTCTCAAATCTTGATCAATAGCCAATTCCTTGGTCAATTGCTCATGAGAAGAGATGAAGTATGGTCACTGATTATACCACATGCATTCCCAAATCAAGTGTTGGTAGAATTATAGTCACCATATCCTTCCAACCCCAATTTGGTCCAACATGAGAAAGCATTTCTAGCATGATCTCTTCATTCCTCTTCCAAGGTTCAGAAGAGATCCAAGTATGAATAGCTTCTTCTCCAAGATAACTACCCAATTGGATGAAGATTGAAAGCTTTCTAGTAAAATCAAGAGAAAAGAAAGAAGAAGAAGAATGAGAACTACAATTGATCTATTGAATCACAATAGAGCTCTCTAACCCAATGAAAAGAGTTAGTTGTTCATTGCTCTACAAAAAAATAGAAAAGAAAGAAAGTGCAGAAAAGTAAAGATGAAGATTAAAACTAAAATTGAAACTTCAAAATTCATAAATGAAAAGTACAAAGAAAAGAAAGAAAAGGAAAAGTGTGTGAGGGGAGGGAGTCCGAAGACCCCTCTCTAATCCCCCCTCCAGAATCCCCCTTTGAATGTAAAAGCTAAGGCCCTTATATAGGCTCTCCTAAATTACAAAATAAAATTAAAAGCAATTTACAATTAAATGAAAATTCCTTTTCTAGATGCTTCTTGTGGCCTTGATTGGTTGACACTTGTGGGCTTGCTTCCTTGAGGTTGGGTGGTCCTTGAAAGAGAATCAAGTTGAGGTCCAGGTGCTAATGTCAGTGCTAACGTTAGCCACACTAACGCTACAAGTGTGACGTTAGTGCTGAAGTTAGTGTGGCTAACGTCACACTTGGTACCCCATTGGTGTTTTTGGGGCTTAAAATATGCCTCTGGTTTGTGCTCCAATTTCATGCCCACTATAGAGTATTATATTTCTAACGCAACTGGAATCACCTCAATTGGACCTCTATAACTCAATTTATGCTCTTTTGAAGGGGACAGGGTTGCTGGCATAGTGGCTGGCGTTATTGGCAAACGTGAGTGCCAATAACGTCCGCGATCAGGGGCTGAAAATTGCCAGTTTCTGAAGCTCAACTTAATGTTCACTCCATACTATTATATATTTTTGGAAAGCCCTGGATGTCTACTTTCCAACGCCTTTGGAAGCGCATCATTTGGAGCTCTACAACTCGAGTTATACTTCTTGGAAGGTGAAGAGGTCAGCTGGCCTTACTACAGGTTGATACCATTTTCATCTTTGCACTTTCAGGACAGATTTTCTCCCTCAAATGTAGTGTCCACTATGTAGTGCCATATATGCTTGGAAAGCTCTGGAATCCTACTTTCCAATGCCACTGGAATCACCTCATTTGAAGCTTTGTGGCTCAAGTTATTCTTGTTTGAAGAAGGCATGGTCAGGCTGCTGGATGAGACTTTTGCCCACGTTAACTACCACGTTAATGTAGTTAACGTGGAAGCTAACGTGGGTCTTTTTGCTTCGCAAACGTTAGTGGAGATCACCTTTTCCACTAACTTTGGCATCTCTCCTTTCTTCCACGTTAGTTCCCACGTTAATGTAGTTAACGTGGAAGCTAACGTGGGTCTTTTTACTTTGCAAACGTTAGTGGAGATCACCTTTTCCACTAACGTTGGCATCTGCCTTTCCTTCCACGTTAGTTCCCACCTTAATATAACTAACGTGGAGACTAACGTGGGTCTTCTTGCACCTTCGCTAGCGTTATTGGCACTCACTTTTGCCACTAACGCTGCTCCTTCTTCAAAGTTGATGCCATTAACGTTCCCACTAACGTTCCAACTTTCCTTCCTTCCACGTTAGTGGCCACGTTAGTGGTACTAACGTAGAAACTAACGTGGCTCTTCTTTGCTTCTTGTTACCTGAAATCAATCAAACAAAGTGCGTCAAAGTCTTGCTCTTAATCATGGGATCATGCATCATCCATTTTATCATTCAATTCATACATAATTCTCATGAAATCATTCAAAATTCACAATGTTTGCTTGAATCATGGTGTGAATGCATTTTCATCCAAATACTTGCTCATTTCCTAGAAAAATGCATGAAACCACCCTAAAGCATACAAAAAATCGCTAGTAAAACTAGCCAAGATGCCCTGGCATCACATGTATCAAGAATGGGACAATCAAAGGTAGAAGGAGTCATATGTGCATGATTAATCTTCATGGCAACAACCTCCACCAATAGACTATGAACAAGAGCCTTTCTTTGATGCATATCAATCCAATGGCTATGGTGAATCTCCTTGTGACTTTCAAGAACCACCACCATATGCCTATGAGCCAAATCCTCAACATAGCCATCTACCACACTCACAAGCCTCTTTTCACCAAACACCTCCATGTGACCTTAACCCATTTCCACCATACCAACTACCTCTCAACCATATGAGCCACACATGGAACCACTATTGGTGGTGTGATAATTTCTGACTGCATGTGTGATTTAGGAGCATCTGTAAGTATAATGCCTTTGTCTATATATGATGTTTTGAGGCTCCCTCCCTTAAAAAGGTCGGCAGCTCGTTTTGTGTTAGCAGATAAAAGCTTTATTACAGTGGTTGGAGTTGCTGAAGATGTCTTAGTGGGCATTAAGGGACTCACGTTCCCCACTGATTTTTATATCCTGGAAATGCCCCCAAAATGACTTAGACAAGCCATCATCAATCGTACTCAGAAGGCCATTCTTGAAGACCTCAAAGTTTAAATTAGATGCTTTTTCAGAAACATACTCTTTTAAAATAGATGGCCGAATAGTGATCTTCAACCTGAATGGAGTTATGACACATCCTCCGGAGGATCACTCTATCCTCAAGTGTGACATTATAGATGAAACCATGGCTGAAGTTCACCAGGAGAAATTTAAAGAGAAGCACACAGGACAAGGCCCAAGTGTGGGGACATTCTTAGAGGACAATGACAGTGCCTTACCACTCTTACTAGCTCTAGACAACCCAGAGCCTGAACATGATCAGAAGTTAGAATTAAAACCCCTTCCTCCGCACCTCAAATATGCTTACCTTGAAGACGGGCAGAAGTTTCCGGTTATCATTGCAAGGGAACTCACTTCTCAACAGGAAGAGCAACTACTTGGTATGCTGAGGAGGCACAAGAAGGCAATTGGTTGGAGTTTGGCAGACATAGTAGGCATCAATCCCCAAGTCTGTGAGCATAGGATATTTTGAGAAGAAGGAGCAAAACCTGTCCGTCAACCCCAGAGAAGACTGAACCCCACTATCCTCGAGGTTATCAAAAAGGAAGTGACCAGACTACTGGAGGCAGACATCATCTACCCCATCTCAGACAGTGAATGGGTGAGCCCAGTACAAGAAGTGCCAAAGAAGTCTGGAGTCACTACAGTGAAGAATGAGCATGGAGAGCTCATAGCAACCAGAGTTCAGAATGCCTGGAGGGTCTACATTGACTACAGACGCCTCAACCAAGCAACCCGTAAGGATCACTATCCTCTTCCATTCATTGATCAAATGCTGGATCGCCTGTCAGGTAAATCACATTATTGTTTTCTAGATGGTTACACAGGTTATTTCCAGATTTATATAGCTCCTGAGGACCAGGAAAAGACCACTTTTACATGTCCTTTTGGGACTTATGCTTACAAGAGAATGCCCTTTGGCTTGTGCAATGCACCAGCTACCTTTTAGAGGTGCATGATGAGTTTTTTCTCTGATCTTTATTGAGGACTGCATAGAAGTTTTTATGGATGATTTTAGTGTTTATGGCGATTTCTTTAGCCTTTGCTTAGATGGATTATCTAGAGTATTAGATAGATGTGTCAATACAAACCTGGTATTAAATTTTGAAAAATGTCATTTTATGGTTAAACAAGGGATTGTACTAGGACATGTATCTAACACTGGCATTTCTGTAGATCCAGCAAAGGTGGATGTTATTTCTAGTTTACCTTACCCCTCTTCTATGAGGGAGGTCCGTTCTTTCCTTGGCCATGCAGGTTTTTACAAGAGGTTCATTAAGGACTTCAGTAAGGTAGCACTTCCCTTATCCAGGCTACTACAGAAAGATATTGAGTTTGAGTTCAGTGAAAATTGCAAACAAGCGTTTGATAAGCTGAAGAATGCACTCACTCAAGCCCCAATTGTGAGAGAACCAGACTGGAGCCAACCATTTGAAATAATGTGTGATGCTTCCAACCATGCCGTAGGAGCAGCACTGGCTCAGCGTGAAGGTAAGGATCCTTTTGTTATTGCTTACGCGTCTAAAACTTTAGATGCCGCTCAGTCGAATTACACTACTACTAAGAAAGAGCTTCTTGCTATTGTTTTTGCTCTGGATAAATTCTGAGCCTATTTACTTGGTACTAAAGTAGTAGTGTATTCAGACCACGCAGCTCTAAAGTATTTATTAGCTAAAAAGGAGTCCAAACCAAGGGTTATACGTTGGATACTGCTATTACAAGAATTTGATTTGGAAATTAAGGACAGGAGTGGCAACTAGAATTTAGTGGCAGACCACTTGAGTCACCTTGAACATATTACAGATGACTTCACTCCTATAGCTGATAATTTCCCATTTGATAACCTGCAAGAAGTATCTGAGATAGTCCCTTGGTATGCACCTGTAGCTAATTATCTAGTTAGCCGCACTTTTCCTCCAAACTTTTCTAAGCATCAAAGAGACAAGCTGAAAAGCGAGTCTAAATATTATATATGGGATGACCCATATTTATGGAGATGTGGCGCTGACCAGGTAATTAGAGGGTGTGTGCCTCAATCAGAATTCCAGTCCATCTTAGAGGCTTGTCACTCATCTGAGAGTGGAGGACATTTTGGCCCTCAAAGAACTGCTAAAAAAATCTTATACTGTGGATTCTGGTGGCCTACTCTTTTTAAGGACGCTACTGAATTTTGTAGATCTTGTTTTCCATGCCAGAAATTTGGTAATATATCCAGGAGGGATGAGATGGCTCAACAGATTATGCTTTTCTGTGAAATTTTTGATGTTTGGGGCATTGACTTCATGGGTCCATTTCCAAATTTTAATGGTTATTTCTATATATTGTTAGCTGTGGATTACGTTTCCAAATGGGCGGAAGCAATTCCTACCCACACTGATGATGCTAACACTGTTGTTTCCTTTGTGAGAAACCATATTATTTGTCGCTTTGGATCACCACGAGCAATCGTGAGCGATCAAGGCACCCATTTTCGTAATAGGATACTAACAGGACTAATGAAGAAGCATGGGATAATTCATAAAGTTGCAATAGCCTACCATCCTCAGACTAATGGGCAAGCCGAGGTGTCAAATAGAGAGATAAAGCGTATCTTGCAAAAGATAGTCAAACCTCATAGAGGAGACTGGAGCACCAGGCTACAAGATGTACTCTGGGCATACAGAACAACATACAAAACACCTATTGGGATGAGTCTTTTCCGCTTAGTTTATGGAAAAGCTTGTCATCTCTCTGTTGAAGTAGAGCACAAAGCTTTCTGGGCAGTAAAGGAATGCAACATGGGAATTGAAAAAGCCGGAGCTGAAAGGAAGTTGCAACTGCAGGAACTGGAGAGCCTTCGCCTAGAAGCTTATGAGAACTCAAGACTATACAAGGAGAAGATGAAGGTTGTACATGATCAGCACATCAAGAGGAAAGAGTTCCAACCTGAGGACTTAGTCCTCCTTTATAAATCTCGACTGAGGCTCATGCCAGGCAAGTTGAGATCAAGATGGGAAGGTCCATACAGAGTAGAGAAGGCCGAACCGTACGGATTCTATCACCTAAGTCATCCTTCAAGCTCTGAACTCATCAAAGTTAATGGACATCGTTTAAAGTTGTACCATGGAGAGAAGCTGAAGAAAAACAGGAGCTTGAGATCTTCTGATGCACACAGAAACTTGTCTCTCAATAATTTTCCTTCGGCAAGTGTACCAAATTGTCGTCAAGTAAAAACTCACAATAGAGTGAGGTCGAATCCCACAGGGATTGATTTGTCAAGCAACTTTAATTAGAGGAATGTTCTAGTTTAGCGAAGCAGAATTTGGTTTGAGAGTTGCAAGAAATTAAATGGCGGGAAAGTAAATAGCAGAAAATGTAAATCGCTGGAAATAAAGAGCTGAATGTAAATGGTGGAAAGTAAATTGTAGAATCTTAAATGGGAATAGGGAAGATGCTCATAAAAGTAAACTACAGAAATTAAAGAGAATGGGTAAGATCAGAGATGGGGATTCATTGGGCTTAGGAGATGTTGCATTCTCCGGATCAAGTTCATTTTCATCTCTTCCTCAATCAATGCATTCATTGATCTCCTTGGCAATCTTAAGTGATCGAATTCCAATTCCTTGGTAATTCAATCTCTCAAATCTTGATCAATAGCCAATTCCTTGGTCAATTGCTCATGAGAAGAGATGAAGTATGGTCACTGATTATACCACATGCATTCCGAAATCAAGTGTTAGTAGGATTATTGTCACCATATCCAACCAAACCCAATTTGGTCCAACATAAGAAAGCATTTCTAGCATGATCTCTTCATTCCTCTTCCAAAGTTCAGAAGAGATCCAAGTATGAATAGCTTCTTTTCCAAGATAACTACCCAATTGGATGAAGATTGAAAGCTTTCTAGTAAAATCAAGAGAAAAGATAGAAGAAGAGTAATGAAAACTAGTATTGATCCATCAAATTACAACAGAGCTCCCTAACCCAATGAAAGGGGTTTAGTTATTCATAGCTCTGGAAATAGAAAACAAAGATGGAGAACACATCATGAAAACTGGAACTAGAAGTGCAGAGAAAGTAATTTATACAGAGAGTAGTTCCCAATTTCCAATCCCCCAAAAAGCTCCTTCCTAATTCAAAACTACCCCTATATAGACTACTCTTCTGATCTTCTAGTTGATTCTTCAAGTCTTGGATATGGGCATTTGGATCTTGAGTTTGAAGTAGTTATACTCTTCAGTGGGCTTAGCTTTACTTGCAGAGAGAAAGTGTGAAGTAGGCAGGGTGTTTAGCTCAGGACGTTAGTGGCGTTAACGTTAAGTGAGAGTGTGGGTTCGAGAACGTTAGTGACAATCACCTTTTTCACTAACGTTCCTCACCCAGGGATGGTCCACGTTAACTTCAACATTAGTGGCACTAATGTGACCACTAACGTTGCCGCTTGGTCCTTCGCACACATTATTGGGACTCACCTTTCCCAATAACGTTGAGAGTCTTCCCTTCCCCATACGTTAGAGTCCACGTTAACTAAGTTAACGTGGCTCTTAACGTAAGCTTGCCAGTCCTTCGAGAACGTTAGTGACCTTTACCTTTGTCACTAACGTTCCAATGTGCCGCTACTTCCCACGTTAGAGTCCACGTTAACTAGGTTAACATGGCTTCTAACGTAGCAATGATAGCTATTTCCATCATTCCCTTATCCACGTTAGCTTCCACGTTAACTAAGTTAACGTGGGAGTTAACGTTGCTCACATTGGCTCATTCCAATGTTAGTGACAAAGGTGAGTGTCACTAACGTTGGCGATTCTTGCTCCCTCCGCGTTAGCTTCCACGTTAACTAAGTTAACGTGGGAGTTAACGTGGCTTATTGTGGCTTAGCTCAACGTTAGTGACAAAGGTAAGTGTCACTAACATTGGCTTCTCTTTTGCTTCTCAACGTTAGTGTCCATGTTAACTGAGTTAACGTGGCTCTTAACGTGGCCAATTGTGAGCTTGGTCCAACGTTAGTGACAAAGGTGAGTGTCACTAACGTTGGCGATTCTTGCTCCCTCCGCGTTAGCTTCCACGTTAACTAAGTTAACGTGGGAGTTAACGTGGCTTATTGTGGCTTAGCTCAACGTTAGTGACAAAGGTAAGTGTCACTAACATTGGCTTCTCTTTTGCTTCTCAACGTTAGTGTCCATGTTAACTGAGTTAACGTGGCTCTTAACGTGGCCAATTGTGAGCTTGGTCCAACGTTAGTGACAAAGGTAAGTGTCACTAATGTTGGCTTTATTTCCTTCTTCCACGTTAGAGTTCACGTTAACTTTGTTAACGTGACTCTTAACGTGGGCTATTATGGCTTCGAGGGCGTTATTGGCGATTACTTTTCTCATTAACTTTGCAAGTTAGCTCCCATTCCACGTTAGAGGTCACGTTAGTTAGACTAACGTGGCTGCTGACATGGTTCTTCCTTGCTTCCTTTGTCCTGAAATCAAGCAATAAAGTGCATCAAAGCTCTAGTCCAGTCATGGGAAATGCATCATCCAATTTGTCATTCAATTCATGCAAAATCCCCATGAAATCATGTAAAGTGTACAATGTATGCTTGAATCAAGATGTAGGTGAACTTCTACCCAAAACTTGCTTATTCCCTAAGAAAATGCATGAAACTACCCTAAAAACAATAAAGAAAAGGTCAGTGAAACTGGCCAAAATGCCCTGGCATCACAACACCAAACTTAAAGCTTGATTGTCCCTAAACAAGTACTGGAACAAGAGAATGATGAATGGAATGCCAAGAGAAATAAGTCATTATTGTGGAGGTCATGTCCTTGGTTTTATTGTGGTTTAATGCATAGCAACTTAGGTTCATTCCTTCACTGGCTTTCAGACCTTTATCATGTCCTAGAATACTCACTTGATTGCATCCCATGAGACTTTTATTCATTGATCCTTTTTGTTATTTCAGGGTTTGTTTGTGTTCTTAGACTAGGTGCTCTGTGAGGGGACGACTCTTTAAGATAAGCTTTCAGCCAGTACTCCCAAACCAGTTGGTTCAAGGTGCTAGGTGTTGAGACACCCCTAAGGACTTACTCCCTCAAGTTTCTTTCCCCCATATATACACACCACATGCACATGGTTTGTTTATTTTCTTTCTTGAGACCTTGGTGTCCAACACCTCTTTGGGTTACTAAATATTCTGTAGCAAGGTTACTCTTGATAGTGAATTTTCAGTTGATAATCCCGGGTTAGTTAACCCAAGTTACCAAGTGATGAAGCACTCCTATGAACTTATTCATCCAAGCAGATCCTTGGTACAGGAGCACCATAGATACATCTCTCAAGTTTCAAACCCTTGGTGCCTAGCCTTATTCTTTATTAACTTTTCTTTCTTTTTCAACTCTTATTGTTCTTTTCCCCTTTTCTTATTAGGATCTTGTTATTTAGCTAGCCTCATGGGGTGTGTTTCAAGCATATGATTCAGGCCAGACAGTTATCTTCCCACCTTGTGGTTGAACCAATTTAGCTAACTTATGACCACATCACAAACTAAGGAATTTACTCCACAATATGAACTCCACTCTGGTCTTTGATAACACACATTCTCTTTTTAATTGATTAGAAAGGACAAGCATACAAGTAAGCAAAGTAAGGATGCAGTGACATCTAGATAGCACACATATGACCTGAGCAAATAAGAAACATTAAACTCTAATTATCTAAATCAAGTTCCTTTGGACTTCCATGTTTTAGCATTTTAAGTATATGGAATTAAGTAACAACACAACCTTCGGGTGATGTTTTCTTGCTGTCCCCTTGTTGTCCTCGTCCATAGTTCTTGCTCTTTCACTTCCTTGGATGATGGTGCACCATTTTTTTCAGAAGGTTCGTGCAAAGTTATTGGAAGTTGCTTGTTTCCAAAGCACTTGAGACATAGTTAGCTTGCATGTATGCTTGCGAATTTCTGAACTTAATTTGGTGTGTGAACACCAAACTTAGTTCTTTTGCCTAGTGCAACAGATTGCTTACTTGCAGAGAGCCTCATATGTTGTTATTAACAAAACAACCATTAACTTCAGACTAAACTACTGCCAAGTAGTTCTCCTGATTGTTTGGAGCTAGCAATCTGTCATTGGAGTGTAGTGTGATTATAACTCATATCTTTGGTGGAACACCAAACTTAAAACTACACTTTCATTCTTGGATTTGTTTTGGTGTGGAACACCAAACTTAGCTCCTCGTAATACAGGGGAAATAACTTGTGATTTTTATTGAAATGACAATGAAAAAGATACTACCTCAGGTTGGGTTGCCTCCCAACAAAGCGCTCTTTTAGCGTCACTAGCTCGACGATTCCTCCATTACTTGAGATGATACTTCACTTTGGGGTTTTCCCCCATGTTGCCCAGGTAGTGTTTGAGCCTTTGCCCGTTCACAGTGAAAGTCCTCTCCGAACTTTTATCCATGATTTCTATGTGCCCATATGGCGAGACCTTTGTGAAAAGGAAGGGTCCTGACCACCTTGACTTGAGTTTGCCAGGGAACAGTCTCAATTTGGAGTTGTAAAGGAGTACTTGCTGCCCCTTTTCGAAACTCCTTGGTGCCAGATGCAAGTCATGTCTTCTCTTCACCTTTTCTTTATAAATCTTGGCATTTTCATAGGCTTGAGATCTAAATTCCTCCATCTCTTGCAGCTGCAGGATCCCCTTTGCACCAGCAGCAATGCTGTCAAAATTTAGTACCTTGAGAGCCCAGAGAGCTTTGTGTTCCAGCTCCAGTGGTAAATGACAAGCTTTTCCATACACCAGTTGATATGGGGACATTCCAAGTAGAGTTTTGAATGCTGTTCTGTATGCCCAAAGAGCATCATCCAGCTTCTTTGACCAATCCTTTCTTGATGCACCCACAGTCTTTTCCAGAATCCTTTTTAACTCTCTGTTGGATATCTCAGTTTGCCCGCTTGTTTGGGGATGGTAAGGAGTGGCCACCTTGTGTTTTACCCCGTATCGTAGGAGAAGAGCTTCTAGTGGTCTGTTACAAAAATGGCTCCCTCCATCACTGATGAGTGCTCGTAGAACTCCAAATCGGCTAAAGATATTCTTCCTAAGGAAGTTCATGACCACCTTGTTATCATTCGTTGGAGTTGCAATAGCCTCCACCCACTTGGAAACGTAATCCACTGCCACCAAGATGTACTTGTTTGAATATGAAGTTGGGAATGGTCCCATGTAATCGATTCCCCACACATCAAACAGTTCTAGTTCTAAGATAAAATTTTGTGGCATCTCATTTCTCTTGGGCAAGTTTCCAGCTCTTTGACACTCATTGCAGTTTTTTGCTGGTTCTTTGGTATCTTTGAAAAGGGTGGGCCAAAAGAATCCACTTTGTAACACTTTGGCTGCAGTTCTGTCCCCTCCAAAATGGCCTCCATAACATGAGCCGTGGCAGTTCCACAGGACCTCTCATCCCTCTTCTTCTGAAAGACATCTCCTCAGGATTCCATCTGAACACTTCTTGAAGAGATATGGCTCATCCCAGACAAAATACTTTGCATCATTTAAGAGCTTTCTTTTTTGATATTTATTGATCTCTGGAGGTAAAGCTCCAGTTGCTTTGAAATTGGCAATGTCTGCAAACCATGGTGCTTTGTGAACTGCCATCAACTGCTCATCAGGGAAGAGCTCATTTACACTTGTATCATGTATTACACCTTCATCCTGAGAGATTTTGGATAGGTGATCCGCTACCTTGTTCTCCACTCCTTTCTTGTCTCTAATTTCAATATTAAATTCCTGCAACAATAAGATCCATCTTATTAGTCTCGGTTTTGATTCTTGCTTGGCAAACAAATATTTAAGTGCTGTGTGATCTGTGAAAACAATCACTTTAGCACCAATGAGGTATGATCTAAACTTGTCAAATGCAAAAACTATTGCTAGCAACTCCTTTTCGGTAGTGGTATAATTTCTTTGAGTATCATTGAGGACTTTGCTAGCATAGTATATCACATGGACTAAGTTATCTTTCCTCTGCCCTAACACTGCCCCAACTGCAAAGTCAGATGCATCACACATCAATTCAAAGGGTAAGTTCCAATCAGGTGGGGAAATGATAGGGGCAGAGGACAATCTTTTTTTTAAATTCTCGAATGCTTGCATGCATGTTTCATCGAAGATAAATGGTGTATCAGATACAAGGAGATTACTCAAGGGCTTGGCTATCTTTGAGAAGTCTTTAATAAATCTTCTGTAAAAGCCAACATGCCCTAAAAAGCTTCTAATTACCTTGACATCACTAGGTGGAGGAAGTTTTTCAATAAGTTCCACTTTAGCTCTGTCCACCTCAATGCCTTGGTTAGAAACCTTATGGCCAAGGACTATTCCTCCTGTTACCATGAAGTGACATTTCTTCCAGTTCAAGACTAGATTGGTCTCTTGGCACCTTTTCAATACCAAGGCTAGGTAATTCAGGCAGCTAGGAAAGGAATCTCCGAATACTGAGAAATCATCCATAAAAACTTCAATGAATTTCTCTATCATATCTAAGAAGATAGAAAGCATGCAGCGTTGGAAAGTTGCCGGTGCATTACATAGCCCAAATGGCATGCGCCTGTAGGCAAACACTCCATATGGGCAAGTGAATGAGGTTTTCTCTTGGTCTCTAGGATCAACCACTATTTGGTTATATCCTGAATAACCGTCGAGAAAACAATAATATGCGTGTCCTGCGAGTCTTTCCAACATCTGATCCATGAATTGGAGGGGGAAATGATCCTTTCGTGTAGCCTCATTGAGTTTCCGGTAGTCTATACACATCCACCATCCTGTGACGGTCCTTGTAGGAATTAGTTCGTTCTTCTCATTGTGAACTACAGTGATCCCTCCTTTTTTGGGCACCACATGCACGGGGCTGACCCAGGGGCTGTCTGAAATCGGGTAGATTACCCCTCCCTGCCATAACTTCATAACTTCTTTCTGCACCACTTCCTTTATGATTGGGTTCAGCCTCCTTTGGGATTGAATGGATGGTTTGGCATCATCTTCCAACAGTATCTTACGCATGCATATGGCCGAACTGATTCCTTTCAAATCAGCGAGGGTCCATCCAATGGCATCCTTATGCTTTTGCAAAACTTGGAGTAACTCTTCCTCTTGATCTTGGCTGAGGGATGAGTTTATGATCACCGGGTAGCTTTCATTCTCTCCTAAGTATGCATATTTGAGAGTGGGTGGTAATGCCTTGAGTTCAAGTTTGGGTGCTTCTAACTTTTCATTCTCTTCCTTTGGTGCACCTTGTATATGAATCTCTGTTGTTGCAACCTCTTCACTAGATGCTAATCCCTCCTCTATTAATCCTTCAGGTTCTTCTTCTTTAAAACTCTCCTGCATTGCATCTTCCAGTGAGTCCAACCTCATAAATTCTCCCCATTGTTCTGGTGGATAACTCATGGCCTTGAACACATTGAATGTCATTTTTTCATTATGTAATCTCAAGGTGAGATCACCTTTTTGGACATCAATAACAGCTCCAGCAGTAGCTAAGAACGGTCTTCGCAGAATGATAGAGGCCTTGGCTTCCTCCTGCATGTCCAACACCACAAAGTCTGCTGGGAAAATGAAATCCCCCACCTTCACCAGCAGATCTTCCACTATACCATGAGGGAACTTGAATGATCGGTCTGCCAGTTGTAGGGCTATTTTTGTTGGCTTAGCCTCCTCGATCTTCATTTTTCTCATCATAGCTACTGACAACAGATTTATGCTGGCTCCTAAGTCACATAGAGCTTTCTCCACTGTGATCTCCCCTATAATACAAAGGATCTGGAAGATCCCAGGATCCTTCAATTTCTGGGGTAGTTTATGCTGAATGATAGTACTACATTTTTCGGTTAGTATCACAGTCTCGTTGCTCTTCCAACTTCTCTTCTTAGTCATCAATTCCTTCAAGAACTTGGCATAGAGCGGCATTCGCTCTATTGCTTCAGCAAAGGGAATGTTAATCTGTAATTTCTTGAAGATTTCTAAAAATCTGGAGAACTGGCTGTCATCCCCTTTCTTCTTCAGTTGTTGAGGATATGGTACTTTCGGAACATATGGCTTCAGTTCTCCTTCCTTTTGACGTGAGTTGGAGGTGAGGATTTGAACTTCATCTTGTTCCTCTTTCTTTCCAACTGAATCTTTCTCTTGGGGTTGCTTGGGAGTCTCCTTTAATTCTTTTCCACTTCTGAGGGTTATAGCCTGACACTCCTCCCTTTGGTTTGAGTCTGCATCGCTGCGAGGGTTGTGGCTGGAAATTCTCTTGAATAGGTAGCCAATTTGTGTCTCAAGTTTCTTGATAGCAGCATCTTGATTCTGCATATTGGACTGCACTTCTTCTCGAAATGCCTTACTGTCTTGAATCTCTTTGCATATGCCCTCAAGCATAGTCTCAATTTTGGAGAGTCTATCTTCAAATAAGGGTGAGTTGAGAGTGGAGGGGTAAGTTGGGTTATGCTGGTTTTGGTATGGATGTGGAGAGGTGTTGTCAGGGTGGTGTTGATATGATCTTTGTGTGGAATGTTGGTGAGCTGCATGGTTGTTGGGGTTGTGACGTCTCTGATCTTAGTTTTGATCTTGTTGGTTTCCCCACCCAAATTTTGGGTCATTCCTCCATCCAGGGTTGTAGGTTTTGGAGTATGGATCATGGGTTTGCCTGGGTGGGTTTCCAATGTAGTTGGCTTGCTCTTGCTCCTCCTCTGCCTTAGTATTCTCTCCCTCTTGGGTTGCTGATGAGGTGGTGATTGCTGCCACTTGGTTCCTCTCCATCTTCTTGGTGAGGTCAGCCAGCTGCTTGGTAATAAGCTTGTTTTGGGCCAGCAGTGCATCCACATTGTTTAGCTCCATCACTCTTCTAGTGTTGCCTCTTTCAGAAGCATAGAAGTAGTCATTCTCTGCTACAGTCTCAATGATATCTATGGCTTCTTCAATGGTCTTCTTCTTGTTCAAAGATCCCCCGGATGAATGGTCTACTACCTTCTTTGATTCATAAGAAAGGCCTTCATAGAAAATATGTAGCTGCACCCTTTCATTGAACATATCTGGTGGACACCTTCTTGTCAGGTCCTTAAACCTCTCCCATGCTTCATATAGAGTCTCACCATCCTGCTGCCTGAATGTTTGCACCTCAGATCTCAGCCTGTTAATTTGTTGAGGAGGATAGAATCTTGCCAAGAATTTGTTTACCACATCTTCCCAGGTTGCTAAGCTCTCCTTTGGGAAGGATTCCAGCCATTTAGATGCCTTGTCCTTGAGTGAGAAAGGGAACAGAAGTAGTCTATAGGTGTCAGGATGAATACCATTAGACTTCACAGTATCACATATCCTCAAGAAGGTGGTTAGATGTTGATTGGGGTCTTCTTGGACACTCCCTCTGAATGAACAGTTGTTCTGAACAAGGGTGATGAGCTGTGGCTTTAGTTCAAAGTTGTTGGCATGTATGGTTGGCCTTTGGATGCTACTCCCACAGTTTCCTGAGTTTGGGTTGATGTAAGAACCCAGAACTCTTCTCTCTTGCCCAGCATGATTTGCTAGACCCTCTCTGCCCTGGTTGTGAGCCTCTTCTTCATGATGGTTCTCCATGTTTTCATCCATGTCTGGTTCAAAATACTCTTCTTCTTCCTCAGCACCAACTACTCTCTTTTCTCTTGCTTCCCTCCTTAATCTAAGGAAGGTCCTCTCAGGTTCAGAATCAAAGGAAGTTGAAGCCCCGCTTCTTCTCCCTGTCATACAACCAACAAGGCACAAGCAAGGAACTAGAGGCAGAGACTATTCTTGTTAGAAATGCTGTTAGTGTGAGTGATGCAATATATCAAACAGTTAGTGGGTTAGTGGACTGAATCGTAAACAACTAAGAAAATAGGTAGTGGGAAGGGAAGAAAATAACTGAACAGAAAGTAAATTACTCAAATGAACTTAAATCAAACAAAAGAAAAAAAAATGCTCAATCTAGTTATCCTCCAATTTAATCATTGTTGATACAAAATCAATCCCCAGCAACGGCGCCATAAACTTGATGCACACAGAAACTTGTCTCTCAACAATTTTCCTTCGGCAAGTGTACCGAATTGTCGTCAAGTAAAAACTCACAATAGAGTGAGGTCGAATCCCACAGGGATTGATTGGTCAAGCAACTTTAATTAGAGGAATGTTTTAGTTGAGCGAAGCAGAATTAGGTTTGAGAGTTGCAGGAAATTAAATGGCGGGAAAGTAAATAGCAAAAAATGTAAATTGCTGGAAATAAAGAGCTGAATGTAAATGGCGGAAAGTAAATTGCAGAATCTTAAATGGGAATGGGGAAGATGCTCATAAAAGTAAACTACAGAAATTAAAGAGAATGGGTAAGATCAGAGATGGGGATTCATTGGGCTTAGGAGATGTTGCATTCTCCGGATCAAGTTCATTTTGATCTCTTCCTCAATCAATGCATTCATTGATCTTCTTGGCAATCTTAAGTGATCGAATTCCAATTCCTTGGTAATTCAATCTCTCAAATCTTAGTCAATAGCTAATTCCTTGGTTAATTGCTCATGAGAAGAGATGAAGTATGGTCACTGATTATACCACATGCATTCCGAAATCAAGTGTTAGTAGGATTATAGTCACCATATCCAACCAAACCCAATTTGGTCCAACATGAGAAAGTATTTCTAGCATGATCTCTTCATTCCTCTTCCAAGGTTCAGAAGAGATCCAAGTATGAATAGCTTCTTTTCCAAGATAACTATCCAATTGGATGAAGATTGAACGCTTTCTAGTAAAATCAAGAGAAAAGATAGAAGAAGAGTAATGAAAACTAGTATTGATCCATCAAATTACAACAGAGCTCCCTAACCCAATGAAAGGGGTTTAGTTGTTCATAGCTCTGGAAATAGAAAACAAAGATGGAGAACACATCATGAAAACTGGAACTAGAAGTGCAGAGAAAGTAAATTATACAGAGAGTAGTTCCCAATTTCCAATCCCCTAAAAAGCTCCTTCCTAATTCAAAACTACCCCTATATATACTACTCTTCTGATCTTCTAGTTGGTTCTTCAAGTCTTAGATATGGGCCTTTGGATCTTGAATTTGAAGCAGTTATACTCTTCAGTGGGCTTAGCTTTACTTGCAGAGAGAAAGTGTGAAGTAGGCAGGGTGTTTAGCTCAGGACGTTAGTGGCGTTAACGTTAAGTGAGAGTGTGGGTTCGAGAACGTTAGTGACAATCACCTTTTTCACTAACGTTCCTCACCCAAGGATGGTCCACGTTAACTTCAACGTTAGTGGCACTAACATGACCACTAACATTGCCTCTTGGTCCTTCGCACACATTTTTGGGACTCACCTTTCCCAATAACGTTGAGAGTCTTCCCTTCCCCCTACGTTAGAGTCCACGTTAACTAGGTTAACGTGGCTCTTAACGTAAGCTTGCCAATTATTCGAGAACGTTAGTGACACTTACCTTTGTCACTAACGTTCCAATGTGCCCCTACTTCCCACGTTAGAGTCCACGTTAACTAGGTTAATGTGGCTTCTAATGTAGCAATGATAGCCATTTCAAACGTTAGTGACAAAGGCGAGTGTCACTAACGTTGGCTCATCATTCCCTTATCCACGTTAGCTTAAGTTAACGTGGGAGTTAACGTTGCTCACATTGGCTCATTCCAACGTTAGTGACAAAGGTGAGTGTCACTAACGTTGGCGATTCTTGCTCCCTCCACGTTAGCTTCCATGTTATCTAAGTTAACGTGGGAGTTAACGTTGCTCATTGTGGTTTAGCTCAACGTTAGTGACAAAGGTAAGTGTCACTATCGTTGGCTTCTCTTTTGCTTCTCAACGTTAAAGTCCACGTTAACTGAGTTAACGTGGCTCTTAACGTGGCCAATTGTGAGCTTGGTCCAACGTTAGTGACAAAGGTAAATGTCACTAACGTTGGCTTCATTTCTTTCTTCCACGTTAGAGTTCACGTTAACTTAGTTAACCTGACTCTAAACGTGGCCTATTATGGCTTCGAGGGCGTTGTTGGCTATTACTTTTCTCATTAACTTTGCAAGTTAGCTCCCATTCCACGTTAGAGGTCACCTTAGTTAGACTAACGTGGCTGCTGACGTGGTTCTTCCTTGCTTCCTTTGTCCTGAAATCAAGCAATAAAGTGCATCAAAGCTCTAGTCCAGTCATGGGAAATGCATCATCCAATTTGTCATTCAATTCATGCAAAATCCTCATGAAATCATGTAAAGTGCACAATGTATGCTTGAATCAAGATGTAGGTGAAATTCTACCCAAAACTTGCTTATTCCCTAAGAAAATGCATGAAACTACCCTAAAAACAATAAAGAAAAGGTCAGTGAAACTGGCCAAAATGCCCTGGCATCATCTTCCTCTTGGAAGATCCCCACATAGCCGAAGACTGAGCTAGTGGAGCGTCCAACTTACGGACATTAAAGCAAAGTGCTAGGTGGGAGACAACCCACCATGGTATGATCGTTCTTTTCTTTATTTTTAGTTTTCTTATTCAATAACTCTTCTCTTTATTAGTACATTTCGTGCATCTACATTTCCATACTTTTATTTTAATTAAAAAAAAAATTCATGCGACGCGACCGCCTCATTGACGCGTCTGCGTCGTAGGTGTGGGAGAGAATAATAAATTGAACAGAGAGTCACGCGAGAGCGTGGCTGGAGGCGTGCCAATGGCACAAATTGTCCCACGCAACCGCGTCACCGACACGATCGTGTCATATGGGAATAATGGCCTCCCACGCGACCGCATGCCCCACGCGGCCGCGTGACCAGGATTTCGACGTCAAAGTGGTGCACACCCGAAAGTTGTGCTAGAGTGGTGCTAGACTGGCGCTGGACGGGCAGTCCCTCTCACGTGATCGCGTGTCCCACGCGTTTGCGTCGTACCCCAATAATTGACCACTCACACGATCGCATGCCCCATGCGATCGCGTCACCCAAAATTTGGCATTTAATAATTTTGAACAGAGAGTTGTGCGGGTGCGAGGCTACCCTCGCGCCATTAGCCTAAAACGGGCCACGCGACCGCGTGACCGACACGACCGCGTCATTCAGTTTAAGCGCAAGTCGCGCGACCACGTGCCCCACGCGACCGCGTCGCTTGCGCCGCATAGTTTTCCTAATTTACCAATTATCATATCTTTTTCTCCCCAAATCCTATTTTCTCTTTTCCCTCCTTATTTCTTCTCCCTCCCTTCCCCCCTTCTTCCTTCTTTCTCACTTTTTCCTCTCTCTCACCCCCATTAATAAGGTTTTTCCTTTTTTTTCTCCTTCCCTCCTTACTTTTCTATTATTCTTCTTATTTTTATATGTTATCTTCTTTTCTTTTCTTTTTACTTTCATTACTCATATCTTCTTTTTCTCCCTCTCTTTTTCCTTTTTACTTGGTGTTATAAATTTATTTGAGTCATTGTTTTTCATTATATGCTTGTGGATTGTTGTAAATTTGTTTGACAATTATATATTGCTTTTTAAGGGATTACTTGCATGTTCAAATTTTTTTTTTCAAAAGCTCTTCTACATGCATGCTATGTGTTTGTGAAAAAGCCCATATGGCATTAGAAACTTCTTTACATTTTTCTACTCTAATATTCAATGCTTGCTTTTCACAAATTCCCTTTACTATTTTATTCATTGAATTTAATTGTCAATACAAACGTGATGGTTAGTTACGAGTGATAACATATTTTAATTGGACACTATGCTACTCATGCCTTTGCCTGCATGCCAATAAGCCCCTTGCATTTATTTGTCCCCATATGCACTTGCTATATTTCTATTGATGACTTTTTCCATGTGATCATAACCATGAGTTAACGTCATTCTTCTTTATTGTGCACCGATTATCACTTACACCACCATCTTCCTTGCTCTACCCCTGTAAATTTAATTTACTTTCTCTTTCCTCTTTCAGGATGGCCACCAAGAAAGGAAAGGAGAAAGCTATCCCCAAACAACCAGCAAGAAGAGGTACAAAAAGAGCATTAGTGGCAGAACCCTCTTCAACTGCGGTAAAGCCCTCCACAAAGAAGATTAAGAGGATCATAAAGGTTGATGATAAAGAAAAAGCCTTCCCAGCAAAGGATACTGCGCGATTTCCCAATCGCTACTGTGAGCAGATGTTCCCCATCCTAGCTGAAAGGAGTTACAACAACGAATACCTTCTTCTCCTCCCGCCCAATAATGCTACCTTTGTTGAGCCGCAAATTACACGAAGACAATGGGATTTCCTACAGAGACAGCCAAGGCAGGTCAATCTTTCTTGGGTAGTCGAGTTCTACTCCAACTTCCACTTGCCAACCCTACAGTCTGTCTATGTCCGTCAGAAGTAAGTCCCTATTACTGAAGAAGCCATTCAAAAAGCTCTAGGTCTTTCCCCTGTTCCAGAAGGATTGAACGCCTTTCAAGAGGCCGCACTCAAGCGCCAGAAGTACCAATTTGACTGGGACGCCGTTCTCAGAGTTATCGCACTACCTGACAGCAGATGGATCTACGGATACCATCGTACCCGCCCTAAGGGAATTTCGGCTTCAGCACTTACCTTGGAGGCTCACGTATGGGCACAGATTATGTCCCACTACATCTTTCTGAGCACTCACGAGTCCTCCTTCACTGCGGACATGGCCGTTCTACTATGGTGCATACTTACAGACCAACCTCTGAATCTACCTAGACATATCCGGAATACCATGGGACACGTATAAATCACTGGCAACTTATCTTTTCCCACCCTGGTCTCAGATCTTGTCTCAGTAGCCGGAGTCTCCTACAGACCTGGGGACACCAAAGACATGCTTCCCCGGGATGATCAGTATGTCCCTAACGGGAAGTACCTTAGACTTCCAGCAGCCACTATCAGCCAGCCTACTGAACTAGTTGAAGATATTCCTTCTTCAACACCACAAGCACCTACAACAGCCCAACTGCTCCATCAGATACTTGAAAAGTTGGATCGGCACGAACAGAAAGCTAAGATGAGAGAGCGCCATAACAAGCGCCGATTCACATACCTCAAGGAGCTGATCATGGGAAAATTCAAGGACTCAGATACCCCGGACTCCACTTCTTTTACCAGCACAGGGAGCCACGATGGCCCCGACGATGGAGATACTGCTACCAACCCACCTTTGTTCCTGACAGATGACACCGAGGACGGTGCAAAGCCTTAAGTGTGGGGAGGTCGGTCAGTACCTGACTTCCGGAGGTAATTTCTCTTCCCTAGCACCAATAAATTAGGATATTTAGTTAGATTTTTCTTTTGTAGAATAGGATAAATTGCATAGTAATAGATTAGTTGCATGCATGTTCTGCTTGATTGAAAAGACGATAAGTTTCTTCTAAGACCCTATCTTTGGAACAGAATTTCACTAATTTTAATTAAAACTTTTATGTTAAATTTGCTTGAAGTTGTATTTGGAACATGATTTTTGAGCTAAAGAACACACAACCTGTGAGATTTGAGCCTTTATGAATGGTTACATTATTTAACCATAATTATTTTATTCTTGTGTGTTTACTTCTCTATGATTGTAATCTATATTTTGTTTCATCCTATATGTCCAATGTTTATTATATTTATATGTTTGCATATGATTGAGGCCATTATTTGTTTAGCTTACTTATCCAAATTAAGCCTACCCTTTCAATTACCTTTGTTAGCCACTTTGAGCCTTTAAATCCCATTTGTTCTATATTTTACCACATTACTAGTCTTAAGCGGAAAAACAATTATATATCCCAAATTGAATCTTTGGTTAGTTTAAGATAGAATTGTGTATGTTATTTAAGTATGGGATATTGTGGAAGCAAAAGATAATAAGGGAATGTGTCATGATAATATATTAGGAATTTGGATACCTACTCAAGAGAAACTATAAGAATTAAAAATCTATGTGTATTGATAAGCTATGTTTATGTTTATGTTTATGTTAAAAAAAATTTCAAAAAATAAAATAAATAAGGGGAAAAATTACCCCAATGTTAAATTAAGAATTCAAGGGTCAATGCATGTATGATAAAATTAAAATAAAAGGTTGAACATGAGTATGGAATGTGAAAGGAAATTTCTGGGTAGCTAGGTATGAATTTTAAAAGTTATATAGAATATATATAGGTTATGTTAAAGCTTGGGTTAATTAAAGATTCAATTTATAAGCTTACTTAGCCATATATATATATATATATATA
The DNA here is from genome assembly GCF_059453495.1 of Arachis ipaensis. Lineage (NCBI taxonomy): Eukaryota > Viridiplantae > Streptophyta > Magnoliopsida > Fabales > Fabaceae > Arachis > Arachis ipaensis. Next base: position 91,880,787 of record NC_142441.1, on the reverse strand, counting down.
TATATATATATATATATATATATATCCTTATCCTCACCTTGGCCCCATTATAACCTTGAAAAGACCTCATGATGTTTGCATTGGTGTATTAAATGTTGTTGATTGGTTAGGAGAAGAACAAAAACTAGAAAGCATAACTAGAGAAGGATAGAGTAATTACCCTATACACTAGAGAGACTGGAGTGTACATACACGTCAGTGAGGGTTCAATGCTTGAAATATTATGTTCCCTGCTTTCATGAGCTATCTTCTTGCATTTTTAGCTATTCTTGCTGTATGAGAATTGGGTTAGTGGAATTTGATTTGTAATTGTTTTGAAGAGCTTATTTACTTTGGATCAAGTGGACAAGAATCATATAGTTGCATTCGCATATATAGGCTGCATTGCATTGCATGGGTTTTACATGTTCTTACTCATTCATTTTATCTCCTTCAACTAAGCATAAGGACATGCTAATGTTTAAGTGTGGGGAGGTTGATAAACCACTATTTTATGGTTTATATTGTGTTAAATGATGTGGTTTTATCATGATCTTTACCCACTTATTCATTAAATAAGCATGCATTTATAATTCCTTCCTAAAATTATTGCATGATTGAAAACTTGCTTCCTAGAGTCTTTTAATTATGTATTTTATTTCTCCTTTATTCCATTCGATGCCGTGATCTATGTGTTAGGTGTTTCAGGCTTTATAGGGCATGAATGAGTTAGAGATTGGAAAGGAAGCTTGCAAAAAATGGAAGGAACATAAGAAATTGAGGAGATGACCAGCGAGAAGCGACGCGGCCGCATGGATGACGCGACCGCGCGGAAGAGAGGAAATCGCAATGACGCGGCCGCGCGAATTGGAAATTTGCACAAGTGACGCGGAGGCGTGGACGACGCGCCCTCGTGGCAAAGCGAAACGCCGAATGACACGTCCGCCTGAATGACGCGTCCGCGTGACATGTGCGATCTGCATAATCTGCAGAATTGCTGGGGGTGATTTCGGGCCTTATTTTGACTCAGTTTTTGGCCCAGAAAAGCAGACTAGAGCCAGAGAACATGCAGAAACCAAAAACAACATTCATTTCGAATATTTTTAGTTTTTATATCTAGTTTTCCTCTCCTCTAGGTTTTCTCTCTACACATTCATAGTTTTTTAGGATTGGTTATTTTCATTGTTTTTGCATTGGGATATTGAGAAGAGTTATTGCCTCATCAAGACTTCGACATTCTAGTTCGTTCTCTTTACTTGTCTCTTACTCTTCCATGTTCCTTAATTTACTTAATTTTACTATTGGATTATTTTAGCATTTATTAATACAAGAATTACTTTTATTTTTAATTAATCTTTTGATCATTATTTATCATGTCTTTCTTTAATTCCCTTTCTTATGTTATGAATTTTACATTTACAATGAGCGAGTAGTTCCCTAACTTGATGGAGAGTTGATTGAAAGGAACCCTTGAGTTAGGATGCTCAAGAGAAAGATTGTAATTGGGTTTATTGTTGGATTGCTCTCTAGTCACTAACACCAATCCTCACAAGAGCGGATTGGAACTTGTGGATAGAAACAGCATTCCAACTTGTTTAACTTTCCCTTACTTAGTGAGGGACAACTAAACATAATAACCCTCAATTGTCAATTAATCTTGAGAGTACTCCAACATGAATAGGGCTTCCAGCTAATCAACTCCCAGTCAAGGCTTTTATTTAAATTTATAGAAATTCTCTAATTTAATTTTCTGCCATTCAACTCAAACCTTTTTGAAAACATCTGATTAATAAAATAGCACACTTTTCTGCAACTCGTTGGGAGACGACCTGGGATTCATACTCCCAGTATTTCAATTTTAATTTCTGTGACACCCTTCTAAATTAATAAGCGGATTTCTGGTTGGTTGAGAACTATACTTGCAATGCATATTTTATAATCATTCTTAACTCGCCAATTTCCGCCACCATCAGACACACTTTGACACTTAGTTAGTTTTAGTTTAGTTTTATCAAGCTTTTAGTTAGTTTCTAGATTAGAATCCTTAGATCTAGGTTAATTTCATGCTTTGATTTACTTTTCCTTTATCAATTCTTGTTCCTCTACTTCTCCTCTCTCTAGTTTTGTATTTCAATTCTTGTAATTCTCTACTTTTATGTTGATGCACTTTTGTTTCCTTTATTTTTCTTTTAATGCAAATTATGTTTTCATGTTCTTTTATTATTCGTTTGATTTGTTGTTCTTTAATTCCTAGAAATTGAGTAGTGTAGATTTACTTTCCTTGCAATTTTACTATGCTTTCCTTTTATGCTCTCCAAGTGTTTGATAAAATGCTTGGAAAGGTGTTAGAGTAGAATTTTATGCTCTTGGCTTGGAAAGGTAACTTAGGAACTCTTGAGTTACTAATATCCAAGTAATTGATGATTGGGAGCCATTTACTCTAGTTCTCATTAATTCAATTAGTGGAGAGCCAAGACTTATGGACATGGATTGATATAGCTCATTTGACATTCCTTTACTAGTTATAATGGGATTCATCCTTGCCAATTCTCATGTTGTGGTTAGTGATAGGGATAGAGATCCTTGACCACCAACCCTTGCCAAGACCTTTTTAGCTATTAGTTTACTTCCTTGCCATTTATCTTTCATGTCTCTTATCAAAACCCCAAACATAACTCATAACCAATAACAAGAACACCTTATTACAATTCCTAGGGAGAATGACCCGAGGTTCCAACACTTCGGTTATTAATTTTAAGGTTTGTTTTAGTGACAAACAATCTTTTGTATCAAAGGATTATTTGTTGGTTTAGAAACTATACTTGCAACGATATTTTATTTGTGAATTCTAGACCCTCAAAAATCCGTTACTCAAAATAGCGCTGTTGCCGGGGAATTGTAATGGTGTTGTGTTATTGGTTATTGTATATATGTGAATATTGTGAATAGCTTGATTTTTGGATTGATTGTTAGTTTTTGCTGGTTTAAGGATTTGGCTTTCTTTATTTCTTATTAGCTTTTGATTTTATTTTCTCTTTCCATTATGAATTTTCACTTTGGCTATGAGTTTGCATCTAACTATGTTGTAGGAGATGTGAATTTCAATAACAACATGTTGATAGCACGGAAACTTGTCTCTCAACAAATTTCCTTCGGCAAGTATACCGAATTGTCGTCAAGTAATAACTCACAAAAGAGTGAGGCCGAATCCCACAGAGATTAATGGATTAAGCAATCAATGGTTGATTAATTATCCTAGTCAGACGGTTCAGATTTGGATAATGAGCAGCAGAAATTGTAAATTGACAGAAAAGAAAGGAAAAGCAATAAAGTGCAGAAAAGTAAAATGACAAGAAAAGTAAATGTAAGAACTAAAAATAAAATGAACATTGGGATCAAGAGATATTGTAATCCTCCGGATCATGTTCATTCTCATCTCTTCCTCAATCAATGCGTTCATTGATCTCCTTGGCAATCTTAAGTGATCGAATTACAATTCCTTGTAATTCAATCTCTCAAATCTTGATCAATAGCCAATTCCTTAGTCAATTTCTCATGAGAAGAGATGAAGTATGGTCACTGATTATACCACATGCATTCCCAAATCAAGTGTTGGTAGAATTATAGTCACCATATCCTTCCAACCCCAATTTGGTCCAACATGAGAAAGCATTTCTAGCATGATCTCTTCATTCCTCTTCCAAGGTTTAGAAAAGATCCAAGTATGAATAGCTTCTTTTCCAAGATAACTACCCAATTGGATGAAGATTGAAAGCTTTCTAGTAAAATTAAGAGAAAAGAAAGAAGAAGAAGAATGAGAACTACAATTGATCTATTGAATCACAATAGAGCTCTCTAACCCAATGAAAAGAGTTAGTTGTTCATTGCTCTACAAAAAAATAGAAAAGAAAGAAAGTGCAGAAAAGTAAAGATGAAGATTAAAACTAAAATTGAAACTTCAAAATTCATAAATGAAAAGTACAAAGAAAAGAAAGAAAAGGAAAAGTGTGTGCGGGGATGGAGTCCGAAGACCCCTCTCTAATCCCCCCTCCAGAATCCTTCTTTGAATGTAAAAGCTAAGGCCCTTATATAGGCTCTCCTAAATTACAAAATGAAATTAAAAGCAATTTACAATTAAATGAAAATTCCTTTTCTAGATGCTTCTTGTGGCCTTGATTGGTTGACACTTGTGGGCTTGCTTCCTTGAGGTTGGGTGGTCCTTGAAAGAGAATCAAGTTGAGGTCCAGGTGCTAATGTCAGTGCTAATGTTAACCACACTAACTGATGCACGGAAAACTTGTCTCATAACAAATTTCCTTCGGCAAGTGTACCGAATTTGTCGTCAAGTAAAAACTCACAATAGAGTAAGGTCGAATCCCACAGGGATTGATTGATCAAGCAACTTTAATTAGAGGAATGTTCTAGTTGAGCGAATCAGAATTTGAGTTGAAAATTGCAGAAAATTAAATGGCGGGAAAGTAAATAACAAAAAAGTAAATGCTAGAAATAAAAAGGTGAATGTAAATGACGGAAAGTAAATTGCAGAATCTTAAATGGGAATGGGGAAATTGCTCATAAAAGTAAATGATTGAAATTAAAGAGAATGGGTAAGATCAGGAATGGGGCGTTCATTGGGATCAGGAGATGTTGCATCATCCGGATCAATTTCATTTTCATCTCTTCCTCAATCAATGCACTCATTGATCTCCTTGGCAATCATAAGTGATCGAATTATAATTTCTTGTAATTCAATCTCTCAAATCTTGATCAATAGCCAATTTCTTGGTCAATTGCTCATGAGAAGAGATGAAGTATGGTCACTGATTATACCACATGCATTTCCCAAATCAAGTGTTGATAGATTATAGTTACATATCCATCCAAACCCAATTTGGTCCAGCATGAGAAAGTATTTCTAGCATGATCTCTTCATTCCTCTTTCATGGTTCAGAAGAGATCCAAGTATGAATAGCTTCTTTTCCAAGATAACTACCCAATTGGATGAAGATCGAAAGCTTTCAAGTAAAATCATGAGAAAAGATAGAAGAAGAATAATGAAAACTAGTATTGATCCATCAAATTACAACAGAGCTCCCTAACCCAATGAAAGGGGTTTAGTTGTTCATAGCTCTGGAAAATGAAAACAAAGATGGAGAATACATGATGACACTAGAAGTGCAGAGAAAGTAAAATACAGAGAGTAGTTCTATGCCCAGAGGCTCCCTATAATTTTCAACTCCTAATTTAATTCAAAGCTACTCCTATATATACTACTCTTCTGTTCTTCTAGTTGGCTCTTTAAGTCTTGGGTAAGGGCCTTTGGATCTTGAGTTTGAAGCAGTTCTCTTCTTCATTGGGCTTAGCTTTACTTGCAGAGAGAATGTGAAGTGGGCAGAGACTTTAGCTCAGGACGTTAGTGGCGTTAACGTTCAGTGAAAGTATGGGTTCGAGAACGTTAGTGACATTTAACTTTTTCACTAACGTTCCTCACCCAAGTAAGAGCCACATTAACCTCAATGTTAGTGGCACAAATGTTGCCACTAACGTTGCATCTTTGTCCTTTGCGCACGTTATTGGGACTCACCTTTTCCAATAACGTTGAGAAGCCTCCCCCTTCCCTACGTTAGAGTCCACGTTAACTTAGTTAACGTGGCTCTTTTAACGTAGGCTTGCCAACCTTCGAGAACATTAGTGACACTTACCATTGTCACTAACGTTCCAATGTGCCCCTTAGCTCCCATGTTAGAGTCCACGTTAACTAGGTTAACGTGGCTTCTAATGTGGCTGTGCTAGCCATCTCCAACGTTAGTGACAAAGTTGAATGTCACTAACGTTGGCTCATCATCCCTCTCCTCGCGTTAGCTTCCATGTTAACTAAGTTAACGTGGGAGTTAACGTGGCTCATTGTGGCTTGTGTTGGCTCCTTCCAACGTTAATGACAATGTTTGGTGTCACTAACGTTGTCGATAACCTTTCTTCTTCACGTTAACTTCCACGTTAACTAGGTTAACGTGGGAGTTAACGTGGCTTCTTGGGGATAGTGTATGTTCATCCCAACGTTAGTGACAATGTTTGGTGTCACTAACGTTGTCGACCACCTAGTTTCTTCACGTTAGCTTCCACGTTAATTAGGTTAACGTGGGAGTTAACGTGGCTACTTGTGACTTGGCCAACGTTAGTGAGAAAGTTGAATGACACTAACGTTGGCATCCCCCTTTTCTTCTTAACGTTAGAGGCTACGTTAACTAAGTTAACGTGGCAAGTAACGTGGCCTCTTATGAGCTTGGTCCAACGTTAATGATAATGTTAAGTGTCACTAACATTGTCTCCATTTTGCTTTCCTCCACGTTAGAGTTCACGTTAACTTACTTAACGTGACTCTTAATGTGGGCAATGATGGCTTCGAGAGCGTTATTGGCAATTACTTTTCTCATTAACTTTTCAAGTTACTCCCATTCCACGTTAGTGTTAACGTTAGTGTAACTAACGTAGCCACTAAAGTGGTTCTTCTTTTCTTCCTTTGTCCTGAAATCAAGAAATAAAGTGCATCAAAGTTCTAGTCCAAGTCATGGAAAATGCAACATCCAATTTGTCCTTAAATTCATGCAAAATTCTCATAAAATCATGTAAAGTGCACAATGTATGCTTGAATCAAGATGTAAGTGAATATCTACCCAAAACTAGCTTATTTCCTAAGGAAATGCATGAAACTACCCTAAAAATAGTAAAGAAAAGGTCAGTGAAACTGGCCAAAATGCCCTGGCATCACAACACCAAACTTAAAGCTTGCTTGTCCCTAAGCAAGTACTGGAACAAGAGAATGATGAATGGAATGCCAAGAGAAATGAGTCATTCTTGTGGAAGTCATGTCCCTGGTTTTATGGTGGTTTCATGCAGAGCAAGTTAGGTTCATTCCTGGCTTTCAGACCTTTATCATGTCCTTGAATACTCACTGTGAATGCATCCCATGAGACTTTTATTCATTGATCCTTTTATTGTTATTTCAGGGCTTATTTTTGTTCTTAGGCTAAGTGCTCTATAAGGGGGCAACTCTTTAAAATAAGCTTTCAGCCAACACTCCCGAACCAGTTGGTTCAAGGTGCTAAGTGTTGAAGCACCCCTAAGGACTTACTTGCTCAAGTCTCTCCCCGATACATACACACCACAGGCATATAGTTTATTTATTTTCTTTTCTTGAGACCTTGGTGTCCAGCACCTCTTTGGGTTACTAAATGCTCTGTAGTGAGAGTTACTCTTGATAGTGGACTATCAGCTGATAATCCCGAGTTAGTTAACCCAAGTTACCAAGTGATAAGGCACCCCTAAGAGCTTATTCATCCAAGTAGATCCCTCACACAGGAGCACCACAGACACATGCCTCAAGATTAAAACCATTGGTGCCTAGCCTTATTGCTTACTCTTTATCTTTTATTTTTCAACCTTTATTGTTCTTTCCCTTTTTCTTATTAGGATCTTCTTATTTAGCTAGTCTCATGGGGTGTGTCTCAAGCATAGTATTCATGACAGATAGTTGTCCTCCCACCTTGTGGTTGAACCAACTTAGCTAACTTATGAGTATAACATAAACTCATGAACTTACTCCATAGTATGAACTCCTCTCTAGTCTTTAAAAACACTCATTCTCTTTTCATTTGATTTAAAGGGACAAGCATACAAGTAAGTAAAGAGAGGATGCAGTGACATAGAGACTAGCAAACATAGACCTCTTCAACACAAAAAAAAAACTTAAAAGACAGAATTTAAAAAGGTTCAAACTAACATTTAACTATTAATCAAGATTGCATTTGGACTTCCAGTTTTCAACATTCTAAGTACATGGAATTAAGTGACAATACAACCTTTAGGGGATGGTTTCTAGTTGCCCCCTTTTTTTTGTCATCATCCTGGTCTTTGTTACCTCACTTCCTTGGGTGAAGGTGCACCATTTCCTCATAAGATTCCTGCAAAGTTATTGGAAGTTTCTTGTTCCCAAAGCACTTGATAAATAGTTAGCTTGCATGTATGCTTGTGACTTCTGAACTTAATTTGGTGTGTCAACACCAAACTTAGTTCCTTGCCCAGTACAGAACCTTGCATATATGCAGAGAACCTCATATCTTGTTGTTTAACAAAACAATTATCAACTAAAACCTAACTAAATCTACGTGGTTTCCATTAATTGATTGGAGCTAGCAATGTGCTTTGGGAATGGAGTGTGATTCCTTTGGGGGAACACCAAACTTAGAATCACACTTTCACTCTTGAATTGTTTTGGTGTGGAACACCAAACTTAGCTCCTCGCAATACAGGGGAAACAACTTGCGATCCTTATTGAAATAAAGATGAAAAGAAAACTACCTGAGGTTGGGTTGCCTCCCAACAGAGCGCTCTTTTATCGTCGCTAGCTCGACTGTTCCTCCTTTACTTGAGACGGTAATTCACTCTGGGGTTTTCCCCCATGTTGCCCAGATAATGCTTGAGTCTTTGTCTGTTCACTGTAAAAATCCTCTTTGAACCTTCATCCATGATTTCGATGTGTCCATATGGCGAAACTTTTGTGACAAGAAAAGGTCCGGACCACCTTGATTTGAGTTTTCCTGGGAATAGTCTCAATTTGGAATTGTAAAGGAGTACTCGCTGCCCCTTTTCAAAACTCCTGGGTGCAAGATGCAGGTCATGTCTTCTCTTTTCCTTCTCTTTATACATCTTGGTATTTTCATAGGCTTGTGACCTGAATTCCTCTATCTCTTGCAGCTGCAAGATCCTCTTTGCACCAGCAGCAATGCTGTCAAAATTTAGTATCTTGATAGCCCAGAGAGCCTTGTGTTCCAGCTCCAGTGGTAAATGACAAGCCTTCCCATACACTAGTTGATATGGGGACATTCCAAGTGGTGTTTTGAATGCTGTTCTGTATGCCCAAAGAGCATCATCCAGCTTCTTCGACCAATCCTTTCTTGATGCACCCACAGTCTTTTCCAGAATCCTCTTTAGCTCTCTGTTGGATATCTCAGTTTGTCCACTTGTTTGGGGATGGTAAGGTGTGGCTACCTTGTGTTTTACCCCACATTGTAGGAGAAGAGCTTCTAGTGGTCTGTTACAAAAATGGCTCCCTCCATCACTGATGAGTGCTCGTGGGACTCCAAACCGGCTAAAGATATTCTTCCTGAGAAAGTTCATGACTACCTTGTTATCATTCGTTGGGGTTGCAATAGCCTCTACCCACTTGGAAACATAATCCACTGCTACCAAGATGTACTTGTTTGCATATGAGGTTAGGAATGGTCCCATGAAATCGATTCTCCACACATCAAACAATTCCAGTTCCAAGATGAAATTTTGTGGCATCTCATTTCTTTTGGGCAAGTTTCCAGATCTTTGGCATTCATTGCAGCTCTTTACAAGTTCTTTGGCATCCTTGAACAGGGTGGGCCAAAAGAATCCGCTTTGTAACACCTTAGCTGTAGTTCTATCCCCTCCAAAGTGGCCTCCATAGCATGAGCCGTGGCAATTCCATAGGACCTCTCGTCCTTCTTCTTCCGAAACACATCTTCTAAGGATTCCATCTGAACACTTCTTGAATAGATATGGCTCATCCCAGTCAAAGTACTTTGCATCATTCATGAGCTTCCTTTTTTGATGTTTATTGATCTCTGGAGGCAATGCCTCAGTTGCCTTGAAGTTGGCAATGTCTGCGAACCATGGTGCTTTGTGAACTATCATCAACTGCTCATCAGGGAAGAACTCGTTCACACTTGTATCAGGTGTTCCACCTTTATCATAAGGAATCCAGGATAGGTGATCTGCTACCTTGTTCTCCACTCCTTTCTTGTCTTTGATTTCAATATTGAATTCCTACAATAATAAGATCCATCTTATTAGTCTTGGCTTTGATTCTTGCTTGGCAAACAAATATTTAAGTGTTGTGTGATCTGTAAAAACAATCACTTTAGCACCAATGAGGTACGATCTAAACTTGTCAAATGCAAAAACTATTGCTAGCAACTCCTTTTCAGTAGTGGTATAATTTCTTTGAGTATCATTAAGGACTTTGCTCGCATAGTATATCACATGGACTAAGTTATCCTTCCTCTGTCCTAACACTGCCCCAACTGCAAAATCAGATGCGTCACAAATTAATTCAAATGGTAAATTCCAATCAGGTGGGGAAATGATAGGAGCAGAGGAAAACCTCATTTTCAAATTTTCAAAGGATAACATGCATGTTTCATCAAAGATAAATGGTGTATCAGATACAAGGAGATTGCTTAAGGGCTTGGCTATCTTTGAAAAATCTTTAATAAACCTTTTGTAAAAACCCGCATGCCCTAAAAAGCTCCTAATTGCCCTGACATCACTGGGTGGATGCAGTTTTTAAATAAGTTCTACTTTGGCTCTGTCAACCTCAATGCCTTGGTTAGAAACTTTGTGACCAAGGACTATTCCTCCTGTTACCATAAAGTGACATTTCTCCCAGTTCAAGACCAGATTGGTCTCTTGGCATCTTTTCAATACCAAGGCGAGGTGATGTAGGCAACTAGGAAATGAATCTCCGAATACCGAGAAATCATCCATAAAAACTTCAATGAATTTTTCTATCATATCTGAAAAAATAAAAAGCATGCAGCGTTGGAAAGTCGCAGGTGCATTACATAGCTGATGACAAGTCATCTTAGCCTAATTTCACTAGCCTTTTTCTTTTGTTTTCAACTGAATTGTGCACTTTCTTGAGCCATAAGCAAGCCAATTGGGTAGATTTTCATGTTTCCTTTGATTTAATCAACCATGTATGAATTCATGCAATTTCATGAGGTTTTATGCTATAATTGTCACATATTATGAAAGAATGAATATCTCATGATTTTGAGCATAGCTTTGATGTGTTTGGTTGATTAATGATAGGTGAAGAAATCTTGGAGAAAGGTTGAAGCAAGAAGGAATGGCTAGGAGGAAGAGAGGACAAAAAGTTTGAGCAAAAGTTTGCCTCAAACTTTAGCTCAAACTTTTGGATTAATTGAAAATGAACCAGGGAGCAAAAAGCTGGACCAAAAGTTAGCCTCAAACTTTTGTGCAAACTTTTGGGCAAAAAGCTGGAGCAAAAGTTAGCCTCAAACTTTTTGGCTAACTTTTGGCATCACAAATCAACACCCTGGAGAGCAAAAGTTTGCGCCAACGTTAGCCCCTAACTTTTTGGCTAACGTTGGCGCATGAAAAACACACCCTGGAGAGCAAAAGTTTGCGCCAACGTTAGCCTCTAACTGTTTGGCTAACGTTGGCGCCATGAGTGTGCAAGGGGAGGCCAACGTTGGAGCAAAAGTTAGACCCCTAACTTTTGCCCCAACGTTGGTATCAGCAAAGGAGGGTGGCTGATGTGAAAAGTTGGAGTAAAAGTTAGCCTCAAACTTTTACTCCAACTTTTACTCAAGCTTTCATGATTCCAACCCGGTTCAATTCGGTTCTTCTCCAAACTCCAAGAGCAATCAACCAAGGCCTCTATCAACCCAATTCCATCAAGAGCAAAGGCCCAATTGAAGGCTTGAAGACCATTTGAAGAAAGTGTATAAATAGCATAGGATTTAAGTTTTTCGGAGAGCTTTTCCTTTGAGTTTTCAGAGAGAGTTTTCGGAGAGTTTTGGTGTTGAGTGAATTTTAAATTTCTAAGTCTCGGGGAAGGAGAATTGAATTCCCTTCCTCTTAGTTTTCTTGCTTTCAATTTCAATTACAATTGTCTTGGATCTTGGGTGGAGAATTGAAGAACTTCTGTTTCAATCTCACCTTGGGATCTTGTTTAATTTTCTGCTTAATTGAATTTCAGTTTCGGTTAATTGCTTTTCATCTACTTTCTTTGCAATCTACATTTCCTTTGCAATTGTTCTTGTTGGATCTAGGAAGGCATTGAGATCTAGACTTGGTTTTCTAGTCTCTTGGGTCCTGAGATCCGGATTTCCCATTTCCCATTCCCTGTTTACAATTTTCATGCTCATTTACATTTCTGTTTTAAGATCTGGTTCGATTCAAGACATCCTTTACTTCTCTGTTTGTTGCAATTTACTTTTCCTTGTTTAATTTCTGCAAATCCAACTCCCAATTCCCTTTACAATTCAAGCCACTTACATTTCTTGCACTTTAAGATTCTGCAATTTACATTTCTTGCGTTCTAAGTTTCTACCATTTAATTTCTTGCTCTTTAAGATTCAGCACTTTAAATTCCAGTTCTCTTTAATTTCATGCAATTCACCCATTTCCTTTACTTTCTATGCAATTTAAATTCTGCAAATCACAAATCTCTCAACCAAATCTTGATTCGCTTGACTAAATCAACCACTAAACTAAAATTGCTCAATCCTTCAATCCCTGTGGGATCGACCTCACTCCCGTGAGTTATTATTACTTGATGCGACCCGGTGCACTTGCCGGTTAGATTTGGGTGTTTTGGAGAAATTCATTTTTCCGCAGAAATATCCCATCAATAGCCCAAATGGCATGCGCCTGTAGGCTAACACTCCATAAGGGCAAGTGACTGAGGTTTTCTCTTGATCTTTGGGATCAACCACTATTTGGTTATATCTTGAATAACCGTCGAGAAAACAATAATAAGCGTGCCCTGCGAGTCTTTCCAACATCTAATCCATGAATGGAAGGGGGAAATGATCTTTTCGTGTAGCCTTATTGAGCTTCCTGTAGTCTATGCACAGCCGCCATCCTGTGACTGTCCTTGTAGGAATTAGTTCGTTCTTCTCATTGGGAACTGGTGCACGAAATTGTGATCTCAAGCAATGGCGCCAGAAACTCTGTACGCACGTCTTAATAAATCGTTTTTCATTCACAACTTCGATACAACTAGCCAGCAAGTGCACTAGGTCGTCCAAGTAATAAACTTTACGTGAGTAAGGGTCGATCCCACGGAGATTGTTGGTATGAAGCAAGCTATGGTCACCTTGTAAATCTCAGTCAGGCAGATATAAAATAGTTATAGAGTTTTTGAATATTAATAATAAATAGAAAATAAGGATAGAAATACTTATGTAATTCATTGGTTAGAATTTCAGATAAGCGTATAGAGATGCATTCGTTCCTCTGAACCTCTGCTTTTCTGCTGTCTTCATCCAATCAATCTTACTCTTTTCCATGGCTGGCTTTATGTAAGGACATCACCGTTGTCAATGGCTACTTTTTATCCTCTCTAGAAAATGGTCCGATACGCTGTCACTGCATGGCTAATCGTTTGGAAGCATCACCCTTGTCAATGGCTGCATCCCATCCTCTTGTGAAAATGGTCCAAATGCTCTGTCACAGCACGGCTAATCATCTGAGGTTCTCGATCATACTGGAATAGGATTCACCCTCCTTTTGCGTCTGTCACCACGCCCAGCACTCGAGAGTTTGAAGTTCGTCACAGTCATTCAATCCCAGAGTCCTACTCGGAATACCACAGACAAGGTTTAGACTTTCCGGACTCTCATGAATGCCGCCATCTATCTAGCTTATACCACAAAGATTCTGATTAAGAGATCCAAGAGATACTCATTCAATCTAAGGTAGAACGGAAGTGGTTGTCAGGCATGCGTTCATAGGGAATGATGATGACTGTCACGTTCATCACATTCAGGTTGAAGTGCAAATGAATATCTTAGAAGCGGAATAAGTTGAATTGAATAGAAAAACAGTAGTACTTTGCATTAATCTTTGAGGAACAGCAGAGCTCCACACCTTAATCTATCGAGTGCAAAAACTCTACCGTATGAAAATACATAAGTGATAATGGTCTAGGCATGGCCGAATGGCCAGCCCCCATGAAAGTCTAAGATAGCATAAAACTGATCAAAGATCTCTAATACAATAGTAAACAGTCCTATTTATACTAAACTAGTTACTAGGGTTTACAGAAGTAAGTAATTGATGCATAAATCCACTTTCGGGGCCCACTTGGTGTATGATTGGGCTGAGCTTGAATGTTACACGTGTAGAGGTCAATCTTGGAGTTGAACGCCAGTTTGTAATGTAATTCTGGCGTTTAACTCTGGCTTGTGACGTGTTTCTGGCGTTTAACTCCAGACAGCAGCGTAGAATTGGCGTTCAACGCCCTTTTACGTCATCTAAACTCGGCCAAAGTATGGATTATTATATATTTCTGGAAAGCCCTAGATGTCTACTTTCCAACGCAATTGGAAGCGTGCCATTTTGAGTTCTGTAGCTCTAGAAAATCCACTTTGAGTGCAGGGAGGTCAGAATCCAACAGCATCAGCAGTCCTTCTTCAACCTCTGAGTCTGATTTTTGCTCAAGTCCCTCAATTTCAGCCAGAAAATACCTGAAATCACAGAAAAACACACAAACTCATAGTAAAGTCCAGAAATGTGAATTTAACATAAAAACTAATGAAAACATCCCTAAAAGTAACTAGATTCTACTAAAAACATACTAAAAACAATGCCAAAAAGCGTATAAATGATCCGCTCATCACAACACCAAACTTAAATTGTTGCTTGTCCCCAAGCAACCGAAAATCAAATAGGGTAAAAAAAAGAGAATATACTATAAATTCCAAACTATCAATGAAATATAGCTCCAATCAGATGAGCGGGACTTGTAGCTTTTTGCCTCTTGAATAGTTTTGGCATCTCACTTTATCCTTTGAGGTTCAGAATGATTGGTATCTATAGGAACTCGGAGTTCAGATAGTGTTATTGATTCTCCTAGTTCAGTATGATGATTCTTGAACACAGCTACTTTATGAGTCTTGGCCGTGGCCCTAAGCACTTTGTTTTCCAGTATTACCACCGGATACATAAATGCCACAGACACATAACTGGGTGATCCTTTTCAGATTGTGACTCACCTTTGCTAAAGTCCCCAATTAGAGGTGTCCATGGTTCTTAAGCACACTCTTCTTTTGAATTGGACCTTGACTTTAACCGCTCAGTCTCAAGTTTTCACTTGACACCTTCACGCCACAAGCACATGTTTAGGGACAGCTTGGTTTAGCCGCTTAGGCCAGGATTTTATTCCTTTAGGCCATCCTATCCACTGATGCTCAAAGCCTTGGGATCCCTTTTATTGCCCTTGCCTTTTGGTTTTAAGGGTTATTGGCTTTTTGCTCTTGCCTCTTGGTTTTAAGAGCTTTTGGCTTTTTCTGCTTGCTTTTTCTTTTTATTTTATTTTATTTTTTTCGCCCTTTTTTTTTCTGCAAGCTTTGTTCTTTGCTGCTTTTTCTTGCTTCAAGAATCATTTTTATGATTTTTCAGATTATCAAATAACATGTCTCCTTATCATCATTCTTTCAAGAGCCAACATATTTAACATTCTTAAACAACAACTTCAAAAGACATATGCACTGTTCAAGCATTCATTCAGAAAATAAGAAGCATTGTCACCACATCAATATAATCAAACTAAGTTCAAGGATAAATTCGAAACTCATGTACTTCTTGTTCTTTTGAATTAAAACAGTTTTCATTTAAGATGGGTGATGGGTTCATAGGACATTCATAACTTTAAGACATAGTTACTAACTACTAATGATCATGTAATGAAGACACAAACATGGATAAGCACTTAACATAGAGAAAATGAAAAACAGAGAATGTAAGAACAAGGAATGAGTCCACCTTAGTGATGGTGGCGTTTCCTTCTTGAGGAACCAATGATGTCCTTGAGCTCTTCTATGTCTCTTCCTTGTCTTTGTTGCTCCTCCCTCATTGCTTTTTGATCTTCTCTTATTTCATGAAGGATGATGGAGTGCTCTTGATGTTCCACCCTTAATTGTCCCATGTTGGAACTTAATTCTCCTAGGGAGGTGTTGATTTGCTCCCAATAATTTTGTGGAGGAAAATGCATCTGAGGCATCTCCGGGATCTCATGGTGATGAGCTTCATGTGTCTCTTGAGATCCATGAATGGGCTCTCTTGCTTGCTCCATCGTTTTCTTAGTGATGGGCTTCTCTTCCTCAATGGGAATGTCTCCTTCTATGAAAGCTCCAGCTGAGTAACATAGATGGCAAATAAGATGAGGGAAAGCTAGCCTTGCCCCAGGAGAGGGCTTTTCAGCTATTTTGTAGAATTCAAGGGAGATGACTTCATGAACTTCTACTTCCTCTCCAATCATGATGCTATGAATCATGATGGCCCGATCCACAGTAACTTCAGATCGGTTGCTAGTGGGATGATGGAGCGTTGGATGAATTCCAACCATCCTCTAGCCACAGGCTTGAGGTCCAGTCTTCTCAATTGAACTGGCTTACCTTTGGAGTCAATCTTCCATTGAGCTCCTTCCACACATATGTCCATGAGGACTTGGTCCAACCTTTGATTAAAGTTGACCCTTCTAGTGTAGGGGCGTGCATCTCCTTGCATCATAGGCAAGTTAAACGCCAACCTCACATTTTTCGGACTAAAATCTAAGTATTTCCCTCGAACCATTGTAATATAATTCTTTGGGTTTGGGTTCTTACTTTGATCATGGTTCCTAGTGATCCATGCATTGGCATAGAACTCTTGAACCATTAGGATGCCGACTTGTTGGATGGGGTTTGTTAGAACTTCCCAACCTCTTCTTTGGACTTCATGTCAGATCTCCGGATACTCATTATTCTTGAGCTTGAAAGGGACCTCAGGGATCACCTTCTTCTTGGCCACAACATCATAGAAGTGGTCTTGATGAGCTTTGGAGATGAATCTTTCCATCTCCCATGACTCAGAGGTGGAAGCTTTTGTCTTCCCTTTCCCTTTTCTAGAGGATTCCCAAACTTAGAATATTGCTCGCCCTCGAGCAAGAGAAGAAAGAATAGATGAAGAAGAAGAAGAAAACATGGAGAAGAGGGGGGAGGGGTGTATTCGGCCAAGAAGGGGAAGAGAGGGTTGTGTTGTGTGAAAATGAAGAAGAATGGAGGGCTTTATATAGGGAAGGGAGGGGGGTAAGGTTCAGCCATAAGGGTGGGTTTTGGGTAGGAAATTGATTTTGAATTTTGAAGGTAGGTGGGGTTTATGAGGTAGGTTTATGGGGAAGAGTGGATGGATGTGAGTGGTGAAGTGGTTATAGGGAAGAGAGATTGAGGTGATTGGTGAAGAGTTTTGGGGAAGAGTGTTTATGGGATTGTGTGAAAGAGGGGTGAGAAGAAGTGAGTGGAGGTAGGTGGGGATCTTGTGGGGTCCACAGATCCTGAGGTGATCCTGTGGGGTCCACAGATCCTGAGGTGTTCAAGGATTTACAACCTTGCACCAAATTAGGCATGCAAAATGCCCTTGCACACAACTCTGGGCGTTCAGCGCCAGATTGGTGCTTGTTCTGGGCATTGAACGCCCATTTGTTGCCTATTTCTGGCGTTGAACGCCAAAACCATGCTTGTTCTGGGCGTTCAGCGCCAGCTCTTCTCCAGGGTGCAATTCTGGCATTCAAACGCCCAGATGCTGCCCATTTTGGGCGTTCAGCGCCAGAACCATGCTCTGTTCTGGCGTTGAACGCCAGCCAGATGCTTCTTACTGGCGTTTAAACGCCAGTGAGATCCTCCTCCAGGGTGTGATTTTTCTTCTGTTGTTTTTAATTCCGTTTTCAATTTTTATATTTATTTAGTGACTCCACATGATCATGAACCTAATAAAACATGAAAGAACAATAAAATTAGATAAATAAAAATTGGGTTGCCTCCCAACAAGCGCTTCTTTAATGTCAATAGCTTGACAGTGGGCTCTCATGGAGCCTCACAGATGTTCAGAGCATTGTTGAGACTTCCCAACACCAAACTTAGAGTTTGACTGTGGGGGCTCTGGTTGACTCTGTTTTGAGAGAAGCTTACTGTGCCTCTTTTCCATATTTACAGAAGGGTAACCTTGAGTTGTAAACAAAAGGGAGTCCTCATTCAATTGAAGGACTAATTCACCTCTGTCAACATCAATCACAGCTCTTGCTGTGGCTAGGAAAGGTCTTCCAAGGATGATAGATTCATCCTCATCCTTCCCAGTATCAAGGATTATGAAATCAGCAGGGATGTAAAGGCATTCAACCTTTACTAACACGTCCTCTACTTGTCCATAAGCCTGTTTTCTTGAATTGTCTGCCATCTCTAATGAGATTTTAGTGGCTTGCACCCCAAAGATTCCCAGTTTCTCTATTACAGAGAGGGGCATGAGGTTTATCCCTGAACCAAGGTCACACAGAGCCTTTTCAAAGATCATGGTGCCTATGGTACAAGGTATTAGGAACTTTCCAGGATCCTGTTTCTTCTGAGGCAATCTCAGTTGATCCAGATCACTTAGTTCATTGGTGAACAAGGGATGTTCATCTTCCCAAGTCTCAATACCAAATAATTTGGCATTCAGCTTCATGATTGCACCAAAGTACTTGGTAACTTGCTCTTTAGTAACATCCTCATTCTCCTCAGAAGATGAATACTCGTCAGAGCTCATGAAGGGCATAAGCAGGTTCAATGGAATCTCTATGGTCTCTAGATGAGTCTCAGATTCCTTTGGTTCCTCAAAGGGAAACTCCCTATTGATCACTGGACGTCCCAGGAGGTCTTCCTCACTGGGATTTACGTCCTCCCCTTCCTCTCCAGGTTCGGCCGTGTTAACTATGTCAATGGCCTTGCACTCTCCTTTTGGATTTTCTTCTGTATTGCTTGGGAGAGTACTAGGAGGGATTTCAGTGATCCTTTTTCTCAGGTGGCCCACTTTTGCCTCCAAATTTCTAATGGAGGACCTTGTTTCATTCATGAAACTTATAGCGGCCTTAGATAGATCAGAGACTAAGTTTGCTAAATTAGAAGTATTTTGTTCAGAGTTCTCTGTCTGTTGCTGAGTGGATGATGGAAAAGGTTTACTATTGTTAAACCTATTTCTTCCACCATTATTAAAGCCTTGTTGAGGCTTTTGTTTATCCTTCCATGAGAGATTTGGGTGATATCTCCATGATGAGTTATAGGTGTTTCCATAAGGTTCACCTAAGTAATTTACCTCTGCTATTGCAGGGTTCTCAGGATCATAGGCCTCTTCTTCAGAAGATGCCTCTTGAGTACTGTTGGATGCAGCTTGCATTCCATTCAGACTCTGAGAAATCATTTGACTTGCTGAGTCAATATTTTATTCTGAGCCAATATGGCATTCAGAGTATCAATTTCAAGAACTCCCTTCTTCAAAGGCGTCCCATTACTCACAGGATTCCTCTCAGAAGTGTACATGAACTAGTTATTAGCAACCATGTCAATGAGTTCTTGAACTTTTGCAGGCATTTTCTTTAGGTGAATGGATCCACCTGCAGAAGTATCCAATGACATCTTAGCTAATTCAGACAAACCATCATAGAATATATCCAGGATGGTCCATTCTAAAAGCATGTCAGAAAGACACTTTTTGGTCAGTCCTTTGTATCTCTCCCAAGCTTCATAGATGGATTCACCTTCTTTCTGTCTGAAGGTCTGAACATCCACTCTAAGCTTACTTAGCTTTTGAGGAGGAAAGAACTTGGCTAAGAAAGCCTTGACCAGCTTATCCCAAGAGTTCAGGCTATCCTTAGGTTGAGAGTCCAACCATACTCTAGCTCTGTCTCTTACAGCAAAAGGGAAAAGCATGAGCCTGTAGACTTCAGGATCTACTCTATTAGTCTTAACAGTATCACATATCTGCAAGAATTCAGTTAAGAACTGAAAAGGATCTTCAGATGGAAGTCCATGAAACTTGCAGTTCTGCTGCATCAGAGAAACTAATTGAGGTTTAAGCTCAAAATTGTTTGCTCCAATGGCAGGACTGGAGATGCTTCTTCCATGTAAATTGGAATTAGGTGCAGTAAAGTCACCAAGCATCCTCCTTGCATTATTATTATTTTCGGCTGCCATCTCCTCTTCCTGTTCGAAAATTTCTGAAAAGTGCTTGCTGGATTGTTGTAATTTAGCTTCTCTTAGTTTCCTCTTCAGAGTCCTTTCAGGTTTTGGATCTGCTTCAACAAGAATGTTCTTGTCCTTTCTCCTGCTCATATGAAAAAGAGAGACAGAAAAATAATAATAATAGAGGTCCTTTTTACCACAGTATAGAGGTCCCTGTGTGAGTAGAAGAGAAGAAGAAGAAAAAATTCGAACACAGATGGAAGAGGGGGTTCGAATTTGGGTGAGATGAAGTGTTAGTAGATGAATAAATAAATAAAAGAAGATAAGAGAGAGAGAGAATTTTTGAAAATAATTTTTGAAAAAGAGTTAGTGATTTTCGAAAATAGTTTTTGAAAAAGGTTAGTGATTTTCGAGAATCAAAAATTAAAATAATTAGTTAATTAGAAAGAAATTTTGAAAAAGAGGGAAGATATTTTCGAAAATTAGAGAGAGAGAGTTAGTTAGGTAGTTTTGAAAAAGATAAGAAACAAACAAAAAGTTAGTTAGTTAGTTGAAACAAATTTGAAAATCAATTTTGAAAAGATAAGAAGATAAGAAGTTAGAAAGGATATTTTAAAATCAAATTTTGAAAAAGATAAGATAAAGAGATTTTTTTGAAAAGATATGATTGAAATTAGTTTTGAAAAAGATTTGATTTTTAAAATCACAATTAATGACTTGATTCACAAGAAATCACAAGATATGATTCTAGAACTCAAAGTTTGAATCTTTCTTAACAAGCAAGTAACAAACTTGAAATTTTTGAATCAAAACATTAATTGATGATGTTATTTTCGAAAATTAGGACATAAAGATAAGAAAAAGATTTTTGAAAAATATTTTTAAAATTTTTGAAAATAAATAAGAAAAATGAAAAAGATTTGATTTTTGAAAAATATTTTGAAAAAGATAAGATTTTTAAATTGAAAATTTGATTTGACTCATAAAAACAACTAGATTTTAAAAAGTTTTGAAAAAATCAACTCAAATTTTCGAAATTTATGAGTGAAAAAAGGAAAGATATTTTTTTTTTGATTTTTGAATTTTTAATGATGAGAGGGAAAAACATGAAAAAGACTCAATGCATGAAAATTTTGGATCAAAACAATGAATGCATGCAAGAATGCTACGAACGTCAAGATGAACATCAAGAACACTTTGAATGTCAAGATGAACATCAAGAACTTATTTTTGAAAAATTTTTAATGCAAAGAAAACATGCAAGACACCAAACTTAAAAATTTTTAATGTATAGACACTATGAATGCAAGAATGCATATGAAAAACAAGAAAAGACACAAAACATGAAAACATCAAGATCAAACAAGAAGACTTACCAAGAACAACTTGAAGATCATGAAGAACACTATGAATGCATGAATTTTTCAAAAAATGCAAGATGAATATGCAATTGACACCAAACTTAAAATCTGACTCAAGACTCAAACAAGAAACACAAAATTTTTTTGATTTTTATGATTTTCTAATTTTTTTGGATTTTTGTATATTTTTTCGAAAGAACATGTAGGAAAAAGAAAATAAGGATTTCAAAATTTTTTTAATATGAATTCCAGGAATCTTGTATTCTTAGTCTAAAGCTCCAATCCGAGGGTCAGGCATGGCTTAATAGCCAGCCAAGCTTTAGTATGTAACTCAGACATGCCACGGCTAACATTCCAATTAACTTGCCTCTATGCTGATGGTTGGAAGCCCCTATCCAAAAGAATTAGACATGACTTTACAGCCAGCCAGGCTTCAATATGCTTCATGGAACTCTAGAATTCATTCTTAAAAATTCTGAAGAAAAATATATTTTTGAAAAGATTTATTTTATTTTTTTTTTCGAAAACAGATGAGAAATTTTTAAAAGGTTTTTGAAAAATTTTTGAAAATAAAAAAAAAAAGAAAATTACCTAATCTGAGCAACAAGATGAACCGTCAGTTGTTCAAACTCGAACAATCCCCAGCAACGGCGCCAAAAACTTGGTGCACAAAATTGTGATCTTAGGCAACGGCGCCAGAAACTCTGTACGCACGTCTTAATAAATCGTTTTTCATTCACAACTTTGATACAACTAACCAGCAAGTGCACTGGGTCGTCCAAGTAATAAACCTTACGTGAGTAAGGGTCGATCCCACGGAGATTGTTGGTATGACGCAAGCTATGGTCACCTTGTAAATCTCAGTCAGGTGGATATAAAATAGTTATGGAGTTTTCAAATATTAATAATAAATAGAAAATAAGGATACAAATACTTATGTAATTCATTGGTTAGAATTTCAGATAAGCGTATAGAGATGCATTCGTTCCTCTAAACCTCTGCTTTCCTGCTGTCTTCATCCAATCAATCTTACTCCTTTCCATGGCTGGCTTTATGTAAGGACATCACCGTTGTCAATGGCTACTTTTTATCCTCTCTGGAAAATGGTCCGATGCGCTGTCACTGCATGGCTAATCGTCTGGAGGCATCACCCTTGTCAATGGCTGCATCCCATCCTCTTGTGAAAATGGTCCAAATGCTCTGTCACAGCATGGCTAATCATCTGAGGTTCTCGATCATACTGGAATAGGATTCACCCTCCTTTTGCGTCTGTCACTACGCCCAGCACTCGCGAGTTTGAAGTTCGTCACAGTCATTCAATCCCAGAGTCCTACTCGGAATACCACAGACAAGGTTTAGACTTTCCGAACTCTCATGAATGCCGCCATCAATCTAGCTTATACCATGAAGATTCTGATTAAGAGATCCAAGAGATACTCATTCAATCTAAGGTAGAACGGAAGTGGTTGTCAGGCACGCATTCATAGGGAATGATGATGATTGTCACGTTCATCACATTCAGGTTGAAGTGCGAATTAATATCTTAGAAGCGGAATAAGTTGAATTGAATAGAAAAACAGTAGTACTTTGCATTAATCTTTGAGGAACAGCAGAGCTCCACACCTTAATATATGGAGTGCAGAAACTCTACCGTATGAAAATACATAAGTGATAATGGTCCAAGCATGGCCGAATGGCCAGCCCCCATGAAAGTCTAAGATAGCATAAAACTGATCATAGATCTCTAATACAATAGTAAACAGTCCTATTTATACTAAACTAGTTACTAGGGTTTACAGAAGTAAGTAATTGATGCATAAATCCACTTCCGGGGCCCACTTGGTGTGTGCTTGGGCTGAGCTTGAATGTTACACATGTAGAGGTTAATCTTGGAGTTGAACGCCAGTTTGTAACGTATTTCTGGCGTTCAACTCTGGCTTGTGACGTGTTTCTGGCGTTTAACTCCAGACAACAGCGTAGAACTGGCGTTCAACGCCCTTTTACATCATCTAAACTCGGCCAAAGTATAAACTATTATATATTGCTGGAAAGCCCTGGATGTCTACTTTCCAACGTAATTGGAAGTGCGCCATTTTTAGTTCTGTAGCTCCAGAAAATTTACTTTGAGTGCAGGAAGGTCAGAATCCAACAGCATTAGTAGTCCTTCTTCAACCTTTGAATCTGATTTTTGCTCAAGTCCCTCAATTTCAGCCAGAAAATACCTGAAATCACAGAAAAACACACAAACTCATAGTAAAGTCCAGAAATGTGAATTTAAGATAAGAACTAATGAAAACATCCCCAAAAGTAACTAGATTCTACTAAAAACATACTAAAAACAATGCCAAAAAGCGTATAAATTATCCGCTCATCAGGAACCACGGTAATTCCTCCCTTTTTTGGGACAACATGCACGGGGCTAACCCAGGGGCTGCCTGAGATCGGGTAAATTACCTCCTCCCTGCCATAACTTCATATCTTCTTTCTGTACCACTTCCTTCATGATTGGGTTCAACCTCCTTTGGGATTGAATGGATGGTTTGGCATCATCTTCCAGCAGTATCTTGTGCATACATATGGCCGAACTTATCCCCTTCAAGTCAGCAAGAGTCCAACTAATGGCATCTTTGTGGTTTCGCAGTACTTTGAGCAGTTCATCCTCTTGATCTTGGCTGAGGCATAAGCTTATAATTACCGGGTAATTTTCATCTTCTCCTAAGTATGCATATTTGAGAGAGGGTGGCAATGCTTTGAGTTCAAGTTTGGGTACTTCTGACTTTTCGTTCTCTTTCTTTGGTGCACCTTGTATTTGACTCTCTGCTGTTGCAACCTCTTCAATAAACGTAGACTCCTCCTCTATTATACCTTCAGGTTCTTCTTCTTCAAAATTTTCCTGCATTGCGTCTTCAAGTGAGTCCAACCTCATACACTCTCCCATTTGCTCTTGTGGGTAACTCATGGCCTTGAACACATTGATCGTCATCTTTTCATTGTGTAATCTCAGGGTGAGATCTCCTTTTTGTACATCAATGACAGCTCCAGCAGTGGCCAAGAATGGCCTTCCCAGGATGATGGAAGCCTTGGCTTCCTTCTGCATGTCCAGCACTACAAAGTCTGCTGGGAAGATAAAATCTCCCACTTTCACCAGCAAATCTTCTACGACGCCATGCGGGAACTTGAACGATCGGTCTGCCAATTGTAAGGCCATCTTTGTTGGTTTAGCTTCCTCAATCTTCATCTTTCTCATCATAACTACCGACATCAAATTGATGCTGGCTCCTAAGTCACAAAGAGCCTTTTCTACTGTGATTTCCCATATAATACAAGGGATCTAAAAACTCCCGGGATCCTTCAATTTCTGGGGTAGTTTGTGCTGAATGATGGCACTACATTCTTCGGTTAGTATCACAGTCTCGTTGTTCTTCCAGCTTCTCTTCTTAGTCATGAGCTCCTTCAAGAACTCGGTGTAGAGTGGCATTTGTTCTATTGCTTCAGCAAAGGGTATGTCGATTTGCAGTTTCTTGAAGATTTCCAAAAATCTCGAGAACTGATTGTCATCCCCTTTCTTCTTTAATTGCTGAGGGTATGGGACTCTTGGGGCGTCTGGCTTTAGCACTCCTTCCCCTTTTTGTGAACTCAAAGTGGGAACTCGAGCTTCGTCCTGCTCTTCTTCCTCTTTATTTGAGTCCTCTTCTTGTGGTTTCTGGGGGGTTTCCTTCAGTTCCTTCCTATTCCTAAGGGTGATAGCCTGACACTCCTCCCTTTGTGTTGAGCTAGTATTGCTGCAAAGGTTGTGGCTGGAAATTTGCTTGAATAAGTAGCCAATTTGTGTCTCAAGTTTCTTGATGGCAGCATCCTGATTCTGCATATTGGACATCACCTCTTCTCGGAACGCTTTACTATCTTGAATCTCTTTGCCTATGCCTTCAAGTAGATTCTCAATCTTTGAGATTCTGTCATCCAATGATTGTAGATCGTGATTAGAGGTGGAAGGATGAGGTAAGTTATTTTGGTTTTGATGTGGATGTGGAGAGGTGTTGTTATTGGGGTGTTGATATGGTCTAGATGTGAAATTTTGGTGGCTTGCATTGTTGGGATTTGGGCATCTTTGATCAAGGCTTTGGTCTGGTTGATTTCCCCACCCAAAGTTTGGGTGATTCCTCCATCCAGGGTTGTAGGTCTTGGAGTATGGATCATGGTTTTGCCAGGTGAATTACCAATGTAGTTGACTTGCTCCTGACTTCCCTCTGCTGAAGTGGTGATTGCTGCTACTTGGTTCCTCTCCATCTTCTTGGTGAGGTCAGCCAGCTGCTGGGTAATGAGCTTGTTCTGAGCCAGCAGTGCATCTACATTGTTTAGCTCCATCACTCCTCCTGTGATCCCTCTTTCGGAAGCATAAAAGTAGTCGTTCTCTGCTACTGTTTCAATGACATCTATGGCCTCCTCAATGGTCTTCTTCTTGTTCAAAGATCCTCCGGATGAATGGTCTACTGCCTTCTTTGACTCATAGGAGAGCCCTTCATAGAAAATGTGCAGTTGCACCCATTCATTGAACATATCTGGTGGGCACCTCCTTGTTAGGTCTTTAAACCTCTCCCATGCTTCATACAGAGTCTCACCATCTTGTTGCCTGAAAGTTTGGACCTCAGCTCTCAGCCTATTGATTCGTTGAGGGGGGGTAAAATCTTGCTAAGAATTTGTTCACCGCATCTTCCCAAGTTGTCAAGCTCTCCTTTAGGAAAGACTCCAGCCACTTGGCTGCCTTATCCTTGAGTGAGAATGGAAATAAGAGCAGTCTATAGGCGTCAGGATGAACACCATTAGACTTCACTGTGTCACATATTCTCAGGAAGGTGGTTAGATGTTGATTGGGGTCTTCTTGGACACTTCCTCCGAACGAACAGTTGTTCTGAACAAGGGTGATGAGCTGTGGTTTTAGTTTAAAATTGTTGGCATGGATGGTTGGCTTTTGAATGCTACTTCCACAGTTTCCTGGGTTTGGATTGATGTAAGAGCCTAAAACTCTTCTATCCTCCCCAGCATGATTTGCTCGTCCTCTTCCGCCATGGTTGTGAGCTTCTTCTTCACAATGGTTTTCCATGTTTTCTTCCGTGTTTGGTTCAAAGTATTCCTCAAAGTGTTCCTCCTCTTCTTCAGCACCAACTACACGTTTTTCTCTTGCCTCCCTCCTTAGACTAAGGAAGGTTCTCAGGTTCAGAATCAAAGGAAGTTGAAGCCCTGCTTCTTCTCCCTGTCATACAACCAACAAGTACAAGCAAAGAGAATAGGTGCAGAAAGTATATCCATCAGAATTACTGTTAGTGTAAGTGATGCAATATATCAAACAGTTAGTGGGTTAGTGAAATGAATGGTAAATAACAAAGAAAAAGTAGGGGAAAGGGAAGAAATTAACTAAAACAGAAAGTAAATAACTCAAACAGAAAATTAAATCAAACAAAAAATAAAATGCTCAATCTAGTTATCCTCCAATTTAATCATTGTTGATGCACAATAAATCCCCGGCAACGGCGCCATAAACTTGATGCACGGAAAACTTGTTTCATAACAAATTTCCTTCGACAAGTGTACCGAATTTGTCGTCAAGTAAAAACTCACAATAGAGTGAGGTCGAATTCCACAGGGATTGATTGATCAAGCAACTTTAATTAGAGGAATGTTCTAGTTGAGCGAAGCAGAATTTGAGTTGAGAATTGCAGAAAATTAAATGGCGGGAAAGTAAATAACAGAAAAGTAAATGCTAGAAATAAAAGGTGAATGTAAATGACGGAAAGTAAATTGCAGAATCTTAAATGGGAATGGGGAAATTGCTCATAAAAGTAAATGACTGAAATTAAAGAGAATGGGTAAGATCAGGAATGGGGCGTTCATTGGGCTCAGGAGACGTTGCATTCTCCGGATCAATTTCATTTTCATATCTTCCTCAATCAAGGCACTCATTGATCTCCTTGGCAATCTTAAGTGATCGAATTACAATTTCTTGTAATTCAATCTCTCAAATCTTGATCAATAGCCAATTCCTTGGTCAATTTTTCATGTGAAGAGATGAAGTATGGTCACTGATTATACCACATGTATTTCCCAAATCAAGTGTTGAGAGGATTATAGTCACATGTCCATCCAAATCCAATTTGGTCCAGCATGAGAAAGCATTTCTAGCATTATCTCTTCATTCCTCTTTCAAGGTTCAGAAGAGATCCAAGTATGAATAGCTTCTTTTCCAAGATAACTACCCAATTGGATGAAGATCGAAAGCTTTCAAGTAAAATCAAGAGAAAAGATAGAAGAAGAATAATGAAAACTAGTATTGATCCATCAAATTACAACAGAGCTCCCTAACCCAATGAAAGGGGTTTAGTTATTCATAGCTCTGGAAAATGAAAACAAAGATGGAGAATACATGATGAAACTAGAAGTGCAGAGAAAGTAAAATACAGAGAGTAGTTCTATGCCCAGAGGCTCCCTATAATTTTCAACTCCCAGTTTAATTCAAAGCTACTCCTATATATACTACTCTTCTATTCTTCTAGTTGGCTCTTCAAGTCTTAGGTATGGGCCTTTGGATCTTGAGTTTGAAGCAATTCTCTTCTTTATTGGGCTTAGCTTTACTTGTAGAGAGAAAATGTGAAGTGGGCAGAGACTTTAGCTCAGGACGTTAGTGGCGTTAACGTTCAGTGAACGTATGGGTTTGAGAACGTTAGTGACATTCAACTTTTTCACTAACGTTCCTCACCCAGGTAAGAGCCACGTTAACCTCAACGTTAGTGGCACAAACGTTACCACTAACATTGCATCTTTGTCCTTTGCGCACGTTATTGGGACTCACCTCTCCCAATAACGTTGGGAAGCCTCCCCCTTCCCTACGTTAGAGTCCACGTTAACTTAGTTAACGTGGCTCTTTTAACGTAGGCTTGCCAACCTTCGAGAACGTTAGTGACACTTACCATTGTCACTAACGTTCCAATGTGCTCCTTAGCTCCCACGTTAGAGTCCACGTTAACTAGGTTAACGTGGCTTCTAACGTGGCTGTGCTAACCATCTCCAATGTTAGTGACAAAGTTGAATGTCATTAACGTTGGCTCATCATCCCTCTCCTCGCGTTAGCTTCCACGTTAACTAAGTTAACGTGGGAGTTAACGTGGCTCATTCTGGCTTGTGTTGGCTCCTTCCAACGTTAGTGACAATGTTTGGTGTCACTAACGTTGTCGATAACCTTTCTTCTTCACGTTAACTAGGTTAACGTGGGAGTTAATGTAACATCCCGCATTTTTGAAAATCTAATTATAAATAAATTATGATTTTATCTTATTAAGTTTAAACTTTATAATTTTAGAAAATTATTTTGTTAGAAATAAATAAATAGATTCGGAGATAGTTTTATTTCGAATCAATTGATATTTTTAAGTAATCTAATTATAATGAAATATTTTGTATAATTTTAGTAATTGAAAAATAAAAAAAGAATTGTATAATTTAATTTAAGTAACTATTATCCTGAAAAAAAAAAGTTACGATTTATTTTATTAATTTGATATCTTATTTTATAAATTAATTAATTAAGAGTAATTAAATTAGTTTTATTAATATTTGGAGTTTAAGTTGATTAATATTCTTATGTAATTTTTATAATTGGTTATTTCAAATGCTTTGGAAATAAAATTTAGTAATGAAAGTATTATATAATTTAATTTAGGTAATTTCTAATATGAATGAATTATGGTTTATTTTATTAGTTTGAACTTTTAGAGATTAATTTATTAGGAATGATTAAATGAATTTTTATAAATACTTTAAGTTTAAGTAATTTTATTATAATTAGATATTTTGTAAATTGAAATTAAAATTTCGGTGATAGAAAAATAATAAAAAGTTATATCATTTAATTTAACTAATTAGTATTGAGTTTAAACTGTATTTTATAAAAATGTGATTAATATGTTTATTTTATAATTTAAATTAGAAATAATTAATTTCACTTAGCAATATGTTGATAAATGATGTTCTTAAATATTTTAAGAGAGTATATTTGATTTTAAAATTACTCTACCTTCCAATTTTATCAAAATATCTATTCATAGCTATCCTTTATTCTTTTATAAAATCCCTAATTTCTAACCCTAATTCCCAAATTGGAAATCAGAAACCCTAATCCTAATTTTTCCTTTTCCCCAGCCTGAGAACGCAGCCCCCACCCCACCTTTCTTCCAAAACACCAACACCCAAACAAAAGAAAGAAACAAAGAAATGGAAAGGGAGAACAGAGAGCTTGGAATCAGAGAAGAGGGAGCCGCACTCTGCGTCGTCCAGCTCGCCGTCGCAGCACCTCGCTTGCGCCGTTATTCATGCCCATCGCCGTGCAGCCGTTGCTAACTTGCCTTGCCATCACCACCGCTGAAGCAAGGTCACATCGCCGTCAGATTTGAAGCCGTTGAGGAGCTGAACGCTCGCGAGTGAGAGGACAAACACGAGGAGAGCTTGTGCGCGAAGGGTAGTGCCGCTGTGTCTCTGTCGCACCTTCATCACTGTCGAAGCTGCACTTTCACGTCACCATCGTTGTACCTCCACCGAACCCATCACACCGCTGCTGTTGCGATGTCATTACTGTCGCGAGGGAGAAGAGATGCGTGAGGAAGGAAGCTCGTAGGGGAGAAAGAAGTGGCTGCCTGTGCCACCCGCTTTGTCGCGTCTGATCTCTGTTATCACCGCGTCGCTGCCACCGAAGGTCCGCCGCCATTGTTTCCATCACCTCCATGCTTCATATTCATCGTAGGTTACTCTGCCGTTGCTGTTCTATTCTGCTTTTCCCTGGTAGCATTGTGTTGTGTTCTGTTGCCATTATTTGGTTTGCTATTGCCTTGACTATAACATGCCTCGTTTTCTTGATCTTCCTTAGCTGCCAATCATTACTGTCTTTGTTCGGTATTGCTGTCCTTATCCGGAACCACCGATGTCATTGTCGTTGCTTCCCCAGAAGAACTGAGGTTACTGCTACTGTTCCAGCCGTACTAGCTATTGTAAACTGGAAAAAGAAGGGGATCGCCACATTTAAATTCGACGGTTTCGACTAACTGAGGTAAGGGGTTTAAAACGATTTCAATTTAAGAATGCCTACAATGTTTATTGAATAACTGCAAATAGATTTAATAGCTGTGAGTAATCGATTGATTATGTAATTATTGAATTGTGGTTGAAATTGTGATTGGAATGGTTGAGGTTGTGATTTGGAATTGTTAATTTGTGATATTGATTGATTATGTGGATTGGGAATTGCTTGATGACTAATTGTTGAGAATTTCTGAATTTTAATGGGTTATGTTGGATTTGTTGCCGTTGAGTTGTTATTTGGTATATTGTAATGTTAATGAACTTGGTTGGTGGTTGATTTGGAATTGGTTTTGAGGGGTTTTGAAGGGTTGGATTTTGAATACTAAATAGATTGCTGAAAATCTGATTTTTTGAAATTAAAAGGTGACTTTGGAAGTGAATCAGTTATTCAACGATAATCGAAATGATATAAGAGTAAAGGCTGAGTAAAGTATAATAAAAGTTGTTGTTGGGACACAATTTTGAGAAGTTTGAATTAATTATAGAACTAGTTATGATTTTTCAAAATTAAAATGTAAAACTTGATTTTCTGCATTATTTTTAAAGGAAGCCGGAAACTTTGAAAAACTATAACTATTTCTGTGATTATCGGAATTGTGTGGGACCAAGTCCGGATTGAGCTTGGGCATATAGGGAACTGGACTGCTGAATTTGAGACTTTTTCACTAAGTTTATGATTTATGGTGAATTTTTGAATCATGGATGTCAAAACTGGTTTTTCTGCAGAACGTTTAACGCAGCAGCAACTTGATTCCTCTATTGGAAATTATGCAGTTTGAATTTTGAAATGGAACCAATTTTAAATAAAACTTTTTTCCTATTATTTTAATGCCGTAAAATTTCAGAACAATTGGACTTGTAGTTTTAAAGATATGAATTTTTAAAGGATGATGCATTATGCAGAAAAAGCCAGATTCTGTTTTCGTAAATTAGTAACTTTGGGAGTTTATAACTTTTTATCCTGGATAGATATTGAGATGCAACTAATTGGAGGTGAAAATTAAGTATGTTTAGTATATGTGATTTAAATTTCAGGATTTTTCATGTTTTAATAAGTGAGTTATGGGACTTGGAAGAGGTTGTGTTCAATGATTTGTAAAACAGAATTCTGCAGAAAATTACCTAACTTCCAAGCTACGTAAATCCTTCATTAAAAATGGTATGACCCTGGAACCAATTGAGAAAGAAATTTGGATGAGTTATGTTTAACCACATTAATTTTAAAGGTAGTTAGATTTAATTTGGATTTTATATGAAATTTCAAATGTTGTATGGTGCTGCTGTCTTCTGGTTTTAAAACACTGCAGAACAGTCACGGTTTTGCTTATATTCTCAAAGCTATTGTCAGCGAAAAATTATGATTTTTAATTTAATAAAAAGCTTAATCCGAGACGGTCGCATAGATATAAAGTTTGCACAATTTCAAATTCATTTGATATTTTAAAAACAAAATGGAAATCAGGCTGCCAAGTTCTGTTGGTAATTATTTTGGATATGGAATTTAAGAAATAGATTTTCTATTATCAAATGTTTTTGAGAATATATTGCTGTGGCAAATGCTGAAAGAGGCTGATGAATTGTTGAGAAAGAAGGAACCCGTAAGGGTGGATAAGTCCTATTTTTAAAGGAGATTATGTCCAAATTTTTATAAAAAATATAAGGACTTAATCAAAATAAATATTCAGGGCTTATTTAATAATAATAACTTCAATGATTCTTTTAAGAAAAGAATATTTGATCTATGAGATTGTTGGCAAGGGTGTGGGTCTAGTCCCGCTTGCGAATCTGCAATTATGAAAGAAAAAGGAAAGAGTAAAGTACTTATTGTATGATTATCTGTTGCTTGAGGTAACCCAAGAGATATTATTTGCTTGTTTGTTGCTTGAAGCAACCCAAGAGATGTTTGTTTGTTGCTTGCGGCAACCCAAGAGATATTATATATATATTTGTTGCTTAATGCAACCCAAGAGATATTATATATATATATATATATATTTGTTGCTTAATGCAACCCAAGAGATATTATTTATTTGTTTGTTGCTTAATGCAACCCAAGAGATGTTTGTTTATTTATCTGTTGCCCTGAGGTAACCCAAAAGTAATTTTCCGTTCCCAAGAGTATATATTTCCTGCGAGTAGAAAGCAGAGGCTGTCTCAATAGAGCTGCTAATAATTATATGCGCATTTATTTGAACGGAAAATCGTATCCGGGAAATCGTGAACTCGTAACCGGATAAATGTCAGGAATGTAGATGCTAACCGACACATGAGCTCATGGCCTGTACTAGGACTAGACATTTATCATATGCATCTATGTGACATTGTTTGGGTGTGCATATTGTAATTGGTTTGCCTAAATGAATAATTCTGTTAACTGTTAATTGCTATATTTGATATAATTGCTCTTGATTGTGTTTGAACCTCATTACTTGTGTTTGAAATTGATTGGCTGGATTGTGGTGAATTGGGTGTTGGTTGAATTGCTTGGGCCTGAGGCCATGACTGGTTTGTGTTGGAAGTCTAGTTCTGTATAAAGTATCTGACTGGTTCAGCATAGACTTAATGAACCTATGCTTGGAGCAGGATGATCATTTATACCGCGTAGGTAACTTCTTTTATGTTATGGTCTAGTAAGGTATGAAAAATCAAACAGGTTCAGCATAGACTTAATGAACCTATGACTGGGACAGGTTGGTCATTCATACAGTCTAGGAAACTTTTAAAAGTTTTACAAGAAAAATATGGATTTAGGATATTGAGTAATTAACTAATGCTTTTAAAGAAAGTTAGTTTCCTTTTAGATGTCTATGAATGCAGTTAACTATTTGCGCTTTATTCTTTACTTTCACGGCATTCTCGACCTCTACTGAGAACATGTGGTTTGGTTCTCACCCCCAAATTTTCCACCCTTTCAGCGACAGGTTTGAAGACGCAATTTGAAGCTACGAGCGATCAGTAGGCTTTCTTTATGGTTTTAATTGCTTTCATAGAGTTCCCTCGCTCTTGTCCTTTGAGATTTTATTTTACATAGAGGGGTAGGTTTAGTATATTGTATTTGAGTTTTATTTGGTCTCTTTTGTATAAGAATTATTATCAATAATATTTATGTGATTATTATTATTTGTGAATGTTTGAATTATGACTTTAATGAATAAAAAAAACAAAATTTTCTGGCATTTTCTTAAAACTGAAACGCGAACTCGATACAAAGGCTCGGTAATTAAGTAGTTAATACTAGAGAAGGTTACGTAATGTTCTTTCTAGTGGAAATACCCTGACTTAAGCAAGGTATTTTGCTGGACGGGACGTTACAGTTAACGTGGCTTCTTGGGGATAGTGTGTGTTCATCCCAACGTTAGTGACAATGTTTGGTGTCACTAACGTTGTCGACCACCTAATTTCTTCACGTTAGCTTCCACGTTAACTAGGTTAATGTGGGAGTTAATGTGACTTCTTTTGACTTGGCCAACGTTAGTGAGAAAGTTGAATGACACTAACGTTGGCATCCCCCTTTTCTTCTTAACGTTAAAGGCCACGTTAACTAAGTTAACGTGGCAACTAACGTGGCCACTTATGAGCTTAGTCCAACGTTAGTGATAATGTTAAGTGTCACTAACGTTGGCTCCATTTCCTTTCTTCTACGTTAGAGATCACGTTAACTTAGTTAACGTGACTCTTAACGTGGGCAATGATGGCTTCGAGAGCGTTATTGGCAATTACTTTTCTCATTAACTTTGCAAGTTACTCCCATTCCACGTTAGTGTTAACGTTAGTGTAACTAACGTAGCCACTAAAGTGGTTCTTCTTTGCTTCCTTTGTCCTGAAATCAAGCAATAAAGTGCATCAAAGTTCTAGTCCAATTCATGGGAAATGCAACATCCAATTTGTCCTTAAATTCATGCAAAATCCTCATGAAATCATGTAAAGTGCACAATGTATGCTTGAATCAAGATGTAAGTGAATATCTACCCAAAACTAGCTTATTTCCTAAGGAAATGCATGAAACTACCCTAAAAACAGAAAAGAAAAGGTCAGTGAAACTGGCCAAAATGCCCTGGCATCACTAACGCTACAAGTGTGACGTTAGAGCTGAAGTTAGTGTGGCTAACGTCACACTTGCTACCCCGTTGGTGTTTTTGGGGCTTAAAAGATGCCTCTGATTTGTGCTCCAATTTCATGCCCACTATAGAGTATTATATATCGTTGGAAAGTTCTGAATATCAGCTTTCTAACACAACTGGAATCACCTCAATTGGACCTCTGTAACTCAAGTTATGCTCTTTTGAAGGGGACAGGGTTGCTGGCATAATGGCTGGCGTTATTGGCAAACGTGAGTGCCAATAACGTCCGCGATCAGGGGCTGAAAATTGCCAGTTTCTGAAGCTCAACGTAATGTCCACCCCATACTATTATATATTTTTAGAAAGCCCTGGATGTCTACTTTCCAACGCCTTTGAAAGCGCATCATTTGGAGCTCTACAACTCGAGTTATACTTCTTGGAAGGTGAAGAGGTCAGGTGGCCTTACTACAGGTTGATACCATTTTCATCTTTGCACTTTCGGGGCAGGTTTTCTCCCTCAAATGTAGTATCCACCATGTAGTGCCATATATTCTTGGAAAGCTCTGGAATCCTACTTTCCAATGCAACTAGAATCACCTCATTTGAAGCTTTGTGGCTCAAGTTATTCTTGTTTGAAGAAGGCATGGTCAGGCTGCTGGGTGAGACTTTTGCCCACGTTAACTACCACGTTAATGTAGTTAACATGGAAGCTAACGTGGGTCTTTTTGCTTGGAAAACGTTAGTGGAGATCACCTTTTCCACTAACTTTGGCATCTCCCCTTCCTTCCACGTTAGTTCCCACATTAATGTAGTTAACGTGGAAGCTAACGTGGGTCTTTTTGCTTCGCAAACGTTAGTGGAGATCACCTTTTCCACTAACGTTGGCATCTCCCTTTCCTTCCACGTTATTTCCCACGTTAATGTAACTAACATGGAGACTAACATGGGTCTTCTTGCACCTTCGCTAGCATTATTGGTACTCACTTTTGCCACTAACGCTGCTCCTTCTTCAAAGTTGATGCCATTAACGTTCCTACTAACGTTCCAACTTTCCTTCCTTCCACGTTTGTGGCCAAGTTAGTGGTACTAACGTAGCCACTAACGTGGCTCTTCTCTGCTTCTTGTTACCTGAAATCAATCAAATAAAGTGCATTAAAGTCTTGCTCTTAATCATGGGATCATGCATCATCCATTTTATCATTCAATTCATGCATAATTTTCATGAAATCATTCAAAATTCACAATGTTTGCTTGAATCATGGTGTGAATGCATTTTCATCCAAATACTTGCTCATTTCCTAGAAAAATGCATGAAACAACCCTAAAGCATACAAAAAATGGCTAGTAAAACTAGCCAAGATGCCCTGGCATCACAACACCAAACTTAAATCTTGTTTGTCCCAAGCAAGAAAAGAACTATGCACAAAGAATTCTCTTAATTGAAATGTATTGAAGAATTGCTTATGATGCCTTAGTGGGTGAAGTGAATAAGTGGCAGTGGGGTGAACTCTAATTTGTATGCTTATGCAAGGATACCAGTGCTCATTAGTCCTTACATTTTGGAAGTCTTAGATCTTAGAACTTTCATTCTAATGATATTATGGAAATCTCTTTATAGATTGTCACCTTGAAGCAGCACTTATTTTCTAGCATTTTTCTTTCTTTTTTGGAATTTGGCCTCGACTCTAGGTGTCATGTATCAAAGCGGCTTTTTATGATAAGCTTTCAACCAATACTCCTAAACCAGTTGGTCTAAGGTATGAGGTGTTGAAGCACCCCTTAGGATTTACTTGCTCAAGCCTCTCTCTTTGATACAAATCCACCACAAGCATTTAACTAGGACAATAACTCTTTGTGTTCTTGTTTCTTTCTTCTTCTTCCTAGTAATTGATGCTCAGAGCCTTGGGCTTATTCTTTGTTTTTCTTTTTCTTTTGTTTTCTTTTGTTACTGCTTCTTCGATCGATAGATGTTTGAGAAATTCCATAAAACTTCTCTAAACTTCATTTCCTGTCTATGAGCTCCCATGCAAGTTTTCACAAATATGCAACCTCAAGACACAATCATACAATCAGAACCTCCACTCCTCTTAATCTTTTGCTTGCCCCAAGATTTATAAAATTCTTCAACATTTTTCCTTTCAAAAGAATGATTTCTTTGTTGCATTCTTAGAGATATTGGGTGCAAGTAAAATTCAAGATGATAATCATGATATCATAGCAACATGTTACAAATCAAATATCAAATTATGCTTATTCACAAGGAGTAATCACACATGCATACAAAGAAAATAGAAGACAATCATGCAATTTAAAGTGCTGGAAATAAGTAAGAGGAAAAAGGAACTTTACCACCTTGTAGTTCATCTTCATTGTTGTTGTCCCTTTCCTCCTATTCTTCCCCTTCCCACACCAAACTTAGAATGATTGCTTATACTCAAGCAACAATTAAAACAGTGGTGATGGGATCTATGATGGATCATGAGTGTCTTAGAAAGAAGTGTGAGTATGCATGTATTTCAGCAAGCAAGATTAAGGATACAATAAAGGCACAAGAGATACAAATAGAGACATTTTGATTCCATTAATAAGTGGTGTTGGCATGGTACTTTGCATGAAAGTTAAGTGGCAACACCAAACTTAGTGTGACACTTTCAATTTAGAATGTTGCAAGTACCCAGTGAAGATTGAAAATCAAATTGTTGCATGGCAACACCAAACTTAGAATGCAATCATATACCAAATTATTGAAAGTGAACTAAGCAAAGCAAGGAAATGTTACCTACGGTTGGGTTGCCTCCCAACAAGCGCTCTTTTAATGTCATTAGCTTGACATGTTGTTCATGACTTTCTTCCTCTTCTTCCAGTTTGTTAAGAGGAATGACCTCAAGAGGAAAGAGGAGCCAGTTAATGCCCCTTGTTTTGAGTGCTTCTCCCCAGCAAGCTTTCTTTTGTTGTTAGCTTGTGTAAACTTGCTTGTTGGGGTAGGGGTGAGATGGCTTTTAGTTGACCTTTTCTTCTTCATGGATATTATCCTTCTTTTCTTGGTCACCATCCTCTTTTTAGTGCTCATGTTGATTGCCTTCACCACCTTGCTTTCAGAATTTGGGTATTGTATGATGGGTGGAGCATCCTCTTCATCAAGAACTTCTTGAATTGGTGGTTCAATGAACTCACCCTCTATACAACTCTCTGTTTCATTGGAGTGTGGGCTCCCTTGATTGACTTCCTCCCTTTTTCTTGACCTTTGAATGGACTCCTCTATTTCTGGAGAGAGTGGAGTGATCTCTCTTTGTGATCTCAGCTCTTCAATGAATTATTCTTCAGAATAGAGTTGTGCATTCTGTCTCAATTTTTCTTTATGGTCTTTTTCTGCTATTTTCTCCTCTTCGTTTGTCTTTATTATTTCTTCAAGGAGGAGTTCTATCCTAGCGAATCTCTCTTCTTCTCTACTTTTTTTGAGCTCTTCCATGTTGAGTTCCATCCTAGCAAGTCTATCTAAAGGCGGTTGGGTAGGTTGTAATGGTTGGGCGGGGTTGGCTTGTAAATGGAATTGGTTGTTTTGTGGTTGTGTGTTCTAAAAGTGGTATGACTCTTGTGGGTAGTGGATTGAGTTTTGTGGATGGTGAAATGAATTGTATGGATTTGGGATAGACTTTTGTGCTGAGGCATACTCAAATGATGAAGAATTTAGGCATGTAAAACTTGGAGGTGAGGTTGGATAATTGAGAGGTGATGGCTCTTGATGAATGGGGTATAAATGAGTGGAATCTCTTTGATTTTGATCTTCCAAGCCACAACCTGAGTAGTGATCAATTTAACCAAAATATGGACCATTTTGTGGCTCTGGAAAGTACCCCATTTCATGTTCTTGATACTCCCACCCACTATGAACATAGTAAAGTGAATCATTCTGTGGTGGTGGAGAGTTTTCCATGAAATTTGATTGACTAAAATATGATCGATGCTCCTTTCTTTCCTGCAGAAAGCTCTGTCTCAAACAATAATCACCAAAAGAAATTGGAATCTCCATTGTCACAGATGAGGAAATTCCCAGTGAGGCAATATCACAAACAATTAGTTAGCAAAAGAAAATAGAGAAACAAAAGAAAACAAAGACAAAAGAAAAGTGTCTAATCTAGTAAATCAATCAACCGGTAGTTTGTTAATCACAATTAATCCCCGGCAACGGCTCCATAAACTTAATAGCACAGAAACTTGTCTCTCAACAAATTTCCTTCGGCAAGTATACTGAATTGTCGTCAAGTAATAACTCACAAAAGAGTGAGGTCGAATCCCACAGAGATTAACAGATTAAGCAATCAATGGTTGATTAATTATCCTAGTTAGACGGTTCAGATTTGGATAATGAGCAGCAGGAATTGTAAATTGACAGAAAAGAAAGGAAAAGCAATAAAGTGCAGAAAAGTAAAATGACAAGAAAAGTAAATGTAAGAACTAAAAATAAAATGAACATTGGGATCAAGAGATATTGCAATCCTCCGGATCATGTTCATTCTCATCTCTTCCTCAATCAATGCGTTCATTGATCTCCTTGGCAATCTTAAGTGATCGAATTACAATTCCTTGTAATTCAATCTCTCAAATCTTGATCAATAGCCAATTCCTTGGTCAATTGCTCATGAGAAGAGATGAAGTACGGTCACTGATTATACCACATGCATTCCCAAATCAAGTGTTGGTAGAATTATAGTCACCATATCCTTCCAACCCCAATTTGGTCCAACATGAGAAAGCATTTCTAGCATGATCTCTTTATTCCTCTTCCAAGGTTCAGAAGAGATCCAAGTATGAATAGCTTCTTTTCCAAGATAACTACCCAATTGGATGAAGATTGAAAGCTTTCTAGTAAAATCAAGAGAAAAGAAAGAAGAAGAAGAATGAGAACTACAATTGATCTATTGAATCACAATAGAGCTCTCTAACCCAATGAAAAGAGTTTGTTGTTCATTGCTCTACAAAAAAATAGAAAAGAAAGAAAGTGCAGAAAAGTAAAGATGAAGATTAAAACTAAAATTGAAACTTCAAAATTCATAAATGAAAAGTACAAAGAAAAGAAAGAAAAGGAAAAGTGTGTGAGGGGAGGGAGTCCGAAGACCCCTCTCTAATCCCCCCTCCAGAATCCCCCTTTGAATGTAAAAGCTAAGGCCCTTATATAGGCTCTCCTAAATTACAAAATGAAATTAATTTTTACAATTAAATGAAAATTCCTTTTCTAGATGCTTCTTGTGGCCTTGATTGGTTGACACTTGTGGGCTTGCTTCCTTGAGGTTGGGTGGTCCTTGAAAGAGAATCAAGTTGAGGTCCAGGTGCTAATGTCAGTGCTAACGTTAGCCACACTAACGCTACAAGTGTGACGTTAGTGCTGAAGTTAGTGTGGCTAACGTCACACTTGCTACCCCATTGGTATTTTTGGGGCTTAAAAGATGCCTCTGGTTTGTGCTCCAATTTCATGCCCACTATAGAGTATTATATATCGTTGGAAGCTCTAAATATCAGCTTTCTAACGCAACTGGAATCACCTCAATTGGACCTCTATAACTCAATTTATGCTCTTTTGAAGGGGACAGGGTTGCTGGCATAGTGGCTGGCGTTATTGGCAAACGTGAGTGCCAATAACGTCCGCGATCAGGGGCTGAAAATTTCCAGTTTCTGAAGCTCAACTTAATGTCCACCCCATACTATTATATATTTTTGGAAAGCCCTGGATGTCTACTTTCCAACGCCTTTGGAAGCGCATCATTTGGAGCTCTACAACTCAAGTTATACTTCTTGGAAGGTGAAGAGGTCAGCCGGCCTTACTACAGGTTGATACCATTTTCATCTTTGCACTTTCGGGACAGATTTTCTCCCTCAAATGTAGTGTCCACAATGTAGTGCCATATATGCTTGGAAAGCTCTGGAATCCTACTTTTCAATGCCACTGGAATCACCTCATTTGGAGCTTTGTGGCTCAAGTTATTCTTGTTTGAAGAAGGCATGGTCAGGCTGCTGGGTGAGACTTTTGCCCACGTTAACTACCACGTTAATGTAGTTAACGTGGAAGCTAACGTGGGTCTTTTTGCTTCGCAAACGTTAGTGGAGATCACCTTTTCCACTAACTTTGGCATCTCCCCTTCCTTCCACGTTAGTTCCCACGTTAATGTAGTTAACGTGGAAGCTAACGTGGGTCTTTTTACTTCGCAAACGTTAGTGGAGATCACCTTTTCCACTAACGTTGGCATCTCCCTTTCCTTCCACGTTAGTTCCCACCTTAATGTAACTAACGTGGAGACTAACGTGGGTCTTCTGATGACATGTTACCATGTCATGTTTTTCTATGCCTTTTTCCTTTGTTTACAATAGGTTTTATGCACTTTCTTGAGCCATAAGCAAGCCAAGTGGGTAGATTTTCATGCTTCCTTTGATTGAACCAACCATATATGAATTTATGCCATTTCATGAGGTTTTATGCTATATTTGTTGCATATTATGAAAGAATGAATATCTCATGATTTTGAGCATAGCTTTGATGAGTTTGGTTGATTAATGATAGGTGAAGAAAGCTTGGAGAAAGGTTGAAGCAAAGAGGAATGGCTAGGAGTGAAGAGAGGACAATGGAATAAGTGAAATTGAACCAGGAGGCATGAAGTTAGCCCCAACGTTAGCCCCCTAACTTGGAGGCTAACGTTAGGCATGAAGATTACTCCCTGGGCTCCCCACGTTTGAGCCAACGTTAGCCCCCTAACTTGGAGGCTAACGTTGGCACATGAAAACATAAGGGAGAAGGGCCAACGTTTGCGCCAACGTTAGCCCCCTAACTTGGAGGCTAACGTTGGCACATGAAAACATAAGGGAGAGGGGCCAACGTTTGCGCCAACGTTAGCCCCCTAACTTGGAGGCTAACGTTGGCGCCACACACCACAACAGCTTGAAGGGGTATACTTCCAACAAGAATAACTTGAGCTACAGAGCTCCAAATGAGGTGATTCAAGAAGCATTGGAAAGTAGGAATCAAGAGCTTTCCAAGCATATATGGCACTGCATGGTGGACACTAAAATTGAGGGAGAAAACTGCCCCGCAATGTGCATAAACGAACATGGTGGCAACCTGCAGTGAGGCCAACTGACCTCTGCACCTTCAAAGGAGTATAACTCGAGCTGTAGAGCTCCAATTGATGTGCTCCTAACGGCATTGGAAAGTAGACATCCAGGGCTTTCCAACAATATATAATAGTATGGGGTGGACAATACATTTGAGCCTCCAGAACTGGCGTTTTCGCCAACGTTTGAGGGCTAACGTTACCTCAAACGCTGCACACCAAAGCCAGCGACCATGCCCTCTTCAAATGATCATAACTTGAGTTGTAGATGTCCAATTGAAGTTATTCTGTTTCAATCTCAATCTTGGATCTCTCTGTTTTCTTTACTGTTAATTGAATTCCATTTCCGGTTCATTGTTCTTCATCTCTTTTCTTTGCAATTTACAATTTCCTTGCTATTGTTCTTATTGGATCTAGGAAGGCATTGAGATCTAGACTTGGTTTTCTAGTCTCTGGGTCCTGAGATCCAAATCCCCAATTTACATTCTGTTTCTTTCCTTTCTATATTCGTTTACTTTTCTGCTTCATATCCGGTTCAATCTCAATTCCCTTTCCCTCTTCTGTTCAATGCAATTCAACTTTTCCTTGTTTAAATTCTGCAAATACATTCCCCAATTCCCTTTACATTTGATGCAATTTATATTTCTTGTCATTTAAGATTCTTGCAATTTAATTTCTTGCTCTTTAAGTTTCAATGCAATTTACTTTCTGCACTTTAATTCTCCTTGTCATTTACATTCTGTTGGCTTCAAGTGTCACTCAAATCACTCAATGTTAGCTTGACTAAACTAATCACCCACTAAAGTTGCTTGATCCATCAATCCCTGTGGGATCGACCTCACTCCCGTGAGTTTTTATTACTTGATACGACCCGATACACTTGCCGGTTGGATTTGTGTGTTTTGGGAGAAATTTATTTTCCACCAAAATACTCATCATCTTCTTGCACCTTCGCTAGCGTTATTGGCACTCACTTTTGCCACTAACGCTGCTCCTTCTTCAAAGTTGATGCCATTAACGTTCCCACTAACGTTCCAACTTTCCTTCCTTCCACGTTAGTGGCTAAGTTAGTGGTACTAACGTAGCAAATAACGTGGCTCTTCTTTGCTTCTTGTTACCTGAAATCAATCAAACAAAGTGCGTCAAAGTCTTGCTCTTAATCATGGGATCATGCATCATCCATTTTATCATTCAATTCATGCATAATTCTCATGAAATCATTCAAAATTCATAATGTTTGCTTGAATCATGGTGTGAATGCATTTTCATCGAAATACTTGCTCATTTCCTAGAAAAATGCATGAAACCACCCTAAAGCATACAAAAAATGGCTAGTAAAACTAGCCAAGATGCCCTGGCATCACATGTATCAAGAATGGGACAATCAAAGGTAGGAGGAGCCATATGTGCATGATTAATCTTCATGGCAACAACCTCCACCAATAGACTATGAACAAGAGCCTTTCTTTGATGCATATCAATCCAATGGCTATGGTGAATCTCCTTGTGACTTTCAAGAACCACCACCATATGCCTATGAGCCAAATCCTCAACATAGCCATCTACCACAATCACAAGCCTCTTTTCACCAAACACCTCCATGTGACCTTAACCCATTTCCACCATACCAACTACCTCTCAACCATATGAGCCACACATGGAACCACCATTCAAATATCAATACTCCCAAGAACTATCTCAATACACACCACCACCATACCCTTACCAAGAAGAACCACCTTCCTATTATGAACCCTTTCTCTAAGACAATGAACCCTCCTATCCACCCCAATCCTCAATGGATGAAACCCTTGGCCTTATACTTCAAGGGCAAGGAGAGATGCAAAGGGAGACAGTAGAATTCGTGGCTACCTTGACCGAGGTAGTAAGCCGATTAGCCTCCCAATATTTGAGTACTTAAAGTACTCCCATGGTCACATGTGGAGAATCAATTGAAGAGCATAGCATGAAGGAGAGATTGGAAACTCCGGTGGAGAAGGAGGAATGCTATATTATGTTAGAACAATTGGAGGAGCCTATGATCATTGTAAAAAAGGAAGAAGTGGTTGAAGACCTAGGATATGCGGAACCTCCATGGGAAGCTAAAATCATAGAAAATTCCTCCAAGAAGATTGAATTTGATGTTGAGGAGGAAAGTGCACAATCTCCAAAATAATTTTTGAATGAAGACGTGGAGGGAACGGAGCAAGAATTGAGTTTCCTTGGTGATGAAGATCATACATCCGAACTTCTTGGTGGTGAATCCTTTGAACTTGGAGAACCTTCTCCCAATGAGATAGAAAGCAATGTGGAGGTAGACTTTTTCCTTCCTCCCATATATGATTTGAGTGATGGAGAAGAGTTAGATGAAATTGATGAACAAAGGATTGAGGGTGAAGAAGTTTGTAAAGAGGTGGAGATTGACAAGGAAGACCATAAGGGAGTAGAGTTTGTAAGGATATTGGAGACACCCCTCCCTAAGCCATCACCATCCATTCTCTTATTCAAGTGGGTAAACCTCTTATCTCTAAGCTTCATTATCCCCCTTGAATATGGTTTGCTTAAGACGGATGGTCAACTAAGAAGTATTTGTGGCTTTAAGAGCAAAAGGGAGATGGTTAGTGGTTGGCATCATAAATCAAGGTTCATTATGGTTAGATGCTCAAAGCTTGATTGCAAGGGTTGGTGTGGGACTAGATTTCTTGGGTCTAGGATGATGTTTGGTCACTTTATTGAGAATTTACCTTGCTTACCACCCACATGGATTAATGATAGTCAACTTGAAGATGGGTGTAGAAATAAGATATGTGATCCGGGAATACATGAGGATCCATCTTGGGAGCCCCCAACTTGTGAAGAACTCCATCAAGGCTTGGAAGCATTAAATTTGAAGAATGGAGCTCATTGGAGATTCAAGCATTGGTGGATGTTCAAAGATGGATTCAAGCACAAGCCACCTTGAAAGGACTCCCCATAAGTCCAACTTAAGGACAATAAACAAAAGTGCTAGGTGGGAGACACCCCACCATGGTAAAATCTTTTCAGTTTTTCTTTTGTAAATATTGATAAAACTTAATTTGATTTCATGTTTAGTTTAGTTAGTAGAGTATATTTGGTAGTATAATATGTTAAATAAGGTTTTATGGTGTTTTGGTAGCTGTTTGGAGGTTTGGAAGGCTTGGTTTGGTGCAAGAACTTGGAAAAATTTTGAAAAACAGAGCACCAACCCACGCGTGCGCGCAGTTGGTGCGTACGCGTGACCCAAGCATTTTTGACCATCCACGCACACGCGTACATGGCGCGTACGCGTCGATGCAAAAATTCCATCCCCCAGCCAAAAACCCGAGAGTTAGGCCTGAACTGTGCGAACATTGGGCATAAGGCACAAACCAACCCGCGCGTACGCGCACCTGGCGCGTACACGTCATTGATTCTAATTGTGCAATGTACGCATACGCACGCTGTACACGCGCGTGTCGATAGCGCCACCTGCCCTCCTGGTACATTTTCCAAAGAGTTGGGCCAACTTTGGGCTGACGCTGTGCCTTACGCCTAATCCCACCCATG
The DNA here is from genome assembly GCF_059453495.1 of Arachis ipaensis. Classification (NCBI taxonomy): domain Eukaryota; kingdom Viridiplantae; phylum Streptophyta; class Magnoliopsida; order Fabales; family Fabaceae; genus Arachis; species Arachis ipaensis. The sequence continues at coordinate 91,835,788 of NC_142441.1, read as the reverse complement.
CATGCGCGCACCTGGCGCGTACGCGTCCTTCTGCCAAACTGCGCAACGATGCGTGGGCGTGCATGACGCGTCCGCATCGGTAAAAAAAAGTTTTTTTTTCTCATCTTCCATTTTCTTTTGTTTATTGCATTTGCATACTTTTATTCTTTGCATTTCAATTTTGTTTTTATAGCATGTTTTCATTTTTTTTCATAAGTTTCTCATTTTAATAATGCCCTTGAACTTTCCTACTCAATTGTTGAGACTCTCTTTTATTATTTTGGGGTTTCGTGACTTGTAGCATTAATTGTAATGTTTGTTCTACACACGAGATTAGTGCTTTAGTCCTTCCTAACTCATTATTCTTTGTTCTTGTGCCTCATTATCATTGAGTTAGGATGGGACCAATTGCTCTCATGCCTATCACTAATCTTGTTTGTATCAATTCTTATTTGATCTTGATGCTCAATATACTTTTCATGCTTTGACTTTACTCTTGCATCAAGATTAATGATATGCCTTAGCTTACATTGTTTTCTCACTCACATGTTGTAGCTACCATGTAGTGAGAACCTTACTCTTATTTGGCATTAGCCCCTGCCTATGTTCTACTTGCTTTGCTATCTTTGTTGTAGGCTTAATTCTCTTTCTTTTTCTTTCCTTTTAGGTTGGCCACCAAGAAAGAAGGAAAAAAGAGAAGTCTCAAAATGGGGCAACAAACAAGTCATCCGCACAACCTTTTGAAGGAACTCATCAGTTGTAGCAACCTGTCCACCTTGCTCTCCTTTGCATGCACCGAGGACGGTGCAATCTTCAAGTGTGGGGAGGTCGTCTGACCAATCTCCATGGGTAACAATTCCTTTCTCAACACCAATTCTTGATCTTCTTTGTTAGTTAGTTGTTGCATTGCATGATAGGTTGCATGCTAGTTAGAATTTGTACATACGTTGCCACTTCTTTTTATGATTAGGACTACTTAGTTAGGGTGATGATTTCTTTTCCAAGAAACTGTTTTAGGGCACCCTACCAATTTGAAAGAAAAAAAATTTTTGGTTGAACTTGCTTGAAAGAATTTATTTTGGAACATGGTTTTTGAGCTAAGAACACAAGCTTGTGAGATTTGAGCCTAATGGTGTGGTTACATCTTATAACCACCTATTTTCCTTCTTGTGTGCATTATTCTCTTTCTATGATTGTGATCTTTGATTTGTTTAATTCTCTATTTCCATTATTTTATGTATTCATGCATTTATATGATTGAGGGCATCATTTCATTAGCTCAGTTACCCAAATAGCCTTACCTTTTATCTTCCATTGTTAGCCAACTTTGAGCCTACGCTTAACCCAATTGTTCTTTATTTTAGCATATTACAATCCTAAAGCGAAAAAATAATAAAAGTCTTTTGTTTAGATATTTGATTAGCTTAGGCTAGTGAGAGTGTTTATTATTCAAGTTTGGGGAGATTTGGGAACATTGATGACTTGCATCATCTACCCTTCTTTCTTGCATAAAAAATATCATAAAAGAGCATAAATCTCATTTGATCAGTACAATTCATGCATTATTTGATGAATATTATGGTACACTACTTTGAGATGAGTTGTGCTAAATTTCAGGTAAAAAAGGCATCAAAATGGGTAGAAGACAAACAAGAAGCTGGGCGTGTGAAACTTGCATGCCACTTTGAAGCAAACGCCACAAAAATGCACTGGCGTGGCACGCCAGTACTAAAGTCCAGAGAAGAAGTCCAAGCATGCATGTGGGTGTGGCATGCCAGGGACTGGGCGTGGCACGCTAATACAAAATTCCAGAGAGCTACAATGGAGAAAAGAAAAGGGGCGTGGCACACCAGGTTGGGCGTGGCACGCCTGACCCATCAACTATCATGGGCATGCCACTTGAGCAAAGGGGCGTGGCACGCTAACTCACTATTCCAAGAAGAACCTCCACTATGGCGTGCCACTTGGTATCGAAGGCGTGGCACGCCAGCTCCAAGAAGTCACTTGGGCGTGCCACTTGAGAACCCAGGCGTGGCATGCCAAGCCTGAAGAGTTCACAAATCCATGGGCATGCCACTTAGACAGCATGGCGTGGCACGCTGGTACAATAATCCAGAGAAAGGGCTGAAGGCAACTGAACACTGGGCGTGCCACTTTGTATCGAAGGCGTGGCACGCCATCCTTAGCATTTCACTATGGCGTGCCACTTGAAGGCTAAGGCGTGGAACGCCAACTACTGGAACCAAGACAAGATCATGGGCGTGGCACGCCAGCCTTTCGGCGTGGCACGCTGGTATAAGTTTCCAGAGAAGATGAAGGATGCCAATTACATGGGGCGTGCCACTTGGTATCGAAGGCGTGGCACGCCACTCACCATTCTTCACTTAGGCGTGCCACTTGAGCAACCAGGCGTGGCACGCCAGTGTCATTTAGAGAGTAAAGAAGCATTGGGGCATGCCACTTGAGTTCGTGGTGTGGCACGCCAAACAGAGGAACCACTCACTCACAAAAGGGGCGTGGCACGCCAGACCCTGGGCGTGCCACGCTAGTGCAACTTTCCAGAGAAGCTTAGCCAAGCATAGAGCAAGGGCGTGGCACGCCAGACTCTGGGCGTGGCACGCCAGACTCTGGGCGTGGCACGCCAGTTCAAGTTTCCAGAGGCAAAGAAAGGTGGAAAAAGGCAAAGGGCGTGCCACTTGAGTTCGAAGGCATGGCACGCCAAGGTTGATAGAAAGATGAGCGTGCCACTTGAAGGATTGGGCGTGGCACGCCAAGCTAAAAATGAAGGGCACGTGACACACCAGTAAAGCGCCAGCCACACGCCAGCTGGGAAGTCACGCTTATTGAGTGTTTTCTTTTCCCTCCAAAATGTAATTTTCCTTTTTCACTTTTGTAATTCTTTTATTTTACTAGGAGTAGTATAAATACCCCCAAGGAGTACTGAAGAGGGGGTTAAGCAGTCAGTTTTAGATCCACTTTTACACTTCACTTGAGTACTTTTTGAGCTATGAGTAGCTAACTTCCCTCTCATTGAGAGAGGAAGCTCTGTTGTACTTGATGGATTGATAATAGTGAATTTCTTCTTCTCTTCATCTTCTATTTGATTTGCTAGAAGGAATTTTGTTCTTAATGCTTAGCATTCAATTATCTTGGGAAAGAGATTGAATGCAATTGGGTTTCGTGGGAACCTTGGGAAAGGAAACATGAAACCATGCTTGAAATCCCTTCTCACGCTTGAGTAGAATCTGGGTTTTGGTGTTTGGATATGTGACATATAATCCTCCTCTACTTGGACCTACAATGGTGTGTGGTATAATCAGGGACCAAGCATATCTCTCTTCATGAGCAATTAGATCAAGGAATTGGCTATTGATCAAGATCTGAGAGATTGAGTCACCAAGGGATTGGGGCTCAATCAATCATGATTGCTGATGAGCGGATAATTTATACGCTTTTTGGCATTGTTTTTAGTATGTTTTTAGTAGAATCTAGTTATTTTTAGGGATATTTTTATTAGTTTTTATGTTAAATTCACATTTCTGGACTTTACTATGAGTTTGTGTGTTTTTCTGTGATTTCAGGTATTTTCTGGCTGAAATTGAGGGACTTGAGCAAAAATCATATTCAGAGATTGAAGAAGGACTGCTGATGCTGTTGGATTCTGACCTCCCTGCACTCAAAGTGGATTTTCTAGATCTACAGAACTCAAAATGGCGCGCTTCCAATTGCGTTGGAAAGTAGACATGCAGGGCTTTCCAGCAATATATAATAGTCCATACTTTGGCCGAGTTTGGATGACGTAAAAGGGCGTTGAACGCCAGTTCTACGCTGCTGTCTGGAGTTAAACGCCAGAAACACGTCACAAGCCAGAGTTGAATGCCAGAAATACGTTACAAACTGGAGTTCAACTCCAAGATTGACCTCTACACGTGTAACATTCAAGCTCAGCCCAAGCACACACCAAGTGGGCCCCGGAAGTGGATTTATGCATCAATTACTTACTTCTGTAAACCCTAGTAACTAGTTTAGTATAAATAGGACTGTTTACTATTGTATTAGAGATCTTTGATCAGTTTTATGCTTTCTTAGACTTTCATGGGGGCTGGCCATTCGGCCATGCCTGAACCATTATCACTTATGTATTTTCATACGGTAGAGTTTCTGCACTCCATAGATTAAGGTGTGGAGCTCTGCTGTTCCTCAAAGATTAATGCAAAGTACTACTGTTTTTCTATTCAATTCAACTTATTCCGCTTCTAAGATATTCATTCGCACTTCAATCTGAATGTGATGAACGTGACAATCATCATCATTCCCTATGAACGCGTGCCTGACAACCATTTCCGTTCTACCTTAGATTGAATGAGTATCTCTTGGATCTCTTAATCAGAATCTTCGTGGTATAAGCTAGATTGATGGCGGCATTCATGAGAGTCCGGAAAGTCTAAACCTTGTCTGTGGTATTCCGAGTAGGACTCTGGGATTGAATGACTGTGACAAACTTCAAAATCGTGAGTGCTGGGCGTAGTGACAGACGCAAAAGGAGGGTGAATCCTATTCCAGTATGATTGAGAACCTCAGATGATTAGCCGTGCTGTGACAGAGCATTTGGACCATTTTCACAAGAGGATAGGATGCAGCCATTGACAAGGGTGATGCCTCCAGACGATTAGCCATGCAGTGACAGCGCATTGGACCATTTTCCAGAGAGGATTAAAAGTAGCCATTGACAACGGTGATGTCCTTACATAAAGCCAGCCATGGAAAGGAGTAAGACTGATTGGATGAAGACAGCGGGAAAGCAGAGATTCAGAGGAACGAATGCATCTCTATACGCTTATCTGAAATTCTAACCAATGAATTACATAAGTATTTCTATCCTTATTTTCTATCTATTTATTATTAATGTTCGAAAACTCCATAACTATTTTATATCCGCCTGACTGAGATTTACAAGGTGACCAATAGCTTGCTTCATACCAACAATCTCCGTGGGATCGACCCTTACTCATGTAAGGTTTATTACTTAGACGACCCAGTGCACTTGCTGGTTAGTTGTATCGAAGTTGTGAATGAAAAACGATTTATTAAGACGTGCGTACATAGTTTCTGGCGCCGTTGCCTGAGATCACAATTTCGTGCACCATGTTTTTGGCGCCGTTGCCGGGGATTGTTCGTGTTTGAACAACTGACGGTTCATCTTGTTGCTCAGATTAGGTAATTTTCTTTTTGTTTTATTTTCAAAAATTTTTCAAAAACCTTTCAAAAATTTCTCATCTGTTTTCTAAAATAAATAAATAAATAAATAAATGTTTTCAAAAATATTTTTCTTCAGAATTTTTAAGAATGAATTCTAGAGTTTCATGAAGCATGTTGAAGCCTGGCTGGCTGTAAAGCCATGTCTAATTCTTTTGGATAGGGGCTTCCAACCATCAGCATAGAGGCAGGTTAATTGGTATGTCAGCTGTGGCATGTCTGAGTTACATACTAAAGCTTGGCTGGCTATTAAGCCATGCCTAACCCCTCAGATTGGAGCTTTAGAATAAGAGTGCAAGATTCCTGGAATTCATATTAAAAATTTTGGAATCGTTATTTTTCTTTTTCAAATGATTTTCGAAAAAATTAAAAGAAAATACAAAAAAATCATAAAATCATAAAAATAAAAAATATTTCATGTTTCTTGTTTGAGTCTTGAGTCAAGTTGAAAGTTTGGTGCCAATTGCATATTCATCTTGCATTTTTCGAAAAATTCATGCATTCATAGTGTTCTTCATGATCTTCAAGTTATTCTTGGTAAGTCTTCTTCTTTGATCTTGATGTTTTCATGTTTTGTGTCTTTTCTTGTTTTTCATATGCATTTTTGCATTCATAGTGTATATACATGAAAAATTTTTATGTTTGGTGTCTTGCATGTTTTCTTTGCATTAAAAAATTTTCAAAAATAAGTTCTTGATGTTCATCTTGACATTCAAAGTGTTCTTGGTGTTCATCTTGACATTCATAGCATTCTTGCATGCATTCATTGTTTTGATCTAAAAATCTTCATGCATTGCATCATTTTCATGTTCTTCTCTCTCATCATTAAAAATTCAAAAATCAAAAAAATATCCTTCCCTTTTTCACTCATAAATTTCAAAAATTTGAGTTGACTTTTTCAAAACTTTTTAAAATGTAGTTGTTTTTATGAGTCAAATCAAATTTTCAATTTAAAAATCTTATCTTTTTCAAAATCTTTTTCAAAAATCAAATCTTTTTCATTTTTCTTATTTATTTTCGAAAATTTTAAAAATATTTTTCAAAAATCTTTTTCTTATCTTTATCTCCTAGTTTTCGAAAATAACATCATCAATTAATGTTTTGATTCAAAAATTTCAAGTTTGTTACTTGCTTGTTAAGAAAGATTCAAACTTTGAGTTCTAGAATCATATCTTGTGATTTCTTGTGAATCAAGTCATTAATTGTGATTTTAAAAATCAAATCTTTTTCAAAACTAATTTCAATCATACCTTTTCAAAAATATCTCTTTATCTTATCTTTTTCAAAATTTGATTTTAAAATATCCTTTCTAACTTCTTATCTTCTTATCTTTTCAAAATTGATTTTCAAATTTGTTTCAACTAACTAACTAACTTTTTGTTTGTTTTTTATCTTTTTCAAAACTACCTAACTAACTCCCTCTCTCTCTAATTTTCGAAAATATCTTCCCTCTTTTTCAAAATTTCTTTTTAATTAACTAATTATTTTAATTTTTTATTTTAATTCTCGAAAATTACTAACCTTTTTCAAAAACTGTTTTTGAAAATCACTAACTCTTTTTCAAAAATTATTTTTGAAAATTCTCTCTCATCTCACATCTCTGCTCTCCTCACCCTTGTGTTTCTTTCCTTACATTACATTCTTTTCTTCTTCTTTTCTTCTACTCACACGGGGACCTCTATACTGTGGTAAAAAGGATCCCTATTATTATTATTTTTCTGTTCCCTCTTTTTCATATGAGCAGGAGCAAAGACAAGAATATTCTTGTTGAAGTAGATCCAGAACCTGAAAGGACGCTGAAGAGGAAACTAAGAGAAGCTAAATTACAACAATCCAACAAGCACCTTTCAGAAATTTTCGAACAGGAAGAGGAGATGGCAGCCGAAAATAATAATAATGCAAGGAGGATGCTTGGTGACTTTACTGCACCTATTTCCAATTTACATGGAAGAAGCATCTCCATTCCTGCCATTGGAGCAAACAATTTTGAGCTTAAACCTCAATTAGTTTCTCTGATACAGCAGAATTGCAAGTTTCATGGACTTCCATCTGAAGATCCTTTTTAGTTCTTAACTGAATTCTTGCAGATATGTGATACTGTTAAGACTAATGGAGTAGATCCTGAAGTCTACAGGCTCATGCTTTTCCCTTTTGCTGTAAGAGACAGAGCTAAAGTATGGTTGGACTCTCAACCTAAGGATAGCCTGAACTCTTGGGATAAGCTGGTCAAGGCTTTCTTAGCCAAGTTCTTTCCTCCTCAAAAGCTCAGTAAGCTTAGAGTGGATGTTCAGACCTTCAGACAGAAAGAAGGTGAATCCCTCTATAAAGCTTGGGAGAGATACAAAGAACTGACCAAAAAGTGTCCTTCTGACATGCTTTCAGAATGGACCATCCTGGACATATTCTATGATGGTCTGTCTGAATTAGCTAAAATGTCATTGGATACCTCTGCAGGTGGATCCATTCACCTAAAGAAAATGCCTGCAGAAGCTCAAGAACTCATTGACATGGTTGCTAATAACCAGTTCATGTACACTTCTGAGAGGAATCCTGTGAGTAATGGGACGCCTATGAAGAAGGGAGTTCTTGAAATTCATACTCTGAATGCCATATTGGCTTAGAATAAAATATTGACTCAGCAAGTCAATATGATTTCTTAGAGTCTAAATGGAATGCAAGCTGCATCCAATAGTACTCAAGAGGCATCTTCTGAAGAAGAAGCTTATGATCCTGAAAACCCTGCAATAGCAGAGGTGAATTACATGGGTGAACCTTATGGAAACACTTATAACCCCTCATGGAGAAATCACCCAAATCTCTCATGGAAGGATCAACAAAAGCCTCAACAAGGCTTTAATAATGGTGGAAGAAATAGGTTTAACAATAGTAAACCTTTTCCATCATCCACTCAGCAACAGACAAAGAACTCCGAACAAAATACCTCTAATTTAGCAAACTTAGTCTCTGATCTATCTAAGACCACTGTAAGTTTCATGAATGAAACAAGGTCCTCCATTAGAAATTTGGAAGCACAAGTGGGCCAGCTGAGTAAAAGGATCACTGAAATCCCTCCTAGTACTCTCCCAAGCAATACAGAAGAAAATCCAAAAGGAGAGTGCAAGGCCATTGACATACTCAACACGGCCGAACCTAGAGAGGAAGGGGAGGACGTAAATCCCAGTGAGGAAGACCTCCTGGGACGTCTAGTGATCAATAAGGAGTTTCCCTTTGAGGAACCAAAGGAATCTGAGACTCATCTAGAGACCATAGAGATTCTATTGAACCTCCTTATGCCCTTCATGAGCTCTGACGAGTATTCATCTTCTGAAGAGAATGAGGATGTTACTGAAGAGCAAGTTACCAAGTACCTTGGTGCAATCATGAAGCTGAATGCCAAATTATTTGGTATTGAGACTTGGGAAGATGAACCTCCTTGTTCACCAATGAACTAAGTGATCTGGATAAACTGACATTGCCTCAGAAGAAACAGGATCCTGAAAAGTTCGTAATACCTTGTACCATAGGCAACATGATCTTTGAAAAGGCTCTGTGTGACCTTGGTTCAGGGATAAACCTCATGCCCCTCTCTGTAATAGAGAAACTGGGAATCTATGGGGTGTAAGCTGCTAAAATCTCATTAGAGATGGCAGACAATTCAAGAAAACAGGCTTATGGACAAGTAGAGGACGTGTTAGTAAAGGTTGAAGGCCTTTACATCCCTGCTGATTTCATAATCCTTGATACTGGGAAGGATGAGGATGAATCCATCATCCTTGGAAGACCTTTCCTAGCCACAGCAAGAGCTGTGATTGATGTTGACAGAGGTGAATTAGTCCTTCAATTGAATGAGGACTCCCTTGTGTTTACAACTCAAGGTTACCCTTCTGTAAACATGAAAAAGAGGCACAGTAAGCTTTTCTCAAAACAGAGTCAACCAGAGCCTCCACAGTCAAACTCTAAGTTTGGTGTTGGGAGGCCACAACCAAACTCTAAGTTTGGTGTTGAACTCCCATATCCAAACTCTAAGTTTGGTGTTGGGAAGTCTCAATAATGCTCTGAATATCTGTGAGGCTCCATGAGAGCCCACTGTCAAGCTATTGACATTAAAGAAGCGCTTGTTGGGAGGCAACCCAATTTTTATTTATCTAATTTTATTTTTTTTGTTCTTTCATATTTTATTAGGTTCATGATCATGTGGAGTCACAAAATAAATAAAAAAATTGAAAACGGAATCAAAAACAGCAGAAGAAAAATCACACCCTGGAGGAAGACCTTACTGGCGTTTAAACGCCAGTAAGAAGCATCTGGCTGGCGTTCAACGCCAGAACAGAGCATGGTTCTGGCCCTGAACGCCCAAAATGGGCAGCATCTGGGCGTTTGAACGCCAGAATTGCACCCTGGAGAAGAGCTGGCGCTGAACGCCCAGAACAAGCATGGTTTTGGTGTTCAACGCCAGAAATGGGCAACAAATGGGCGTTCAACGCCCAGAACAAGCACCAATCTGGCGCTGAACGCCCAGAGTTGTGTGCAAGGGCATTTTGCATGCCTAATTTGGTGCAAGGTTGTAAATCCTTGAACACCTTAGGATCTGTGGACCTCACAGGATCACCTCAGGATCTGTGGACCCCACAGGATCCCTACCTACCTTCACTCACTTCTTCTCACCCCTCTTTCACACAATCCCATAAACACTCTTCCCCAAAACTCTTCACCAATCACCCCGATCTCTCTTCCCTATAACCACTTTACCACTCACATCCATCCACTCTTCCCCATAAACCTACTTCATAAACCCCACCTACCTTCAAAATTCAAAATCAATTTCCCACCCAAAAACCACCCTTATGGCCGAACCTTACCCCCCCTCCCTTCCCTATATAAAGCCCTCCATTCTTCCTCATTTTCACACAACACAACCCTCTCTTCTCATCTTGGCTGAATACACCCCTCCCCCCTTTCCTCTATATTTTCTTCTTCTTCTTCATCTATTATTTCTTCTCTTGCTCGAGGGCGAGCAATATTCTAAGTTTGGTGTGGTAAAAGCATAAGCTTTTTGTTTTTCCATTACCATTGATGGCACCCAAGACCGGAGAATCATCTAGAAAAGGGAAAGGGAAGACAAAAGCTTCCACCTCCGAGTCATGGGAGATGGAAAGATTCATCTCCAAAGCTCATCAAGACCACTTCTATGATGTTGTGGTCAAGAAGAAGGTGATCCCCGAGGTCCCTTTCAAGCTCAAGAAGAATGAGTATCCGGAGATCCGACATGAAATCCAAAGAAGTGGTTGGGAAGTTCTAACAAACCCCATCCAACAAGTCGGCATCCTAATGGTTCAAGAGTTCTATGCCAATGCATGGATCACTAGGAACCATGATCAAAGTAAGAACCCAAACCCAAAGAATTATATTACAATGGTTCGGGGGAAATACTTAGATTTTAGTCCGGAAAATGTGAGGTTGGCGTTTAACTTGCCTATGATGCAAGGAGATGCACACCCCTACACTAGAAGGGTCAACTTTAATCAAAGGTTGGACCAAGTCCTCATGGACATATGTGTGGAAGGAGCTCAATGGAAGATTGACTCCAAAGGCAAGCCGGTTCAATTAAGAAGACTGGACCTCAAGCCTGTGGCTAGAGGATGGTTGGAATTCATCCAACGCTCCATCATCCCGACTAGCAACCGATCTGAAGTTACTGTGGATCGGGCCATCATGATTCATAGCATCATGATTGGAGAGGAAGTAGAAGTTCATGAAGTCATCTCCCTTGAACTCTACAAAATAGCCGAAAAGCCCTCTCTTAGGGCAAGGTTAGCTTTTCCTCATCTTATTTGCCATCTATGTTACTCAGCTGGAGCTTTCATAGAAGGAGACATTCCCATTGAGGAAGAGAAGCCCATCACTAAGAAAAGGATGGAGCAAGCAAGAGAGCCTATTCATGGATCTCAAGAGACGCATGAAGCTCATCACCATGAGATTCCAGAGATGCCTCAAATGCATTTTCCTCCACAAAACTATTGGGAGCAAATCAACACCTCCCTTGGAGAATTAAGTTCCAACATGGGACAATTAAGGGTGGAACATCAAGAGCACTCCATCATCCTTCATGAAATAAGAGAAGATCAAAAAGCAATGAGGGAGGAGCAACAAAGACAAGGAAGAGACATAGAAGAGCTCAAGGACATCATTGGTTCCTCAAGAAGGAAACGCCACCATCACTAAGGTGGACTCATTCCTTGTTCTTATTTTCTGTTTTTCGTTTTCTCTATGTTAAGTGCTTATCCATGTTTGTGTCTTCATTACATGATCATTAGTATTTAGTAACTTTGTCTTAAAGTTATGAATGTCCTATGAATCCATCACCTCTCTTAAATGAAAACTGTTTTAATTCAAAAGAACAAGAAGTACATGAGTTTCGAATTTATCCTTGAACTTAGTTTAATTATATTGATGTGGTGACAATACTTTTTGTTTTCTGAATGAATGCTTGAACAGTGCATATGTCTTTTGAAGTTGTTGTTTAAGAATGTTAAATATGTTGGCTCTTGAAAGAATGATGATAAGGAGACATGTTATTTGATAATCTGAAAAATCATAAAAATGATTCTTGAAGCAAGAAAAAGCAACAAAGAACAAAGCTTGCAGGAAAAAAAAAATATAGGCGAAAAAAATAAAAAGAAAAAGCAAGCAGAAAAAGCCAAAAGCTCTTAAAACCAAGAGGCAAGAGCAAAAAGCCAATAACCCTTAAAACCAAAAGGCAAGGGTAAATAAAAAGGATCCCAAGGCTTTGAGCATCAGTGGATAGGAGGGCCTAAAGGAATAAAATACTGGCCTAAGCGGCTAAACCAAGCTGTCCCTAACCATGTGCTTCTGGCGTGAAAGTGTCAAGTGAAAAATTTAGGGATGAGCGGATAATTTATACGCTTTTTGGCATTGTTTTTAGTATGTTTTTAGTAGAATCTAGTTACTTTTAGGGATGTTTTTATTAGTTTTTATGTTAAATTCACATTTCTGGACTTTAATATGAGTTTGTGTATTTTTCTGTGATTTCAGGTATTTTCTGGCTGAAATTGAGGGACTTGAGCAAAAATCAGATTCAGAGGTTGAAGAAGGACTGCTGATGTTGTTGGATTCTGACCTCCCTGCACTCAAAGTGTCTTTTCCGGAGCTACAGAACCCAAAATGGCACGCTTCCAATTGCGTTGGAAAGTAGACATCCAGGGCTTTCCAGCAATATATAATAGTCCATACTTTGATCGGGTTTAGATGATGTAAAAGGGCGTTGAACGCCAGTTCTACGCTGCTGTCTGGAGTTAAACGCCAGAAACACGTCACAAGCCAGAGTTGAACGCCAGAAATACGTTACAAACTGGCGTTCAACTCCAAGATTGACCTCTACACGTGTAACATTCAAGCTCAGCCCAAGCACACACCAAGTGGGCCCCGGAAGTGGATTTATGCATCAATTACTTACTTCTGTAAACCCTAGTAACTAGTTTAGTATAAATAGGACTGTTTACTATTGTATTAGAGATCTTTGATCAGTTTTATGCTATCTTAGACTTTCATGGGGGCTGGCCATTCGGCCATGCCTGAACCATTATCACTTATGTATTTTCATACGGTAGAGTTTCTGCACTCCATAGATTAAGGTGTGGAGCTCTGCTGTTCCTCAAAGATTAATGCAAAGTACTACTGTTTTTCTATTCAATTCAACTTATTCCGCTTCTAAGATATTCATTCGCACTTCAATCTGAATGTGATGAACGTGACAATCATCATCATTCCCTATGAACGCATGCCTGACAACCACTTCCGTTCTACCTTATATTGAATGAGTATCTCTTGGATCTCTTAATCAGAATCTTCGTGGTATAAGCTAGATTGATAGCGGCATTCATGAGAGTCCGGAAAGTCTAAACCTTGTCTGTGGTATTCCGAGTAGGACTCTGGGATTGAATGACTGTGACGAACTTCAAACTTGCGAGTGCTGGGCGTAGTGACAGACGCAAAAGGAGGGTGAATCCTATTCCAGTATGATCGAGAACTTCAGATGATTAGCCATGCTGTGACAGAGCATTTGGACCATTTTCACAAGAGGATAGGATGCAGCCATTGACAAGGGTGATGCCTCCAAACGATTAGCCATGCAGTGACAGCGCATCGGACCATTTTCCAGAGAGGATTAAAAGTAGCCATTGACAACGGTGATGTCCTTACATAAAGCCAGCCATGGAAAGGAGTAAGACTGATTGGATGAAGACAGCGGGAAAGCAGAGATTCAGAGGAACGAATGCATCTCTATACGCTTATCTGAAATTCTAACCAATGAATTACATAAGTATTTCTATCCTTATTTTCTATCTATTTATTATTTATGTTCGAAAACTCCATAACTATTTTATATCCGCCTGACTGAGATTTACAAGGTGACCATAGCTTGCTTCATACCAACAATCTCCGTGGGATCGACCTTTACTCACGTAAGGTTTATTACTTGGACGACCCAGTGCACTTGCTGGTTAGTTGTATCGAAGTTGTGAATGAAAAATGATTTATTAAGATGTGCGTACAGAGTTTCTGGCGCCGTTGCCTGAGATCACAATTTCGTGCACCAATTGCCAAGAGGTCAATGAGTTGCATGATTGAAGAGGATATAAGCTAGATTTGATCCAAAGAGACAACATCTCCCAATCTCAATGAATTTCCCTATTCTTATCTATCCATTTCTTTACAGCTTAATTTTACATTCAGCAATTCCCCATTCCCATTTACATTCAAGTCATTTATGATTCTGCACTTTACATTCTGCCATTTATATTTATGCACTCTATTGCTTTTCTTTATATTATAGTCATTTACATTTATGTCATTTACAATTCTGCACTTCACAATCCTATTGATCTGCTTGACTAATTCATTAATTAATTAAAAATGCTCGAATTTGCCAATCTCTGTGGATACGATCCCACTCCACTGTGGGTTATTACTTGACGATAATTTTGGGGCGCTTGCCAAAAGAACTAATTCACCAATTTTGAATGGGGGTGTGAATTAGACTCATCAAGTTTTATGGCGCTGTTGCCGGGGATTGGCTTAAATTTGACAGTGATTAAATTGATTGGAGAGCTAGATTAAGCAATTTAAATTCCTTGTTATTTTAGTTTCTTTTATTTAGCGCCTTTTATATTTTTCTTATTTTATTTTTTAGTTTTGAGTTCTATTTCTTTCTTCTTTGATTATTCTTATTCATCATCCATATTTTCACTCTTCTAACTGTTTGATTAATTGCACCACTCACACTAACAACCACTCTAACAATAGTAACTTCTTTATTCATTTTCTTTCTTGCTTTTGCCTTGTTGGTTGTATGATGATGCGTGAGCATCTTTCCTATCTTTTCTTAGTGAATTTGCATCTAAATTATTGAGTTTAATAAAAACTTAATTATCTTTTAGCCAATATGGATGCTACTTTAAATCTTGTACAATTCTGTTTATTTTAGGTAGCATTCAGCTGAATTTGATGGAGTTTCTGCAGAAGAAAAGATGAAGGCGAATGATGCTGTCAACCCTGACCTCTCTGCACTCAAACCTGAATAACTCGAGCTACAGAGGTCCAATGGACGTGATTGTCATGGCATTGGAAAGTTAACTTCCAGATATTTCCAACGATATATAATAGTCCATACTTCTTCTCCGAACTCGCTGCCAAAGCTGCGCCTAACTTGAGATTTCTCAAGTTAGGCGCAAGACACAACAACAATACGCGAGATTGGTCCTGTCCACTTCAAGTTAGGCACACTAAAGCCCAAGTTAGGCTCACTAAAGCCCAAGTTAGGCACAGCTTCACTCAACTAAACTCCAATTCATGCTGCCAAGCCCAAGTTAGGCATGGATCCTAGTGAAGCCAAGTGGTCCCCATCCATCAATTGAAGATTTTCTGATTGCTATAATTAATTCTAATTTAAATTCAATTTTTAAAAATAGGAAAAGATATTATTTTAGTTTTAAAGATAGATTTTAAATTAATTAGGATTAGATATAAATAAGGGGATACCACCTCAACATTATTCCAGACTTCCAATTCTATACAAATTTACATTCCAGAATCCTTATTTTCTTCTCTGAACCATGAGCAACTAAACCTCCACTGTTTAGGTTAAGAGCTCTGTCTATTTGTATGGATTGATTTTATTACTTTTTCTATTTTAATTCATGTATGCATTTATAATTCAAGAATTATTTTCGCTCTTTATTTTATGAATTTGGGTGGAACGGAAGTATGACCCTCTTTCTAATTGAGTTCTTGTATAACTTGGAAAAGCTCTTTACTTGAACAACATCTTGAAAACATATTCTCCTAAATTTTAATTATTTGGATTTAACGGGATACGTGACATATAATCCTTTTATTTTTCGGTAATTAGAGTTTTTGTGGCATATAAACTGGAATTTGATCATCATCCTCTAATTGGAATTAATAGACCAAGGAATTGGCTGTGGATGAATTTTAGAGGAGACTAGAAAGGTCTATGTAATTAGGGTATAGTCACATATAGTTTGCCATAAATTAAATTCTACATGATTAAAATAGTTAGTAAGAAAATTTAATCCAGAAAAATAGATAACTCTGAAACCTTAACTGTCTTCTCAATATTTTATTCCCAACTTATTTATCTGCCTATCTTTAATATTCTAAATTTACTGTTAATGCTTTTGAACTTCGAAACACTATTTTCTGTTTGTCTAACTAAGCCTATCAAATACTATTGTTGCTTAATCCATCAATCCTCGTGGTATCGACCCTTACTCACGTAAGGTATTACTTGGTATGACCCGGTGCACTTGCCGGTAAGTTAGTGGGTTACAAATACCGCACCAAGTTTTTGGCGCCGTTGCCGGGGATTGATTGTGATTAACAACTATTCATTGTTTGATTGCTTTGATTAGATAATTTTTCTTTTAATTAATTTTGTTTTAATATTATTAATTTTTTATTTTCCATTTTTTTCCCTTTAACGTCGTCTATTCCTTTTTCGTTTGTTACTCCTTCCCCCGTGTTTTTCTTTTTTTTTTTTACTTCTGTTTTGCTTTTGATCTTTTAATTACTTTCACCTGTTTTAAATTTTTGTTATTTCATTTTTATTTTATTTTCTTTTTTTACTTTTAATTTTATTTTCTTTTACTTTCGTTTTTTGTTTCCTTCCATTAATTTTTTTTCTATATTCTATTAGTTTTATTTTATTTTTATCTTTAATTTAAAAAAAATTTAAATAAATAAATAGCACTAATATTTTTCTTAATTTATGAAATTAAGTTTGGTGTTTCCTAGTTTGTTTTATTTTAATTTTTCTTATTTTAATTTTTAGAATTCTGTTCTTTCTTCTTTGCTTTCCTGTTTGCCACATGGTGCGTTTAATTCTGTTTGGTGTTATGTGCTAAGGAAAAATAATGGAGAGAGATAATATGGGTTACTACTCACACCCGAGTAGTGATTCATATTATTGTGGATGGGGGAACTACCCAAATTTTGGTTGGCAAAGTCAAAACCAAAGAAACTTCAGTACTCCATATTCCAACTATCAAGAACCACTATCTCCATATTCATACCAAGAACCACCACCTCTCTATCCATATCAAGAGCCATCATCTTTCTACCCATATCAAGAGCCACTATCTCCCTATCCATACCAAGAACCATCATCTTTTTACTCTTATCAAGAACCATCACCTCCTTCTTATTCATATCAAGTGCCACCATCTCCTTATTCATTTCAAATACCATCAGACCTTGAGCTTCTCATGAAAGAATGCATACATGATATAAAGAAAAGTGTCAAAAATGTAGAGAAACATGTGCAGTCGATTATCAAGTCACAGGAAGAGGAGCAAGCAAATTCTTTTCCAAGAGATATAATGCAAGATCCTATGGAAGAAAGTGAGGAAATCAATCAAAGGAGTTCATACTCAAATGAATTAGAGAACTTTCCACCCTCACACATGGAAGAAGAAGAAGATGCAAAAACAAAGGAGGTTGATGCACCAACAAAGAAGGAAGATGCACAAACAAAGGAGGTTACAAGGGATGAAAATAATTATGGGAATCTACACTCCAATGAAGCAGAGAGTGGCATGGAGGGTGAGTTTATTGAACCACCAATTCAAGAAGTTCTTGGTACACTCTAACCATCACACAACACCCACATGTTGAAATCAAAGAAGTGAAGATAACCAAGGGAAGCACTAAAAAAGAGATTGTGACCAAGAAACAGAAGAAAAGGTCAACAAAAAGCAATCCAACCTCTACCCCAACAAGCAAGATGAACAAGCTAATCACAATAAAAGAAAGCTTGTTAGGAGGACTTCATATCAGGGGCACTAATCTTCACCTCTCCCCCCTTGGAGACATTTCTTTTAAAAAACTGGAAGAAGAGGAAGAAACTTCAATAATCAAGTGTCAAGCTAGTGACATTAAAGAAGCGCTTGTCGTGAGGCAGCCCGATAATTTCGTATCCTTAGTTATTTTTCGTAGTAGTAGTTTTCTTACTTATTTAAGTTTTTTTATTGAGTTCTTACTAATTTTCTGATCATGCAGCTATTTTATCACAGGAACCGAACACCTCAGGCGAAAAAAAAAACAAAAAAAAATATTAAAAAAATAATAATACAAAAAACTATATATATATATATATATTAATTATTTTTTATTTCTCTTGCTCTTTTATCATTTTATTCTTCTTTCATCACACTATTTGTTTTTGTTTTCAGTTCTTCTTTGCTTGAGGACAAGCAAACCTTTAAGTTTGGTGTTGACGCATCGCTTGAGGGTTTTCTGTTTATTTTTTTATGGCACCAAAAGGGAGGCGAATCATCTTCATTGAGGAGCACGACCTGAAGAATAAAACGACTGCTAGGATAACTAAAGTGGTTGAGTTCCTTTCATTTTTTATTCCTCCCCTCTTTTAAGTAGTCTTATTTACTTATATGTGGTGGCAATACTTTTTATTTTCTGAATGAATGCTTGAACAGTGCATATTTTTGATAGTGAAGTTTATGAATGTTAAAATTGTTGGCTCTTAAAAGAATGATGAAAAAAGAGAAATGTTATTGATAATCTGAAAAATCATAAAATTGATTCTTGAAGCAAGGAAAAGCAGTGAAAAATACAAAGCTTGCGAAAAAAATGGCGAAAAAAATAAAAAAAAGAAAGAAAAAAAGAAAAAAAACAAGCAGAAAAAGCCAATGATCCTTTAAACTAAAAGGCAAAGGGTAAAAAGGATCCAAGGCTTTGAGCATTAATGGATAGGAGGACCCAAAGAAATAAAATCCTGGCCCAAGCAGCTAAATCAAGCTGTCCCTAACCATGTGCTTGTGTCATGAAGGTGTCAAGTGAAAAGTTTGAGACTGAGCAGTTAAAGTCGTGGTCCAAAGCAAAACGAGTGTGCTTAAGAACTCTGGGCACCTCTAACTGGGGACTCTAGCAAAGCTGAGTCACAATCTGAAAAGGTTCACCCAGTTACGTGTCTGTGACATTTATGTATCCGGTGGTAATACTGGAAAATAAAATGCTTAGGGTCACAGCCAAGACTCATAAAGTAGATGTGTTCAAGAATCAACATACTGAACTAGGAGAATCAATAACACTATCTAAATTCTGAGTTCCTATGGATGCCAATCATTTTGAACTTCAAAGGATAAAGTGAGATGCCAAAACTATTCAGGATTGCAGTTATAAACCCCACTATAAGAAGAGACATGAGCTTAATCGAACTCTTATTCTCATGCAAATTCACATCCTAAGCTTATATTAGTTCTGGTTGCTTGAGGACAAGCAACAGTTCAAGTTTGGTGTTGTGATGCGTGAGCATCTTTCCTATCTTTTCTTAGTGAATTTGCATCTAAATTGTCTTAGGCGTGGATCCTAGTGAAGCCAAGTGGTCCCCATCCATCAATTGAAGATTTGCTGATTGCTATAATTAATTCTAATTTAAATTCAAATTTTAAAAATAGGAAAAGATATTATTTTAGTTTTAAAGATAGATTTTAAATTAATTAGGATTAGATATAAATAGGGGGATACCACCTCAACATTATTCCAGACTTCCAATTCTATACAAATTTACATTCCAGAATCCTTATTTTCTACTCTGAACCATGAGCAACTAAACCTCCACTGTTAAGGTTAGGAGCTCTATCAATTTGTATGGATTGATTTTATTACTTTTTCTATTTTAATTCATGTATGGATTTATAATTTAAGAATTATTTTCGCTCTTTATTTTATGATTTGGGTGGAACGGAAGTATGACCCTCTTTCTAATTGAGTTCTTGTATAACTTGGAAAAGTTCTTTACTTGAACAACAGCTTGAAAACATATTCTCCTAAATTTTAATTATTTGGATTTAACGGGATACATGACATATAATCCTTTTATTTTTGGGTAATTAGAGTTTTTGTGGCATATAAACTGGAATTTGATCATCACCCTCTAGTTGGAATTAATAGACCAAGGAATTGGCTGTGGATGAATTTTAGAGGAGACTAGAAAGGTCTAAGGAATTAGGGTCTAGTCACATATAGTTTGCCATAAATTAAATTCTACATGATTAAAATAGTTAGTAAGAAAAGTTAATCCGGAAAAATAAATAACTCTGAAACCTTAACTATCTTCTCAATATTTTATTCCCAACTTATTTATCTGCCTATCTTTAATTTTCTAAATTTACTGTTAATGCTTTTGAACTTCCAAACACTCTTTTCTGTTTGTCTAACTAAGCCTATCAAATACTATTGTTCCTTAATCCATCAATCCTCGTGGGATCGACCCTTACTCACGTAAGGTATTACTTGGTATGACCCGGTGCACTTGCCGGTAAGTTAGTGGGTTACAAATACCGCACCATATGACAGGTAGAAGAAGTGGGGCTTCAACTTCTTTTGATTTTGAACCTGAGAGGACCTTCCTTAGATTAAGGAGGGAAGCAAGAGGGAAGGGTGTCATTGGTGCTGAGAAAGAGGAAGAGAATTTTGAAACAGACATGGAGGAGAATATGGGGAACCACCATGAAGAAGAGGCTCACAACCATGCCAAAGAAGGCCCAGTCAATCATGAGAGGCAAGAAAGGAGAGTCTTAGGCTCCTACATCAACCCAAACCCAGGAAATTGTGGTAGCAGCATTCTGAAGCCAACAATTCATGCCAATAATTTTGAGTTGAAGCCTCAGCTCATCACACTTGTTCAGAACAATCGCTCTTACGGAGGAAGTTTCCAAGAAGACCCTAATCAACATCTCAGCACATTCTTGAGGATATGTGATACTATAAAGTCCAACGGGGTACACCCTGACATCTACAAACTACTCTTGTTCCTTTTCTCACTCAGAGATAAGGCAACAAAGTGGTTGGAATCATTCCCCAAGGATAGCCTAACTACATGGGAGGAGGTCGTGAACAGATTCCTTGCAAGATTTTACCCTCCACAAAGAATCAATAGGATAAGAGCTGAGGTGCAAACTTTTAGACAACAAGATGGAGAAACACTCTATGAGGCCTGGGAGAGATTCAAAGATCTGACAAGAAGATGCCCACCAGAAATGTTCAATGAATGGGTACAACTACATATCTTTTATGAGGGTTTATCCTATAAAGCAAAGAAGGCAGTGGATCATTCTTCAGGAGGCTCACTCAACAAAAAGAAAACCATTGAAGAGGCCATAGATGTCATTGAGACTGTAGCTGAAAATGAGTATTTCTATGCTTCAGAAAGGACTCAGAAGAAGGGAGTGCTAGAACTCAACTCTGTAGACGCTTTGTTAGCTCAGAACAAGGCAATTGCAGCTCAAATAGTAGCTCTAACCAAGAGGATGGAGGCCAATCAAGCCTCAGTCATTCAAGACCAAACTCCTCAACAAGAAGGGAATACACCAGAATCTGAAGGTGACTGGGAACAAGCTAATTATGTGAACAATTCACCCAGACCACCATATGACGCACACTCTAAGACTTGCAACCCAGGTTGGAGGAACCACCCAAACTTTGGGTGGGGAAATCAACAAAACCACAACCAGGACCACAACAAGCCTTATTCATCAAATCAGCATTCCAACCACAACCCCAACCATCAAACAGGGAACCATAGACCCTATCATAACTCACAAAACACATCATACCATAGTAACCAACCCATACACAACAACCTCAATCAAGATGCACCATCCTCAACTATGCAGACATGTGAAATCAAGAGCAACTTTGAGAGGATGGAGGCTGTAATAGCACAACTGTCCTCACAGATTACAGGGGCAGTCTCCACCCTCATGGACAGACAAGCATAAACTGACAGAAGGATAGACGCTAATCAAGAAGAATACAGGTCAAATCTGAAAAATCAAGGTGCAGCAATCTCAAAGTTGGAAGCACAAGTGCGGATTTTATCCAAGCAAATTCCACTTTCCACACACACATTTCCTAGTGATACCATGGCTAATCCAAGAGGGGAATGCAAAGTCATTACTCTAAGAAGTGGGAAGGTTGTAGAAGAAGGAACCCCAAGCAAAGACAAGCATGAAGAAGCTGCAGCAAAGCATGGGAACAAGGATGAAGGGGAAATCCCTGCTCCACCTCCACCAAAACTAGTCTTGAAGCCTTATGTGCCAAAAGCACCATACCCACAAAGACTAGGAAAAGATGGGAAGGATGGCCAGTTTTTTAAGTTCCTAGAGATCTTCAAGAGGCTCCAAATTAACATACCATTTGCTGAGGCATTAGAACAAATGCAACTCTATGCCAAATTTTTGAAGGAGCTTATATCCAAAAAGAGGAACTGAGAGGCAAAAGAAACCATAATATTGACTGAGGAATACAGCGCCATCATATAGAAGAAGCTTCCTCAAAAGCTAAAAGACTCAAGGAGTTTTCAAATCCCCTGCATCATAGGGGACATCACTATTGAGAAAGATTTGTGTGATTTAGGAGCTGGCATAAATCTTATGTCCCTGACCATGATGAGAAGGATGAAGATTGAGGAAGCCAAGCCAACAAGAATGCACTCCAATTGGCTGATAGAACATTTAAGTTTCTACATGGGGTGGTGGAGGACTTGCTAGTGAAAGTAGGAGAATTCATTTTCCCTACTGATTTCGTTGTTCTGGACATGGAAAAAGAGGCCAACACGTCCATTATCCTAGGAAGACCATTCCTAGCTACTGCTGGAGCCATCATTGATGTGCAGAAAGGGAAACTAGTCTTGAGGTTACATGAAGAGAAAATGGTCTTCAACATCTTTAAAGTAATGAGTTACCCCAAGGAATCCATAGGAGAATGCATGCTGGTGAACACCATAGAACAGATAGTTCAAGAAGTTTTGGAAGAAGAACAATGTGGAGGAACCATTGAGCTGTAACAAGCATCAGATGGAGAACCACCACAAGTAACCATGAGAAACTCAATCATGCCAACCACCACAGA
Organism: Arachis ipaensis; assembly: GCF_059453495.1. Lineage (NCBI taxonomy): Eukaryota > Viridiplantae > Streptophyta > Magnoliopsida > Fabales > Fabaceae > Arachis > Arachis ipaensis. The sequence continues at coordinate 91,813,084 of NC_142441.1, read as the reverse complement.
CAACAAAGATGCAGAGTCACCAAAACTAGAGCTGAAAACCTTGCCACCCAGCTTGAAATATGCATATCTAGGTGCTAACAACACTTACCCAGTGATCATAAATTCAAGTCAGAGCAAGGAACAAGAAAAGGAGCTTATCCAAGTGCTGAGACAACACAAGGATGCCATAGGCTGGACACTTGCAGATTTAAAAGAGATCAGTCCTTCAATGTGTATGCATAAAATCTTACTTGAAGAGGATGCCAAACCTTTAAGACAACAACAAAAGAGGCTGAACCCAACTATTAATGAAGTGGTTCAGAAGGAAGTGCTGAAATTGTGGCAAGCAGGGGTGATCTGCCCCATCTCAGACAGCCCTTGGGTAAGCCCGGTGCAAGTAGTCCCTAAGAAGGGAGGGATCACTGTTGTAGCAAATGAGAAGAATGAATTGATACCCACAAGGACAGTGACCGGATGGCATATGTGCATTGACTACCGAAAACTTAATGAAGCCACTCGGAAGCACCACTTTTCCCTACCTTTCATGGAACAGATGCTTGAAAGATTGGCAGGACATGAGTATTATTGCTTCCTGGATGGGTATTTGGGCTACAATCAAATTGTTGTAGACCCCAAGGATCAGGAATAAACTTCATTTACTTGTCCATATGGTGTCTTTGCTTATAGGAGAATGCCCTTTGGATTGTGCAATGCACCTGCAACATTCCAAAGGTGCATGCTCCCCATTTTTCTGACATGATTGAGAAGTTCATAGAAGTATTCATGGACAACTTCTCTATATTTGGGAACTGATATTCTGATTGCCTATACCATCTTGCTCTTGTGCTAAAAAGGTGTCAAGAAACCAACCTAGTTTTAAACTGGGAGAAGTGCCATTTTATGTTGACTGAAGGGGTGGTTCTTGGTCACAAGATTTCAAAAGATGGCATAGAAGTGGACAAGGAAAAAGTGGAAGTAATTGAAAAATTACCTCCACCATGCAATGTCAAAGCAATCAGAAGCTTTTTGGGACATGCTGGGTTCTATAGGAGGTTTATCAAAGACTTTTCAAAGATTGCAAAACCCCTTAGTAACCTACTTGTCTCAAATACTCCCTTTGTTTTTGATAGAGAGTGCATGGTAGCCTTTGATGAACTTAAGAAGAAACTCTCCTCTGCACCTATTATAGAACCACCAAGCTGGGATCTTCTCTTTGAACTAAATGTGTGATGCATCTGATTTTGTTGTTGGTGCCATTCTAGGACAGAGGAAAGACAAGCTAGTACATGTCATTTATTATGCTAGCAAGGTTCTTAATGAGAATCAATGGAACTATACCACCACAGAGAAAGAACTTTTAGCCATCATTTTTGCTTTTGATAAGTTTAGATCATATCTTGTTGGCTCAAAAGTAATTGTGTTCACTGATCATCCAGCACTTAAATACTTGCTTACCAAACAAGAATCTAAGCCCAGACTAATAAGGTGGATTCTGCTGCTCCAAGAATTTGATATTGAGATTAAAGATAGGAGCGGAGCAGAGAACAAGGTAGCTGATCACCTCTCAAGGATCCCATAATAAGAAGAAATGCATCAAGTAGCAGTAAATGAAAGCATTCCTGATGAACAATTGATGATAATTCGAGTAGCCCCTTGGTTTGCAGACATAGCTAACTTCAAGGCTATTGGGGAGCTACCAACTAACATCAATAAGCACATGAGGAGGAAGCTAATTAAGGATGCAAACACTGCATCTGGGATGAACCTTATTTGTTCAAAAAGTGTGCTGATGGAATCCTAAGAAGGTGTATATCCCATGAAGAAGGGCATGAAGTGTTATGGCAGTGCCATGGATCCGCATATGGAGGTCACTTCAGTGGAGAAGGAACAGCAGCAAAAGTGCTTCAATCCGGATTTTACTGGCCAACAATGTTTAAGGATGCCAAGGAAATGGTGTCAAGGTGTGATGAATGCCAAAGAGCTGGTAATCTAACCAAGAGAAATGAGATGCCACAGCAATTTATACTAGAGTTGGAACTATTTGATGTCTGAGGGATTGATTTCATGGGACCCTTCCCAACCTCCTACTCAAATAGCTACATATTGGTGGCTGTTGATTATGTCTCAAGTTGGGTAGAAGCCATAGCCACTGCAACAAATGACAACAAGGTTGTGATAAGCTTCTTGAGAAGGAACATCTTCAGCAGATTTGGAGTTCCCAGAGCTCTCATTAGTTATGGAGGGACACACTTGTGCAACAAACAACTCGAAACACTCCTTCTCAGATATGGAGTAAAGCATAAAGTGGCAACCCCATACCACCCACAGACGAATAGGCAAGCTGAAATCTCCAACAGAGAGCTGAAACGAATCCTTCAAAAAACTGTTGGAAGCTCAAGAAAGGATTGGTCTAAGAAACTGGATGATTCACTATGGGCCTACAGGACAGCCTATAAGACTCCCATTGGGATGTCTCCATACCAATTGGTATATGGCAAAGCTTGTCATTTACCAGTTGAACTTGAGCATAGAGTATTTTAGGCTCTAAAAATGTTAAACTATGATGAGAAAGCTGCTAGAGAAAAGAGATTAATGCAACTCAATGAGCTGGAGGAGTTTAGAAATCAAGCATATGAGAATGAAAAAATCTACAGAGAGAACACAAAAAGGTGGCATGACAAAAAGATAGCAAGAAGGGAGTTCACTGAAGGACAGAAGGTGTTACTCTACAACTCAAGACTCAAGTTCTTCCCTGGGAAACATAAGTCTCGATGGTCAGGACCTTTCACCATACTCAAGGTGTTTCCTTATGGTCATGTGGAGCTCATGGAGGACAAGACTCAGAGAACTTTTACTGTCAATGGCCATAGACTCAAGCACTACTTGGGAGGCTCCTTAGAGGATCAGAGAGTGAGCTACAAGCTTAGCTGAAGATGAAGGAATGTTAAGCTAATGACAATAAAGAAGCGCTAGTTAGGAGGCACTCCAACACTTTATTCTTTTTTATTTAATTTCCTTTCTTAGAGTAGTTTAAAATCTATTGCTTTACATAGTTTAATTTTCAATCTCACTTTGAGGTTACTGACGTGACAAAAATTGGCAAGTTAAGAAATTATTATAAGAGATACGTTGCAAGTACAGTTCTTAACCAACCAAAAATCCGCTTATCAATTTAGAAGGGGTTGTCACAAAATTAGAATTAAAATACTGGGAGTATGAATCCCAGGTCGTCTCCCAACGAGTTGTAGAAAGGTGTGCTATTTTATTAATCAGATGTTTTCTAAAATGGTTTGAGTTGGTAAACAGGAAATTAAATCAGAGAATTTATGTAATTTAAATAAAAATCTTGACCGGGAGTAGATTAGTTGGAAGCCCTATCCTTGATGGAGTTCTCCCAAGATAAAAGTGATAATTGAAGGTTGTTCTACTTAGTTCTCCTTTACTAGGTAGAGGAAAGTCAAGTAACTTGGAAAGCAATTTCTATTCACAAGTCCTAATCCTCTCCCTTGGGAAGGACTAGTGTCAGTGACTAGAGGGCGATCTAACACTAAACCCAATTACAATTTTTCTCTTGAGTGTTCCAACTCAAGGTTCTCCTTTTAATCATCTCCCAATCAAGTTATGGAACTACTCGCTCGTTATGAATGTAAATTTCACAAAATAAGGAAGAGAAATAAAGAGAAACATGATAAATAATAATAATCAAAGAGACCAATTAAAGACAAAAATAATTCTTGTATTAATAAATTCTAAAAATAATCCAATAGTAACTCTGAATAAATTAAGGACATGGAAGAGTAAGAGACAAGTAAGGAAAACAAACTAGAATAATGAAGTCTTGACGGAGGTAGTAACTCTTCTCAATATCCCAATCCAAAAAGCAATAAAATCAAAATCCTAAGAACTATGAATGTGTAGAAAGAAAACCTAGAGGAGGAGTAAAATCAGATCTAAAACTAAAATTATGCGGAATGAATGTTGTTCTTGGTCTCTGCATGTTCCCTGGCTCTAATATGCTTTTCTAGGCTAAAAACTGGGTCAAAACAGGGCCCAAAATCGCCCCCAGCGAATTCTGCAGATTCTGCAGATCGCGCACGTCACGCGATCGCGTCATCCAGGCGTTCACGTCATCCAACGTTTTGCCTTGCCACGCGTGCGCGTCGTCAACGCATTCGCGTCACTTGTGCAGTTTTCAATCCATGCGTTCGCGTCAGGCATGCGAGCGCGTCCCTGCAATTTCCTCTATTTTGCGCGGTCGTGTGAGGCATGCATCCGCGTCACTTCTCGCTGGTCATCTCCTCCATTTCTTGTGTTCCTTCAATTTTTTTGCAAGCCTCCTTTCCAATCTCCAAGTCATTCATGCCCTATAAAGCCTGAAACACTTAACACTCAGATCACGGTATCGAATGGAATAAAGGAAAATTAAAATACATAGTTAAAAGTCTCTAGGAAGCAGTTTTCAACCATGGAGTAATTTTGGGAAGGAATTGTAAATAAATGCTAATTTAATGAATAAGTGGGTAAAGATTTGATAAAACCACACAATTAAACACAATATAAACCGTAAAATAATGGTTTATCAGTTACATTATCGAATTAGGATTAGTTTACAATTGTAGGTTAGAAAGTTTGATATTAGCTTTGGTAGCTAGATTTTCTTTATACTCTTTTATTTCTTTCTATTCTAGAATTGCAACTTGGTGAAGGCATAAATCATGATGAGTGAATGGGCTGAGAACTAGCTAAATTGCTAAGTTTGGTGTGGCCTCTCACCCACTTAATCTAGGCTTGCAAACAATTAATAGCTTGATTTTGAAGAGTAAGTCCAGGGATTAAGTTTGGTGTGGCCACCACCAAAGATCACCTAGCAGTCCAAGTCACCTAATTTGAAAGCACTTAATGATTTGGGTAAGAACATGAATGTGGTTTAATGAGTTCAGAGGAATTGGAATTAAAAAAAAATGAAAAGATTGATGTTACTCCATTCTTATGAACACATTAAATACACAATGATGGAACCAATTTATTAAGATGCCAAAGAATTAAGTTTGGTGTCCCCATCAGTTGCAATCCAAATCACTCTTGATGAGAAGGAATGTGAAGGGGTTCTTTTGTCATTACTAATGGGTTCAGTTTCAATTTCAGGAGAGAAGATAGGGCCCACATGGTAAAAAACTCACAAAGCAAGGAAGTCAAAGTGTACTTACACTTTGGAACTCAACAGACGCAGAAGACATGTGAGAAAAGAGTTGGCGCCTCTTCCCACGCTAGGCGCCACTCCCCAAGTGGGAAAATATTTAACTCTTTTTATTTCCCACCTTTCGTACCACACCATTTACCCATTATAAAAGCCTCACCTCCCCATCTCCTCTCCCACTTCAACAAACCCCAATCACACACGAAGAGCATTCACCCGTCACCTTCCTTTCTCTCTTCATCTTTTACCATCTTTTTTCCTTCTTTCTTTCTTCTTTTTTTTTCTTGATTGGGACAATCAAGTCCTAAGTTTGGTGTTGGAGCAAAACATTATTTTGCTTGCTCTTTCTTGTAACCCCCACACATTTTTTTCACAATCACATTCACACTCTCTCAACCTAATGGCACCACCAAAAAGCTCAGCCTCAAAGAAAAGAAAAATCAAGGAACCAACCTCCGGATCCTCAAGCTCTTTCAACAAGTACAAGTTCCTCTCCGCATTCAACCAAAATCAATTCTATGGTTGGGTGAGTGAGAGGGAAATCATTCCAGAAGTTAGGCTTCAACTAGGGAGGAATGAGCATATTGAAATCAACATTGAGATCAACAACAGGGGTTGGTCACTTCTATGTAACCCACCAAGGAAAGTGGTAGAGAGCTTGGTGAGGGAATTCTATGCTAATGCAGTACCTCAACCAGGGCAACAATATGGCTACATTAACTATGTAAGGGGGAAGTCCATCGACTACAGCCCCTCTAGCATAGAAAGAATGCTAATGGTGAAGAAGATAAGCTCTACTCGGAGCTATGAAGAAAGAATGAAACACCAAGACCCTGGGTTTGAGGAAATCCTGAATAAAATTTGTGTGATGCATGTGCGTTGGATAAATGATAAGGATGGGATACCCAACCAATTGAGGAGAAGAGATTTGAGCCCCCAAGCTAGAGGGTGGCTAGAATTTGTGAGGAGGTCCCTAATCCCCACATCCAACACTTCAGAGGTGACCAAGGAGAGAGCAGTACTCATCTACAGCATCGTGAAAGGAGAGAACATCAACGTGGGGGAGATGATTACCAACAACATCAACAAAGTGCTGAAAAGAACCAGTGACAACACAAGGCTGGCATTCCCCAGCATTATACAGAGGCTATGTGATGAGGCTGGAGTTGAAAAGATCATTGATGAGGTGCTTGTGAAGCAAGACAAGTTCATAACTGCCAAAAAGATGGCCAAGGTGGTAGCTGTTCACCCACTCAACAGGGCCAGAGAACGAAGAGCTCATGCCCATGAACCACAACAACAACAAGAAGAGGAAGAAACAGAAGAGCAACCTCAATTCCTGGCACTTCAACCACCACCACAATACCAACATCAGCAATTTCCAAAGGGATTCAACTGGGAACAATTGCAAGGAGATGTACACCAAATAAAGGGAGACCTACACTACCTGAGGGAAGATGTCAATCAACTCAAAGAAACTCAGCAACAACAATGGAGCCAAGTCAAGGAGCCAACTCCAAGGGGGTTTTGAGAACCTCAAGGAGCAGCAAGATCAGATTAACTGGGAAGAGATGCAAGGCAGCTTAGGAATGATTCTGAGACGAAAATTACAACAAATGGAGAGTCTTGCTGAATTCAGACACCTTTATAAAGCAAGGACTGTAGCCAGAGAGGAATATGATTGTTATGCACAAACAAAGTTGAGCTACATGTGCAATGCAGTAGCTAACATGAACCCCAATTACCCCACCTATATGCAGAAATTGGAGGAACTCAGCTCAAGGCAAGAAGAAATAGTATACCAACACAAGGAGAATGTAAAATCTTATATGAGGAGGCTAGGATACTGGAAGCCCAAGGATGCCAAAGCACAAGAAGGTTCCTCCAAGCCAGATGAAGGTGGCTCCTCCCCCTCCAAGAAGAAGGACAAAGGGAAGGGGCCAATGAACTAAAGATGAAGCTGCTCAAGGTTGTTGAGTCCCATGATTGACATTTTCTAAATTCTGAAATCTTATTTAATCTTTTGCTTTATTTATTTTTTGAATAAATAATCATGCTAGGATAGTTTATGTTTTATGCTTAGTTTTAATTCTTGTATGAAGTCTTTATGAGTTTTTTTTTTACAAGAAAGAAAATGCCATGTATTTCAAGACTTCATTTCAACATAAATAAAAGTAGAACTTGTCCCCATAAGAGTTACTGTGAGTTGTGAAAAAACATCAAGAGAGACCAAGGCCAATAGGGATTATCAAACAAACTAAGAAATAAGAAACTAAGTGTAGAATCTTGGATGAAATAAAAAGAAATTGAGTCATGGAGAGCAACTAGTCCTAGAAGGTATAACAAGGGAAGGTTAAAGGGTGTTCCTTGAATATCCATAGAACGAAGAGGTAGTAAGCAATAAAGGCCCAAGGCTCTGAGCATCAACTACTGGGATAGAAAAAAAGAAACATTAAAAAGCTCAAAAAGAACTAAAGATCTTAGTAGATGCTTGTGGTGAAGATGTGTCAGGAAGGGACCTGGGCAAGTAAATTCTTAGGGGTGTCTCAACACCTAGTACCCTAAAACTAACTGGTTTGGGAGTGCTAATTGAAAGCCTAATTAAAGGGTTGTCTTGAGACAAAACACTTAGAGTCGTGGTCAAGAAAGCAAAACAATCCTTACTACTTCAAGGTGACAATCAATAGAAAGGATCCCTAAAGCCTATACCTGAAATAACCCTCAAAGATCCAAGAGTTTTCCATGACATTAAAACATTCATACATGTGTTGAACACTTAGTCTTACTCTTAGTTATATTGCAATCACTCAAATCCAAGGCCTTAAGTTATAAAGACTTACTCACATTGATTTGCTTGGGACAAGCAAAGCTTAAGTTTGGTGTTGTGATGACTTGCATCATCTACCCTTCTTTCTTACATAAAGAAGACCATAAAAGAGCATAAATCTCATTTGATCAGTACAATTCATGCATTATTTGATGAATATTATGGTACACTACTTTGAGATGAGTTGTGCTGAATTTCAGGTGAAAAAGGATTAAAAAATGGGTAGAAGACAAACAATAAGCTGGGTGTCTGAAACTGGCGTGCCACTTGGAAGCAAACACCACAAAAATGCACTGGCATGGCATGCCAGGAGCAGGGTGTGGCACGCCAGTACTAAAGTCTAGAGAAGAAGTCCAAGCATGCATGTGGGCATGGCACCCCAGGGACTGGCCGTGGCACGCTAATACAAAATTCCAGAGAGCTACAATGGAGGAAACAAAAGGGGCGTGGCACGCCAGGTTGGGCGTGGCACGCCTGACCCATCAACTATCATGGGCGTGCCACTTGAGCAAAGGGGTGTGGCATGCCAACTCACCATTCCAAAAACCTCTACTATGGCGTGCCACTTGGTATCGAAGGCGTGGCTCGCCATCTCCAAGAAGTCACTTGGGCGTGCCACTTGAGAACCCAGGTGGTGCACGAAATCACGATCACACTTTTGCAACTTGATCATTTTGCGTCTGTCACTACGCCCAGCACTCGTGATTTTGAAGCTCGTCACAGTCATCCCTTCCCAGATCCTACTCAGAATACCACAGACAAGGTTTAGACTTTCCGGATCTCAGGAATGGCCGCCAATAATTCTAGCCTATACCACGAAGGTTCTAATCTTAGATTAGAGACCCAGGAGATTTGCACTCAAGCTATTGCAGATAGAACGGAGGTGATTGTCAGGCACGCGTTCATAGGTGAGAATAATGATCCAACAGCATCTGTAGTCCTTTTTCAGCCTCTGAATTAGATTTTTGCTCAGGTCCCTCAATTTCAGCCAGAAAATACATGAAATCACAGAAAAACACAAAAACTCATAGTAAAGTCTAGAAATGTTATTTTTATTTAAAAACTAATAAAAATATAATAAAAAGCAACTAAAACATACTAAAAACTACCTAAAAACAATGCCAAAAAGTGTATAAATTATCCGCCCATCACAACACCAAACTTAAATTGTTGCTTGTCCCCAAGCAACTGAAAATCAAATAGGATAAAAAGAAGAGAATATACAATGAATTCCAAAAACATCTATGAAGATCAGTCTTGATTAGATGAGCGAGGCTATTAGCTTTTTGCTGCTGAACAGTTTTGGCATCTCACTTTATCCTTTCAAGTTCAGAATGATTGGCATCTATAGGAACTCAGAATTCAGATAGTGTTATTGATTCTCCTAGTTTAGTATGTTGATTCTTGAACACAGCTACTTTATGAGTCTTGGCCGTGGCCCTAAGCACTTTGTTTTCCAGTATTACCACCGGATACATAAATGCCACAGACACATAACTGGGTGAACCTTTTCAGATTGTGACTCAGCTTTGCTAGAGTCCCCAATTAGAGGTTGGTGCACGAAATTGTGATCCCCGGCAACGGCGCCAAAAACTTGTATGCACGTCTTAATAAATTGTTTTTCATTCACAAATTCGATACAACTAACCAGCAAGTGCACTGGGTCGTCCAAGTAATAAACCTTACGTGAGTAAGGGTCGATCCCATGGAGATTGTTGGTATGAAGCAAGCTATGGTCACCTTGTAAATCTCAGTCAGGCGGATATAAAATAGTTATGGAGTTTTCGAACATAAATATAATAAAATAAGGATAGAAATACTTATGTAAATCATTGGTGAGAATTCACTACAAGAAAAATATCCATTCAGCCACACTTTTTTTAAGCTACATTTGAAAAGCGTAGCCTATTCATAGAATAGGCTACGCTTTTCTCCGTGTTGCCTTTTTATAAGAGAAAAGGATACACAATTGTGGCATCATTTAAAAAGTGTAGCCTTAGGTATTATAGAAATCACTTATAAAGCGTAGCGATAGATTGATACCTATGGATTCACTTTTCGTATCAAAGGGAACGCTTTTAGAAAGTAGCCTATTTATTAAGTTTTGGGTGCATTTTAAAAGTGATGCCTAATGTATCTAGAACTAAAAACTTAATACTTGTCAAATTTTTTCCTCTTAACACTTGTAAATTTTTTCCCTCTTAACTTTTTATCCAGTTCACACTTAATGAAAAATTTCCCTCTAAGAGAAGAAAACCATTTCACCTTTCACAAAAAAAAAAAAAAAAAAAAACTCAGCTCACACTCAGCTCACAAAGAAAACCATTTCACACTCAGCTCACAAAGAGAAGAAAACCCTCATCGTCATCACCCTCAGCTCACTCATTATCACCCTCGCTCAGATCGCTCATCATCACCCTCAGAAAACCCTCACTCACCACTCACTACTGACTCATCATCGCGAATCGAAGCTAACCACTGACGCCCACTCACCACTCACCCTCAGCTCACTCATCATCACCCTCAGATCGCTCATCATCACCCTCAGAAAACCCTCACTCACCACTCACCGCCACACACCACCCCCACTAACCACTGACTGTCAATCGAAGCTAAGTCGCCCTCTTGCACAGATCGTAGCGCGCCACCCAGACTGTTCATCTACCTTCGTAGTCTCTGCTCTCACCATCACTGGTCACCATCGTTGTATCTGCACTCACTGTCGCCGCTCAACCAAGTTGTCTCTGCTCTCACCGTTGCATCTCACTCTTGTTGTCTTTGTGCCGACCGTCACCGCGCACCTAGCATCATCGTTCTCTCTGCTCACCATCATCGAGAAGGTGTGTATAGATTTTCATTTGGTTCTGAAATTGGAGGTTTAGGGTTCCGATTTAGGGTTTTTAATTTGGGGGTTTTGTACACTAATTGCCTGTTATCTGTGAAATCTGAAGTTTGGTTTAGTTCAAGTGATTCAGTTGTTGTTTACTGAAATCTGAATTGAGTAGAGGTTGCTTGTTGTTCTAAACCATACTTGTTTGGGTAATAGAAAAATGAAATGCAGTCGCTGCCATCACATAGAACTAATTAGTTATGATTCTTTATTGCTTCCTTAATTGCCTCCGGTAAGACAAGAAAATCGAGATTTCTTAATATATTTCTGTCACAAATAATTCTATGAATCAAAGTTTCTTCTGTACAAAAAAAATCATTGAATAGTTCTTCTGCATAGAAATTAAAAGTAGTATATGGTTCTTTAATTAGAGGTCACAAGAGAGCAAAGTATATGGTTCTACTTATATATGCATAGAGAGAAAGGCCTGAAACAGTTGATGGACAAAGATAGTGTGGTGCACAAGAAGGTGAAATAGATGAAGAATATGGCTGGAAAAGCTGTCCTTAATGGTGTTCTTCTTTGAATTCTGTTGAAGAACTAATTGAGGATATCGTAGATAGCAATTTATAACTATTCTGTTGTGTTTCATGAATATAGTTTTCCTTTCTTAGAATCAATGAATAAATTAGTGTGATAGAGAATTTTCTGACTAATATGATATAAGTTAGAAATTAAATTATTGTAGTTGGTATATCAATTTTTCTTGAACTGTTGCCAGATCTTTCTATTCCCATATGCTCTATTTTAATGTTGACTAAACCTCTATGATAGTGATGCTATTAGCTTTAGCACTAAGTCATACTTATTATCATTAGTGGAAAATTACAAATTACAATTTTTTCATCTTCGTGACCTACTTCCTTATATATACGCCTGCTGAATGGTGTTATCAAGTTTAAAAGCATTCAAACTACTTTAAACAGTTGAAAGAAAGATCAAAAAAACTATGATACGAAATGCAACATGGTTAAGAAGTTATTAGATCTCTGCTTATCTGAGACAGAATCCTACTTAGTTTATTGAAATTCAATTGTTTTTAGGTTTTTTTATACTACAATATCTAGGAATATTAATATGTATCATTTCTCCTTTTATTCATGGTTGGTTTTTTCATTAGCTTATTCATTGATACTGAATCCTTGCCAGAAATATCATTTAAATTTTTTTCCTTTAATAAAAACTCTCAACTTCTAATTCTAGTATCTTTAACATGCAATAGTTAGTTGTTGTTAAATTACTAAAATTCTAGCAGGTAAGGATCAGGATTTCTAAGATCACAGCATGATCTTTTGCAGAAGAATTACTAACTAGATCCTAATTTTGAATGAGTTCAACCATGGTAAGACTTTGACCTATTGAAGCTTAGTCCATTGTAAGACATCAAGCCACAATTTTTTGTAGTTTCCTAAGGAATGCTTGAGCACAATGTTGGTGGGTTTCGATTTGACCAGAGAGAGGTAGTTCATAGTTGCAAGATTGATCCTTGTGTTCAGAGAGTTTTATCAGTATGTTAAACTTGTGTTCCATGTGATTGTATTTGTATTTTTCTTACTTGTTTATTTTGAGTTTTTGACCTTAATTATGTGATGAATGTTGCAGGCAAGACGAGCTTTGAGGGCGTTGAGGGCAGTGGTGAGGCTGCAGGCTATATTTCGCGGAAGGCTAGCGAGGAAGCAAGCTGCTGTTACTCTAAGGTGCATGTAGGCTCTTGTTCGAGTTCAAGCTCGCGTCCGCACTAGGAATGTGAGGAACTCTCCAGAAGGAAAAGCCGTGCAGACACTATTAGATCAGTACCGTAACTAAGCTGATCCTATCAAGGAGGCTGAGGTATTGTAAAAGCTTTTTAAATTCCTCCCCCCAAAAAAAATTGTAAAAGCTTTCCAATTTTAATCACTTAAATCACCTCAATTGAAGATATTTCTGGTGCTTTTTCCAATTTTAATCTGTACCCTGTACTGGGTATTTCAATTTGATTAATTTATTTATTTTTCTTATATTAATATAATAATAATAATAGTTTTTTATTATGGTTATAAAATCTGGGTTCTGATTTTCTGGTCTCCTGAAGGATATGTGTGTGTGTGTGTGGCTTTTTTCTGAATTACTTAAAATGCACAAGTGTTAGCTTGGATCTATGTCTTTTGGTTGGTCATCCTAATAAATGGGGTTGCTTGGTGGTTTAGTATTGAGGGTTGTTCTACCTGCTCTGTTTAACTGTTTTGAGGGTACGGTTTATAATATTAGGAGTATGAGGGTGGTTGTTGTTCTATCTTTGCTGAGGTTGATGGTGCACCTGTGTCACTTAATTAAGACATGTTGCTACAACACTATGCCATTGCCCATGTAATTTATCACACATTTTATGAAAGATAACACAATTGATTACCTTGTTCTTGAAAGTTGGAGTCATCGATGCAAGAGTCCATGTCATCAAAACAAGATCCTTCAATTTTCACTCTTTATACTTGTCTGATTTTGTAGTTGATGGTTTTCCACCTTTTTTTAGCAAATTGAGATGAATTTTTTTCTTTTGAAAAATAATCTCCTAAAGATTGGCTCTGTACAGTGATGAGTATAGTTTTGTGCCATGTACTATCTAATTAAGATGCATGCCACATTATTATTGTGATAACAAATGATTATTGTTTGTCTACTTTAACTTTATTCTTTGTTGATTGAGATTCAAGAAACTGCATGTAATTAAACAGGATTAGATTAAAGAGAGGTGGCATTTATTTCTTTGGTCTCTTTGATTATAGTAATAAAAAAAGTCAAAACCCAATGAAATTGAAAATGAATTGAATCTGAATTATTTGACTGAAAAAAGGAAACATTAAAATTCTTTCCGCTTAAAATTTCTTGATTCCTTCAAATTTGTGTGAAAAAATCAGCTTGCATAAAGTTAATTAGAACTATTTCCCTAAAAATTACTATTATTACAACTCTTTTCATTATTATTAAAGAACATTCTTTGCCAACTGGATATATAGTTATATTGCTTGGGTGCTCTGTTTTTCGAAAGAGCCATTCCCATTATGGAATAGCCAAACAAGGGTACACTAGTTATGAATATCATGAGCTATGTATATATATAATATTGATATAACATGCTGGAGTGGATCACAGAGCAGAAGAATATTAATTAATTAAAAAATTGGAGTGGTAAATATCATAGTTTTACAAAATAATATTTTGTATTTTTACTTAATTAGATTGCCGTTATCTGTTGAATAATTTAATTGCTGCTGCTGCTGCTGGGTCCCAAATCTGTTTGATTGTATCAATTTAATTCTTTCTAAATGATGATTGTGCTGAATTCGTGGTTAAATGGTTGGATATGGCAATAACAATTTTTTTTGTCTGTAATTTTTACAGTTATTCGTGGTAAAGGTTAAAGGCGAAAGTTTTTGGTTAAGGTCTTCCAAGAAGATTTTGTCAAAACGTTGATCGTGTCATGGCAAGGTACAATGCATACTTTAATTCTTTTGATTTGTTAGTTTTGAAGTTGCAATTTAACTTATTATATTTGTACTATAAATTCTATGTTCCTCTTTATTTGTTTTACCTCAATAGGTTTCTAGAGAATTACTTCTAAGACTAGGAACTATTTCCCAACCTAGTTACAAGTCTTTGAATGTCCTTTTCATTGCCCATTCCCTTTGTAGCGAATAACTCCCTGCCTCCTCTATTCTTCTAATCTTCACTTTGCGACCCCTTATAAATTTTCGGCCTAAAAGATTTAATAATTATCGATTAGGTTTTGTGATATGCCAAAGGATTGGATGGATCTACCGAGGTATAGCGAAGAGTATATCAATGGTGTTATTAGTTTTTTAGACTTTGCATACTCTGAGGGAGAACCGGACGGACGACAAATTCAATGTCCTTGTAAGAGGTGTTGTAACATTAATTGGTATAGAAGAGATGTGGTATTCGACCATTTAGTAGCCGACGGATTTGTTAAGGGATATAGAACATGGATTAATCATGGCGAATGGGCAATCCCGATGGCGGTTGACGATGACACGGATGATGAAGAAGGTGCACGTGATGACATCGAAGGACTGCTTAATGATGCATTTGGAGATGTATCTCATGCTGAGGGTGTTACTGTAGGTCAAAATGAAGAGGCTAAAAAGTTTTACAATTTAATAGATGGGGCAAGTCAAGAGTTATACCCGGGTTGCAAGAAATTTTCTACATTATCTTTTACCATCCGTCTGTACTTGTTAAAGTGTTTACACGGTTGGAGCAATGCCTCCTTCACTTCACTTCTTGAGCTATTGAAAGAGGCAATGCCTGACATTAACATACCTTCATCTTTCCATAAGACAAAGTCTATGATAAGAGATTTAGGTCTAGATTATAAAAAATTGATGCTTGTCCTAATGATTGCCTCCTGTATAGAAAAGAACTAAAGGATGAAAAACACTGTAGTGTGTGTGGAACTTCTCGATATACTGAAAATTCCAGTGATAATAGCGAGAACCAACCTGACAAGAAAGGTCGTCTGATTCCTGCAAAGACTCTGAGATACTTTCCTCTAATTCCAAGACTTCAGAGATTATTTATGTGCTTAAAGACGGCAGCTAGTCTGAGGTGGCATGATGAGGAGCGCATAAAAGATGGGACGTTAAAGCATCCTGCTGATGGCTTGGCATGGAAGAACCTTGATGAAATGGATGAAGAATTTGCAAAAGAATCTCGCAACATTAGACTAGGCTTGTCAAGTGATGGGTTCAACCCATTTCGTAGCATGAACATTTCATGGAGCACGTGGCCCGTGATGCTGATGATATACAACTTGCCTCCGTAGATGCGCATGAAACCCGAATATTGTATGCTTTCTTTGCTTATTCCTGGGCCACAATCACCTGGTAAAGACATTGATGTGTATCTACAACCATTGATTGAAGACTTGAAGTTGTTGTGGGAAAAAGGGGTCGAAACCTATGATGCGTCAAAGAATGAGACCTTTCACATGCGGGCAGCTCTTTTGTGGACAATCAACGATTTTTCTGCTTATGCTATGTTGTCTGGGTGGAGTACAAAGGGAAAGTTGGCTTGCCCTTGTTGCAACAAAAATACCAGTAGCTTACAATTAAAACACAGTCGGAAGACAGTTTATATGGACCATCGTGTCTTTTTACCCATGGATCATCCATGGAGAACCAATACAAGGTCTTTTAATGGGAAGCAGGAATTAAGACCCCCTCCACCTGTTATAGAAGGACCCGAAATTTTTGAGATGCTACTAAATGCTGAGAATGTCTTTGGAAAGAAGCAAAGTACATCAAATAGTTTCCCAGGAATTGGAAAAAAAAGATCAATTTTCTTTGAATTGCCTTACTGGCACAAGAACCCACTGCGTCACAACTTAGATGTCATGCACATAGAGAAGAATATACTTGACAGTATAATTGGAACTCTCTTAGATATCCCAGGCAAGACAAAAGACCATTTGAATGCTCGATATGACTTAAAAGAAATGGGTATCTGGAAAAATCTTCAACCAAAGGAGGTGAATAATGGCAAGAGAACAAAGTTGGCAACGGCATGCTTTTCTATGACTGCTGTAGAGAAGTCAGTTTTTTGTGGTGTTTTGAAGACAACAAAGCTACCTGATGGCAGTGCTTCGAATATATCACGCTGTGTACATCTAGGAGAAAGAAAAGTTTATGGGTATAAGACCCACGATGCTCACTTTATGCTTCACTATTTACTACCAATACCAATTAAAAGCATCCTTCCTAATCATGTGGCCATTCCGTTGATTCGACTAAGTTCCTTTTTTCGTCGCTTGTGCAAAAAGTTCATCACACTGGAAGAGATAGATTTACTGGAGTTAGAGATTGTGGAAACATTATGCCAGCTTGAGAGGATCTTTTCCCCTAGTTTTTTTGACATAATGGTTCATCTTCCCATTCATTTAGCAAATGAGGTGAGATTGGGAGGTCCGGTGTAGTTTCGTTGGATGTATCCTCCGGAAAGGTACATCTGTACATTAAAGTCATATGTTCGCAACAGAAGTCGGCCCGAAGGTTCTATTGCAGAGGCATATCTGGCTGAGGAGTGCTTAACTTTCTGCTCAAGATACTTGCATGGAGGTGTGCAAACAAGACTTAATAAACGGCCTCGGAATGATGATGATCCTAACGAAGACGAAGTTGTGCCATCAAAGTTGTTTTCTAACAAAGGTCATTCATTAGGCGTGGGAAATGGAGAACCAATTAATCTAGATGACAGATCAATTGCTCAAGCCCATGTGTATGTATTACATAATTGTGAAGAAGTGGCAGATTATGTTAGGTAACTTAATTAAACTTTTTTTTATTCCGATCAAGTTCACCCATATTTTTTAGATCAAACCTAACTATTATTAATTATAGAGAGCATGAGGAAGAGGTTAACAATCAGCGGGGAACAAAATGGAGAAAAGCAAAAGTTCACAACAAAACGTTCGCGCAGTGGTTTGAAACTCGTGCGAGGGATCCAAATGTGCCTTTCTGGCTAAAAGAATTATCTCGAGGTCCAAGCTCTGTTGCAAGAAGATTTTCTGGATATGTAATTAATGGATACAGGTTTCACACGGTGGAACGTGAGGCAAGGAGAAAAACACAAAATAGTGGTGTCACATTAACTGCTTTAACTTCAAGCTTTGCAAGTGCTAAAGATCAAAGTCCAATCCAAGACAATGTAGCTTATTATGGCAGGTTGTTTGAGATAGTAGAGTTAGACTATTTTGGGCGTTTTAAGGTTGTCTTATTTCGGTGTGAGTGGTACGATGCTGGGAGAGATAAGTATGGGCTTACATTTGTTCACTTCCATAAGAAATGCTTCCAGGATGAACCTTTTATACTAGCATCTCAAGCACATCAGTGTTTTTATGTGCAAGATCCATATGAACATAACAAACATTATGTTATGAAAACTGTCCCAAGAGACTTATTTAAAACAAGCGATGAATCTGAGTCTGAGGCCCGTCAAACACACTATAGTGAACAACACGAGCGTATAATGAGCCCTGCCATACCAGCTGATAATGGTGAACTTATTCTGGAGAGGACTGATTTACGACCCACGGTTATTGAAACGGTTCCCCAAGTGACTTCTGCCCAAGAATATGAGGCAGACTTCATTGGAGATTCTGATTCTGATTGGTCATCCTAAGCAATTTATTGCTTAATATGTACATATGTATACTTAAGTTTTCTTCTTCACATTTTTATTTGTAAGTAATACTTATTTTTTTGTTAATTTGTCAGTCTCTTACATTTTTCTTATATTGATTTTGATGGGTATTGATGAGCGGATAATTTATACGCTTTTTGACACTGTTTTTAGTATGTTTTTAGTAGGATCTAGTTACTTTTAGGGATGTTTTCATTAGTTTTTATGTTAAATTCACATTTCTGGACTTTACTATGAGTTTGTGTGTTTTTCTGTGATTTCAGGTATTTTCTGGCTGAAATTGAGGGACTTGAGCTGAAATCAGATTCAGAAGTTGAAGAAGGACTGCTGATGCTGTTGGATTCTGACCTCCCTGCACTCAAAGTGGATTTTCTGGAGCTACAGAACTCGAAATGGCGCGATTCCAATTGCGTTGGAAAGTAGACATCCAGGGCTTTCCAGCAATGTATAATAGTCTATACTTTGGCCAAGAATAGACGACGTAAACTGGCGTTCAACGCCAGCTCTCTGACCAAACCTGGCGTCCAGCGCCAGAAAAGGATCCAAAACCAGAGTTGAACGCACAAACTGGCACAGAAACTGGCATTCAACTCCACAAATGGCCTCTGCACGTGGAACACTCAGGCTCAGCCCAAACACACACCAAGTGGGCCCCGGAAGTGGATTTATGCATCAATTACTTACTCATGTAAACCCTAGTAGCTAGTTTATTATAAATAGGACCTCTTACTATTGTATTAGGCGTCTTTTAGACCATCCTGGATTGTATTTTGATCTTGTGATCACGTTTTAGGGGGCTGGCCATCTCGGCCATGCCTGGACCTTTCACTTATGTATTTTCAACGGTAGAGTTTCTACACTCCATAGATTAAGGTGTGGAGCTCTGCTGTTCCTCAAAGATTAATGCAAAGTACTACAGTTTTCTATTCAATTCTTCTTATTTCTCTTCTAAGATATCCATTCGCACCCAAGAACGTGATGAAGGTGATGATTATGTGTGACGCTCATCATCCTTCTCCCTTATGAACGCGTGCCTGACAAACACTTCTGTTCTACATGAATTAAGCTAGAATGAGTATCTCTTAGATCTCCTAACCAGAATCTTCGTGGCGTAAGCTAGAATGATGGCGGCATTCAAGAGAATCCGGAAGGTCTAAACCTTGTCTATGGTATTCCGAGTAGGATTCAATGATTGAATGACTGTGACGAGCTCCTAACTCGCGATTGCAGGGCGTTAGTGACAGACGCAAAAGGATAGTAAATCCTATTCCAGCATGATCGAGAACCGACAGATGAATAGCCGTGCCGTGACAGGGTGCGTGAGCATATTATTCACTGAGAGGATAAGATGAAGCCATTGGCAAGGGTGATGCCTCCAGACGATTAGCCGTGCCGTGACAGGGCATTGGATCATTTTCCCGTGAGATGACCGAAAGTAGCCGTTGACAGTGGTGATGTATCACATAAAGCCAGCCATGGAAAGGAGTAAGACTGACTGGGTGAAGATAGCAGGAAAGCAGAGGTTCAGAGGGACGAAAAGCATCTCCATTCACTTATCTGAAATTCCTACCAATGAATTACATAAGTATCTCTATCCCTATTTTATTATATAATATTCGAGAACACCATTATCACTTTATATCTGCCTGACTGAGATATACAAGGTGACCATAGCTTGCTTCATACCAACAATCTCTGTGGGATTCGACCCTTACTCACGTAAGGTATTACTTGGACGACCCAGTGCACTTGCTGGTTAGTTGTATCGAAGTTGTGACAATTATGTATTGAGATCAGCGCACCAAGTTGCTCACGTTGCCAGGGATTGTTTGAGCCTGGACATCACAATTTCGTGCACCAAGTTTTTGGCGCCGTTGCCGGGGATTGTTTGAGTTTGGACAACTGACGGTTCATCTTGTTGCTCATATTGGGTAACTTTCTTTTCGTTTTCTTTTCAAAAATCTTTCAAAAAGATTTTCAAAAATCTCTCATCTGTTTTCAAAAAAAATAAAAATGTTTTCAAAAATAAAATATTTTTCTTCAGAATTTTTTAGAATGAATTCTAGTGTTTCATGAAGCATGTGAAGCCTGGCTGGCTGTAAAGCCATGTCTAAATTCTTTTGGACTGAGGCTTCCAAACTATCAGAGGTAAGTTACATACTTGGTAAATGATGAGCAGCAATTTGTTATCAAGATCAATATACTCTGATGTTAAATGCTGAAGCTTGGCTGGCCATTGGCCATGTCTAGTGTTTTGGACTGGAGCTTTCATTGAAAGCTTGGCTGGCTAGTGAGCCATGTCTAATTCCTGGACTGAAGCTTTAGACTAACATGGCAAGATTCCTGGAATTCATATTAAAAATTTTGGAATCCTTATTTTTCTTTTTCAAATAATTTTCGAAAAATCCAAAAAAAAAAAATTAGAAAATCATAAAAATCAAAAATATTTTTCTGTTTCTTGTTTGAGTCTTGAGTCATATCATAAGTTTGGTGTCACTTGCATATGCATCTAGCATTTTTCGAAAATATCATGCATTCATAGTGTTCTTCATGATCTTCAAGTTGTTCTTGGTAAGTCTTCTTGTATGATCTTGATGATTTTTTGTTTTGTGTCTTTTCATGTTTATCATATGCATTCTTGAATTCTTAGTGCCTAAGCATTAAAAAATTCTAAGTTTGGTGTCTTGCATGTTTTCTTTGCATTAAAAATTTTTCAAAAATATGTTCTTGATGTTCATCATGACATTCATAGTGTTCTTGGTGTTCATCTTGACATTCATAGCCTTCTTGCATGCATTCATTGTTTTGATCTAAAAATTTCATGCATTGCATCCTTTTAGTGTTTTCCTCTTGCATCATAAAAATTCAAAAATCAAAAAAATATCTTTCCCTTTTTCTCTCATCAAATTCGAAAATTTGAGTTGACTTTTTTCAAAAATTTTTAAAATCAAGTTGTTTCTTATGAGTCAAATCAAATTTTCAATTTGAAAATCTTATCTTTTTCAAAATCTTTTTCAACAATCAAATCTTTTTCAAAATTCTTAGTTATTTTCGAAAATTCCAAAAATATTTTTCAAAAATCTTTTTCTTATTTTTATACCAAATTTTCGAAAATAACATAATCAATTAATGTTTTGATTCAAAAATTTGAAGTTTGTTACTTGCTTGTTAAGAAAGATTCAAACTTTAAGTTCTAGAATCATATCTTGTGATTTCTTATGAATCAAGTCATTAATTGAGATTTTAAAAATCAAATCTTTTTCAAAATTAATTTCCAAAATATCTTCTTATCTTATCTTTTTCAAAAATTTGATTTCAAAATATCTTCTCTAACTTCCTAACTTCCTATCTTTTCAAAATTTGTTTCAACTAACTAACTAACTTTTTGTTTGTTTCTTAACTTTTTCAAAACCACCTAACTAACTCTCTCTCTCTCATTTTCGAAAATATCTTCCCCCTTTTTCAAAATTTCTTTTTTTATTTATTAATTATTTTATTTTTTAAATCTTAATTTTCGAAAATCACTAACTTTTTTCAAAAAAACTGTTTTCAAAAAAAAATTCACTAACTCCTTTTCAAAATTAATTTTCGAAAATTCCCTCCTTCTCTCTCATCCTATTCTATTTATTCATTCATTAACTAACATCTCTTCCTCACTTCATCACCAAATTCGAACCCCCTCTTCTATCTATGTTCGAATTTCTTCTTCTTTTCTACTAACAATAAGGAACCTCTTTACTGTGACATAGAGGATTCCTCTTCTTTTCTTTTTCTCTCCTCTTTCTTATGAGCAGGGACAGAGAAAAAAGCATTCTTGTTGAAGCTGATCCAGAACCTGAAAGGACTCTGAAGAGAAAATTAAGAGAAGCTAAATTACAACAATCCAGAGACAACTTGATTGAAAATTTCGAACAAGTAAAGGAGATGGCAGCCGAACCCAACAACAATGCAAGGAGAATGCTTGGTGACTTCACTGCACCTAATTCCAATATACATGGAAGAAGCATCTCCATTCCTGCCATTGGAGCAAACAACTTTGAGCTGAAACCTCAGTTAGTTTCTCTGATGCAGCAGAACTGCAAGTTTCATGGACTTCCATCTGAAGATCCTTTTCAGTTCTTAACTGAATTCTTGCAGATATGTGATACAGTTAAGACTAATAGAGTAGATCCTGAAGTCTACAGGCTCATGCTTTTCCCTTTTGCTGTAAGAGACAGAGCTAGATTATGGTTGGATTCTCAACCCAAAGACAGCCTAAACTCTTGGGATAAGCTGGTCACGACTTTCTTAGCCAAGTACTTTCCTCCTCAAAAGCTGAGCAAGCTTAGAGCTGATGTTCAAACCTTCAGACAGAAAGAAGGTGAATCCCTCTATGAAGCTTGGGAAAGATACAAACAGTTGACCAAAAAGTGTCCTTCTGACATGCTTTCAGAATGGACCATCCTGGATATATTCTATGATGGTTTATCTGAGCTATCAAAGATGTCACTGGACACTTCTGCAGGTGGATCCATTCACCTAAAGAAAACGCCTGCAGAAGCTCAAGAACTCATTGACATGGTTGCTAATAACCAGTTCATGTACACTTCTGAAAGGAATGCTGTGAGTAATGGGACGCCTATGAAGAAGGGAGTTCTTGAGGTTGATACTCTGAATGCCATATTGGCTCAGAATAAAATATTGACTCAGCAAGTCAATATGATTTCTCAGAGTCTGCATGGAATGCAAGCTGCATCCAACAGTACTCAAGAGGCATCTTCTGAAGAAGAAGCTTATGATCCTGAGAACCCTGCAATAGCAGAGGTAAATTACTTAGGTGAACCTTATGGAAACACCTATAACTCAACATGGAGAAATCATCCAAATTTCTCATGGAAGGATCAAAAGCCCCAACAAGGCTTTAATAATGGTGGAAGAAACAGGTTTAGCAATAGCAAGCCTTTTCCATCATCAACTCAGCAACAGACAGAGAACTCTGAACAAAATGCTTCTAATTTAGCAAATCTAGTCTCTGATCTATCTAAGGCCACTGTAAGTTTCATGAATGAAACAAGATCTTCCATTAGAAATCTGGAAGCACAAGTGGGCCAGCTGAGTAAAAGGATCACTGAAATCCCTCCTAGTACTCTCCCAAGCAATACAGAAGAGAATCCAAAAGGAGAGTGCAAGGCCATTGACATAAGCGCCATGGCCGAACCTGTGAGGAGAGGAGAGGACGTGAATCCCAAGGAGGAATACCTCCAGGGACGTCCAGTGATCAATAAGGAGCTTCCCTCTGGGGAACCAAAGGACTCTGAGGCTCATCTAGAGACCATAGAGATTCCATTGAACCTCCTTATACCCTTCATGAGCTCTGATGAGTATTCCTCTTCAGAAGAGAATGAGGATGTTACTGAAGAGCAAACTGCCAAGTTTCTTGGTGCAATCATGAAGCTGAATGCCAAATTATTTGGCATTGATACTTGGGAAATTGAACCTCCCTTGTTCATCAATGAACTGAGTGATCTGGATCAACTGACATTACCTCAGAAGAGACAGGATCCTAGAAAGTTCATAATACCATGTACCATAGGCACTATGATCTTTAAAGCTCTTTGTGACCTTGGTTCAGGAATAAACCTCATGCCCCTCTCTGTAATAGAGAAACTGGGAATTTATGGGGTGCAAGCTGCTAAAATCTCACTAGAGATGGCAGACAGCTCAAGAAAACAGGCTTATGGACAAGTAGAAGATGTATTAGTAAAGGTTGAGGGCCTTTACATACCTACTGATTTCATAGTCCTGGATACTGGAAAGGAAGAGGATGAATCCATCATCCTAGGAAGACCTTTCCTGGCCACAGCAAGAGCTGTGATTGATGTTGACAGAGGTGAAATAGTCCTTCAATGGAATGAGGACTCCCTTGTGTTTAAAACTCAAGGATCTCCCTCTGCAACCATGGAGAGGAAGCAGAAAAAGCTTCTCTCCAAGCAGAGTCAACCAGAGCCCCCACAGTCAAACTCTAAGTTTGGTGTTGGGAGGCCACAACCAAACTCAAAGTTTGGTGTTGAACTCCCATATCCAAACTCTAAGTTTGGTGTTGGAGATTTTCAACAAAGCTCTGCACATCTGTGAGGCTCCATGAGAGCCCACTGTCAAGCTATTGACATTAAAGAAGCGCTTGTTGGGAGGCAACCCAATGTTTATCTAATTCTTATTTTTATTGTTTTTCATGTTTTATTAGGTTCATGATCATCTGGAGTCACAAAATAAATAGAAAAATTGAAAACGGAATCAAAAACAGCAGAAGAAAAATCACACCCTGGAGGAGCATCTGTCTGGCGTTCAGCGCCAGAACAGAGCATGGTTCTAGCGCTGAACGCCCAAAATGGGCAGCTTCTGGGCGCTGAACGCCAGAACAGGCATGGTTCTGGCGTTCAACGCCAGAAATGGCACACAGATGGGCGTTGAACGCCCAAAATGGCCACCAACCTGGCGCTGAACGCCCAGAGTTGGATACAAAGGCATTTTTACATGCCTAATGGGTGCAGGGATGTAAATCCTTGAACACCTTAGGATCTGTGGACCCCACAGGATCCACTCAGGATCTGTGGACCCCACAGAATCCCCACCTACCTCCACTCACTTCTTCTCACCACTCTCTTTCACACAACCCCATAAACACTCTTCCCTAAAAACCCCTCACCAATCACCTCAATCTCTCTTCCCCACTAAACCTTCACCACTCACATCCACCCACTCTTCCCAATAAACCTACCTCATAAACTCCACCTACCTTCAAAATTCAAAACCAATTTCCCACCCAAACCCACCCATATGGCCGAACCTTAACCCCCCTCCATTCCCTATATAAAGACCTCCATTCTTCACCAAATTCACACAACACAACCCCTCTATACCCTTCTTGGCCGAACCACATCACCCTCTCCCTCTCCTCCATTTCTTCTTCTTCTTCATCTATTCTTTTATTTATTGCTCGAGGGCGAGCAATATTCTAAGTTTGGTGTGGTAAAAGCATCGGTTTTTTTGTTTTTCCATTACCAATGATGGCACCCAAGACCGGAGAATCCTCTAGAAGAGGGAAAGGGAAGACAAAAGCTTCCACATCCGAGTCATGGGAGATGGAAAGGTTCATCTCCAAAGCCCATCAAGACCACTTCTATGATGTTGTGGCCAAGAAGAAGGTGATCCCTGAGGTCCCTTTTAAACTCAAAAGAAATGAGTATCCGGAGATCCGACATGAAATTCAAAGAAGAGGTTGGGAAGTTCTAACAAATCCCATCCAACAAGTCGGCATCCTAATGGTTCAAGAGTTCTATGCCAATGCATGGATCACCAAGAACCATGATCAAAGTAAGAACCCGGATCCAAAGAACTATGTTACAATGGTTCGGGGGAAATACTTAGATTTTAGTTCGGAGAATGTGAGGTTGGCGTTCAACTTGCCATACATGGAAGAGAACGCACGCCCCTACACAAGGAGAGTCAACTTTGATCAAAGGTTGGACCAAGTCCTTATGGACATATGTGTAGAAGGAGCTCAATGGAAGATTGACTCCAAAGGCAAGCCGGTTCAACTAAGAAGATTGGACCTCAAGCCTATAGCTAGAGGATGGTTGGAGTTTATTCAATGCTCAATCATTCCCACTAGCAACCGGTCTGAAGTTACTATAGACCGGGCCATCATGATCCATAGCATCATGATTGGAGAAGAGGTGGAAGTTCATGAGATTATACCTCAAGAACTCTACAAGGTGGCTGACAAGTCCTCCACTATGGCAAGGTTAGCCTTTCCTCACCTCATTTGCCACCTATGCAATTCGGCTGGGATTGACATAGAGGGAGATATCCTCATCAAAGAGGACAAGCCCATCACTAAGAAAAAGATGGAGCAAGCAAGAGAGCCCAGTCATGGAGCTCAAGAGGTGTATGAAGCTCATCACCATGAGATTCCGGAAATGCCTCAAATGCACTTTCCTCCACAAAACTATTGGGAGCAAGTCAACACCTCCCTAGGAGAATTGAGTTCCAATATGGGACAACTAAGGGTGGAACATCAAGAGCACTCCATCATGCTTCATGAAATAAGAGAAGATCAAAAAGCAATGAGGGAGGAGCAACAAAGACAAGGAAGAGACATAGAAGAGCTCAAGGACATCATTGGTTCCTCAAGAAGGAAACGCCACCATCACTAAGGTGGATTCATTCCTTGTTCTTATTTCTTCTGTTTTTCGTTTTCTATGTTATGTGCTTATCTATGTTTGTGCCTTCATTACATGATCATTAGTAGTTAGTAACTTTGTCTTAAAGATATAAATGTCCTATGAATCCATCACCTCTCTTAAATGAAAAATGTTTTAATTCAAAAGAACAAGAAGTACATGAGTTTCGAATTTATCCTTGAACTTAGTTTAATTATATTGATGTGGTGACAATGCTTCTTGTTTTCTGAATGTATGCTTGAACAGTGCATATGTCTTTTGAAGTTGTTGTTTAAGAATGTTAAATATGTTCGCTCTTGAAAGAATGATGACTAGGAGACATGTTATTTGATAATCTGAAAAATCATAAAAATGATTCTTGAAGCAAGAAAAAGCAGCAAAGAACAAAGCTTGCAGAAAAAAAAAATAAAAAAATAAAAAAAGAAAAAAATAGGCGAAAAAAAAAAGAGAAAAAGAAAAAGCAAGCAGAAAAAGCCAATAACCCTTAAAACCAAAAGGCAAGGGCAAATAAAAAGGATCCCAAGGCTTTGAGCATCAGTGGATAGGAGGGCCTAATGGAATAAAATCCTGGTCTAAGCGGCTAAACCAAGCTGTCCCTAACCATGTGCTTGTGGCGTGTAAGTGTCAAGTGAAAACTTGAGACTGAGCGGTTAAAGTCAAGGTCCAAAGCAAAAACAAAGAGTGTGCTTAAAAGGTTCACCCAATTATGTGTCTGTGGCATTTATGTATCCGGTGGTAATACTGGAAAACAAAGTGCTTAGGGCCACGGCCAAGACTCATAAAGAAGCTGTGTTCAAGAATCATCATACTGAACTAGGAGAGTCAATAACACTATTCGAAATCTGAAGTTCCTATAGATGCCAATCATTCTGAACCTCAATGGATAAAGTGAGATGCCAAAACTATTCAAGAGGCAAAAAGCTATAAGTCCCGCTCATATGATTGGAGCTATGTTTCATTGATAGTTTGGAATTTATAGTATATTCTCTTCTTTTTATCCTATTTGATTTTCAGTTGCTTGGGGACAAGCAACAATTTAAGTTTAGTGTTGTGATGAGCGGATAATTTATACGCTTTTTGACACTGTTTTTAGTATGTTTTTAGTAGGATCTAGTTACTTTTAGGGATGTTTTCATTAGTTTTTATGTTAAATTCACATTTCTGGACTTTACTATGAGTTTGTGTGTTTTTCTGTGATTTCAGGTATTTTCTGGCTGAAATTGAGGGACTTGAGCTGAAATCAGATTCAGAAGTTGAAGAAGGACTGCTGATGCTGTTGGATTCTGACCTCCCTGCACTCAAAGTAGATTTTCTGGAGTTACAGAACTCGAAATGGCGCGCTTCGAATTGCGTTGGAAAGTAGACATCCAGGGCTTTCCAGAAATGTATAATAGTCCATACTTTGGCCAAGAATACACGACGTAAACTGGCGTTCAACGCCAGCTCTCTGACCAAACTTGGCGTCCAGCGCCAGAAAAGGATCCAAAACCAGAGTTGAACGCCCAAACTGGCACAGAAACTGGCGTTCAACTCCACAAGTGGCCTCTACACGTGCAACACTCAGGCTCAGCCCAAACACACACCAAGTGGGCCCCGGAAGTGGATTTATGCATCAATTACTTACTCATGTAAACCCTAGTAGCTAGTTTATTATAAATAGGACCTCTTACTATTGTATTAGGCGTCTTTTAGACCATCCTGGATTGTATTTTGATCCTGTGATCAC
The DNA here is from genome assembly GCF_059453495.1 of Arachis ipaensis. Lineage (NCBI taxonomy): Eukaryota > Viridiplantae > Streptophyta > Magnoliopsida > Fabales > Fabaceae > Arachis > Arachis ipaensis. The sequence continues at coordinate 91,785,049 of NC_142441.1, read as the reverse complement.
GTTTTAGGGGGCTGGCCATCTCGGCCATGCCTGGACCTTTCACTTATGTATTTTCAACGGTAGAGTTTCTACACTCCATAGATTAAGGTGTGGAGCTCTGCTGTTCCTCAAAGATTAATGCAAAGTACTACAATTTTCTATTCAATTCTTCTTATTTCTCTTCTATGATATCCATTCGCACCCAAGAACGTGATGAAGGTGATGATTATGTGTGACGCTCATCATCCTTCTCCCTTATGAACGCGTGCCTGACAAACACTTCTGTTCTACATGAATTAAGCTAGAATGAGTATCTCTTAGATCTCCTAACCAGAATCTTCGTGGCATAAGCTAGAATGATGGCGGCATTCAAGAGAATCCGGAAGGTCTAAATCTTGTCTGTGGTATTCCGAGTAGGATTCAAGGATTGAATGACTGTGACGAGCTCCTAACTCACGATTGCAGGGCGTTAGTGACAGACGCAAAAGGATAGTAAATCATATTCCAGCATGATCGAGAACTGACAGATGAATAGCCGTGCCGTGACAGGGTGCATGAGCATATTATTCACTTAGAGGATAAGATGAAGCCATTGGCAAGGGTGATGCCTCCAGACGATTAGCCGTGCCGTGACAGGGCATTGGATCATTTTCCTGTGAGATGACCGAAAGTAGCCGTTGACAGTGGTAATGTATCACATAAAGCCAGCCATGGAAAGGAGTAAGACTGACTGGGTGAAGATAGCAGGAAAGCAGAGGTTCAGAGGGACGAAAAGCATCTCCATTCACTTATCTGAAATTCCTACCAATGAATTACATAAGTATCTCTATCCCTATTTTATTATATAATATTCGAGAACACCATTATCACTTTATATCTGCCTGACTGAGATTTACAAGGTGACCATAGCTTGCTTCATACCAACAATCTCTGTGGGATTCGACCCTTACTCACGTAAGGTATTACTTGGACGACCCAGTGCACTTGCTGGTTAGTTGTATCGAAGTTGTGACAATTATGTATTGAGATCAGCGCACCAAGTTGCTCACGTTGCCAGGGATTGTTTGAGCCTGGACATCACAATTTTGTGCACCAGGTATATTGACTCTACTTAACTAATTTATTTGTGTAGGAATAAGGAATTTATTGATCTTAAAGCTACATCAAGTAAGAATTTGCTTAGACAATTCGAGGCTAAGAGACAAAGGATTGTAACTGAACGCAAGAAATATGAAATGGAAGCTGCAGCTGCTAATGACAAGGAGAAAGCTGAGCGAAGGGTGGATGAACCTAAAAGTCAATTGGAGATGCGTGCAACCAAAGGACAGAAGAAATCCACGTCAAAGAAGCTGGATTTTAGTCATCTACAAAGCACATTCGACTCTATTAGCAAAAGGACTAACTCCACGCCTACCACCTTGGAAGTACAGCCAAATATTCCACCACAACAGCCAGAAAATAAAAAGAGAAAGGAGCTATTGACCATGTTTACTGCTGAGAAAGTCAAGAATGGAGTGCAGGGTGGAAAATCAACACAAGGCTTGAAGAAGTCTAAGCCTACAAACATGGAGGCAGATGAACTTACAAGGAAGCTCGAAGCAATTAGTAAACTGAACAAGAACGTGTCAACAAGTCTAAGCCAAGAGCGGAGTTGTCCAAGTTCTACTCAACTCACAATCAATAAAGGGCAGCAGCAAAATATTCAACTCACAGATGAAGAGACTCAAACAGGGAAAGATGACACAACTTTTCCTTCTCCTGAAACTACCCCACACAATGAAAATGCAATGTTGGAGCAAGGAATATCAACAAAGGGTAAGAGGATGCCAGGAGTAAAGGCTACAACAATTGACGAATTCTTAAAGGAAAATGGAATAGATGTGGAAATTGAAGGACCAAGCACTGAACTAAGTGAGGACGGGGAAGAAAGCATGGCACTTGATAAAGACTATTATCAACATGTGATGGAGGACATTGATGATGAAGAAGGAACTGTTTTGCTCTGCTTCTACTGATGATAAATATTTTTTTTTTTAAATTGTTATAGAAAAACTGGACTGGTAGATCTAGTTGTTTGAAGCTGTGACTACATGCATTGTGTGAACACTTTATGATTGATCCCTACTACCATTAGTTTACTTAGATTCTGATATGACACGTTTGAAGCAAAAGGCACTTATCTTAATTACTTTTCAGGTGAATTATTATTATGTGGAATTTCTAAATCTGGAAGCTTTAATTACCAACATGAATATCTCTATCTGCCAATGCATGTGGAGTATGTAATTTCATAATTGGCCAGTGGCCACAATTCAGTGAAGTCCATGATGTGGAATGAACTTAAAAATTGTGTGCTTTGATCGATTTCTAGAATAGCTAAAACTTGTCCACTTCATGGTATCAACTACATATGTCAGATTTATAATTTTTATAATTTTTATATTTGTGTACTTGTTTGCTTTATATGCTTGTTGAGCTCGAGTTAATTAAGCATAATCTGATGTTGACCAATGAATGAAACTAGGAGAGCCAAAGAAGAAGAAAACCCGTGGAAAAACAACTTGCAAGGAGATTTATGCAAGGACTATGGAACAGCGGGAAGAAGTCACTTTTGATCTTGGACAGCCCATAGAACCAACCGACCAAAGTGTTTCTAATTTAACTAGTTTTGTTGGCACTATTGGTAGAAGTAAAAGATTCGTTAGTCTTTTGTACACTAGTTGGCATGCTGTTCCTCCTAAAGCTAAGAAGTTCATGTGGGACTATGTTAACGTAAGACACTTGGTAATTATTGATTTCAGTTTTTTTATTCAGCACAAGAGCATATAACAATTACCTATAATCATGCAGACCAAGTTTCTCCTCCCAGACAGTGGAGAAAAGTGGGTAATGCAAGCGATTCGAGATGCTTGGAAGCGGTTCAAAGGAAAGATTAAGCAAAAGCACTTCGTTCCCTATGATACTATTGAAGATATGGTGAAGAATCGACCCCCACAAGTACCAGAAAGTGGTTTCATAAAATTGATCTATTATTGGAGTCATCCTCTAATCCAGGTAAAAGACTATATATGTCGACTTTTCATGTGAAACTATTTGACTATTGAAAGAGCAATTTGGCAGATGAAGGATCTGAGTAGCTAGCTTTTTAGTTCTTACACATAATCTCTTATTGCAGAATACCTTTTCCCCTTGAATTTACTTTTGTAATTTTTCTGCATCTGATGCTTCTGATTTGGAAGTGGGGTTCTGTTCTGTTTCATACTTCATTTTTCAAGTTTGAGATTGATTTTTTTCCTCTTTCTTTCTTTCTTTCCCTTCCCACTGAAGTTATATATAAAATTTGTTCACTGTATTTATGAACATATATACTCTTGAGATTTGAGGTTCGTGTCAAACTCGAGAGTTCATCTAAATTCATGGAGCTTAGCTAAACTCGAATCGTCAAACTCAACCCTGATTCTTTAAGCCTTCAATCTGGAAACAGTTCTAAATTTGATACAGCTCTGCATAGGATGCAACTAATATAACACTAATTGTGGTGTGGACTACTTGGAACATTGAATTATCCATAGGTTTTGGTTTCTTCTGTAAATATTTGTGGTTGAAAACCTTTGTATAGTCATCTAACAAGTTCTATTTTTCAATGTGATATAACACTTTCTGCCAAGTTATTTTTTTTATTCAATTTGAGTAATAGATTTTCTCATGAAAACCACATCTGAATTTTGCTTTTACTGGATTGACTTATAGGTCACTGGAATTAATTGATTGAATGATGAGGGGTTTGGGTAAGCATATTTTACACGAGATGAGATGTCATTGCCTTTTACAATTGGAATACTAAAATGGAAGTATAAAGCTAAGAAGGAAGTGGAAATCATGAAAAATGTGAATGGATTTTTTCGGTTATAAAATTTACTTGATCATGTGAAGTGTGAATTTTTACAGTTGTGAAAAAACTGAACAGGTGTTCCAATGTATTATAAATAGATCTTTTATGCTTGCTTTTGGGTATTGTTCAGTGCTTTAGCTTAATAATGCAGCCTTGCTAGTCGATTTTCCTAACTCATTATGCTGCACGCTTTAGTAACTATATGCTAACTTTTTATTCACTTCCAGTCAATAAGTCAAAGAAACAAGCAACACAAGGAAAATGTGAAGTTTCCACATCGCATGGGGCCTATCAATTTCGGAAGAGTACGAGTGGCTATGGTAAATAGTAGATTTATATTTATTAGAATTTATATTTGCATAAATTGAAGGAAGAAATCGAAGTATGATCTTGTTTTGCAGCAAGCAACAAAGGAAACAAAGGAGGAACTAAAAAGGTTTGAGATGTTCATTGCTACCCGAACAAGTCGGAAGAGGAAAGAAGTGGATGAGGAAACACAAACTGCTGTTGTAAGAGTTCATTAAATCATTCATAATTACATATCAAATTTAAGATACGGTAACTAACTCAGCTTTAAATGTTTCTTCTATGCAGGAAGACTTCCAACACCGCCAAGCTGCTGGTGAAACAGAAGAGGAAGCATTTGAGGCCTTATTCGGGAAAGAACAACCAGGTCGGGTAAGGTTGTATGGAAGATCTGTGACAAAGACTGATTTAAAAAAATATGCTGAAATTAATGAAATCAAGAATCAGCACAAAGAGGAAGTGTCCAGTCTGAAGGATAAACTTGGACACATGGAGGCCCAACAGCAAAAACAAGAGGCCAAACAGCAAAAACAAGACGAAGAGATTCATGGGTTGCGAAATATGATCAAGTTATTACTGCAGCGATCGGAACCTGGAATGAGGCCAGAAGAACTAGAAGCTTTATTACAAGACGCCCAACAGTCTCCTATTGATGCGAATAGCGGCCATGGATCAACACATTTTCCGAACTTAGATGTGGTATGTCCTTATCTATTCTTTGTTCCATAGTTTTTTACTTGCATTTACATTAATTGCTATGACTGAAAATGTTTGTTGGCTTTATTAACACTGAAGTTGTATTGCTATGGCTGAAATTTGTTTGTGTAATTCTGGTGGTTGTATTTTTGATTTTGTGCACTTGGTACATATAAATTTGTCCGTATATCTAATTTAAGTGTGAAAGTCTGGTTAATTAGTGCATGAAAAATGCTATAGGGACATATTAGGATTGTGTTAAAGGAAATGGAAGAAAGAAACACCAGTAGGTTTTCATGGTTTGAATGAAACAAAATACATAATTCCTTGAATTCACCTCTTCTGCCATGACCATATTTTTTTTAGTATATGCTTTCTTGGTTTATTATGACTACGTGTTCCATTTAATTTTTATAATTACGAATGTCATTATGAATATTTTTTTAACTACTTTTCTATATAATTATGCAGGGTAACAATGAAGATTAAGCAATGAAGATTAAGCTGATTATTATTGTGGTTTATTACCTAAGATAGAGTGCTATTTAGAATCTTTACCTGTATGGTTGACTAATGATTTTTATTAGAAGATACTTTTATTGGCTAAGTGATATTATGGTTTTGATATGGCTATGCTTACTTTAGTTTGAGTTGTATGAATTTTTACAGTTAACTTCATTCTAGTACTTTTGGATCAATGTTATAAATATATTTTGGTTAGAGACAATTTTTATTATATAAAAAAATTATTAAGTATAATTATGTATTTATTTTTATTTTGTAATAATCAATTCATTTATACATGTAATCATATTAACTATTATGTTGTATTAATAATTATTAGATATATATATATATATACAAAAAATAAAAGACCTAAGGCTACACCTATATGTACAGTAGCTATAGTATACAAAAAAAAAAATCGAGACCTAAGGCTACACTTATATATAGTAGCTATAGTATATAGAAAAAAAAAAAAAGAGACCTAAGGCTACACTAATATACAGTAGTTATAGTATACAAAAAAAAAAAAAAAAGAGGGACCTAAGGCTACGCTTATAAAAAGTAGCTATGGTATACAATGTGGTTACGCTTTACAAGTGATGCAGTACGGGTTAAAAAGCGTAGCCTATTCTGGAAGAACGAAAGCTGAAAAGCATAGCCTTTGGTCCTGGACAGCATCACTTGAAAAGCGTAGCCTATTCCCAAACGCCAAAAGCGTAGCCCTTGGTGCAGAAAAGCGTAGCCTTTGAGAATAGGCAATGGCCAAATAGGAATCACCCCAAAAAGCGTAGCCGTAGCCTAAGGCATAATTTTTTTTTCACTTTTGGCTACATTTTTCAAGTGTACCTGAATGGGTGTTTTTCTTGTAGTGATTTCAGATAAGTGTATAGAGATGCTTTCGTTCCTCTGAACCTCTGCTTTCCTGCTGTCTTCATCCAATCAGTCTTACTCCTTTCCATGGCTGGCTTTATGTAAGGGCATCACCGTTGTCAATGGCTACATCCCATCCTCTTGTGAAAATGGTCCAAATGCTCTGTCACAGCACGGCTAATCATCTGAGGTTCTCGATCATACTGGAATAGGATTCACCCTCCTTTTGCGTCTGTCACTACGCCCGGCACTCGCGAGTTTGAATCTCGTCACAGTCATTCAATCCCTGAATCCTACTCGGAATACCACAGACAAGGTTTAGACTTTTCGGATTCTCATGAATGCCACCATCAATCTAGCTTACACGACGAAGATTCTGATTAAGAGATCTAAGAGATACTCATTCAATCTAAGGTGGAACGGAAGTGGTTGTCAGGCACGCGTTCGTGGGGGAATGATGATGATTGTCACATTCATCACATTCAGGTTGAAGTGCGAATGAATATCTTAGAAGCGGAATAAGTTGAATTGAATAGAAAAACAGTAGTACTTTGCATTAATCTTTGAGGAACAGCAGAGCTCCACACCTTAATCTATGGAGTGTAGAAACTCTACCGTATGAAAATACATAAGTGATGAAGGTTCAGGCATGGCTGAGAGGCCAGCCCCCAAAACATGATCAATAGATCAAAATATAATCCAAAGATATCTAATACAATAGTAAAAAGTCCTATTTATAATAAACTAGCTACTAGGGTTTACAGAAGTAAGTAATTGATGCATAAATCCACTTCCGGGGCCCACTTGGTGTGTGCTTGGGCTGAGCTTGAATGTTACACGTGCAGAGGCTCTTTCTGGAGTTGAACGCCAGGTTGTAACGTATTTCTGGCGTTCAACTCTGGTTTGTGACTTGTTTCTGGCGTTTAACTCCAGACAGCAGCGTAGAACTGGCGTTCAACGCCCTTTCACGTCATTTAAACGCGGCCAAAGTATGGACTATTATACATTGCTGGAAAGCCCTGGATGTCTAATTTCTAACGCAATTGAAAGCACGCCATTTCGAGTTTTGTAGCTCCAGAAATCCACTTTGAGTACAGGGAGGTCAGAATCCAACAGCATTAGCAGTCCTTCTTCAACCTCTGAATCTGATTTTTGCTCAAGTCCCTCAATTTCAGTCAGAAAATACATGAAATCACAGAAAAACATACAAACTCATAGTAAAGTCCAGAAATGTGAATTTAACATAAAAACTAATAAAAACATCCCTAAAAGTAACTAGATTCTACTAAAAACATACTAAAAACAATGCCAAAAAGCGTATAAATTATCCGCTCATCACAACACCAAACTTAAATTGTTGCTTGTCCCCAAGCAACTGAAAATCAAATAGGATAAAAAGAAGAGAATATACTATAAATTCCAAACTATCAATGAAACATAGCTCCAATCAGATGAGCGGGACTTGTAACTTTCTGCATCTTGAATAGTTTTGGCATCTCACTTTATCCATTGAAGTTTAGAATGATTGGCATCTATAGAAACTCAGAGTTCAGATAGTGTTATTGATTCTCCTAGTTCAGTATGTTGATTCTTGAACACAGCTACTTTATGAGTCTTGGCCGTGGCCCTAAGCATTTTGTTTTCCAGTATTACCACCGGATACATAAATGCCACAGACACACAATTGGATGAACCTTTTCAGATTGTGACTCAACTTTGCTAAAGTCCCCAATTAGAGGTGTCCTGGGTTCTTAAGCACACTCTTTTTTTGCTTTGGACCTTGACTTTAACCGCTCAATCTCAAGTTTTCACTTGACACCTTCACGCCACAAGCACATGGTTAGGGACAGCTTGGTTTAGCCGCTTAAACCATGATTTTATTCCTTTAGGCCCTCCTATCCACTGATGCTCAAAGCCTTGGGATCCTTTTTATTTGCCTTTGCCTTTTGGTTTTAAGGATTATTGGCTTTTTTCTCTTGCCTCTTGGTTTTAAGAGCTTTTGGCTTTTTCTGCTTGCTTTTTCTTTTTTTCTATTATTTTTTTTCGCCTATTTTTTTTCTGCAAGCTTTGTTCTTTGCTGCTTTTTCTTGCTTCAAGAATCATTTTTATGATTTTTCAGATTATCAAATAACGTGTCACCTTGTCATCATTCTTTCAAGAGCCAACATATTTAACATTCTGAAACAACAACTTCAAAAGACATATGCACTGTTCAAGCATTCATTCAGAAAACAAGAAGCATTGTCACCACATCAATATAATTGAACTAAGTTCAAGGATAAATTCGAAACTCATGTACTTCTTGTTCTTTTGAATTAAAACATTTTTCATTTAAGAGAGGTGATGGATTCATAGGACATTCATAACTTTAAGACATAGTTACTAACTACTAATGATCATGTAATGAAGACACAAACATGGATAAGCACTTAACATAAAGAAAACGAAAAACAGAGAATTTAAGAACAAGGAATAAATCTACCTTAGTGATGGTGGCGTTTCCTTCTTGAGGAACCAATGATGTCCTTGAGCTCTTCTATGTCTCTTCCTTGTCTTTGTTGCTCCTCCCTCATTGCTTTTTGATCTTCTCTAATTTCATAAAGGATGATGGAGTGCTCTTGATGTTCCACCCTTAGTTGTCCCATGTTGGAACTTAATTCTCCTAGGGAGGTGTTGATTTTCTCCCAATAGTTTTGTGGAGGAAAATGCATTTGAGGCATCTCCCGGATCTCATGGTGATGAGCTTCCTGCGCCTCTTGAGCTCCATGAATGGGCTCTCTTGCATGCTCCATCTTTTTCTTAGTGATGGGCTTCTCTTCCTCAATGTGAATGTCTCCTTCTATGAAAGCTCCAGCTAAGTAACATAGATGGCAAATAAGATGAGGAAAAGCTAGCCTTGCCCCAGGGGAGGGCTTTTCGGCTATTTTGTAGAGTTCAAGGGAGATGACTTCATGAACTTCTACTTCCTCTCCAATCATGATGCTATGGATCATGATGGCCCGATCCATAGTAACTTCAGATCGGTTGCTAGTGGGGATGATGGAGCATTGGATGAACTCCAACCATCCTCTAGCCACAGGCTTGAGGTCCAGTCTATTTAGTTGAACCGGCTTGCCTTTGGAGTCAATCTTCCATTGAGCTTCTTCCACACATATGTCCATGAGGACTTGGTCCAACCTTTGATTAAAGTTGACCCTTCTAGTGTAGGGGCGCTCATCTCCTTGCATCATAGGCAAGTTAAATGCCAACCTCACATTTTCCGGACTAAAATCTAAGTATTTCCCCCGAACCATTGTAACATAATTCTTTGGATTCGGGTTCATACTTTGATCATGGTTCCTAATGATCCATGCATTGGCATAGAACTCTTGAACCATTAGGATGCCGACTTGTTGGATGGGGTTTGTTAGAACTTCCCAACCTCTTCTTTGGATTTCATGTCGGATCTCCGGATACTCATTTTTCTTGAGTTTGAAAGGGACCTCGGGGATCACCTTCTTCTTGGCCACAACATCATAGAAGTGGTCTTGATGAGCTTTGGAGATGAACCTTTCCATCTCCCATGACTCGGAGGTGGAAGTTTTTGTCTTCCCTTTCCCCTTTCTAGAGGATTCTCCGGTCTTGGGTGCCATCAATGGTAATGGAAAAACAAAAAGCTTATGCTTTTACCACACCAAACTTAGAATTTTGCTCGCCCTCGAGCAAGAGAAGAAAGAATAGATGAAGAAGAAGAAGAAAATATGGAGAGGAGGGGGGAGGTGTGTTTCGGCCAAGAAGAGAAAGGAGGGTTGTGTTGTGTGAAAATGAGGAAGAATGGAGGGTTATATATAGGGAAGGGAGGGGGGGTAAGTTCGGCCATTTAGGGTGGGTTTGGGTGGGAAATTGATTTTGAATTTTGAAGGTAGGTGGAGTTTATGAGGTAGGTTTATGGGGAAGAGTGGATGGATGTGAGTGGTGAAGAGGTGATGGGGAGGAGAGATTGAGGTGATTGGTTAAGAGTTTTGGGGAAGAGTGTTTATGGGATTGTGTGAAAGAGGGGTGAGAAGAAGTAAGTGGAGGTAGGTGGGGATCCTGTGGGGTCCACAGATCCTGAGGTGATCCTGTGGAGTCCACAGATCCTGAGGTGTTCAAGGATTTACAACTTTGCACCCAATTAGGCATGCAAAATGCCCTTGCACACAACTCTGGGCGTTCAGCGCCAGATTGGTGCTTGTTCTGGGCGTTTAACGCCAGCTCTTCTCCAGGGTGCATTTCTGGCGTTCAAACGCCCAGATGCTGCCCCTTTCTGGCGTTCAGCACCAGAACCATGCTCTGTTCTGGCGTTGAACGCCCAAAACATGCTTCTTACTGGCGTTTAAACGCCAGTAAGGTCTTCCTCCAGGGTGTGATTTTTCTTCTGCTGTTTTTGATTCTGTTTTCAATTTTTATATTTATTTTGTGACTCCACATGATCATGAACCTAATAAAACATGAAAAACAATGAACATTAGATAAATAAACATTGGGTTGCCTCCCAACAAGCGCTTCTTTAATGTCAATAGCTTAACAGTGGGCTCTCATGGAGCCTCACAGATGTGCAGAGCTTTGTTGAGACCTCCCAATACCAAACTTAGAGTTTGGATATGGGGGTTTGACACCAAACTTAGAGTTTGGTTGTGGCCTCCCAACACCAAACTCAGAGTTTGACTGTGGGGGCTTTGTTTGACTCTGCTTTGAGAGAAGCTTTTTAAGCTTCCTCTCCATGGATGCAGAGAGAGATCCTTGAGTTGTAAACACAAGGTTGTCCTCATTTATTTGAAGGATCAATTCTCCTCTGTCCACATCAATCACAGCTCTTGCTGTGGCTAGGAAAGGTCTTCCTAGGATGATGGATTCATCCTCATCCTTCCCAGTATCTAGGACTATGAAATCAGTAGGGATGTAAAGGCCTTCAACTTTTACTAACACGTCCTCTACTTGTCCATAAGCCTGTTTTCTTGAATTGTCTGCCATCTCTAAGGAGATTTTAGCAGCTTGCACCCCATAGATTCCCAGTTTCTCTATTACAGAGAGGGGCATGAGGTTTATTCCTGAACCAAGGTCACACAGAGCCTTAAAGATCATGGTGCCTATGGTACAAGGTATTAAGAACTTTCCAGGATCCTGTTTCTTCTGAGGCAATGTCAGTTGATCCAGATCACTTAGTTCATTGGTGAACAAGGGAGGTTCATCTTCCCAAGTTTCAATGCCAAATAATTTGGCATTCAGCTTCATGATTGCACCAAGGTACTTGGTGACATGCTCCTCAGTGACATCCTCATTCTCTTCAGAAGAAGAATACTCATTAGAGCTCATGAATGGCATAAGGAGGTTTAATAGAATCTCTATGGTCTCTAGTTGAGCCTCAGATTCTTTTGGTTCCTCAGAAGGAAACTCCTTATTGATCACTGGACATCCCAGGAGGTCTTCCTCACTGGAATTCACGTCCTCTCCTTCCTTTACAGGTTCGGCCATGGTGATCAATTCAATGGCCTTGCACTCTCCTTTTGGATTTTCTTCTGTATTGCTTGGGAGAGTACTAGGAGGAATTTCAGTGATCCTTTTACTCATCTGGCCCACTTGTGCTTCCAAATTTCTAATGGAGGATCTTGTTTCATTCATGAAACTCACAGTGGCCTTAGATAGATCAGAGACTAAGTTTGCTAGATTAGAAGTATTTTGTTCAGAGTTCTCTGTCAGTTGCTGAGTGGATGATGGAAAAGGTTTACTATTGTTAAACCTGTATCTTCCACCATTATTAAAGCCTTGTTGAGGCTTTTGTTGATCCTTCCATGAGAGATTTGGATGATTTCTCCATGATGGATTATAGGTGTTTCCATAAGGTTCACCTAAGTAATTCACCTCTGCTATTGCAGGGTTCTCAGGATCATAAGCTTCTTCTTCAGAAGATGCCTCTTGAGTACTGTTGGATGCAGCTTGCATTCCATTCAGACTCTGAGAAATCATATTGACTTGCTGAGTCAATATTTTATTTTGAGCCAATATGGCATTCAGAGTATCAATTTCAAGAACTCCCTTCTTCATAGGCGTCCCATTACTCACAGGATTCCTCTCAGAAGTGTACATGAACTGGTTATTAGCAACCATGTCAATGAGTTCTTGAGCTTCTGCAGGCATTTTCTTTAGGTGAATGGATCCACCTGCAGAAGTATCCAATGATATCTTTGATAGCTCAGATAAACCATCATAGAATATATCCAGGATGATCCATTCTGAAAGCATGTCAGAAGGACACTTTTTGGTCAGCTGCTTGTATCTTTCCCAAGCTTCATAGAGGGATTCACCTTCTTTCTTTCTGAAGGTTTGAACATCCACTCTAAGCTTGCTCAGATTTTGAGGAGGAAAGAACTTGGCTAAGAAAGCCATGACTAGCTTGTCCCAAGAGTTCAGGCTATCTCTGGGTTGAGAATCCAACCACACTCTAGCTCTGTCTCTTATAGCAAAAGGGAAAAGCATGAGCCTGTAGACTTCAGGATCTACTCCATTAGTCTTAACAGTATCACAGATCTACAAGAATTCAGTTAAGAACTGAAAAGGATCTTCAGATGGAAGTCCATGAAACTTGCAGTTCTGCTGTATCATAGAAACTAGCTGAGGTTTCAGCTCAAAGTTGTTTGCTCCAATGGCAGGAATGGAGATGCTTCTTCCATGTAAATTGGAATTAGGTGCAGTAAAGTCACCAAGCATTCTCCTTGCATTATTATTATTTTTGGCTGCCATCTCCTCTTCCTGTTCGAAAATTTCTGAAAGGTTATCTCTGGATTGTTGTAATTTAGCTTTTCTTAGTTTCCTCTTCAGAGTCCTTTCAGGTTCTGGATCTGCTTCAACAAGAATATTCTTGTCCTTGCTCCTGCTCATATGACAAAGAAGAGGGCACAGAAAAAATAATAATGATAATAATAGGGATCCTTTATACCACAGTATAGAAGTCCCTGTGTGAGTGGAAGAAAGGAAGGGGACAAAGAATGTAATGTAAGGAAAGAAATACAAGGGTGAAGAGAGCAGAGATGTGAGGTGAGGAGATGTTAGTAGATGAATTCCTCCCTGGCCATCCAACGTTTGCGCCAATGTTAGCCCCCTAACTTGGAGGCTAACGTTGGCACATGAAAACACAAGGGAGAGGGGCCAACGTTTGCGCCAACGTTAGCCCCCTAACTTGGAGGCTAACGTTGGCGCCACACACCACAACAGCTTGAAGGGGTATACTTCCAACAAGAATAACTTGAGCTACAGAGCTCCAAATGAGGTGATTCAAGAAGCATTGGAAAGTAGGAATCAAGAGCTTTCCAAGCATATATGGCACTGCATGGTGGACACTAAAATTGAGGGAGAAAACTACCCCGCAATGTGCATAAACGAACATGGTGGCAACATGCAGTGAGGCCACTTGACCTCTGCACCTTCAAAGGAGTATAACTCGAGCTGTAGAGCTCCAATTGATGTGCTCCCAACGGCATTGGAAAGTAGACATCCAGGGCTTTCCAACAATGTATAATAGTATGGGGTGGACAATACATTTGAGCCTCCAGAACTGGCGTTTTCGCCAACGTTTGAGGCTAACGTTACCTCAAACGCAGCACACCAAAGCCAGCGACCATGCCCTCTTCAAATGATCATAACTTGAGTTGTAGATGTCCAATTGAAGTGATTCCAAGTGGGTTAGAAAGCTGACATTCAGAGCTTTCCAACCATATATGATAGTCTATATTGGACATAAAATTGGCAACATGACAAGAGGACAAAGTTGGCGCCATAAATGTGCATAAGGGAGGCCAACGTTAGGGTCAAAGTTAGACCCCTAACGTTGGCACCAACGTTCATACCAGCAAGTTGTGTGGGCTGCTATGAAAAGTTGGAGCCAAAGTTAGACCCCTAACTTTAGCTCCAACTTTTGGTCCAACTTTTGCAAACTCAACCCGGTTCAATTCGGTTCCTCTTCAAACTCCAAGAGCAATCAACCAAGGCCTTTATCAACCCAATTCCATCAAGAGCAAGGGCCCAAATGATCATCACTCAAAGGCACAAGAAATAGATAAAATAGGAATTTCATTTAATTGTAATTTGTTCTTAATTTCATTTTCATTTCCATTTTGTAAAGCCTATATAAGGCATCATTTTCATATTTGTGAGAGAGGCTGGCTCCACGAGGGAGCATTAGGATTTGAGAGCTCTCTCTTAGTTTTCAATTTCGTTTTGAATCTTGGGTTGAGAATCGAAGAAATTCTGTTTCAATCTCACCTTGAAAATTTTCTTGTTTACTTTCTCTGCACAATTGAATTTCCATTCCTGTTTACTACTTCACCTTCTCTTGGCTTCTGCAATTTACTTTTCTTTAATTTCTCTTGCAATTGTTCTAAGCTTTGATTTACTGCTTTCATTTAATTTCCCTGCACCCAATCCCCTTTACTTTCATGCAATTTACATTTCTTGCTCTTTAAGTTTCAATGCAATTTACTTTCTGCACTTTAATTTTCCTTGTCATTTACATTCTGTTGGCTTCAATGGTCACTCAAATCACTCAATGTTAGCTTGACTAAACTAATCACCCACTAAAATTGCTTGATCCATCAATCCCTGTGGGATCGACCTCACTCCCGTGAGTTATTATTACTTGATGCGACCCGGTGCACTTGCCGGTTAGATTTGTGTGTTTTGGGAGAAATTTATTTTTCACCAAAATACTCATCAAAAAGATAAGAAGATAAGAAGTTAGAAAGATATTTTAAAATCAAATTTTGAAAAAGATAAGATAAGAAGATATTTTTGAAAAGATATGATTGAAATTAGTTTTGAAAAAGATTTGATTTTTAAAATCACAATTAATGACTTGATTCACAAGAAATCACAAGATATGATTCTAGAACTCAAAGTTTGAATCTTTCTTAACAAGCAAGTAACAAACATGAAATTTTTGAATCAAAACATTAATTGATGATGTTATTTTCGAAAATTATGAGATAAAATTAAGAAAAAGATTTTTGAAAAATATTTTTATAATTTTTGAAAATAACTAAGAAAAATGAAAAAGATTTGATTTTTTTGAAAAAGGTTTTGAAAAAGATGAGATTTTTAAATTGAAAATTTGATTTGACTCATAAAAACAACTAGATTTTAAAAATTTTTGAAAAAGTCAAATCTAATTTTCGAATTTATGAGAGAGAAAAAGGGAAAGATATTTTTTTGGATTTTTTGAATTTTTATGATGAGAGAGAAAAACAATGAAAATGCTCAATGCATAGAAATTTTTAGATCAAAACATGTGATGAATGCAAGAACACTATGAATGTTAAGATGAACACCAAGAACACTTTGAATGTCAAGATGAACATCAAGAACTTATTTTTGAAAAATTTTTAATGCAAAGAAAATATGCAAGACACCAAACTTAAAAATTTTTCATGTATAGACACTATGAATGCAAGAATGCATATGAAAAACAAGAAAAGACACAAAACAAGAAAACATCAAGATCAAACAAGAAGACTTACCAAGAACAACTTGAAGATCATGAAGAACACCATGAATGCATGAATTTTTCGAAAAATGCAAGATGAACATGCAATTGACACCAAACTTTAAATCTGACTCAAGACTCAAACAAGAAATACAAAATATTTTTTTGATTTTTATCATTTTATGATTTTTTTTTTAAAAAATGTTTGAAAACTTTTTGAAAAGAGAACGAAAAAAAAGTTACCCAATCTGAGCAACAAGATGAACCGTCAGTTGTCCAAACTCGAACAATCCCCGGCAACGGCGCCAAAAACTTGTACGCACGTCTTTATAAATCGTTTTTCATTCACAACTTCGATACAACTAACTAGCATGTGCACTGGGTCGTCCAAGTAATAAACCTTACGTGAGTAAGGGTCGATCCCACGGAGATTGTTGGTATGAAGCAAGCTATGGTCACCTTGTAAATCTCAGTCAGGCGGATATAAAATAGTTATGGAGTTTTCGAACATAAATATAATAAAATAAGGATAGAAATACTTATGTAAATCATTAGTGAGAATTTCAGATAAGTGTATAGAAATGCTTTCGTTCCTCTGAACCTCTGCTTTCCTGCTGTCTTCATCCAATCCGTCTTACTCCTTTCCATGGCTGGCTTTATGTAAGGGCATCACCGTTGTCAATGGCTACATCCCATCCTCTTGTGAAAATAGTCCAAATGCTCTGTCACAGCACGGCTAATCATCTGAGGTTCTCGATCATACTGGAATAGGGTTCACCCTCCTTTTGCGTCTGCCACTACGCCCAGCACTCGCGAGTTTGAAGCTCGTCACAGTCATTCAATCCCTGAATCCTACTCGGAATACCACAGACAAGGTTTAGACTTTCCGGATTCTCATGAATGCCACCATCAATCTAGTTTACACCACGAAGATTCTGATTAAGAGATCTAAGAGATACTCATTCAATCTAAGGTAGAACGGAAGTGGTTGTCAGGCACGCGTTCGTGGGGGAATGATGATGATTGTCACGTTCATCACATTCAGGTTGAAGTGCGAATGAATATCATAGAAGCGGAATAAGTTGAATTGAATAGAAAAACAGTAGTACTTTGCATTAATCTTTGAGGAACAGCAGAGCTCCACACCTTAATCTATGGAGTGCAGAAACTCTACCGTATGAAAATACATAAGTGATGAAGGTTCAGGCATGGCCGAGAGGCCAGCCCCCAAAATGTGATCAATAGAGCTACTGGAGGCGGATGGTCAACTTAGAGCTCTTTGTGGCATTAAGAGTAAGAGGAAGATGGTCAGTGGTAAGAATTGTCCTGCAAGGTTCATTATGGTTGGAAGCTTTAAGTTTAAACGCAATGGTTGGTGTAGAGCTCAACCGAATGGGTTTAGGAAGTTGTTTGGCCACTTTAGTGAGAATTCAGATTGCTTGCTACCCAGATGGAATCATGATGATCAACACAATGACGGGTGTAAAAGCAAAGTATGGGATCCTGGATTCTGTTCTGACATTCAGCACACTGGAAGCCTGAGAACCTGTTTAAAACTGCTCAAGGGCTTTACGTGCCTAGTTTGGCATCCCGGAGGCCACTGGAATCACAAATATTGGTGGAGATTCCTGGATGAGTTCAAGCACAAGCCACCATAACAAAGGACTCCCCAAATGTCCAACTTAAGGACTTTAACTAAAAGTGCTAGATGGGAGACAACCCACCATGGTATGATCGATCCTTTTTCATTTTTTTATCTAGTTTTATTTGTTTTCAAGTTTTATTTTATTTTATTGTATTGAACCTGGAGTTTTGCATAACATTCATATTAACATTGCATTCTGCATACTGCATTATTAAAAAAAAAAATACGCACCCGACGCGGTAGCGTCGCTGACGCGTCCGCGTCACCAGTTCGTTGTGAAGCAAAGAAATAAAACAAAGAGTCACGCGAAAGCGTGGCTGGAGGTGCGCTTTAGGCACAAACTTGCCCACGCGTCCGCGTGACCCACGCGGCCGCGTCATTTGGAGAAATAGCCTCCCCACGCATCAGCGTCACCTACGTGAACGCGTGGCTATGTAAAATCGACGTAAAGGGGTGCATGGCAGAGAGTTATGATGGAGAGGGGTTGGAATGGCGCTAGACGCACAAGCCCTCCCACGCGAACACGTGCCCCACACGTCGGCGTCATTTTTAAAAGAAAGGCCATTCACGCGATCGCGTCAACCACGTGACCGCGTCACCCAGATTTTTGGCAAAATGAGTTTGAAATAGAGAGTTGTGCCACCGCGAGGTTGTACTCACGCCAATCACACAAATCAGGTCACGCGATCGCGTGACCCATGCATCCGCGTCACCTGACCTTATCACGCACCACGCGACCGCGTCACCCACGCGTCCGCATCGCCTGCGCCGCACAACTTATCCAGATCAGCGCCAATTATCTTGTTTTTTCTTTTCTAATCCTAATCTCTTCTATGTTTTCTTTTTTTTTCTTCTTTCTTTCTTACTTTATTTCTTTCACTTCTCATTCTTTTTCACCTTCATTCCATTTTTCTTAATTTATTTACATATTTCATTCATTGCATTTTAATTTTGTGCATATTTTTCTTTTCTCTTCTAAATTTATTATTTTTCCATTGGTGTTACTTGTTCATATTCAACTGTTGTGTCTTTTCTGGTATTAGTTTGGTGCTCAGTGTCTTATTTTACACTGTTGGATAATATTATTTAAGTCAATACTAATCTTTTATGATATTTGTATTAATTTTGCATTGACATTAATTTATATTGTCTTGCACTCTCCTTCCCTATGTTTCAAATCTTGCACCACTAGTATGCCATTGTTTCTATTGTTTTCTCACGTACATGTTGAAGCTTCCATGTAAATGAGACCCTTATCAATTGGTATTAACCCAACCATACTTCATTTATTTTCTTATCTTTACTTCTGGGTTACTTTTCTTCCCTTTTTCTTTTAGGATAGCCACCCGGAAGGGAACCGGAAGACGTTTACATGGGGAGACAGACAAGTCCATCTGCACAATCTTTGGAGAAAAGCGTCAGTTGGAACAACCTGTCCACTTGTACTTTAGCATGCACCGAGGACGGTGCAATCTTTAAGTGTAGGGAGGTCGATACCGATCTCCATGGGTTAGTATTTTCTTCTCAACACCAATATTTTATTTTCTTTGTTAATTGCTGCATTTGCATATTTAATTGCATGTTTGTTTGATTTTATGCATTTAGTTACCACTTGGTTGAAGTAATATTTTTTTTCAAGAAATTTTTATAGTATTTCACTAATTTAAATTAAAAATTTTTTTTATTAAAACTTGTTTGAAGTTATATTTGGAACATATTTTAAAAATCTAAGAACACACAACCTGTGAGATTTTGAGCTTATTTACATGGTTACATTATTTAACCATAAATTTTTATTCTTGTGTGTTTTCTTCTCTATAATTGCAATCTTTGCTTTGTTCCATTCTATATGTCCATTATTTAGTTTATTTACATGCTTGCATATGATTGAGGCCATTATTTGATTCTAGCTCACTTATCCCAAATTAGCCTACCTTTTACATCACCCTTGTTAGCTCCGTTGAGCCTTTAAAACCCCCCCTGTTCTATAAACCACATTACTAGCCTTAAGAAGAAAAATAAAATAAAAATTCCAAGTTGAATCCTTGGTTAGCTTAAGATAGAAATTGTGTAATTGTTTAAGTGTGGGGAACCTTATGGGAACATGGATGATAGAAACAAAGGTAGAAAGTTAAAAAGACTAAAAATATCTCAAAATAAAATTTTGGGAAGCATGCTCATGTGAAATCAAAGCAAGTAAATTACCATGTGCATTAAAAAAAATTTATATTTTATTTCAGTACCCAAATAAGGGGATACAAAAGAATTCCCTAAATGCAAAAAAAAAAAAGCAATGCACATGGGATAAAAATTAAAATTAAGGCATGAACATGTAACATAAAAAGTGGGAAAAATTGGGTAAATAGGTAAAGAAACCTTTGAATTATAAAGTATGTATATGTTAGGTGAGATCTTAGACTAATCAAGGATTCACTTTATAAAGCTCACTTGGCCATACATATATCCTTACCTTTACCTCAGCCCCATTACAACCTTAAAAAGACCTCATGATGTTTGTATTGGTACATTAAATATTTGTTGATTGGTTAGATGAAGAACAAAGTTTAGAAAGCATGATTAGAGAAGAGTAGAGTGAATTACCCTATACACTTGAGAGACTAGAGTGATATACACTACCAGTGAGGGTTCAAGGCTTGATTCTATGTTCCCTGCTTTCATGAGCTGTCTTCTTACAAGTTTACTTGCTTTTTATTGTACGATTTGAATTAGTGGAAATTAGTTTGTATTTGTCTTGGAGAACTTGTTTTCTTTTAACTAAGTAGGTAGAAACATTTTGCATGTAGTTGCATTCATACAGATAGGTTGCATTTCATGCATTCTATCATTCCTCTTCACTCTTATAGCTTCTCTTGAGCTTAGCATGAGGACATGCTAATGTTTAAGTGTGGGGAGGTTGATAAACCACTATTTCATGGTTTATCTTGTGCTCAATTGAGTGGTTTTTATCAACTCTTTACCCACTTATTCATACTATTTGCATGGTTTTACATTTGCCTTCCTGATTTTGTGCTATAATTGAAAACATTCTTCTTTGGACTTATATTTGCTAATATTAATCCTCTCTTATTACCATTAGATGCCTTGATATGTGTGTTAAGTGATTTCAGAGATTACAGGGCAGGAATGGCTCAGAGGATGGAAAGGAAGCATGCAAAAGTGGAAGGAATACAAGAAGTTGGAGAAATTGCTAAGCTGTCTAGCCTGACCTCTTCACACTCAAATGGCTATAACTTTAGCTACAAAGGTCCAAACGACGCGGTTCCAGTTGCGTTGGAAAGCTAACGTCTGGGGCTTCGATTTGATATATAAGACGCCATAGTTGCCCTGAAGCTAGATGACGCGAACGCGCGCTCCACGCGGACGCGTCGCAGTTCCGAAAATCAGCGTGGCAGTTTTTTTCTCCAGCAATTTCTGGGCTGTTTTCGACCTAGTTTTTGGCCCAGAAAACACAAATTAGAGGCTATAAAGTGGGGGAATCCATCCATTCATAAGAATAAGCTCATAATTCATAATTTTAGTTTTAGATGTAGTTTTTAGAGAGAGAGGCTCTCTCCTCTCTCTTAGGATTTAGTTTTAGGATTTATGGTTACTTCTTCTTCATCACAGGTTCAATGTTCCTCTTATTTATTTTCTACTTTTATTATATACTTTTAATTATTATTTATCTTTTCAATTTGGCTTATGCTACATTCATGTTATGATTTTCTTAATTAATATTATTTGAGGTATTTCAGATTTAAGATTGCTTTGCTTTAGTTATATTGATGCTTTTAATTTAATTTAGATATTTTCTTCCTTTTGGCTTTGGTTAAGTAATTGGTAACGCTTGAGCTGTCAAATAAAGCAGTGGTTGAAATTGGAAGTTGCTCCAATAACTCTAGTCTTTCCATAGGAATTGACTAGGACCTGAGGATTAAGCTAATTAATCCACTTGATTTACCTTCATAGTTAGAGGTTAACAAAGTGAGATTAAAATCCAATTCTCATCACAATTGATAAGGATAGGACTTCCAATTCTAATACCTTGCCAAGAGTTTATTTTATTATTACTATTTTATTTTTCTTATCATTTAACATACTACTTCCTTACTTTCAAAACCCCCCAATTTACAAGACTCATAACCAATAATAAGAACACCTCCCTGCAATTCCTTGAGAAGTCGACCCGAGGTTTAAATACTCGGTTTTCAATTTTAAAGGGGTTTGTTACTTGTGACAACCAAAACTTTTGTAAGAAAGATTGATTGCTTGGTTTAGTAACTATACTTGCAACGAGAGTTTATTATAACTTCTAAACCATCAATCTTCAGTTCTTCACTCGTCCTCGAGCAAAAGAAGAAAAAGGGATTAGAAGAAGAAGAAAATGGAGGAGATGGAATGGGTTTAGGAGGGAAATGGTTTGAATTTGAATTGTGAGGTGGGTAGGATTTTTGGGGAAGGGTGTTATTGGAAGGTGTGAAGAAGAGAGAGATAGAGTTGAGGTAGGTGGGGATCCTGTGGGTCCACAGATCCTGAGGTGTCAAGGATTTTTCATCCCTGCACTATGTTGGAGTGTAAACGCCCCTTGGAGTGCCAATCCTGGCTCTAAACGCCAGGTTGCTGCCCATTTCTGGCGTTTAACGCCAGCTTTTCTTCCCCTTCTAGCGTTTAAATGCCAGCTTTGTGCCCTTTTCTGGTGTTAAACACCCAGAATGGTGCCAGACTAGGCGTTTAACGCCCATTCTGCTACCCTTACTGGCGTTTGAACGCCAGTAAGCTCCTCCTCCAGGGTGTGCTATTTTTAATGGTGTTTTTCATTCTGTTTTTGCTTTTTTAGTTGTTCTTGTGACTCCACATGATCATCAACCTAAAGAAAATATAAAATAGCAATGTAAAATAAATATATATAATTAAAGAACATTGGGTTGCCTCCCAATAAGCGCTTCTTGACTGTCTTTAGCTGGACTTTCACTGAGCTGTTAATTTAGTCTCAGTTTTGAGCATTCTTGCTCAAAATTGCTTTCAAGATAATGTTTTATTCTCTATCCATTAACAATGAACTTTTTGTCAGAGTCAATATCCTGAAGCTCAACATATCCATATGGTGACACACTTGTAATCACATATGGTCCCATCCACCGGGATTTTAATTTCCCGAGGAATAATTTGAGCCTAGAGTTAAACAGCAGAACCTTCTGTCCTGGCTCAAAGACTCTAGATGACAGTTTCTTGTCATGCCAACTTTTTACTTTTCCTTATAAATTTTTGCATTTTCAAAAGCATTGAGTCTGAATTCCTCTAGCTCATTCAGCTGGAGCAATCTTTTCTTTCCTGCTAACTTAGCATCCAGGTTTAGGAATCTGGTTGCCCAGTAGGCCTTATGTTCCAGTTCCACGGGCAGATGACAGGCCATGCCATACACAAGCTGGTATGGGGAGGTTCCTATAGGAGTCTTGAATGCTGTTCTGTATGCCTACAGAGCATCATCCAAGCTTTTTGCCCAATCCTTTCTACGGGCAATTACAGTCTGTTCCAGGATTCTTTTTAGTTCTCTATTAGAGACTTTAGCCTGCCCATTTGTCTGTGGATGATATGGAGTTGCTACTTTGTGGCTAATTCCAGATCAGACCATAGCAGAGTAAAGCAGTTTATTACAGAAATGAGTGCCCCCGTCACTGATGAGTACTCTGGGAACACCATATCTACTGAAGATATGTTTCTGAAGGAACTTCAGTACTGTCTTAGTATCATTAGTGGGTGTGGCAATTGCTTTTACCCATTTAGATACGTAGTCTATTGCCACCAGAATGTAAGTGTTTGAGTATGATGGTGGGAAAGGACCCATGAAGTCAATACCCCATACATCAAATAACTCAATCTCTAATATCCGTTGTTGAGGCATGGTATAACCATGAGGTAAGTTACTAGCTCTCTGGCAACTGTCACAGTTACGCACAAACTCTCGGGTATCTCTGTGCAGAGTAGGCCAGTAGAACCCACAATGGAGGACCTTAGTGGTTGTTCGCTCACCTCCGAAATGTCCTCCATACTGTGATCCATGGCAATGTCATAGGATCTTCTGTGCCTCCTCTCTAGGAATGCATCTGCGGATCATTCCATCTGCACATCTCTTAAAGAGATATGGTTCATCCCATAAGTAGTACTTTGCATCAGAAATTAGTTTTTTTGTTTGCACCCTGCTGTTCTCCTTGGGTATGAACCTCACAGCTTTATAATTTGCAATGTCTGCAAACCATGGTGCTTTCTGAATGGCGAAGAGTTGCTCATCTGGAAGGTCTCAGAGATCTCAGTAGGGGGGAGGGACGCCCCTGCTACTGGTTCTATCCGGGACAGGTGATCGGCTACCTGGTTCTCTGTCCCTTTTCTGTCTCTTATTTTTATATCAAACTCTTGCAGAAGCAATACCCATCTTATGAGCCTGGGTTTGGAATCCTGCTTTGTGAGTAGATATTTAAGAGCAGCATGGTCAGTATACACAATCACTTTTGAACCTACTAAATAGGATTTAAACTTGTCAATGGCATAAACAACTACAAGCAACTCTTTTTCTGTGGTTGTGTAGTTTTTTTGTGCGTCATTTAGAACACGGCTGGCATAGTAAATGACATGCAGAAGCTTGTTATGCCTCTGTCCCAGCACTGCACCAATGGCATGGTCACTGGCATCACACATTAGTTCGAATGGTAATGTCCAGTTTGGTGCAGAAATAACTGGTGCTGTGACCAGCTTAGCTTTTAGAGTTTCAAACGCCTGCAGACACTCTGTGTCAAACACAAATGGCGTGTCAGCAGCTAGCAAATTGCTCAGAGGTTTTGCAATTTTTGAAAAATCCTTTATAAACCTCCTATAGAATCCTGCATGCCCCAGAAAGCTTCTGATTGCCTTAACATTGACAGGTGGTGGTAATTTTTCAATTACTTCCACTTTAGCTTGATCCACCTCTATTCTCTTGTTTGAAATTTTATGCCCAAGGACAATTCCTTCAGTCACCATAAAGTGACATTTTTCCCAGTTTAAAACTAGGTTGGTCTCTTGGCATCTTTTCAGAACAAGTGCTAAATGGTCAAGACAGGAGCTGAATGAGTCTCCAAATACTGAAAAGTCATCCATGAAGACTTCCAGAAATTTTTCTACCATATCAGAGAAGATAGAGAGCATGCACCTCTGAAAGGTTGCAAGTGCATTGCATAGACCAAAGGGCATCCTTCTGTAGGCAAATACTCCAGAAGGACATGTAAATGCTGTTTTCTCTTGGTCCTGAGGATCTACTGCAATTTGGTTGTAACCTGAATAGCCATCCAAAAAGTAGTAGTATTCATGACCTGCTAGTCTCTCTAGCATCTGGTCTATGAATGGTAAAGGAAAATGATCCTTTCTGGTGGCTGTATTGAGCCTTCTGTAGTCAATACACAAACGCCACCCTATAACTATTCTTGTAGGAACCAGTTCATTCTTTTCATTATGAACCACTGTCATGCCTCCCTTCTTGGGGACAACGTGGATAGGTCTTACCCAAGGGCTATCAGAAATAAGATAAATAATCCTAGCCTCTAGTAACTTAGTGACCTCTTTCTACACCACCTTCTTCATGGCTAGATTTAGCTGCCTCTGTGGTTAAACAACTGGCTTAGCATCATCCTCCAATAGGATCTTGTGCATGCATCTTGCTGGGCTAATTCCCTTAAGATCACTTATGGATCACCCAAGAGCTGTCTTGTGTGTCCTCAGCACCTGAATTAGTGCTTTCTCTTCCTGTGGATTCAAAGCAGAGCTTACGATCACCGGAAAAGTGTCACCTTCTCCCAGAAATGCATATTTCAGGTATGGTGGTAGTGGTTTGAGCTCGAGTTTAGGAGTCTTATCCTCTTCTTGAGGAATTTTCAGAGGTTCTGTTATTTTTTTTGGTTCCTCCAGATCAGGCTAAACATCTTTAAAGATGTCCTCTAGCTCTGATTTGAGACTCTCAGTCATATTGATCTCTTCCACCAAGGAATCAATAATATCAACGCTCATGCAGTCATTTGATGTGTCTGGATGCTGCATAGCTTTGACAATATTTAACTTGAACTCATCCTCATTGACTCTTAGGGTCACTTCCCCTTTTTCGACATCAATGAGAGTTCGTCCAGTTGCTAGGAAGGGTATTCCTAGAATGAGAGTTGCACTCTTGTGCTCGTCCATTTCCAGCACTACAAAGTCAGTGGGAAAGGCAAATGGCCCAACCTTGACAATCATGTCCTCAATTATGCCTGATGGGTATTTAATGGAGCCATTAGCAAGTTGAAGATATATCCGGGTTGGTTTGACCTCTTCTGTCAAGCCAAGCTTTCTGATAATGGATGCAGGGATTAGATTGATACTTGCCCCAAGGTTACATAGAGCTGTCATGGTACAAGTACCCTCTAATGTGCACGGTATCATAAAGCTTCCTGGATCTTTAAGCTTCTCTGGTAAGCTTTTCAGAATGACTGCACTGCATTCTTCAGTGAGAAAAACTTTTTCAGTTTCTCTCCAATCCTTCTTATGACTTAAGATCTCTTTCATGAACTTAGCATAAGAAGGTATTTGCTCCAGTGCCTCTGCAAACGGGATCTTTATCTAAAGAGTCTTGAGATGGTCTGCAAAGCGGGCAAATTGTTTATCCTGTTCCGCTTGGTGGAGTTTCTGAGGATAAGGCATCTTGGCTTTATATTCTTCAACCTTAGTTACTGCAGGTTTATTCCCTATAGAGGTGGTTGGAGAAGCCTTCTTAGAGGAGTTACTATCAGCACTTGCAGGTGTCTGATCCCTCATTGGCGTTTGAACGCCAGGATTGGGTGCTGGATGGGCGTTTAACGCCAGCTTCCCACCCTTTTCTGGCATTTGAACGCCAGAACTGGGCAAGGAATGGGCATTCAAGGCCAATTTTTCTCCCTTTTCTGGCGTTTGAATGCCAGAAGTGGGCATCCACTGGGCGTTTGACGCCAATTTTTCACCCTTTTCTGGCATTTGAATGCCAAAATTATTCCTCTCTGGGCTCTTTCTGTCCTCAGAGGGATTTTGGACAGTGGTTTGGTCATCCTCTGTCACTTGTTCCCTTCTTGGCTTTCTACTACTTTGAGCTGAATTATTCAATGTCTTCTCGCTCCTTAGTTGAACAGCTTGACATTCTTCTGTTATCTGTTTAGATACCTGCTGTCTTGTCTGATTCAATTGTGCTTTCATATTCTTGTTAGCATTTTTAGTGTCTTGGAGCATCTCTTTAAATTCTGCTATTTATTTTGTCATAAGGAGCAATTGCTGATCAAGTTCAACGATCTGTTCTTGAAGATTAGGATCAGTAGTTATTGCCCTAGCCTCTTCTTTTATGGAGGACTCACTGCTTGAGTACATATGTTGATTTCTAACAACCGTATCTATGAGTTCTTGAGCCTCTTCAATTATCTTTCTCATGTGTATAGATCCACCAGCCGAGTGATCTAGAGACATTTGAGCTCTTTCTGTAAGTCCATAGTAGAAGATGTCTAACTGTACCCACTCTGAAAACATTTCAGAGGGGCATTTCCTTAGCATCCCTCTGTACCTCTCCCAGGCATTATAAAGGGATTCATGATCCTCTTGTTTAAAGCCTTAGATGTCCAGCCTCAGCTGTGTCATCCTTTTTGGAGGGTAAAATTGATTCAGGAATTTGTCTGATAATTGTCTCCATGTTTTTATGCTTGCTGTGGGTTGATTATTTAACCACCTCTTAGCTTGATCTTTTACAGCAAATGGAAACAGTAATAATCTATAGACATCCTGATCCACTTCTTTATGATGTACTGTATCAGCAATTTGTAAGAACTGTGCCAGAAACTCAGTAGGTTCTTCCTGTGGAAGACCGGAATACTGGTAATTTTGCTGCACCATGATAATGAGCTGAGGATTTAGCTCAAAACCGCTTGCTTTGATGGGAGGTATACATTACAGATGCTACTCCCATATGCAGCTGTAATGGGGTTAGCATATGACCCCAGAGTCCTTCGGGACTGTTCATTTCCACTTATGTCCATGATGGAGAAAAAGAAATTTATATGAATTGCAAATAAATTATATTTTTAAATTTTTTTATTTTATTTAATTAAAAGTAACCGAATAAAATAAAACAAAATAAATGGAAGATAAAATAAAAGTTTCAAAAATCAGAAGAAAATGAAATAAAAGCAAATTGATAACTAAATTAATTAATTAATTAAAAAGATTTTGAAATTAGCAATCAAAAAGATATGATTGAAAATTATTTTGAAAAAGATATGATTGAGAAGATATGATTGTAATTTATAAAAAAATATGATTGAAAAGATATGATTTTGAAAATCTTTGACTAATTTAATGCAAAATTTCGAAATTTATGAGTAAAATAAGGAAAAGATATTTTTTTATTTTTTGAATTTTAATGAGGAAAGAGAAAAACAACAAAATTACACTAAACATAGAAACTTTAGATAAAAACAAAGAGAATAAACAAGAAAATTTTGAATGTCAAGATGAACACCAAGAACACTTTGAAGATCAAGATGAACACCAAGAACAAATTTTTGAAAAATTTTTAAGTAAATAAAAGCACAAGGGACACCAAACTTAAAATTTTTAAAAAATCAAACACAAATTTTCGAAAATTTAAAGGAAAACACAAAGAAGACACCAAACTTAAAATTTTTTAAAGATCAAGAAAGAACTAAGAACATGCAAATTCGAAAAATTGAAAGAAAATAAAAGCATGCAATTGACACCAAACTTAAAATATGAAACTAAACTCAAATAAAAGACTCAAATTTAGTGACTCTAAACCAACAAAAATAAATTATTCCTAATCTAAGCAACAAAATAAACCGTCAGTTGTCCAAACTCGAACAATTCCCGGCAACGGCGCCAAAAACTTGGTGCACGAAATCACAATCACACTTTTGCAATTCCGCACAACTAACTAGCAAGTGCACTGGGTCATCCAAGTAATACCTTACGTGAGTAAGGGGCGATCCCACGGAGATTATCAGCTTGAAGCAAGCTATGGTTATCTTGTAACTCTTAGTCAGGATATCAATAATTCTCAGATTTAATTGTAAAAAGTAAAAGAACATAAGATAAATTCTTGTTTTGCAGTAATGGAGAACAGGTTGAGGTTTTGGAGATGCTCTGTCTTCTGAATCTCTGCTTTCCTACTGTCTTCTTCTTCACACACGCAAGGCTCCTTCCATGGCAAGCTGTATGTTGGTGGATCACCGTTGTCAATGGCTACCATCCGTCCTCTCAGTGAAAATGGTCCAAATGCGCTGTCACCGTACGGCTAATCATCTGTCGATTCTCACTCATATTGGAATAGGATCCATTGATCTTTTTGCGTCTGTCACTACGCCCAGCACTCGTGAGTTTGAAGCTCGTCACAGTCATCCGTTCCCAGATCCTACTTGGAATAACACAGGCAAGGTTTAGACTTTTCGGATCTCAAGAATGGCCGCCAATAATTCTAGCCTATACCACGAAGGTTCTAATCTTAGATTAGAGACCCAGGAGATATGCACTCAAGCTATTACGGATAGAACGGAGGTGGTTGTTAGGCACGCGTTCATAGGTGAGAATAATGATGAGTGTCACGGATCATCACATTCATCAGGTTGAAGTGCGAGTGAATATCTTAGAATAGAAACAAGCGTGATAGAATGGAAAACAGTAGTAATTGTATTAATTCATCGAGACACAACAGAGCTCCTCATCCCCAACCATGGGGTTTAGAGACTCATGCCGTCAGAAATACAATATGAAACATGTAAAGTGTCATGAGATGTGTAAATACAATTGCAAAAGGTCCTATTTATAGAAAACTAGTAGCCTAGGGTTTACAGAAATGAGTAAATGATCCAGAATCCACTTCCGGGCCCACTTGGTGTGTGCTTAGGCTGAGCATTAAAGCTTTCATATGTAGAGACTTTTCTTGGAGTTAAAGGCCAGCTTTTGTGCCAGTTTGGGCGTTTAACTCCAGCTTTTATGCCAATTCTGGCGTTTTGACGCCAGAATTTTTATGCTGATTTGGAACGCCAGTTTGGGCCATCAAATCTAGGGCAAAGTATAGACTATTATATATTGCTGGAAAGCCCAGGATGTCTAATTTTCAACGCAATGGAGATTGCACCAATTGGGCTTCTGTAGCTCCAGAAAATCCACTTTGAGTGTATGGAGGTCAGAATCCAACAGCATCTGCAGTCCTTTTTCAACCTCTGAATCAGATTTTTGCTCAGGTCCCTCAATTTCAGCCAGAAAATAACTGGAATCACAGAAAAATACACAAACTCATAGTAAAGTCCAGAAATGTGATTTTTATTTAAAAACTAATAAAAATATAATAAAAAGTAACTAAAAGATACTAAAAACTAACTAAAAATAATGCCAAAAAGCGTATAAATTATCCGCTCATCAGCAGACGTGGCACGTCAAGCCTGAAGTGTTCACAAATCCATGGGTGTGCCACTTGAATAGCATGGCATAGTACGCTGGTACAATAATACAGAGAAGGGGCTGAAGGTAATTGAAAACTGGGCGTGCCACTTGGTATCGAAGGCGTGGCACGCCAACCTTAGCATTTCACTATGGCGTGCCACTTGAAGACTAAGGCGTGGCACGCCAACTACTGGAACCAAGACAAGATCATGGGCGTGGCACACCAGCCTTTCAGCGTGGCACGCTGGTATAAGTTTCCAGAGAAGATGAAGGAGGCCAATTACATGGGGCGTGCCACTAGGTATCGAAGGCGTGGCACGCCACTCACCATTCTTCACTTAGGTGTGCCGCTTGAGCAACCAGGCGTGGCACGCCAGTGTCATTTAGAGAGCAAAGAAGCATTGGGGCGTGCCACTTGAGTTCGTGGCGTGGCACGCCAAACAGAGGAACCACTCACTCATAAAAGGGGCATGGCACGCCAGACCCTGGGCGTGCCACGCTAGTGCAACTTTCCAGAGAAGCTTAGCCAAGCATAGAGCAAGTGCGTGGCATGCCAGACCCTGGGCGTGGCACGCCAGTTCAAGTTTCCAGAGGCAAAAAAAGGTGGAAAAAGGCAAAGGGCGTGCCACTTGAGTTCGAAGGCGTGGCACGCCAACACAAGATTTCCACTATGGCGTGCCACTTGAGTTCGAAGGCGTGGCACACCAAGGTTGATAGAAATATGAGCATGCCACTTGAAGGATTGGGCGTGGCACGCCAAGCTAAAAATGAAGGACACATGACACGCCAGTAAAGCGCCAGCCAAACGCCAGCTGGGAAGCCACAAGAAAAATGAAGGGCACGTGTTTTCTTTTCCCTCCAAATTGTAATTTTCCTTTTTCACTTTTGTAATTCTTTTATTTTACTAGGAGTAGTATAAATACCCCCAAGGAGTACTGAAGAGGGGGTTAAGCAGTCAGTTTTAGATCCACTTTTACACTTCACTTTTGAGTACTTTTTGAGCTATTAGTAGCTAACTTCCCTCTCATTGAGAAAGGGAGCCTTGTTGTACTTGATGGATTGATAATAGTGAATTTTTTCTTCTCTTCATCTTCTCTTTAATTTGCTAGAAGGAATTTCGTTCTTAATACTTAGCATTCAATTATCTTGGAAAAGAGATTGAATGCAATTGGGTTTCATGGGAACCTTGGGAAAGGAAACATGAAACCATGCTTGAAATCCCTTCTCACACTTGAGTAGAATCTGGGTTTTGGTGTTTGGATATATGACATCTAATCCTCCCTCTACTTGGACCTACAATGGTGTGTGGTATAATCAGGGACCAAGCATATCTCTCTTTATGAGCAATTAGACTAAGGAATTGGCTATTGATCAAGATCTGAGAGATTGAGTCACAAAGGGATTGGGGCTCAATCAATCATGATTGCCAAGAGGTCAATGAGTTGCATGATTGAAGAGGATATAAGCTAGATTTGATCCAAAAAGACAATATCTCCCAATCTCAATGAATTTCCCCATTCTTATCTATCCATTTCTTTACAGCTTAATTTTACATTCAGCAATTCCCCATTCCCATTTACATTCAAGTCATTTATGATTCTGCACTTTACATTCTGCCATTTATATTTCTGCACTTTATTGCTTTTCTTTATATTCTAGTCATTTACATTTATGTCATTTACAATTCTGTACTTTACAATCCTATTGATCCGCTTGACTAATTCATCAATTAATTAAAACTGCTCGAATTTGCCAATCTCTATGGATACGATCCCACTCCACTGTGGGTTATTACTTGACGATAATTTTGGTGCGCTTGCCAAAAGAACTAATTCACCAATTTTGAATGGGGGTGTGAATTAGACTCATCAAACATTAGTGGGGATAAAAAAGGTATTTTGTATTTCTATATTTGGGAATTGAGTGCATACTCATGTATTGATTAAATGTATAGACCTTATGCATTGATGTTCTTGTATGTAGCTTGAAAGAAAGAAAGAAAATGAGAAAAACAAAAGAAAAAATAAATAAATGTGAAAAAGAAAAGAAAAAAATAGAAAAAAAATAGAAAAAGAAAGAAAAAGAAGAAAAACAATAAAAAGGGGACAAAATGCCCTAAAGTGAAGCTCAATAAAATCAATGCATATGTGTTGTGATCAAGGAAAAAAAGCATGAGTATGTGAAAAACTGAAGAATGGGTAGTTAGGTTTGTTTAGAATTGTATAGGTTGCTATATAGGTTAGGTGGGAAGTTTAAGGTAATCAAAGATTCAAATTTCAAGTCCACTTGACCAAATATGCATCCTTACCTTGACCCTAGCCCCATTACAACCTATGAAAAGACCTCATGATGAATGTATGTGATGAGCGGATAATTTATACGCTTTTTGGCATTGTTTTTAGTATGTTTTTAGTAGGATCTAGTTACTTTTAGGGATGTTTTCCTTAGTTTTTATGTTAAATTCACATTTCTGGACTTTACTATGAGTTTGTGTGTTTTTCTGTGATTTCAGGTATTTTCTGACTGAAATTGAGGGACTTGAGCAGAAATCAGATTCAGAGGTTGAAGAAGGACTGCTGATGCTGTTGGATTCTGACCTCCCTGCACTCAAAGTGGATTTTCTGGAGCTACAGAACTCAAAATGGCGCGCTTCCAATTGCGTTGGAAGGTAGACATCCAGGGCTTTCCAGCCATATATAATAGTCTATACTTTGGCCAAAAATAGACGACGTAAACTGGCGTTCAACGCCAGCTTTCTACCCAAATCTGGCGTCCAGCGCCAGAAAAGGAGCCAAAACCAGAGTTGAACGCCCAAACTGGCACAAAAGCTGGCGTTCAACTCCACAAATGGCCTCTGCACGTGCAAAACTCAGGCTCAGCCCAAACACACACCAAGTGGGCCCCGGAAGTGGATTTATGCATCAATTACTTACTCATGTAAACCCTAGTAGCTAGTTTATTATAAATAGGACCTTTTACTAGTCTTTTTGAAAATCTTTGGATTACCTTATGATCCTTTGATCACGTTTTAGGGGGCTGGCCATCTCGGCCATGCCTGGACCTTCACTTATGTAATTTTAACAGTAGAGTTTCTACACTCCATAGATTAAGGTGTGGAGCTCTGCTGTTCCTCAAAGATTAATGCAAGTACTACTGTTTTCTATTCAATTCATCTTATTTCGCTTCTAAGATATCCATTCGCACCCAAGAACGTGATGAAGGTGATGATTATGTGTGACGCTCATCACCATCTCCCCTATGAACACGTGCCTGACAAACACTTCCGTTCTACATGAAATAAGCTAGAATGAATATCTCTTAGATCTCTTAATCAGAATCTTCGTGGCGTACGCTAGAATGATGGCGGCATTCAAGAGAATCCGGAAAGTCTAAACCTTGTCTGTGGTATTCCGAGTAGGATTCAATGATTGAATGACTGTGACGAGCTTCAAACTCGCGAGTGCTGGGCGTTAGTGACAGACGCAAAAGGAGGGTGAATCCTATTCCAGCATGATCGGGAACCGACAGATGAATAGCCGTGCCGTGACAGGGTGCGTGAGCATATTATTCACTGAGAGGAGGGGATGTAGCCACTAACAACGGTGATGCCCTTGCATAAAGCCAGCCATGGAAAGGAGTAAGACTGATTGGATGAAGATAGCAGGAAAGCAGAGGTTCAGAGGAACGAAAGTATCTCCATTCGCTTATCTGAAATTCCTACCAATGATTTACATAAGTAACTCTATCCTTCTTTTATTACTTATTTTCGAAAACACCATTATCCATTTATATCATCCTAACTGAGATTTGCAAGGTGACCATAGCTTGCTTCATACCAACAATCTCCGTGGGATTCGACCCTTACTCACGTAAGGTATTACTTGGACGACCCAGTGCACTTGCTGGTTAGTTGTATCGAAGTTGTGACAATCATGAATTAAGATCAGAGCACCAAACTTTGGAGCCATTACCAGGATTTGTTCGAGCCTGGAGATCACAATTTCGTGCACCAAGTTTTTGGTGCCGTTGCCGGGGATTGTTTGAGTTTGGACAACTGATGGCTCATCTTGTTGCTCAGATTAGGTAATTTTCTTTTCGTTTTGTTTTCAAAAAAAAAAAATCTTTCAAAAATATTTTCAAAAATCTCTCATATGTTTTCGAAAAAAAAAAAAAATTTCTCTTTTGTTTTCGAAAAAAATAAAAATGTTTTCAAAAATTTATTCAAAATTTTTAAGAATGAATTCTAGTGTTTCATGAAGCATGTGAAGCCTGGCTGGCTGTAAAGCCATGTCTAAATTCATTTGGACTGAGGCTTGCAATTTGTTATCAAGAGCAAATTAGTTGTTGCTCATCCACCTGCTGCTGATCCATGATCACCTGCTGAAGCTTGGTTGGCCATTGGCCATGTCAAGTGTTTTGGACTGGAGCTTTCTTTGAAAGCTTGGCTGGCTAGTGAGCCATGTCTAATTCCTGGACTGAAGCTTTAGACTAACATGGCAAGATTCCTGGAATTCATATTAAAAATTTTTGGAATCCTCATTTTTCCTTTTAATATGCAAAAAATATAAAAGAAAAAATCCAAAAAAAATATTAGAAAATCAAAAAAATCAAAAATATTTTTGTGTTTCTTGTTTGAGTCTTGAGTCATGTTATAAGTTGGTGTCAATTGCATATGCATCTTGCATTTTTTCGAAAATATCATGCATTCATAGTGTTCTTCATGATCTTCAAGTTGTTCTTGGTAAGTCTTCTTGTTTGATCTTGATGATTTTTTGTTTTGTGTCTTTTCATGTTTATCATATGCATTCTTGAATTCTTAGTGCCTAAGCATTAAAGAATTCTAAGTTTGGTGTCTTGCATGTTTTCTTTGCATTAAAAATTTTTCAAAAATATGTTCTTGATGTTCATCATGACATTCATAGTGTTCTTGGTGTTCATCTTGACATTCATAGCATTCTTGCATGCATTCATTGTTTTGATCTAAAAATTTCATGCATTGCATCATTTTTCTTGTTTTTCTCTCTCATCATAAAAATTCAAAGATCAAAAAAATATCTTTCCCTTTTTCTCTCATCAAATTCGAAAATTTGGATTGACTTTTTCAAAAAATTTTTAAAATCAAATTGTTTCTCATAAGTCAAATCAAATTTTCAATTTGAAAATCTTATCTTTTTCAAAATCTTTTTCAAAAATCAAATCTTTTTCAAAATTAGTTTCTAAAATATCTTCTTATCTTATCTTTTTCAAAAATATCTTTTCAAAATATCTTTTCTAACTTCCTAACTTCTTATCTTTTCAAAAATTGTTACAACTAACTAACTAACTTTTTGTTTGTTTCTTAACTTTTTCAAAACTACCTAACTAACTCTCTCTCTCTCAAATTTTCGAAAATATCTTCCCTCTTTTTCAAAAATTTCTTTTTTATTAACTAATTATTTTTATTTTTAAATTTTAAAAATTTTTCGAAAATTTCTAACATTTTTCAAAAACCATTTTTCAAAAAACACTAACTCTTTTTCAAAATAATTTTCGAAAATTATACCTCCCCCATCCTATTCTATTTATTCATTCATATCCTAACATCTCATCTCACATCTCTTCCATCCGTACAGTTGTGTTTCTTCCTTTACATCACATTCTTTATCTCCCCCTCTTTTCTTCCACTCACAAAGGATCCCTATACTGAAGAGAAAATTAAGAGAAGCTAAAATACAATAATCCAGAGATAACCTTTCAGAAATTTTCGAACAGGAAGAGAAGATGGCAGCCGAAAATAATAATAATGTAAGGAAGATGCTTGGTGACTTTACTGCACCTAATTCCAATTTACATGGAAGAAGCATCTCCATTCCTGCCATTGGAGCAAACAACTTTGAGCTGAAACCTCAATTAGTTTCTCTGATGCAGCAGAACTGCAAGTTTCATGGACTTCCATCTGAAGATCCTTTTCAGTTCTTAACTGAATTCTTGTAGATATGTGATACTGTTAAGACTAATGGAGTAGATCCTGAAGTCTACAGGCTCATGCTTTTCCCTTTTGCTGTAAGAGACAGAGCTAGATTGTGGTTGGATTCTCAACCCAAAGACAGCCTGAACTCTTGGGATAAGCTGGTCACGGCTTTCTTAGCCAAGTACTTTCCCCCTCAAAAGCTGAGCAAGCTTAGAGCTGATGTTCAAACCTTCAGACAGAAAGAAGGTGAATCCCTCTATGAAGCTTGGGAAAGATACAAACAGTTGATCAAAAAGTGTCCTTCTGACATGCTTTCAGAATGGACCATCCTGGATATATTCTATGATGGTTTATCTGAGCTATCAAAGATGTCACTGGACACTTCTGCAGGTGGATCCATTCACCTAAAGAAAACGCCTGCAGAAGCTCAAGAACTCATTGACATGGTTGCTAATAACCAGTTCATGTACACTTCTGAAAGGAATCCTGTGAGTAATGGGACGCCTATGAAGAAGAGAGCTCTTGAGGTTGATACTCTGAATGCCATATTGGCTCAGAATAAAATATTGACTCAGCAAGTCAATATGATTTCTCAGAGTATGCATGGAATGCAAGCTGCATCCAACAGTACTCAAGAGGCATCTTCTGAAGAAGAAGCCTATGATCCTGAGAACCCTGCAATAGCAGAGGTGAATTACTTAGGTGAACCTTATGGAAACACCTATAACTCAACATGGAGAAATCATCCAAATTTCTCATGGAAGGATCAAAAGCCCCAACAAGGCTTTAATAATGGTGGAAGAAACAGGTTTAGCAATAGCAAGCCTTTTCCATCATCAACTCAGCAACAGACAGAGAACTCTGAACAAAATGCTTCTAATTTAGCAAATCTAGTCTCTGATCTATCTAAGGCCACTGTAAGTTTCATGAATGAAACAAGGTCTTCCATTAGAAATCTGGAAGCACAAGGGGGCCAGCTGAGTAAAAGGATCACTGAAATCCCTCCTAGTACTCTCCCAAGCAATACAGAAGAGAACCCAAAAGGAGAGTGCAAGGCCATTGACATAAGCGCCATGGCCGAACTTGTGAGGAGAGGAGAGGACGTGAATCCCAAGGAGGAAGACCTCCTGGGACGTCCAGTGATCAATAAGGAGCTTCCCTCTGAGGAACCAAGGGACTCTGAGGCTCATCTAGAGACCATAGAGATTCCATTGAACCTCCTTATACCCTTCATGAGCTCTGATGAGTATTCCTCTTCTGAAGAGAATGAGGATGTTACTGAAGAGCAAACTGCCAAGTTTCTTGGTGCAATCATGAAGCTGAATGCCAAATTATTTGGCATTGATACTGGGGAAGTTGAACCTCCCTTGTTCATCAATGAACTAAGTGATCTGGATCAACTGACATTGCCTCAGAAGAGACAGGATCCTGGAAAGTTCATAATACCATGGACCATAGGCACCATGATCTTTAAGGCTCTGTGTGACCTTGGTTCAGGAATAAACCTCATGCCCCTCTCTGTAATAGAGAAACTGGGAATCTATGGGGTGCAAGCTGCTAAAATCTCACTAGAGATGGCAGACAGCTCAAGAAAACAGGCTTATGGACAAGTAGAAGATGTATTAGTAAAGGTTGAGGGCCTTTACATACCTACTTATTTCATAGTCCTGGATACTGGAAAGGAAGAGGATGAATCCATCATCCTAGGAAGACCTTTCCTGGCCACAGCAAGAGCTGTGATTGATGTTGACAGAGGTGAAATAGTCCTTCAATGGAATGAGAACTCCCTTGTATTCAAAACTCAAGGATCTCCCTCTGCAACCATGGAGAGGAAGCTTGAAAAGCTTCTCTCAAAGCAGAGTCAACCAGAGCCCCCACAGTCAAACTCTAAGTTTGGTGTTGGGAGGCCACAACCAAACTCTAAGTTTAGTGTTGAACTCCCATATCCAAACTCTAAGTTTGGTGTTGGAGAGTTTCAACAAAGCTCTGCACATCTGTGAGGCTCCATGAGAGCCCACTGTCAAGCTATTGACATTAAAGAAGCGCTTGTTGGGAGGCAACCCAATGTTTATCTAATTCTTATTTTTATTGTTTTTCGTGTTTTCTTAGGTTCATGATCATGTGGAGTCACAAAATAAATAGAAAAATTAAAAACAGAATCAAAAATAGCAGAAGAAAAATCACACACTGGAAGAGCATCTGTCTGGCGTTCAGCGCTAGAACAGAGCATGGTTCTGGCACTGAACGCCCAAAATGGGCAGCTTCCGGGCGCTGAACGCCAGAACAGGCATGGTTCTGGCGTTCAACGCCAGAAATGGCACACAGATGGGCGTTGAACGCCCAAAATGGCCACCAACCTGGCGCTGAACGCCCAGAGTTGGATACAAAGGCATTTTTTACATGCCTAAGGGGTGCAGGGATGTAATTCCTTGAACACCTTAGGATCTGTGGACCCCACAGGATCCCCACCTACCTCCACTCACTTCTTCTCACCACTCTCTTTCACACAACCCCATAAACACTCTTTCCCAAAAACCCTTCACCAATCACCTCAAACTCTCTTCCCCATCACCTCTTCACCACTCACATCCATCCACTCTTCCCCATGAACCTACCTCTTAAACTCCACCTACCTTCAAAATTCAAAACCAATTTCCCACCCAAACCCACCCATATGGCCGAACCATAACCCCCCTCCATTCCCTATATAAAGTCCTCCACTCTTCTTCAAATTCACACAACACAACCCCTCTATACCCTTCTTGGCCGAACCACATCACCCTCTCCCTCTCCTCCATTTCTTCTTCTTCATCATCTATTCTTTTGTTTATTGCTCGAGGGCGAGCAATATTCTAAGTTTGGTGTGGTAAAAGCATAGCTTTGTTGTTTTTCCATTACCATTGATGGCATCTAATACCGGAGAATCCTCTAGAAGAGGGAAAGGGAAGACAAAAGCTTCCACATCCGAGTCATGGGAGATGGAAAGATTCATCTCCAAAGCCCATCAAGACCACTTCTATGATGTTGTGGCCAAGAAGAAGGTGATCCCTGAGGTCCCTTTCAAACTCAAAAGAAATGAGTATCCGGAGATCCGACATGAAATTCAAAGAAGAGGTTGGGAAGTTCTAACAAATCCCATCCAACAAGTCGGCATCCTAATGGTTCAAGAGTTCTAT
Organism: Arachis ipaensis; assembly: GCF_059453495.1. Classification (NCBI taxonomy): domain Eukaryota; kingdom Viridiplantae; phylum Streptophyta; class Magnoliopsida; order Fabales; family Fabaceae; genus Arachis; species Arachis ipaensis. The sequence goes on along the minus strand of NC_142441.1, from coordinate 91,746,061 downwards.
GCCAATGCATGGATCACCAAGAACCATGATCAAAGTAAGAACCCGGATCCAAAGAACTATGTTACAATGGTTCGGGGGAAATACTTAGATTTTAGTCCGGAAAATGTGAAGTTGGCGTTCAACTTGCCATACATGGAAGAGAACGCACGCCCCTACACAAGGAGAGTCAACTTTGATCAAAGGTTGGACCAAGTCCTTATGGACATATGTGTAGAAGGAGCTCAATGGAAGATTGACTCCAAAGGCAAGCCGGTTCAACTAAGAAGATTGGACCTCAAGCCTATAGCTAGAGGATGGTTGGAGTTTATTCAATGCTCAATCATTCCCACTAGCAACCGGTCTGAAGTTACTATAGACCGGGCCATCATGATCCATAGCATCATGATTGGAGAAGAGGTGGAAGTTCATGAGATTATACCTCAAGAACTCTACAAGGTGGCTGACAAGTCCTCCACCATGGCAAGGTTAGCCTTTCCTCACCTCAAACGCCACCTATGCAATTCAGCGGGGATTGACATAGAGGGAGATATCCTCATCAAAGAGGACAAGCCCATCACTAAGAAAAAGATGGAGCAAGCAAGAGAGCCCAGTCATGGAGCTCAAGAGGCGCAAGAAGCTCATCACCATGAGATTCCGGAAATGCCTCAAATGCACTTTCCTCCACAAAACTATTGGGAGCAAATCAACACCTCCCTAGGAGAATTGAGTTCCAATATGGGACAACTAAGGGTGGAACATCAAGAGCACTCCATCATGCTTCATGAAATAAGAGAAGATCAAAAAGCAATGAGGGAGGAGCAACAAAGACAAGGAAGAGACATAGAAGAGCTCAAGGACATCATTGGTTCCTCAAGAAGGAAACGCCACCATCACTAAGGTGGATTCATTCCTTGTTTTTGCTTTCTCTGTTTTTCGTTTTCTATGTTATGTGCTTATCTATGTTTGTGCCTTCATTACATGATCATTAGTAGTTAGTAACTTTGTCTTAAAGATATGAATGTCCTATGAATCCATCACCTCTCTTAAATGAAAAATGTTTTAATTCAAAAGAACAAGAAGTACATGAGTTTCGAATTTATCCTTGAACTTAGTTTAATTATATTGATGTGGTGACAATGCTTCTTGTTTTCTGAATGTATGCTTGAACAGTGCATATGTCTTTTGAAGTTGTTGTTTAAGAATGTTAAATATGTTGGCTCTTGAAAGAATTATGACTAGGAGACATGTTATTTGATAATCTGAAAAATCATAAAAATGATTCTTGAAGCAAGAAAAAGCAGCAAAGAACAAAGCTTGCAGAAAAAAAAAAGGGCGAAAAAAAAAATAGAAAAAAAATAGAAAAAAAAAAGAAAAAGCAAGCAGAAAAAGCCAATAACCCTTAAAACCAAAAGGCAAGGGAAAATAAAAAGGATCCCAAGGCTTTGAGCATCAGTGGATAGGAGGGCCTAAAGGAATAAAATCCTGGTCTAAGCGGCTAAACCAAGTTGTCCCTAACCATGTGCTTGTGGCGTGTAGGTGTCAAGTGAAAACTTGAGACTGAGCGGTTAAAGTCAAGGTCCAAAGCAAAAAAAGAGTGTGCTTAATAACCCTGGACACCTCTAATTGGGGACTTTAGCAAAGCTGAGTCACAATCTGAAAAGGTTCACCCAATTATGTGTCTGTGGCATTTATGTATCCGGTGGTAATACTGGAAAACAAAGTGCTTAGGGCCACGGCCAAGACTCATAAGGAAGCTGTGTTCAAGAATCATCATACTGAACTAGGAGAATCAATAACACTATCTGAACTCTGAGTTCCTATAGATGCCAATCATTCTGAACCTCAATGGATAAAGTGAGATGCCAAAACTATTTAAGAGGCAAAAAGCTATAAGTCCCGCTCATATGATTAAAGCTCTGTTTCATTGATAGTTTGGAATTTATAGTATATTCTCTTCTTTTTATCCTGTTTGATTTTCAGTTGCTTGGGGACAAGCAACAATTTAAGTTTGGTGTTGTGATGAGCGGATAATTTATACGCTTTTTGGCATTGTTTTTAGTATGTTTTTAGTAGGATCTAGTTACTTTTAGGGATGTTTTCCATAGTTTTTATGTTAAATTCACATTTCTGGACTTTACTATGAGTTTGTGTGTTTTTCTGTGATTTCAGGTATTTTCTGGCTGAAATTGAGGGACTTGAGCAGAAATCAGATTCAGAGGTTGAAGAAGGACTGCTGATGCTGTTGGATTCTGACCTCCCTGCACTCAAAGTGGATTTTCTGGAGCTACAGAACTCGAAACGGAGCGCTTCCAATTGCGTTGGAAAGTAGACATCCAGAGCTTTCCCGCAATATATAATAGTCTATACTTTGGCCAAGAATAGACGACGTAAACTGGCGTTCAACGCCAGCTTTCTACCCAAATCTGGCGTCCAGCGCCAGAAAAGGAGCCAAAACCAGAGTTGAACGCCCAAACTGGCACAAAAGCTGGCGTTCAACTCCACAAATGGCCTCTGCACGTGCAACACTTAGGCTCAGCCCAAACACACACCAAGTGGGCCCCGAAAGTGGATTTATGCATCAATTACTTACTCATGTAAACCCTAGTAGCTAGTTTATTATAAATAGGACCTTTTACTAGTCTTTTTGAAAATCTTTGGATTACCTTATGATCCTTTGATCACGTTTTAGGGGGCTGGCCATCTCGGCCATGCCTGGACTTCACTTATGTAATTTTAACGGTAGAGTTTCTACACTCCATAGATTAAGGTGTGGAGCTCTGCTGTTCCTCAAAGATTAATGCAAGTACTACTGTTTTCTATTCAATTCATCTTATTTCGCTTCTAAGATATCCATTCGCACCCAAGAACGTGATGAAGGTGATGATTATGTGTGACGCTCATCACCATCTCCCCTATGAACATGTGCCTGACAAACACTTCCGTTCTACATGAAATAAGCTAGAATGAATATCTCTTAGATCTCTTAATCAGAATCTTCGTGGCGTACGCTAGAATGATGGCGGCATTCAAGAGAATCCGGAAAGTCTAAACCTTGTCTGTGGTATTCCGAGTAGGATTCAATGATTGAATGACTGTGACGAGCTTCAAACTTGCGAGTGCTGGGCGTTAGTGACAGACTCAAAAGGAGGGTGAATCCTATTCCAGCATGATCGGGAACCGACAGATGAATAGCCGTGCCGTGACAGGGTGCGTGAGCATATTATTCACTGAGAGGAGGGGATGTAGCCACTGACAACGGTGATGCCCTTGCATAAAGCCAGCCATGGAAAGGAGTAAGACTGATTGGATGAAGATAGCAGGAAAGCAGAGGTTCAGAGGAACGAAAGTATCTCCATTCGCTTATCTGAAATTCCTACCAATGATTTACATAAGTACCTCTATCCTTCTTTTATTACTTATTTTCGAAAACACCATTATCCATTTATATCTTCCTAACTGAGATTTGCAAGGTGACCATAGCTTGCTTCATACCAACAATCTCCGTGGGATTCGACCCTTAATCACGTAAGGTATTACTTGGACGACCCAGTGCACTTGCTGGTTAGTTGTATCGAAGTTGTGACAATCATGAATTAAGATCAGAGCACCAAACTTTGGAGCCATTACCAGGATTTGTTCGAGCCTGGAGATCACAATTTCGTGCACCAGTATGCATGCATTGAATAAATGTTGATTGTTAGATGAAAAATAAATCTTAAAAAGCATGATTAGGGGAGAATTGATAGAATCGACCCTATACACTTCAGCGGCTAGAGTGCAAACACTTCCGGTGAGGGTTCGGCACTCAATTCCTTGATTCCCGGCTTTCATGAGCATTCTTCTTGCAAGTCTACTTGAACTTCATTTTTATAATTGAATTGGTAGGATTCATGAGTCGTCATATGACCTTAGTCCTACCCGTTTATACATGCTCTTAGAGGATTGATTTATTTTTAACCAGGTAGGTAGAATCATTTTGCATTTAGTTGCATTCATATAGATAGATGCATTTATGTTATTTGCATTGAATAAATGTCCATACCCCTTCTCTTATCCTTCTTGGTTTAGCATGAGGACATGCTATGGTTTAAGTGTGGGGAGGTTGATAAACCCTATTTTTAGGGTTTATCTTGTGTTGAATTTAGAGGGTTTTGTCAACTTTTCTCCCATGTATCCAATGAAATAGCATGGTTTTTTAAATTCTCCTTTAATTGTGCTTAAGACTGAAAACATGCTTTTTAGGTCTTAAAATAGCTAAATTTAATTCACCTTGATTCTATTAGATACCTTGATATGTTTGTTAAGTGATTTTAGATTTAGGAGGCAATGATTGGATTAAGGGAATGAAGAAAAAGCATGTAGAAATAGAGAACTCATGAAGAAATGAAGGAATCGCAAAGCTATCAAGCCCGACCTCTTTGAACTTAATCGATCATAACATGAGCTAAAGAGGTCCAAATGATGCGATTTCAGTTGCATTGGAAAGCTAACATCTGAGGCTTCAAAATGATATAAAATTTGCTATAGTTGCATCGCGTTTTAGGACGTGCATGTGCACTGTACGCGTACGCGCCGATGTTGCACGTGACTCACTAAAGTGTAACTCGTGGCTAGCAATTTCTGAAGCATTTTGGGCCTAATCCAACTCATTTTTGATGCTATTTAACCCAAGGATTGAAGAGGGATGACATACTTAGACACTTAGTTAGTTTTAGTTTAGTTTTATCAAGCTTTTAGTTAGTTTCTAAAGAGAGAAGCTCTCTCTTCTCTCTAGAATTAGGAGTAGGTTAGATCTAGATTAGAATCCTTAGATCTAGGCTAATTTCATGCTTTGATTTACTTTTCCTTTATCAATTCTTGTTCCTCTATTTCTCCTCTCTCTAGTTTTGTATTTTAATTCTTGTAATTCTCTACTTTTATGTTGATGCACTTTTGTTTCCTCTGTTTTTCTTTTAATGCAAATTATGTTTTAATGTTTTTTTATTGTTCGTTTGATTTGTTGTTGTTTAATTCCTAGCAATTGAGTAGTGTAGATTTACTTTCCTTGCAATTTTACTATGCTTTCCTTTTATGCTCTCCGAGTGTTTGATAAAATGCTTGGAAAGGTGTTAGAGTAGAATTTTATGCTCTTGGCTTGGGAAGGTAACTTAGAAACTCTTGAGTTACTAATGTCCAAGTAATTGATGATTGGGAGCCATTGACTCTAGTTCTCATTAATTCAATTAGTGGAGAGCTAGGACTTATGAACTTAGATTGATATAGCACATTTAAGTTTCCTTTACTAGTTAGAGGATGATTTAATGGGATTGATCCTTGCCAATTCTCATGTTGTGGTTAGTGATAGGGATAGAGATCCTTGACCACCAACCCTTGCCAAGACCTTTTTAGCTATTAGTTTACTTCCTTGCCATTTATCTTTCATGTCGCTTATCAAAACCCCAAACATAACTCATAACCAATAACAAGAACACCTTATTGCAATTCCTAGGGAGAACGACCTGAGGTTCCAATACTTCGATTATTAATTTTAGGGGTTTGTTTTAGTGACAAACAATCTTTTGTATGAAAGGATTATTTGATGGTTTAGAAACTATACTTGCAACGAGATTTCATTTGTGAATTCTAGACCCTCAAAAATCCGTTCATCTGTGTGCATGATACATTGCATAAAAAAATAAGTGGCACACCAAACTTAGTGTGACACTTTCACTTGAAATTGATGCAAGTATCCAGTATGGATTGGGAACAAATTTTTTTTTTGCATAGCAACACCAAACTTAGAATGCCACCATATGTCAATTTATTTGAACTAAAACTAAACAACGGGAACTGTTATATGTTAAATACAATCACCAAGCAAAGAATTTATCATGAATAGGGAATTCTTGATGAAGTATTAACAAAAACAGTTAATAAAAGAAAGCATTAAAAACAGGGAAATGACTAAAACAAAGAGAAAAATAAAATTGTCTAACTAAAAGAAAGATAACACTGCAAAGGCATTATGATTATGCAGACAAGTGGTGTTGCTGAATAAATTGCATAGAAAATAAGTGGCACACCAAACTTAGAATCTTAGTGTGACAATTTTATTTTTGATTTGATGCAATCATCTAGAAGGATTGAAAATAAATTGTTGCAGGGTAACAACAAACTTAGAATGTAATCATATGCCAATTTATTGAAATTGAACAAAGCAGATAGAGAAAGTAAACAAAGCAAAGAAATGAAATGTTACCTACGGTTGGGTTGCCTCCCAACAAGCACTCTTTTAGTGTCATTAGCTTGACATGTTGTTCTTCACTTTCTTCCTCTTCTTCCAGTTTGTTAAGAGGAATGACCTCAAGGGGGGAGAAGATTCAGCTATTGTCCCCTGTTTTGGTCTATCCTCAGCAAGCTTCCTTTTGTAAGTTGCTTGTTTGAGATTGCTTGCTGGATCAGGGGTAGGATTGTTTGCAGTTGACCTTTTCTTGAATGTTGTCATTGGTATCTTGGTCACAATCCTCTTCTCAGTGCTCTTGTTAGTTGCCTTCACTCCTTGGATATCAAGACATGGTTGCTGTGTGATTATTGGAGCTTTATCTTCATCAAAAGCCCTTTGAATTGGTGGTTCAATGAGCCCTTCTTCTATGCAGCTTTCTGCCTCACTTGAGTATGAATTCTCTTGATTGACTTCCTCAATTTCTTGCTCTTCCACTTCCTCATTTGCACTCAACATTTGATGTAATAGCAATTTCATGGAGGAGGTTTGTTGTTCTTCCCAATGTTTCTTCATCTCCTCTTTACATCTTTCAATCACAGATTCAAGTGTTGAGAGTTTTTAGTTCATAAAAGTTTGTGGGGGTTGTGAGTTTTCATGTTCCCTTGTCATCTCAAGTGGCTCATGTAGATGTGCAGTTTCAGGTTCAAATGCCTCCACCACCTCAGTCTTCATCGAAATTTTGCTTGACACATATGCCTTTTCTTCTTGCTCTTCTACTTCCTCCTTTACATCAACCAATTGGTCTTCATCTTCCTTACTTAGCAGTTCTACGTTTCTCCTCATTTGCTCTAAGTACCCATCCATCTTCTTGAAGAGGGTCTCTTGCTCTTTCCAGGATTGTTCTTGCCTTTCCAATAATTCTCTGGACTTTTGAAGGGGATCCTCAGCTACTAGCTCAAAAGATGAAGGTTGAGAGAAATTTTGTGGATATAGATGTGTTGTGGTGAGGTTATTTTGAGTGGTATGGAATGAATCTTGTGAGTTGTGAAATAAATTTTGTGAAAGTTGAAATGAGTCTTCTGTGTAGTGAAATGAATCTTGTGGTTGGTGAGATGAGTTGTATGGATCTTGAGGGAGGCTTTGTATTGAGGCAAAATCAAGTGATGAAAAATTTTCAAGTGGAAAACTGGGAGGTGAGGTTGGACAATTTAGCATGAATGAATTGAAGGTTTGCTCAAGTGATGATGGCTCTTGATTAATGGAGTATGACACATTGGGTGCTCTCTAATTTTGATCCTCCCAAGCACAACTTGAGGAAGTGTTGAATTCATCACAGTATGGATCATCTTGTGGCATTGGGGGACAATCTTGCATGAACTTATTGAAAGCACACTCCAGTGATGATGTTTCTTGATGAGTGGAGTATAAACTATTGAATGCTGTTTGGTTTTGATCCTCCCACCCACAACTTGAGTGTTTGTTGAATTCATCATAGTGTGGATTATGTTGTGGCATAGAGGAACAATCTTCCATGTATGTACTGACAACATAATCAAGTGATAATGTCTTTGAGTGATTAGAATGTGAATCATTGCAATTCCCTTCCTAGCCATAATTTATGTCAGTGTCATAACAATATGAGTCACTTTGTGGATCTGGGAAATAGTTCATTTCATTTGATTGTTCATACTCCCTCATTCCTTGTTGATACTCCCAGCCACCATTAGGATAATGAATTGAATCATATTGTGGTGGTGGGTAATATCCCATATGTTTCTCTTGCTCATCTTGTGGCTTTGAAGCATACCTCCTGTTCCGAGGGTTAACTGAAACTGGAGGTCGATCTCGGATGAGATCTTCTGTACTGGTCGGAGATGACGTGTTCGGCTGGCTGATGACGGCCGGAGCTGTTGTGTCCGACTTGCTGCACTGCTGATCCTTGGCCACCGGAGGGTGGGGGGTACCTGCAAGAGACTCCGATGCTTAAGTTAGCATGGGTATTAAACAGGTTTATTGTAGAATCAGAGTATGAGTTATACTGGGTGCTCCAGTGTATTTATAATGGTGAGAAGTGACCTTCTTAGATAAGATAAGTTAGTTATCTTATCTTATCTTATCTTATCTTTGGGCGAGGTCAGCTTATCTTCAACGGAACCGCCTTTATCTCTATAGGCTGGGATTGCCTTTGGATCCTGGGTCGTGTTCCTCTATTTGGGCCCTTTTATTTGGCTTTGCTGTCGATTTGGCCGAGTTCTTCGTAAAGAAGTCGGTCCGCTTGACCTGAACAGGTCGGTCGCTTCGCTACTGAACATCCCGGTTCGGACAGCTCGACCCAGGGTATGAACAGTGCCCCTGCTTGAGCTCGGTCTTCTTTTTGAGGCCGAGTTCTTGACTTCAGTCCTTCTTTAGTGAAGCTGAACTCAAGCATTTTTTCGACTCCTTTGTAGAAGCTTTTTTGAATGTAGAACATTTTTTCCTCTAAAAGCGCGCGCTTTTATTTCGGCGCTTTGGGAACGTGCGTGGTTTTAATGCCTTCATTTAATTTTAACATTAATTGCCCCGTTTCCCTTTTGGTTCTTTTTGATTTTGAAAAACCCAGAAATGGTTTCTCTCCCTCGCCCTTTTCGTAACTTCTTTGCACTTATTCCTTTATTCTCTGCTTTTCACCCTTGTTTCAATTTTTCTTGCGTTGCGGTGTCTGAAGCTTCTGTTTTCTCCTAGAGTTTTGTGTTTCTCTCTGTGATACTACTTTTGTTCGTACTTTCTGCTCGTGAGGGGGCGATTCCAGATTTCGTCTTTTTATTCTCAATTTTCTTGAAGCTTGCGGCTTTTTCCAGGTTGGTGCTAGCTTTCTTGTTTCTTTTATGGCTTCGTCTTTAGTTTTGATTTTGCATGTTTGAAAGTTTGAATCTTTTTCTTGGTCTTGTATTTGCTTGTCACTTATAATGCCTTCTCTTGGTATTTTCGTCGAGGCTTTCTAGGATTTTGTTGCTTCCGGTTGTTTCCTGTCTGGTACCGATAGAAAGTCTGCCTTTTCCTTGCTTTGTTTGGAGATTTCTTTTTCGTCCAATTCTGAAAAAGTTTGCACCTTTGATGATTTCCTCTTGGCGTTCTTTGATTTTGGAAATGCTTTTTGCTTGGTAAACTGTAATTTCTATGTTTTACTGTGATGAAAAAATGTTTGCTGTTTGAATGCTTTCTGAGAGATGCTGGGATGCGAGCTGTAGATTTTTCCTGAAAACCTTGCCTGATTATTGCCTCCAAAGGATGCCCCAGGACTTTGGTTTGGGTCTTGGGGTTTTCCTTTTTCTGCGTGTTCGTCTGTATCGTGTTTGAGTTGTTTTCTCCCTTGTCCGAGAGTAATCCCATCTTTTTTCTTACTTGTAGGATTAGTTGGCCTCATGTCTTCTCGCAATAACATTGTAGAGATGTCTTCCAGAGTTCCCGAGGGGATGTCCGATTGGCTGGACTCCCTTGTCTTGTTGTGTGTTTCCATTGTGGATGCTGAATTTTGCACAGAGCTGAGGAAGGGCCATAGGATTTGTGGTTGTAGTGCCCGCGAAGGGGATTATGAGCTTGTTTCTCCTGATTCCGATGAGAGAGTTTGTTTTCCGACCTCCGTCGAGGGGGAGCGTCCTTCCTTCTATGCTTATGAATACTTCTTCAGTCAATTAAACGTTACTTTCCCTTTTACTACTGTTGAAACTGACTTGTTGTGGTCCTGTAATATTGCTCCGTCCCAGCTTCATCCAAACTCCTGGGGTTTTATCAAAATATTTCAACTTCTTTTTCAGGAGTTGGACATAACACCTTCTGAAACTCTTTTCCTTTATCTTTTTGTCTCGGCTAAACCAGGAGGTTCCTCCAAAGAGAAAGCTTCCTGGGTTTCTTTCAGGTCGGCCCAGGGGCATAAAGTTTTTTCCATGTATGATGAGTCATTTAAAGATTTTAAGAACTACTTCTTCCGGGTCCGTGCCATTGAGGGGGTTCGCCCCTTTTTTCTTGATGAAAATGATGAACCTGCTTTTCCTCTGGAGTGGCAAAAGAATGTAACAGGGCCACGTTATACGTGGGAAATGCTTAGTGAGGTTGAACAGGCCTTTGTGGTCGTTCTTGAAGATTTGTGGGGGAAGCCACCCCACCTGGACACGAAGAGATTTTTGAGTGATCCATTGTTGGTTCGGGCTGCTTTGGGTACTGCCTGATTTATTTTTATACTTGCTCCCGGGCTGTGTTTCTCCTGTGTTGTAACTTGTCTTTGTTTTTTCTCTTTTTCAGAGATGTCAAAGAATAACGATTCTATGAGGGCCTATAAGAAGGCGAAGAAGGCGACCGCAGCACTAAACCTCTCGGCCAAAGCGGCTGGAGAGGGATCTTCACAGCCTCTGGTTAAACCTCCTATACCGAGTTCTCCCGGACCGAGGAGAGCAATTCCTACTCCTCGGGTCCGTCAGGTTGATCCTCCACAATCTTCCGTTGCGGCTTCTGGTCCCCCTCCTAGTAAGAAGCAAAGAACAGCTGAACCTTTCAACCTTGACGCTCCTGACTTTGATGCAGTTGAGTTTGTAGATCAACAAGTTGGCCCTTATGGTGTTCTTCCTATGGACGACGTGTCGATTCTTCATCATTTTGATTATATCACCCGGAGTGGCATCAAGTTGGCACACATGGGGTGGCCCTATATCGGACTGCTCAAAGTCTTCCTCTCCATGCCACTAAAGCTTTTATGGAGGAGGGCAAACAGGAGTTTGATCGGATGAAGGATTTGAAGGGGGAGCTTGAAGTAAGGGTGGCTAGGTTGGAGAAAGATTTGGAAAATGAAAAGGCTATTTCTGCTTCCTTGGCTGGCTCTCTGAAATTGGCCGAGGACACGGCTATGCGGCATAAGGATAGTTATTTGACGTCCTACCAGGAGGTGGTGCGCCTAAGGGAAGAATTGGAGAGTGCCCGGGAGAATTACTCTAAACTTCAAGGTCACCTTGTTGGCAGTGTAACTGCTGCCTATGAAAACCTGAAGGCACAAGTTCGGGTTATTGCTCCCGAGGCTGACCTGAGCCTCTTTAGCTTGGAGAACGTTGTCAGGGATGGCAAGGTTGTCCCTGATGACGAGGATGAGGATGATGTCGATCCTCCCCCTGTAACCTCTACCAAGGTGTCGACTTCTGCTGTCCCTGCCGAGGTTGGCCCTCCTGTTTCTGATCCCGACTGCCAGATTTTGAATCGGGATGACGGTACAGTAGATGCCGTTCCTTTCCAGACTCGGCCTCCGTCTCCTCGGCCTGATGCTGCTAAAAAATCTTCTGAATCTTAGCTTTTTATTCTGGAAATGTAGTTGGCCCGGCTTGTGGGCTTTTTTAAACTCTTTATGTTTTGCTGACGCTTTCCTGTTGCTTGCCCAGCAACTTTTGTTTTTTTATAAAAACAAATGGTAGCATGCTTTAGCTTCTTTGCGGTAGATTTTGGTTGCCTCCGAGGCTTTTTAGCCTTGATAACTTTGTCTTTTGTGCTTGACTTTTCTTTTTATGTGAATGTTGGAACCCTACCGCTTAACCTCTTTTGGATTGTTTTCGTATTTTGTATTTTGAACCCTTTGTGGTTGTGGCTAGGTAGGTCTAACTTGATTTTTTTGGTTTGTTCTCGCTCTGGTTTATTTCTGACGATTCGTAACCGATTCCTTCAAGTTGGTCCCCGAGTTGTTTTCGCAGTCTATTTCTGAGTTATATTTGTAATCCCTTTCCTGGGTCTTTTGTCAGGTCTCCTTCGGGATTTGTTTTGATAACTTGTTTGTAGTAGGAGTCCGGCTTGGTAATATCAGTCTTCTTTAAGTTATTTGTAGTTCTCTTTCTTGGATCTTTGTCAGATCTCTTTCAGGGACTACTTGGATAACTTTTAGTAGTAGTAGGAGTCCGACTTGGTTATATCAGTCTCCTTTAAGTTATTTGTAGTCTTCTTTCTTGGATCTTTGTCAAATCTCTTTCAGGGACTACTTTGATAACTTTTAGTAGTAGTAGTAGGAGTCCGACTTGGTTATATCGGTCTCCTTTAAGTTATTTATAGTCCTCTTTCTTGGATCTTTGTCAGATCTCTTTTAGGGACTACTTTGATAACTTTTAGTTTTGGGCTGACTTTGTCGTATCGAGCTCTTTTAAGTTAAAGTAATCCTCTTTAATAGGGTTGGCCAGACCTCTTTCCAGGGTTTACTTATAACTTGGATTGACTTGGTCCGACTTAGCAATGTTGGCCAGTCTTTAAAGTTATTATTTTAGCGATCCGTAAGACCTCGTCAGCTTCTTTTTAAGATTGCTTTCGATAACTTCTTGCATTATTCTGTGTTCATCTTTGCCGATTTGTAGAAAGTGGTTGTCATCTCTAGATCGTCTTTTGGGTGAATCGCGTTTTCACCTTTATCGGACGATTTGTCTTTATCGTGATCGTACAGTGAAATTGTTTTTCACTTTATGTCGATCTGTCGCTTAATAATCGGACGATGAATACTTCAGATTAATGCGTCTTGAAATCTTTGTAGAATATCTCAAAAATATTTTATTTAAAAGAAAAGGTAGAAATATATACATATGGGATCGTCTGAGTCTCAACTTGCTGCCTCATTAAAAAACCTTTTCAGGAAAAAGAGTGCATCCAATGATGAGATCTTTTGTATACTCTTTTTCTAACTGTAGTACCTTCTGAGGTTGCAGGCGTGCCATGACCTGGGAAGCTCCCGTCCCTCGAGTTCGGACAGTCTGTAGTAGCCCTTTCCAAGCACTTCTATAACTCGGTAGGGTCCTTTCCAGTTTGCTGCCAGCTTTCCCTCTCCTGGTCGAGTTGTTCCGATATCATTTCGGATTAGGACGAGATCATTTTCTATGAAACTTCTCGGCACCACCTTTTGATTATATCTGGAAGCCATTCGATGTTTTAGAGCTTCTTCCCTGATTCGAGCTCTTTCTTGGGTTTCGGGTAACAAGTCGAGCTCTTCTCTCTGAAGTTGGAATTTCGCTCCTTCATTGTAGTGAACTACTCTTGGCGATCCTTCCTCGATTTCTACTGGAATCATTGCTTCTATTCCATATGCTAATCGGAAGGGGGATTCCTTCGTGGTTGAATGTGGAGTTGTTCGATATGCCCATAGGACCTGTGGCAGCTCTTCTGCCCAGGCTCCCTTTGCATTTTGTAGTCTCCGTTTTAGTCCAGCCAATATGACTTTGTTAGCCGCTTCGGCCTGTCCATTGGCTTGTGGATGCTCGACGGAGGTGTACTGGTGCTTTATTTTCAGGTCAGCTACTAGTTTTCTGAAGCCTGCGTATGTGAATTGAGTGCCATTGTCTGTAGTTATTGAATATGGAATCCCGAATCTTGTGACGATGTTTCTATATAAGAATTTCCGACTTCTTTGAGCGGTGGCATTGGCTAGGGGTTCTGCTTCGATCCACTTTGTAAAGTAATCTACGCCCACTATGAGAAATTTAACTTGTCCTGACCCCTGTGAGAAGGGGCCGAGAAGGTCGAGTCCCCATTTTGCGAATGGCCAAGGTGAAGTCACGTTGATGAGCTCTTCTGGTGGGGCGATGTGAAAGTTGGCATGTTTTTGACATGGTGGACATGTCTTTACAAATTCTGTGGCTTCTTTTTGTAAAGTTAGCCAATAGAATCCTGCCCGGAGTACTTTTTTTGTGAGAGCTCGCGCTCCGAGATGATTACCACAAATGCCGCTATGTATTTCTTCTAGCACTTCCTTTGTGTTGGAGGTCGGTACGCATTTTAGTAAAGGTATTGAGATTCCTCTTTTGTATAGGATGTTGTTTATGATGGTGTAGTACTGTGCCTCCCTTTTTAACTTCTTTGCCTCCTTTTCTTCTGCGGGGAGTGTTCCTTCTTTTAGGTAATTGATTATCGGAGTCATCCATCCTTGGTCCTGACTTGTTATGGCCAGGACTTGTTCCTCTTCCGAGATTGATGGGTTTTGCAACATTTCCTGGATGAGGCTTCTATTGTTGCCCCCTGGTTTGGTGCTGGCTAGTTTTGAGAGTGCATCAGCTCGGGCATTTCGTTCGCGGGTATGTGGCAGATTATATATTCCCCAACTTGTCCGAGCAGTTCCTTGGTTTTATCCAAATATTTTTTCATGGTGGGATCTTTGGCTTGGTAGTTCCCTGTTATTTGTGATGTGACTACTTGTGAATCGCTGTAAATGTTGAGTTTTTGAGCTCCGACTTCTTTAGCCAGCATCAAACCTGCTAACAGTGCTTCATATTCTGCCTGGTTATTGGAGGCCGGGAACCCGAACTTGAGGGAGAGCTCAACTTGGGTTCCTTGGTTGCTTTCTATTATCATGCCTGCGCCGCTTCCAGTTTTATTTGAGGAGCCATCCACGTAGAGGTTCCATTCTGTGGGAGTTTCCGGGCTATCTGTGAATTCTGCGATGAAGTCGGCCAGATATTATGATTTGATGGCCATCCGAGCTTCATATTGGAGGTCGAACTTTGATAACTCGACTGCCCATTGTAGGATTCTGCCTGCTAAATCTGTTTTCTGTAGTATTCCTTTTATGGGTTGGTTAGTTCTGACCTTAATGGTATGAGCCTGAAAGTATGGGCGGAGTCGTCGAGATGTCAGGATGAGGGTATAGGCAAATTTTTCTATTTTCTGGTAATTCAGCTCAGATCCCTGTAGTCCTTTGCTAATGAAGTAGACGGGTTGTTGCCCATTTTCGTCTTCTCTGACTAGTGCTGAGGCTATCGCCCGACTTCCTACCGTGAGATATAATATAAGTGGTTCTCCTTCTTGTGGTCGAGATAGGATATGTGGACGTCCTAAGAACTCCTTGAAGTCCCGGAAAGCTTGCTCACATTCTGTCGTCCATTCGAACTGTTTTCCCTTTCTTAAAGTAGCATAGAAGGGGAGAGATCTTATCGCAGCTCCTGCTAAGAATCGGGATAGGGCGGCCAATCTCCCGTTGAGTTGCTGTACCTCTTTGACACAGGTTGGGCTTTTCATGTTGAGTATAGCTTGACATTTGTCTGGATTTGCCTCGATTCCCCTTTGTGTGAGCATGAATCCCAAGAATTTGCCTGCTTCAACAGCGAAGGTACATTTTGCGGGGTTGAGTCGCATGTCATGTTTCCTTATAGTGTTGAATACTTGGGACAGGTCGGACAGTAATGTATTTTCGCTTTGTGTTTTTATCAACATGTCGTCCACGTAAACTTCCATGATTTTCCCGATGTGAGCAGAGAAGACTTTATTCATTAACCTTTGATAAGTAGCTCCCGCGTTTTTGAGACCGAAAGGCATCACGATGTAGCAGTAGTTCGCTTTTGGTGTCAAGAATGATGTTTTTTCTTGATCTGGTGGATACATGGGGATTTGGTTATATCCTGAATAGGTGTCCATAAATGATAGGTATCTATATCCGGAGGAAGCATCTACCAGGGCGTCAATACTTGGGAGTGGATATAGATCTTTTGGGCAGGCTTTGTTGAGATCGGTGTAATCGGTACACATGCGCCACTTCCCATTTGATTTTTTCACCAGAACAACGTTGGCTAGCCATAGTGGGTACTTGACTTCTCTTATGAATCCTGCCTCCAGTAGCGTTTGCACTTGTTCTTCCACAGCTCGGGATCGCTCTGGTCCGAGTTTTCTTCGCTTCTGCTGCAACGGCCGAGATCCTGGATAGACCGCCAACTTGTTGGACATTAACTTAGGGTCTATGCCTGGCATGTCTGCGGCTTTCCATGCGAAGAGGTCGGCATTATCTCGCAGGAATTGTATTAGTGAGTTTTTTGAATCTCCTCCTAGGACCGTGCCGATATTAGTCGTTTTATCCGGGGTATCTCCAATCTGAACCTTATCTATCTCGCCTTCTGGGTGCGGACGAAGTTCCTCCCGACGCTGAGCTCCGCCGAGCTCAATTGTATGAAACTCTTCTCCTCTTCCTTTGAGTTTTAAGCTCTCGTTATAGCAACGACGTGCCATCCTTTAATCTACTTTTACAGTAGCTATCCCCTCTGTAGTTGGGAATTTCATGCATAGATGTGGGGTTGAGACTATTACGCCGAGTTGATTGAGTGTTGTCCGACCTATGAGAGCATTGTAGGCTGAACTTACGTCGACTACTATGTAGTCTATTTTGAGGGTCCTAGATTGGTTCCCTTTTCCAAAAGTAGTGTGTAGCGATACGTATCCCAACAGTTGTATCGGGGTGTCTCCTAGTCCGAACAGATTATTCGGGTATGCTCTAAGTTCCCTTTCGTCTAAACCGAGTTTGTCGAAAGCTGTTTTGAATAAGATGTCGGCAGAACTCCCTTGGTCCACTAGTGTGCGGTGTAGATTGGCATTTGCTAATATAATTGTGATGACCATGGGATCGTCGTGTCCCAGAATGATGCCGGATGCGTCCTTTTTAGTAAATGTTATCGCCGGGATGTCGGGTGCTTCCTCCTTTCCCTCAACGTGGTATACTTCTTTGAGATATCTCTTTCGGGATGATTTGGAGATCCCACCTCCTGCGAATCTGCCATGTATCATGTGGACGTGTCTTTCTGGTGTCCGAGGTGACCGTTCAGTTCGTCCATTATCTTCGTCTCTCCGTCTTTTTCTTTGGTCATCATCCCGGGTGGCCAGAAATCGATCTAATTTGCCTTCTCTTACCAATTTTTTTATGATGTTTTTCAAGTCGAAGCATTCGTTGGTAAAGTGCCCTTGAATCCGGTGGTATTCACAATATTCCTTCCGATTTCCTCCTCCCCTTTTGCCTTTGAGTGGTCGCGCTGGGGGAATTTTCTCTGTATGGCAGACTTCTTTGTATATGTCGACCAAGGATGCTTTGAGAGGAGTATAGTTGTGGTACTTTTTGACCTTCTCACCTTGTCGATCTTCTTTCTTTTTGGAGTCCTTGTCTTTGTCTCGGTAGGAGGCCCCATATTTTGAGGTTTCTCCCAACCGAGCGTTCTTTTCCATGTTGATGTATTTTTCTGCTCGCTCTTGTACTTCGTCTAAGGAGGTAGGATACTTTTTTGATATGGATTGGCTGAAAGGCCCTTCTCGTAAGCCATTGATAAGCCCCATGATGGCAGCCTCTGTTGGTAAACTTTGTATGTCCATGCACGTTTTGTTGAATCTTTCCATGTAGTTGCGGAGGCTCTCCCGATCTCCTTGCTTGATCCCTAGTAAACTAGGTGCGTGCTTGGCCTTATCTTTCTGGATGGAGAATCTGGCCAGGAACTTTTTGGGCAGGTCGTCGAAGTTTGTGATGCACTTCGGAGGTAGGTTGTCGAACCATCTGATCGCCGTTTTTGTGAGAGTTGTTGGAAAAGCTTTGCAGCGAACGGCGTCTAAGGCATCGGTAAGGTACATCCTGCTCCTAAAATTGCTAAGATGGTGGTTGGGATCTGTGGTGCCATCGTACAATACCATATCCGGAAGCTTGAAGTCTTTTGGAATTTTGGTCTTCATAATTTTCCTGGTGAATGGGTCCTGTTCTTTGCGTGAAGTTTCCTCAGGAGTGGTCCGAGGAGCTTTCATTTTGAGGTCGGCCTCTAATTGCTGTAGTTTTTCTTCTAGTTCTCGTCGTCGCCATACCTCTCTTTGCAGATCTTTTCCGATCTCCCGTTGTTGCTGGGTTTCTTTCTCAAGTTGTTTTAAACGTTCTTGGAGTGCTTCCATGGCTCCCGGATTTGGTGAGTTTTTGTCCCCGTTGGATTCCGGGGTATCCTTTAGCGTAGTGTCCGCGTTCTTGTGCGGTGTACTGTTTTCTAGATCTGAATCGTGGTCGTTATCATGGCCGTCCGCCATGGTTTTGGGATGACTTCCAGGGTCCCCGGCAACGGCGCCAATGTTCCGAGGGTTACCTGAAACTGGAGGTCGATCTCGGATGAGATCTTCTGTACTGGTCGGAGATGACGTGTCCGGCTGGCTGATGACGGCCGAAGCTGTTGTGTCCGACTTACTGCACTGCTGATCCTTGGCCACCGGAGGGTGGGGGGTACCCGCAAGAGACTCCGATGCTTAAGTTAGCATGGGTATCAAACAGGTTTATTGTAGAATCAGAGTATGAGTTATACCTGGGTGCTCCAGTGTATTTATAATGATGAGAAGTGACCTTCTTAGATAAGATAAGTTAGTTATCTTATCTTATCTTATCTTATTTTTGGGCGAGGTTAGCTTATCTTCAACGAAACCGCCTTTATCTCTATAGGCTGGGATTGCCTTTGGATCCTGGGTCGTGTTCCTCTATTTGGGCCCTTTTATTGGGCTTTGCTGTCGATTTGGCCGAGTTCTTCGTAAAGAAGTCGGTCCGCTTGACCTGAACAGGTCGGTCGCTTCGCTACTGAACATCCCGGTTCGGACAGCTCGACCCAGGGTATGAACACCTCCATTGATTAGAGTGCTCAGAATCTGTGATTTCTTGGTGATATTCCCAGCCACCATTAGAATAGTCATTTGGTGATGGTGGGTAATATCCCATGAAATTTGTTTGATCATAAGATGAGTTGAACTCCATTTGAATTTTGTAAAACACATCACCAATGAAAATTGAAATTCATGTCACTGAGAAGAATTTCTTAGTGAGGCAATAACTCAAACACCTTGGTATCAGTTTAAAACAGAAAACAAAAACAAAGAAAATGCTTAATCTAGACTCCTCACCCACTTAATCATTGTTGATCTATATCAATCCCCGGCAACGGCGCCAAAAAATTGATGAGGGAAAAACGATTCCACACAAACTCACCGGCAAGTATACCAGGTCGCATCAAGTAGTAAAACTCACAAAAGTGAGGTCGATCCCACAGGGATTGATGGATCAAGCAACTTTAGCGAGTGATTAGTCTAGTGATGAGGGAAAAATGATTCCACACAAACTCACTGGCAAGTGTACCGGGTCGCATCAAGTAGTAATAACTCACAAGAGTGAAGTCGATCCCACAGGGATTGAAGGATTGAGCAACTTTAGTATGGTGATGAATTTAGTTAAGCGGATATTTGATGATTTGAGTGAAACTTGATTAACAGAAGAAAAATTGCAAGAAAATAAAAGGGAGAAGGTAAATTGACAAAATCTTAAAGTGCAAAATAAGTGTAGAAACTTAAAGTGCAAGAAAGTAAACAAGCTGAAACTTAAAGTGCAAGAAAGGTAAATAACTGGAACTTAAAGTGCAAGAAATTTAAATTGCTGAATCTACATTGATAGGAAACTTAAATTGCATCAAGAATAAAGGGATTTGGGTATTGGGATTTAAATTGAACTAGAAAATAGAAGTGCAGTGGATTAAAGAAGTATGAGATGAAGAAAAATTGCAGAAAAACTAAAACAAAAATGAAAAATTGCAGAAGAATCAAAACATCAAGAAAGCTTAGCTCAATTATGAAATCCTAAAAGAGAAATTTGACAATTGCAGGAGAGTAACAAGAACAGCAAGCAAATCTAGATCTCAATTACTCTCTTGACCAAAAAGTAAAGAAGAAATTGCAGAAGAAATAAAATAAAAACAGAAAAGAAGATTGAGATCAAATTGCCAATTCTTAGAACTACATAAAGAAAAAGTAAAAGATGATTCTCAGATGAAGAATTTCAGTGGAGTTCTTCAATCTGAGTTCAAAACCCAAAACAGAAAATAGAAGTTGCAGAAGAAAAGAAAAATGAACACAGAAAGCAAACTTAGATCTGATCCCAATTCCCTCAAATTCTAAAATTCTAGAAAGGAAAAATAAAAACTGCTTCAAACGTCCTTTCTCAAAATAAACTTTCTCCTATTTATACACTTTCTATTTTCAGTCATTGAGAAATTAGAATGGGCGTTTGGGTTGGCCTTGAATGAAAGTGGGTTGGGGTGCATTGTAGCTTCTTCCAGTGGAACGTTCCGTGCATGAATTGAGCGCTGCGTGATGAATGAGAGTTTTATGTTGGTTCAGAATCGATCAAGACAAGCATCAAGTCGTGGGTAGCATAGTCCAAACCAACAATGAATTCTCATTGTCAAATATTAAATTCAAAACATATAAACTGAGAGTATTTAACTCCCGGGTCGTCTTCCCTAGGAGTTGCAATGAAGTGTATAGTCATTGGCTATGAAGGAGGAAAGCATGGGGATTGGGAATGAAAGCAAGAGAGCAAGAAATGTAAATAACAAGGAAGCAAATAAACATGCAACGTATGTAAATGGCAACTCTTGGCAAGAATTGGGGAATTTAGGTTTCCTATCCTAGTTGTGGACCAAAAATATGGCAATTGTGTGGAAGCAATCCAAATCAATCAATCCTCCTTGAGAATTAGTCAAAAGAGTGTAATTGATCTCAATCCATAAGTCCTAGTCAACTCACTAATTACTTAGTGAAAGACTAGCGTCAATGGAAACCAAACCAATTAACCATTCTCACACAATGCGGAATGGCCATCCACAACTCAATTCCACCCATGATGACAAGTCATCCTAGCCTATTTTAGCTAGTCTTTTTCTTTAGTTTTCATTAGAATTATGCACTTTCTTGAGCTACAAGCAAGTTAATTGAGTAGATTTTCATGTTTCCCTTGATTGAACTAACCATATGTGAATTCATGCCATTTCATGAGGTTTTGTGCTATATTTGTTGCATATTATGAAAGAATGAATATCTCATGATTTTGAGCATAGCTTTGATTAGTTTGGTTGATTAATGATAGGTGAAGAAAGCTTGGAGAAAGGTTGAAGCAAAGAGGAATGGCTAGAAGTGAAGAATGGAAGTTGATCTTGGAGGCATGAAGTTAGCCCCAACGTTAGCCCCCTAACTTGGAGGCTAACGTTGGGCATGAAGTACTCCCTGGGCTCCCCACGTTTGAGCCAACGTTAGCCCCCTAACTTGGAGGCTAACGTTGGCACATGACATTGCAAGGAAGAGGCCAACGTTAGCTCCAACGTTAGCCCCCTAACTTGGAGGCTAACGTTGGAACTTGAAATTCATCCCTGGGCAAGCCAACGTTTGCGCCAACATTAGCCCCCTAACTTGGAGGCTAACGTTGGCACATGAGTTATAAAGTGGGAGAAGGCCAACGTTTGAGCCAACATTAGCCCCCTAACTTGGAGGCTAACGTTGGCACATGAATCACAAAGGGAGGGGCACCAACGTTTGCGCCAACGTTAGCCCCCTAACTTGGAGGCTAACGTTGGCACCACTAGCACTAAGCAAGGCCAACGTTAGGGTCAAAGTTAGACCCCTAACGTTGGCACCAACGTCCAAACCAGAAAATCATGCTTGCTACTATGAAAAGTTGGGGTCAAAGTTAGACCCCTAACTTTGGCCCTAACGTTGGGACCAACTATGGCTAACTTCAAAACCGGTTCAATTGGTTCACTTCGGTTCTTCTTCAAACTTCAAGAGCAATCAACCAAGGCCTCTTTCAACCCAATTCCACCAAGAACAAAGGCCCAACTCAAGGCTTGAAGATCATTTTGGAAAGTGTATAAATAGGATAGAATTCAAGTTATTCGGGGAGCTTTCTTTTTGGAATTTTCATAATAGTTTTTGGAGAGCTTTTGAACTTAACTTTTCTTTGCTTTCATTGCTTTCATTTTCATTTACACTTTTGTCTTGGATCTTGGATTAGAGAATTGAAGAAATTCTGTTTCAATCTCAATCTTGGATCTCTCTGTTTTTTTATTGTTAATTGAATTGAATTTCCGGTTCATTGTTCTTCATCTCTTTTCTTTGCAATTTACAATTTCCTTGCTATTGTTCTTGTTGGATCTAGGAAGGCATTGAGATCTAGACTTAGTTTTCTAGTCTCTGGGTCCTGAGATCTGAATTTCTCATTTCAATTCCCTGTTTATTACTTTTTCTGTTCATTTACTTTACTGCTTCAAGATCCGGTTCAATCCCAATTCCCTTTCCCTCTTCTGTTTGATGCAATTTAGTTTTTCCTTGTTTAATTTCTGCAAATCCACATCCCATTCAAGTTATTCGGGGAGCTTTCTTTTTGGAATTTTCATAATAGTTTTTGGAGAGCTTTTGAACTTAACTTTTCTTTGCTTTCATTGCTTTCATTTTCATTTACACTTTTGTCTTGGATCTTGGATTAGAGAATTGAAGAAATTCTGTTTCAATCTCAATCTTGGATCTCTCTGTTTTTTTATTGTTAATTGAATTGAATTTCCGGTTCATTGTTCTTCATCTCTTTTCTTTGCAATTTACAATTTCCTTGCTATTGTTCTTGTTGGATCTAGGAAGGCATTGAGATCTAGACTTAGTTTTCTAGTCTCTGGGTCCTGAGATCTGAATTTCTCATTTCAATTCCCTGTTTATTACTTTTTCTGTTCATTTACTTTACTGCTTCAAGATCCGGTTCAATCCCAATTCCCTTTCCCTCTTCTGTTTGATGCAATTTAGTTTTTCCTTGTTTAATTTCTGCAAATCCACATCCCAATCCCCTTTACATTTCAAGCAATTTACATTCCTTGAACTTTAAGATTCCGCAATTTACATTTCTTGCACTCTAAGTTTCTGCCATTTAATTTCTTGTTCTTTAAGATTCAGCCATTTAATTCCCTACTTTCTTTAATTTCATGCAATTTACATTCTGCAAGTCACAAATCACCCAACCAACACTTGATTCGCTTGACTAAATCAATCACTAAACTAATTGCTCAATCCTTCAATCCCTGTGGGATCGACCTCACTCCCGTGAGTTTTTATTACTTGATACGACCCGGTACACTTGCCGGTTAGTTTTGGGTGTTTTGGGAGAGATTCGTTTCTCATCAAAATATCTCATCAAGTTTTTGGCGCCGTTGCCGGGGATTGATTAGATTGACAATGATTAAGTGAGGTGGTGGTCTAGATCAAGCACTTTTTCTTTATTTTTCTTTAATTTTTGATTAACCCACTAACTGTTTGAATTTTTGCTTAAGCTAACTAAAACTTCATTCTAGCAGTAGATTGAAGTGTAACTGGTTTGTGTGCTCTTATGTTCTGCTTGTATGTCAGGTACAATAAGAGCCATACCCAATTTTCATGAACAAGACGAAAGAACTCTCAGGAGGTTAAGAAGAGCTGAAAGAGGGAAAAATATTGTTGGAGAAGAGGAATCAGACGAAGAATTCCACGAGATGGAAGGAGATACATCTAATCCAGAAGGAGGAGTCAATAATCAACCACAACAGAGGAGAGTATTGGCTTCCTATACCTTTGCAAACGCTAGACATTGTGGAAGTAGCATTCTCACCCCTAATGTCAATGCAAATAACTTTGAACTGAAGCCACAACTCATCACATTGGTCCAGAACAATTGCTCATTTGGGGGAGGACCATTGGAGGATCCAAATCAACATCTATCTACCTTCTTAAGGATCTGTGACACTGTCAAATCCAATGGCGTGAATCCTGAAACTTACAAGCTTCTATTGTTCCCGTTCTCATTAAGGGATAAGGCTGCACAATGGCTTGAAACTTTTCCCCAAGGAAGTATCACTAGTTGGGATGACTTGGTGACTAAATTTCTAGCCAAATTCTATCCACCCCAAAGAGTCATCAGGCTGAAAACCGAGGTGCAGACATTCACACAATTAGATGCCGAATCCTTGTATGAAGCATGGGAGAGGTACAAAGCCTTAATCAGAAAGTGTCCTCCAGAGATGTTCAACGAATGGGACGTGCTGCAAAATTTCTATGAAGGCCTGACATTGAAATCTCAGGAGGCATTAGATCATTCTACTGAAGGTTCACTACAACTAATGAAAACTGCTGAGGAAGCTCAGAATCTTGTGGATATGGTGGCCAACAACCAATATTTCTTTGCTCATCAAAGAAGCCGCCAACCATCACAAAGAAGAGGAGTAATGGAGCTAGAAGGAGTGGATTCAATCCTAGCTCAAAATAAGATGATGCAGCAGCAAATTCAACAACAATTTGAGCAAATGGCCAAGAGGATTGATAGTCTCCAAGTTGCAGCAGTCAACACTAGCCAACCATCAACCACATGGGGACAGAGTGATGAAACTCAAGAAGAACAACAACAAGAGCAAGTTCAGTATATGCACAACCAAGGACCAAATGAAGTGTATGGTGATACATACAATCCATCCTGGAAGAATCACCCAAACCTCAGATGGGGAGATAACCATACCCAAAACCAACAACCATGGCAGAGGAACTCAAACCAACACAATCCAAGAAACAACCAAAATCACAACCAGCAGCAGACTAACCAAAACCCCTTCAGAAAACCTCAAAACAACTACCCCAACATCAACCAATACCAATCTAATAACCAACCCACCAACCAAAGTGCCTACCATCCATCACCCACATCTCATAACCCACCTCAAGTATCACCTGAAGCCCAAAGAATCACTCACTTGGAAGCCATGATAGACAAAATGTTGAAACACCAAGAAATGGTAGCCAAGAATCAGGAAGCCTCTATAAAGAGCCTAGAGAGACAGATGGGGCAAATCTCCAAGCAAGTATCTGTTGAGAGATCTTCAAACTCACTGCCCAGTGACACAATTCCAAATCCCAAGGAAGAATGCAAGGCAATACAATTGAGGAGTGGGAGAACATTGATAAGCAACAATGACACTACAAGGAAGCAAGCAGAGAACATCAAAGAACCAACAGAGGATGAGAATCAAACAAAGGCAGATGAGGCTAAGGAGCAAGATGTGATACCAAACAAAGACACTGAGAAACTCAAAGAGAGGGACAACCAGCCACATAGCTCAAAGGAAGTAGCTCAGGGGCAGCAGCAAATGGGAAAAAGCATCACACCCCCACTGCCTTACCCTCAGAGGTTCAGCAAAGAGATTAAAGACAAGCATTTCCACAAATTCCTTGAGATTTTTAAGAAGCTGGAAATCAACATTCCCTTTTCTGAAGCACTTGAGCAAATGCCTCTATACTCCAAGTTTCTGAAGGATCTCATCAACAAGAAAAGAAGCTGGGATGAGAAAGAAACCATAAGGATTACTGAAGAATGCAGGGCCTTGATTCAAAAGGGGCTTCCTCCCAAGCTTGAGGACCCAGGGAGCTTCTTGTTGCCTTGCACCATTGGGAAATTGACAATCACTAAAGCAATGTGTGATCTCGGAGCAAGTATTAACTTAATATCATCCTCCTTGATGAAAAAGCTGCATATAGAGGAGGTCAAACCAGTACAAATGTCTCTGGAGCTGGTAGACAAGTCAATAGTATACCCCAGGGGTGTAATTGAAAATCTCTTGGTCAAGGTGGACAGTTTTATATACCCTGCTGATTTTGTGGTTCTAGAATCAAATGATGATGATGGTGTCTCTGTTATAATGGGAAGGCCATTCTTGGCCACTGCTAGAGCTATCATAGATGTAGAGGAAGGGGAATTAACTCTAAGGATGCATGACCAGAGCATCACTCTGAAGGTGTTTCCAGAAGCACAATTTAGCAAGGAAGAGAAAGATTATATGAAGAGTGCCCAGGAAAGTCACAGCAACATCCCAATACTAAGGAATGTGCAGACTGATGAAAAAGCCTAAAAAGAGGATAGTAGAGTATTAGCCACTGAAAAGAGAGGCCCCCAAGGAAAGCCTATGGCCAGAAAAGAAAGATCAACAAAAGGAAAGATGAAACGCAGAAACAAAGCAAAAAGGGGCTGGAAAAATAGAAAGATTCCAACAGAGGGGCTTTCCAAAGGTGACAAAGTGCAACTGATATATCAACAGTTGGGGGCAAATCAACAAACCGAGGATTACTACACTGTCAGCAACATACTATCATTAGAGCATGCTGAAATTGAACACCAGAGAACAAAGAAGAGGATCACGGTCAGGGGAGACAAGTTGAGGCCCTACAAGCACCAACCACCATAAAAGAAAGCTCCAATGTCAAGCTAGTGACAATAAAAGAGCGCTCCATGGGAGGCAACCCATGATTTAAGATTCATGTTATTTTAAATTCAATAAGTTATGATCACTTGATGCATGAATTCTTTTCTCTTTTCACGAACGTGTCCATTTATTGCATGCACTATTTTGAAACATATGCTAAGTTTGGTGTGTCTTCAAGCACACTTAACCAATATCATAAAGGATTTTGTTTCACATGCTTAAAATATTTTGATAGAGCATATGGCCGAACACTAAGTTTGGTGTCCACATAGCTTCATGAAAATTTGAAATTCATGCATCAATAATCACACTTTTGTTATTTTTCAAAACCTTATAAATAGAATTTTTTTTATAATGAAGGCATTAATTGTGATAAACCCTTTGACAAGAAACAAGTTTGATGTTCATCAAACCTTGATGCACCAATTCAAGGATACAATTAATCCTTCATGAAAAAAAAAAAAGAGAAAAAGAAAGTATGATGAAAACGATTCTTATGAACATTTAAACTTCACTAATTGGAAGAAGAAACTCATTTTCTTTATATATTACCAAACATCAAGTTTGGTGTCTTCCAAAGGAAGTGTCACGGTTTAAATGAGACAAGGATTGAGGGTTCATAAAGTTTTAATAAAAAAGTACACCCTTGCTACGGTTGGATGAGACTAATGTGTGTTGTCTTATTGTGGTGACTAGGAAGTCAAAGAATCTTCAAAGAAAAGGACAAGACAAAGGAAAGCATAGCATAAGGACAAAATCCTATCATATGCTTCAAGTAAGAAATCTGCCACTCCTTGAGAATGATCACGGCAAAGGCAAGGGAAGGAGCAAATCTTGTCTTCATTCATCCATACATGCACACCCTTGATTCCCATAAGGTCTAATTGCATCCTAGCCCTTCATTGCTCATTTAAAAGCATACCACCTTCAAGCCATGCACATAACCGAATCACTCCTCAACATAACAAGCCTTGTGCAACCTTTCTTCCACTTTAAACTCTAACCACTTAAACTTCTCTTCATAATCTCTTGTCATAACAAATTCAGTCCGAATCACTGTTTCCTCCAACCACACATCAAAATCTCCAACATTCTTCACATTCCCTCTCAACCAACCAAGCGATCATGGCATCCTCATCAAGAACCAAACGACGAAAAGGAAAAGATCCAATAGTGGAGGAAGAAACACATGAATATGACCAATGGAGGTTCAAGTCTTGGTCTCATCAAATGCAAATTCAATGGATGAACGAGAAAAAAATCTATCCTGAAATTCCATTCATGTTGCCGGATGATGGATGTCAAGAAATAAAGAACAAAATCCGGAAGAGGAGATGGGAGGAACTTACATCGCCAACCACCCGAGTTAATGCCAACATCATAAGAGAGTTCTATGCAAATGTCCCAAGGATTGACATGCGTGAACCCCCAACGTACAAGAGCTATGTGCGTGGGATGGAAGTAGACTTTAGCCCGGAGGCAATCAAAAAAGTCTTGAAACTAAAGTCAGTCCGCTTTGATGAACCGGGATACCAACAAAGATTGACTGAGAATCAAGATTATGAGGAGATTGCAAGAGACATTTGTTTTGAGAACTCAGAATGGGAAGGAGACAACAAGAACAGATACAAGTTCCTAAAGAGATGTAACCTCATTCCGGAAGCAAAAGGTTGGTATGAGTTGATGAAAAGATCAATTCTGGGGACAGTGAACACCTCAGAAGTTAACAGGGAGAGAGACTTAATGCTGCATTGTATCATGGTGGGTGGAGAAATAAGAGTTCATGAAATCCTTTCAAGAGACATTCAAAAGATAGCTGAAAAGAATTCGGCCGGATCTTGGTTGTACTATCCGAGCACCATTTGGAAGTTGTGTGCAAAGGCTAAAGTCCCATTGGAAGAGGAGAATCCAATGTGGTTAAGCCAAGGCATGCCCATAACCATTGAGCGGATGATGATACCCCTTGAAGCACATCAAGGCCGAAGGCCACATGGAGGAAGGGAAAGAGAAGAGCAAATGGAAGAAGATAAGCCACACATGGAAGAAGAGCCACAAGAGGAGGAGGAGCAGCCACACTTTTTCCCACATGGCAATATGGATATGACTCAAATGCAAGAAGCAATAGGGAGATTGTCTCAACAGTACACGAGAATCCAAGAGAGGCAAGAGGAGTACCATTCTCTGTACATGCAAAACCAACAAGCACAGGAAGAAAGAGAGCTAAGAATCATCAACAAACAAAATGAATTCGAATCAAGATTTCTTGCGATGCAAGAAGAACATACCTTTCAATCTCATGAATCTTTTGGGAAGTTGGAACAAATGCAAGCTGAAAGTTTAAAAGCTTTCAAGGAGTTCACAACACTCCAAGAAGCAAGGTATGAAGTGCAAGCTGATTATAATGTCAATAGCCAAATCAAACTAAACTATATTGGAGAACATATGCACAACATGGATCCGGCATTCCCAACTTTTGATGAATTTTTCAAAATGAGAAGTGAGATGGAAGTGAACAGGGCTATGAGACTTGAAGATAGAGTGGAAGAGGCTATGAATAGGGCTGGCTTTTGGCAAGATCAACAAGAACCAAACAAGGATGGTGGGAACACTAGCAGCCAAGTGTATGAAAGGAGAAAGAAAAGGCATGACAAATGAAAGGTGGACTTGCTCCTTATTCATCACTACAAAATTCAATCTGTTCTAAATTGTCTTTGCAATTCCAAGTAGTCCGTTTTAATTAAAAATCTTTGCATTATGTTTGTTTCTTTCAAAATAAGTAGGCTAGTTTTTTTTTATGTTGGCTTGTGTGTTCATTTTCACTTAACAAGAAGCATATGTTATCCCCTGCATCTTTTAATTCAATAAAAGAACAGTTTGAATGTGAAGAATAATAGTCTCTGTTAGTTAGAAGTGGAATAAAAGTAAGTGGTGGTATGTGTGTGATTGTATAATAGCTCACTTTTAGTGAATAAAGAGCTAGGATATCTCCTTCTAAGTAAAGAGTGGCCTACTGTCTATGAATCTCAATTGAATTGAAATCCTTGGTTAGAAAGAAAAACAAAAAGAAGGAAAGAACAAAGAGAGCCAAAAAGTGGCAAAAGAAAAGAAAAACAAAAAGAAACAAAGCTGGACACCAATAGCTTGAACCTTAAAGTATATGTCTATGATGTCTTTGTACTAGGATCTGCTTGGATTAGTAAGCTCTTAGGAGTGCCTCAACACTTGGTGACTTGGGTTAACTAACCCGGGATCATCAGCTGAAAGTCCACTATTAAGAGCAACCTAACTACAAGACATTTAGTAGCCCAAAGAGGTGCTGGGCATCAATGTTTTAAGAAGGAATGTAAGCCAAGTGTCTATGGTGAATAATGTGTCAAGTATAAAGAAAAGAAAATGAACTTGCTACACATGACACTCAAATAAAGCTTATGAACAAAGTAATAACCAAGGATAAAGGAATAATGAGAGGTCATAGCAGTATGTCACTTGAAGTTTGAAGGAGATTTTCTAGGCCTAGGAGTCAATAAGAAGTGAGTATTTGCATATCCACATAAAACCCCATGAACTATCAATAATACTCTGCTAGCATGAACTTCATCTTCCATTTCATTCTTTCTTCTTAATAATTCATTTCTTGCTTGGGGACAAGCAAGCTTTAAGTTTGGTGTTGTGATGACAAGTCATCCTAGCCTATTTTAGCTAGTCTTTTTCTTTAGTTTTCATTAGAATTATGCACTTTCTTGAGCTACAAGCAAGTTAATTGAGTAGATTTTCATGTTTCCCTTGATTGAACCAACCATATGTGAATTCATGCCATTTCATGAGGTTTTGTGCTATATTTGTTGCATATTATGAAAGAATGAATATCTCATGATTTTGAGCATAGCTTTGATTAGTTTGGTTGATTAATGATAGGTGAAGAAAGCTTGGAGAAAGGTTGAAGCAAAGAGGAATGGCTAGAAGTGAAGAATGGAAGTTGATCTTGGAGGCATGAAGTTAGCCCCAACGTTAGCCCCCTAACTTGGAGGCTAACGTTGGGCATGAAGTACTCCCTGGGCTCCCCACGTTTGAGCCAACGTTAGCCCCCTAACTTGGAGGCTAACGTTGGCACATGACATTGCAAGGAAGAGGCCAACGTTAGCTCCAACGTTAGCCCCCTAACTTGGAGGCTAACGTTGGAACTTGAAATTCATCCCTGGGCAAGCCAACGTTTGCGCCAACGTTAGCCCCCTAACTTGGAGGCTAACGTTGGCACATGAGTTATAAAGTGGGAGAAGGCCAACGTTTGAGCCAACGTTAGTCCCCTAACTTGGAGGCTAACGTTGGCACATGAATCACAAAGGGAGGGGCACCAACGTTTGCGCCAACGTTAGCCCCCTAACTTGGAGGCTAACGTTGGCACCACTAGCACTAAGCAAGGCCAACGTTAGGGTCAAAGTTAGACCCCTAACGTTGGCACCAACGTCCAAACCAGAAAATCATGCTTGCTGCTATGAAAAGTTGGGGTCAAAGTTAGACCCCTAACTTTGGCCCTAACGTTGGGACCAACTATGGCTAACTTCAAAACCGGTTCAATTGGTTCACTTCGGTTCTTCTTCAAACTTCAAGAGCAATCAACCAAGGCCTCTTTCAACCCAATTCCACCAAGAACAAAGGCCCAACTCAAGGCTTGAAGATCATTTTGGAAAGTGTATAAATAGGATAGAATTCAAGTTATTCGGGGAGCTTTCTTTTTGGAATTTTCATAATAGTTTTCGGAGAGCTTTTGAACTTAACTTTTCTTTGCTTTCATTGCTTTCATTTTCATTTACATTTTTGTCTTGGATCTTGGATTAGAGAATTGAAGAAATTCTGTTTCAATCTCAATCTTGGATCTCTCTGTTTCTTTATTGTTAATTGAATTGAATTTCCGGTTCATTGTTCTTCATCTCTTTTCTTTGCAATTTACAATTTCCTTGCTATTGTTCTTGTTGGATCTAGGAAGGCATTGAGATCTAGACTTAGTTTTCTAGTCTCTGGGTCCTGAGATCTGAATTTCTCATTTCAATTCCCTGTTTATTACTTTTTCTGTTCATTTACTTTACTGCTTCAAGATCCGGTTCAATCCCAATTCCCTTTCCCTCTTCTGTTTGATGCAATTTAGTTTTTCCTTGTTTAATTTCTGCAAATCCACATCCCAATCCCCTTTACATTTCAAGCAATTTACATTCCTTGCACTTTAAGATTCCGCAATTTACATTTCTTGCACTCTAAGTTTCTGCCATTTAATTTCTTGTTCTTTAAGATTCAGCCATTTAATTCCCTGCTTTCTTTAATTTCATGCAATTTACATTCTGCAAGTCACAAATCACCCAACCAACACTTGATTCGCTTGACTAAATCAATCACTAAACTAAAATTGCTCAATCCTTCAATCCCTGTGGGATCGACCTCACTCCCGTGAGTTTTTATTACTTGATACGACCCGGTACACTTGCCGGTTAGTTTTGGGTGTTTTGGGAGAGATTCGTTTCTCATCAAAATATCTCATCAACCCACACATCCAATTTCTCAACAAAGAGTGAGAAAACTTAACATGCAAGAAATTAAAAGTCAAAAGCAATAAAAGTCAAAGCAAGTAAAATTAAAGTGCAAGTAAAGGAAACTTAAAATGCAAGAAACCTCTTGACAAGTAATTGAAGGCTAAGGTTACCTATACTAGTCATTGACCAGAAACATATGATGATTATGAAGAGTTAATCATACTTAGTCAACCTTACATTGAAGATAAGTCAAATAGGCATAGTTAATTTCAATCCCTAACTCCTATGTCAACACTAAGGGGTCACATAGAGTCAAGGGAAACCAAATCAACTAACTCACTCTAATATATCAACAATAATGGATATCGATGACTCAAGGATCACCAAAGTCAACAATTCCAAGCCAAGAGTGAAGAAAAACTAAGTGAAAACTAAGCCAAGCATTTTATCAAACACTTGGTGTGCACGAGAATAAAATAATATTAAATTGCATTAAAATAAATTCTAAAACTACCAAAGCAAGAAAATGACAATGACAACTCAAGAAAGCAATAAATGACAGGAAACATAAATTTGCATTAATTAGAATTAAAATGACAAAAGTGTTCATAAAACATAAAAGTGACAAAATAAAGGAAATAACAAGAGAAATGAAGAAGAACAAGATGCAATAACAATAAATGGCAAGGAAAAATAAATGAAAACAAGAATTAAAAGTAGAAATTGCAAGAAATTAAACTAAAGAACCCTAATTCTAAAGAGAGGGGGGAGCTTCTCTCTCTAGAAAGTAAGAGAAAACATAATAAAAACTAAACCTAATTGCCCCCCTTCATCCTTCTTCAATTTGGCCTTAAATAGCTTCAGAAAATGAGTTGGAATGTGTTTTGGAGGCCCAGAATTTGCCCCCAGCGATTTGCATTAATGAGCTCACGTGCAGGGACCTGTGCGGACGCACAGACGCGTGCGTCCGCACACATGCTGAAAATTGACCTGTGCGGACGCACAAGTAGACTTATGTTCACTATAGCAAATTGCATATCATTTTGAAGCCCCGGATGTTAGCTTTCCAATACCGCTAGAACAGCCTCATTTGGACCTCTGTAGCTCAAGTTATGACCAATTTAGTACCGAGAGGTCAGGATGGACAGCTTTCCAAATCTCATTTCTTCATGGTTTCTTATATTTTGCATGCTCTTCTCCTCACTTATCCAACCCATGCTTGCGTTGGAAACCTGAAATCACTTAACAAATATATCAAGGCACCAAATGGAATTAAAGTGAATAAAATTAACTAGAACTAAGCACAAAAGAGCATGTTTTCACATTTAAGCACAATTTAGGAAGAAAACTCAAAAGCATGCTATTTGGATGAATAAATGTGGGTTTATGTGATGAAATCCACTCACTTCAAACCAAAATATACCAACAAATATGGACTCATCACTGCACTCACTCCCTTGGTGTGCCCCCTCACGTGCGCATGTCCTTCTCTAGCGCTCCCTTAGCGAGCGCTGCGCTCCCATAGCGAGCGCTGCGCTCCCTTAGCGAGCGCTGCGCTCCCTTAGCGAGCGCTCTCCCTTGGTGCTTCTTTGGTGCGCGATTCCCTTCCTTGGCACTCCCATACTGAGCACTACGCTCTAATTTTGAGCGCTGCTTGGTGCGTAGGATGGACTCCCAACTTGAATGTCACGAAAAAGGTGACAACGTGAGCGCCACGCTCACTTTAGAAGTGAACGCTAGCCATGTTTGCTAGTGAGCATGGCGTTCTTCTTCTTAACGCAATGCTTCCCTAATTGCTTCCCCTTTCTCTTCATTTCTTCACCTACAAGCAACCAAACAAGCAATCATAATCTCACCAAAATTATAAGGACTTTGCATGATTCATGAAATCAATTAATTCTAGCATAAACCTTATAAGTTTTGTGTAAAATAAATGATGTTTGATTGATTCAAAATAATCACAAAAATCCACTCCAATCACTTACTTATTATGCAAGAAAGCGCATAAAACCTAATGAAACAAGTGAAAAATGCTTGTAAAACTAGCATAAGATGACTTGTCATCACAACACCAAACTTAAACCTTGCTTGTCCCCAAGTAAGCACTAAACATGAGAAGAAATGAGATAAAACAGAGAAGTATATATATGTCCTTATTTAGCAAGTAATAGAATTTGAACTATGGGGTTTTATGCAGACAAGATGCAGCTCAATTATTCTTTGCTGATAAATATGAAATGTCTCTTTGAGGATTCACTAGAGTTGCTGTTATAATTCCTTGCTCTTTTATTGATCCCTGCTAGCTTTTTCCTTCTTTCTTTTGCTTAGAAACTTATTTTTCAATGATAGCTCAGTGTCAAATGTTGCAGTAGCCTTTTGGCTCAAATTTTCTCAACATCTCTTCACTACAGACACTTGGCTCACAATTCTTCTTAGGAACATTGATGCCCAGCACCTCTTTGGGTCACTAAATGCTTTGTAACTAGGTTGCTCTTGATAATGGGCTTTCGGTTGGTAATTCCGGATTAGTTAATCCAAGTTACCAAGTTTTAAAAGACTCCTCAGAACCTAATTTTCCAAGCATATCCTAGTACAAGAAGCACCACAGGCATATGTCCTAAGGTCCAAGCTATTGGTGTCTAGCCTTATTATTTTTTTCTTTCATTCTTGTTTCCAATCCTTGGCTTTTCTTTTCTTTTTCCTTCTTACTTTTCTTTATTTTCTAGGGATATTTATTAATTGGAGGTTTTATAATAGCAACTAAGTTCACACTACAAAAGACATTCTATTCTGCAGCTTTTATTATTGAGCTTATCATCTAATCAAGCAATTACCACCATTGAACTTTATTCTAATTCCTACTACATTGGACAATCACCTTCTATTTCAAACATTTTCTCTTATTGATGCTGGAAGGAAACAAGACAGAATTTAATGCAGATGAGTAATAACAAGTATAATGCAGATCCTAATAAGAAATCTACTAAGATATGAAAGTGCAGAACATAAAATATTTTGAGGCATATCATGTTTCAGATATGCATCATCCTTATTTAATTAAAACTATAAAAGGGACTCCACCACATCTAGTTGTTGTGCTGTTTCCCTCTACTGGATTTTCCTTTCTTCTTTGGCTCCTGCTTCCGCTTCTTGTTTGTTTCTTGGGGTTCTTCAACAGGGCATATACGATCCCAAATGTGGTCTACCTGATCCCAGAGCCTAGCATCCTTCAATCCTTGTTGCATGTGTGCTGCATTTTTCTTGGCTTTTGCTCTCTGATGGTCTACCAATTCTTGGCATTGAACATATGGCTTGATCTCTCGGTTCAATATTGGCATGCCACAGACTACATAGTCTAACTTTGCTTGAGTTTCTATATCATACTCCATTCTGTCCAAGTACCTATGCTCTCCAATTGTATGATATATATTCTTCCATTGGTAAAGATTTTGGATGTACTCTCCTTGCTTGGCTTGTTGTAAGGACAATTTATTAAATGATTCTTGAGAGTACGCCGATTGTTCCCTTTGCCAATCAAGAGTTATTGCTTGAAATTCTCTCTGTTGATCCAACATCTTGAGCTAGAAGTTTTCTTGTTGTTCCATCATTTACTGCCGCCAATGCTCTTGTTGTTCTTGGGCTTTCAGGTACTGCTCTTGTTGCTTCAAATATTGCTCCTGTTGTTGCTCTTGTGCTCTCATATATTGTTGAGACATTTCTTCAATGGCTCTTTGCATTTGGCTTAAGTCCATTGCACTAGAAGCTTGTTCTCCCTCCATTTGTAGTCTCCTTTTTCTTCCTTGAGTTCTTCTCTCTTCCTGGGTTTCAGTGATACCATCCATTTTTTGCTTGGTGATTTATGGGAAACCTAATGAATGTCTATGATAATTAGTATATTTATTATAAGGAACATTTTATTTTCTACTTTAATGCAATAAACTCATAAAATGATGCAATATATGGTTTATCTATTCATGAATTTGAAGCTTTGAGCAAAAGTGATTTTCTTAAAATTCATAGCATATGTAGACACCAAACTTAATGTTTGGCTATATATTTCAATGGAATGAATGAGTATATATCCTAAAATGGTTTTATGATCAGCATGCTTGAAAAGCTCTTTTAAAGTGCCTTTAGGCACACCAAACTTAGGAATCAAACATATGCTTCAAAATGATGTGTGCAGTTATCAAATCTGCTCATGAGAGCTCAAAATTATGCTAGAAAAACCATTAATTATTGAAATTAAAACAAAAGCAAGGATATTAAATCATGGGTTGCCTCCCATGGAGCACTCTTTTATTGTCACTAGCTTGACATTGGGTCCTTGTTAGGGTGGCTGATGATTATGGTGCCTTAGCTTGTCCCCTATCACTGTGAGCCTTCTTCCTGTGCCTTGATGATCAATTTCGATATGCTCCAACGAGAGTATCTTATTAACAGTGTAATAATCATCAGTTTGTGGGCCTGTCTCCAACTGTTAGTATATCAGTTGCACTTTGTCTCCTTTAGAGAACCCTTCAGTTGGGATTCTTTTGTTTCTTCATCCTTTTGGAATCCTTTTCTTGCTCTTCTTTCCTTTCTTTGGTGGCTCTTCTGTCTTTACAACAGGCTTTATATCAGGGTCTGTCTTCCTTATGATCAACTCCTCACTTTCTTCCTGCCTTCTCTTCTCATTCTTTACATCTTCCTTTTCCTTTTGTTCTTCTCCATTGTTTGTCTTTTGCTTTGAAGGTGAGCTGATTAGTGCTTCATTGGGTTTTTCTTTCCAATGTAAATCTTCTTCTTCAACCCTCATGCAGCTTTTCTCTTCAACAGTATGCTGTATTTCCTGGAAGACATTTAGAGTGATCTTCTCATTATTTACCCTCAAAGTCATTTTTCCTTATTCCACATCAATGATGGCCCTTGCTGCTGCCAGGAAAGGTCTTCCCAATATAATAGAGTCATTCCCCTCTTCACCTAAGTTCATGATTACAAAATCTGCTGGAAATATGAATTTCCCTACTCTGACCAAGAGATTTTCAATCACCCCCTTGAGAATTACCAGAGATCTATCCACTAGCTCCAATGACATCTGTGTAGGCTTTACTTCTTCTATAGATAGCCTTCTCATCATAGACAAAGGCATTAGGTTGATACTGGATCCTAAATCACACAGTGCCTTGTCAATGATTATGTTACCAATGGTACAAGGCAAGAAGAAGCTCCCAGGATCTTTGAGTTTTGGTGGGAGGCCTTCTTGGATCACCGCACTGCATTCTTGTGTCAAGATCACTGTCTCTTTTTCATTCCATCTCCTCTTCTTGTTGATAAGTTCTTTTAAGAACTTTGCATACAAGGGCATTTTCTCCAATGCTTCAGCAAGAGGAATATTAATTTTCAGCTTCTTGAAAACCTCTAGGAACTTCGTAAATTGTTGATCTTTGAGCTCCTTCTGTAATCTTTGAGGGTATGGCAGAGGAGGGGTGTAAGTCTTCACTATCTTCCTCTGTTCTTGTGATTGCTCCTCCATGACTTGCTTTCCCTTCTTTGAAGCTTGTGGTTGTTCCTCTTTCTTCCTGAGCTTTTCTTGGTCCTTCTCCTTAAGTGTCACTTCTTCCTTGCTGATGGTCTCATCATTCTCAGCTGGCCTCTTGTTAGTTTCTTTGTCATTTACCAAAGTTCTTCCACTCCTTAATTAGATTGCTTTGCATTCTTCTTTGGGATTGGGAATGGTGTCACTTGGTAATGTATTGGGTGCTCTTTCAGCCACTGTTTGCTTGGACAATTGGCCAATTTGCCTCTCTAGATTCCGCAGTGAAGCTTCATGGTTCTAATGGGCCAATTCTTGATGCTTGATCATCTTTTCCATCATTATCTTCAAGTTGGAGATCCTTTGAGATTCTTTGGGTGGTTGTGGTTGATTATGGGATGTTGAGGGTGGATGATAGTTATTTTGCTTAGTGGATGGGTTGTTGGGTGGATAGTAGTTAGGTTGGAGTTGATTGTTTGTGGTTTTCTGTATTGGTCTTGGTTAGTGTTCTGATGGTTTTGATGGTTCGTGTTTCTGGAATTGTTTTGGGTTGAGTTTCTTTGCCAAGGTTACTGGTTCTGGTTCTCTCTGATGCCAGGGCATCTTAGGCTAGTTTCACTAACCTTTTTCTTTGTTTTTTATAGGCTTTATGCACTTTCTTGAGCTATAAGTAAGCAAATTGGGTAGAAATTCATGTATGGCTATATTCATTCAACCATAAGTAATTTGGTGCAATTTCATGATGATTTATGTGATTACTTGTATGCTAATAATGATAAGAATTCTCATGATTTTAGCAAAGTTTTGATGCATTCATTGGTTGATGATAGGTGAAGGAAAGTATGGAGGAAGGTTGAAAAAGGAGTACGGAAAGGATGAAGAGGAAGCAACATTGGTGGCAAGTTTGACCACCAACGTTGCCTCAAACATTGGAAGAGAAACAGAGCCCCTCTCTGTAACATGGCTAATGCTCACGTTGGAGGTGGCGTTAGGGGTCCAACGTCAACCCCAACATTGTGAGAAAATGATCAATTCTGGGGTTGAAAGATTTTTGAGTGGCGCGTGTGCATCCATGATGTGTACGCGTGAAAAAGCAATTTTTGACATCCGCGCGGAAGCGTGCATCATGCGTACGCGTAAAGGCCATAACCGGACGTTAAAGGTCTAATGTTGCATCAAATGCTACCTCCAACGTCCGCGATGCCCAGCCCAGAATTGAGAGTGGAAAATTTTGAATCGACACGTACGCGTCAGTGATGCGTACGCGCGGACGAAAAAAAAAAGCAATGGGCGCCTAAGCGCACATTTCGCGTACGCGCCAAAATGCCAATGTTGGAGGGAACGTTGGAGGTCCAACACTGCCTCCAATGTCCCCTACCTTGTTTTAAATCTGGAAAATAAAATTTTGGCATCCACACGCACGCACACAGTACGCGTACGCATGGATGAGCATTTTTGGCCTTTTGCCCTGAAGCGCACGGTACGCGTACGCGCGGATCATCTAACGTTGGCCCTCTAACGTTGAGTCAAACGCCAATGACAGCAAGCTTTCTGGCTTTTGCTGGTCTGATTCAAAGTGGCGTTTTAGTCAACGTTGGCCCTCAAACGTTGACTCAAGCGTGAAGCATCAGTGTTCCAAATTTCAAACAGATCTCTTCCCAACATCAAGGGCAACCAATTTGAGCCATCTTCAACCCAATTCCATCAAGGCCAAAAGCCCAATTCAAGGCTTGAAGATCAATAGAAGAAAGTGTATAAATAGCTTAGAATTTAAGTTAGGGAGGACTTTTCACCATTTTTTTTATTTTTGTTTTGTTTTCATTTACTGCACTTTGAATTTCAGAATGTATTTTACAATTCCAATTTCCATTTTGAGAGCTATGAACAACTAAACTCCTTTCATTGGGTTAGAGAGCTCTATGTAATTCAATGGATCAATATTAGTTTTCATTCATCTTCTTCTTTCTTTTCTCTTGAGTTTACTAGAAAGCTTTCGTTCTTCATCCAGTTGGATAGTTATCTTAGGAAAGAAGCTATTCATAATTTGATCTCCTCGGAACCTTCGAAGAGGAATGAGGAGATCATGCTAGAAATGCTTTCTCACATTGGATTAGATTGGGGTTTGGATGGATATAGTGACATGTAATCCTACCAACACTTTAATCTATGAATTTGTGGGGTATAATCAGTGATTAAACTTCATCTCTTCCCATTAGCACTTAAATCAAGGAATTGGGCAATTGTTCATGCTTAGAGAGATTGGTGAGCCAAGAAATTGGAATTCAATCACTTAAGATTGCCAAGGAGATCAATGAATGCATTGATTGCGGAAGAGATGAAAATGAATTTGATCCGGA
Organism: Arachis ipaensis; assembly: GCF_059453495.1. NCBI lineage: Eukaryota > Viridiplantae > Streptophyta > Magnoliopsida > Fabales > Fabaceae > Arachis > Arachis ipaensis. The sequence goes on along the minus strand of NC_142441.1, from coordinate 91,706,651 downwards.
GAATTATACATCTCCTGAACCCAATGATTTCCCATCTCTGATCTACCCATTCTATTTACTTTCTGCTCTTTAATTTCATGCTAAGTCCCCTTCCCATTTAATTTCTCGGAATTTAAGCTTCTGCTCTTTAATTCCATGCAATTTAATTTTCTGTTTCTTTAATTTTTTACAATTTAAGTTTCCCACCAATTTTACTTTCTACAATTCCCAATTGTAGTCCGATTTTGCTCAACTAGCATAATTCTCCAATTAACATTGCTCAATCTACCAATCCCTGTGGGATTCGACCTCACTCTTTTGTGAGTTTTTACTTGTCGACAATCCGGTGCACTTTCTAGAAGAAAATTTGTTGAGAGGCAAGTTTTCATGTATCAAGTTTATGGTGCCGTTGCCGGGGATTGGTTTTGTATTGACAATTACTAAATTGAAGGATACCTAGATTGAGCACTTTTATTTTTGTTTGATTTATTGAATTTTTAATTTCAGTTGTTCCTTTTCAATTGCTGCAATTTTTGGTTATTTCTTTTTAATTTTTTTTACTTCTTTACTTTCCAGCAAGCTAACATACTAACTATTTGATAAATTGCCCTAACCAAGCTAACTATACTCTGTTTTAGTTGACTTTGTACTGGTTGTTTCTTGTACTTATTCATTGTATGACAGGTAGGAGGAATGAAATTTCAACCTCATTTGATAGTGAACCGGAAAGAACTTTCCTAAGATTAAGGAGGGAAGCTAGAGGAAAGAGGGTTGTTGGTGCAGAAGAAGAGGAAGAATACTTTGATATAACCATGGAGGATGATAGGGAAAATCACCATGAAGAAGAGGTGAATAACCATGCCAGAAGGGGTAGAGCTAACCCTGTTGGGCAAGAGAGGAGAGTTTTGGGATCATACATCAATCCAAATCCAAGAAATTGTGGTAGCAGCATTCAGAGGCCAACCGTCCATGCTAACAATTTCGAATTAAAGCCTTAGCTCATAACTCTTGTCCAGAATAACTGTTCTTTTGGAGGAAGTGCACAAGAGGATCCTAATGAACATCTCACTAAATTCCAAAGGATATGTGAGACAGTTAAGTCTAATGGTGTTCATCCCGACACCTATAGATTGTTACTATTTCTATTTTCTTTGAGAGACAAGGCATCAAAATGGCTAGAGTCATTCCTCAAGGAAAGCTTAACCACATGGGAAGATGTAATGAGTAGATTCTTGACAAGGTTATACCCTCCACAAAGAGTAAACAGGCTAAGAACTGAAGTGCAAACATTTAGACAACAAGATGGTGAAACTCTTTATGAAGCCTGGGAGAGATTCAAAGACTTGACAAAGAAATGCCCCCTGACATGTTTAATGAGTGGGTGCAAATTCACACCTTCTATGAAGCGCTAAATTGTGAATCAAGGAACATTGTAGACCACTCATCAGGAGGTTCCCTAAACAAGAAGAAGACCATTGAAGAGGCTATTGATGTTATAGAGACAGTAGCTGACAATGAGTATTTTTATGCCCCTGATAGAAGCAACAACAGGGGAGTCCTAGAATTGAACCATATGGATGCAATCCTGGCCCAGAACAAGATGATTACCAAGAAACTGGCTGAATTGACCAAGAAAATGGAGAAGACCCAGGTTGCAGCTATCCACACTCAATTATCACCTCAAGAAGAAGTAAAGACAGAAGAAAGAGCTAATTACCTTGGAAACTCATCTAGGCAAGCCAATGATCCATACACTAAAACCTATAATTCTGGTTGGAGGAATCACCCAAACTTTGGGTGGGGAAACCAACAAAACCAAGGCCAAGATCACAGACCTAATAATCCAACCCAATACAATAACTCTACTCACCAAAACCCAAACCAAAAACCATACTACACCACACAAAACATCCATTCACAGCCACCATACCACTACCATAACAACCACTCTCAACACTCCAATTCCACCCAACCATCACCACATGATGAGGATAGAATGGCCAGGATGGAAGATATGCTTGCAAACCTCAACAAAGAGTGTGAAGAAATGAAAAAATTCTAGGAAGAGGAGAGAGGTATTATGAAAAGTCGAGGGGAGGTTCTTAAGAATCTCGAATTGCAAGTAGGACATCTTTCACAACAATTTCCAAGGCCCACGGATAGTTTCCCAAGTGATACAAAGAAAAACCCAAGAGGGAAATGAAGAAGGTAAGGTGGAAGAATGCAAGTCAATTAATCTAAGCAGTGAAGAAGGTCTGAAGGAAGAATGCCCCATACACTTAGAGCATGATGAAGGAAAGCCAAGGAAGGATGTAAGAGAGATAGAGAAAATGGCTAGCCCTGAACAGAGGAAAAAATAAAAAGAGAAAGAACACTTCAAACCCTTTGTGCCACAAGCACCATTCCCACAGAGACTTACGGAAAGTGAGGAAAATAGGTTGTATTCAAGATTCCTAGACATTTTTGCAACTCTCAATATGAACATTCCCTTCATAAAGATTCTTCAATAGATGCCAACATACATCAGGTGCATGAAAGAATTGTTGACCAAGAAAGGAACCTTAAAAAGGGGACAAACAGTGACAATGAACAAGGAATGCAATGCCCTCATCAAGAAAGACATACTCATGAAGAAAAAAGATCCAGGGAGTTTTCATATTCCATGTGCCATAGGAGAGACAAAAATTGATAGAGGATTCTGCGACTTAGGAGCTAGCATAAATGTGATGCCTCTATCTCCTATGAAGAAGTTGCAAATCAATGAGCTAAGATCCACAGCTGTAATCGTCCAATTGGCAGATAAAACTCAGAAGAAGGCTGAAGGACTGATTGAAAATTTATTGGTGAAAGTAGGAAACTACTTCCTCCCCACTGACTTTGTTGTTCTGGACATGGAAGAAAGCTACCTCCACCCCATTATTATTGGGAGACCATTTTTAGCCACTAGAAGAGCCCTCATTGATGTAGAACAAGTAGAGTTGGTATTGAGGATACATGATGAGCAGCTCACTTTCCAAGCCTTCAAATCGGTGCATGAATTTGAGCAAGAGAGCAAGGGATTAAAAGAAGGGCAGCATCTGGAGCTCTCATTGATGGATAAATAGGAAGCTCAAGAGAAGAAGCAACCAATGGAGTTCAAGGAAGAGCCGAAGCCACAGGAGTTGAGAGGAGCAGCTAGCAAGGGACTTCATGACACAACACTCATGGGAGCACCACTGGAAGAAGAGGGAAGAGTTGTGAAGAAATTACCAAGGGGATGGAGGAATAAAAAGATTCCTACAGAGGATTTTTTCCCTGGAGACAGAGTGATATCAGTGCATCATCCACCAATCCCACCCCATCTTCCAACCATTCCATCTCAATAACCTCAAGTATTCTCCATTAGAAAGGTCCTCTCCCTAGAACATATAGAAATCATTAAGAAATCAAGTGGAGACTGTTTCACTGTAAGGGGAGAAGACCTAAGGCACTACAATCCACCATGATTAGGATCAACCGTCAAGCTAGTGACACTAAAGAAGAGTTTCATGGGAGGCAGCCCATGAATTAGTTTTCCTTGTTTTTTTTTTTTTATATACTTCAGTATGAATAATGAGTGTTGCTCTAGCATGAATTCAAGACTATTTTGACAATTTTTCATGACATTGAGAAGCATATGATCCAATTCTAAGTTTGGTGTGCCTACAGGCACATTAGGACACCTTTCAAAAATAATGATCATAATGCCCGTTTGACATTTGTTTCTTGGAATTTATGGCCAAACAGTAAGTTTGGTGTTCTATATTTTGCAAGAACAAGACATGAAAGTCAAATTTTCTTGAGCTTTGAAGGTCATGAAAGTGCAACCATAGTTATAATTTTAGTTCATGTTAGAAATAGCAAAATAAAGTTTTTCTCATGATGGTTTAACAAAAAAAATGATACTAATTTCAAAGAGATTTCAATGACAACATTTGGAGGAAGTAACACTTTGAACCATATGACCTAACACTAAGTTTGGTGTCCTCCAAGACTATATATGGTGGCACCAAAGAGAGTCACGGTTGGTTAAATAAGCATGAGGAATGATAGCCAAGGTTTTAATTTTAAAATATTAGTTGTTCTTTTACCACCACCTGTTAGTACTAATCCATTTTGTCTTGTAATAATGGTTAGGTGTACGGAGAACTATTTCATGAAAGGGACAAGACAAGGAAAGGAAAGGTTAGCATGAAGACAAAAGGGGATCACATGGCTTGATGGGTGAATCTGAACATCCTTGGAAGAAGCACTTGGAAGACCGAAGAGATATGCTTCATGAAGAGGCAACTTTTGTCTTTATTTGACCTTACATGCACAACGTTAATTTATCCCTTGTCCAAGTGAATCCTAGCCATCCATTTTTCATTAAAGCTTACTACAAATAACCTCCCTTGAACCGTGCATGTGAACCAAAAGCACACACTTGTTGTACTCAGATATTCAATGATGTTGTTTTCCAAAACCAAAGCTTAGAAGTCGTGTCCTTGTGCAACAAAATACCCTTGTTCACTTGCTTCCATCACACTACTCTAACTTCTAACACTTTTGCTCCTAAGGTGCATCACATTCACCCATTCTCTTCATAAAACCTTAACCTCAATCCGGCCAACCATCAAAGGGAGCATGGCTTCGTCTTCAAACTCTCAAAGAAGAAAAGGAAAGGAACCCATGGTTGAAGAAGGTGAAAACAAGTATGATCGATGGAAGTTCAAATCATGGTACCATCAAATGCAACTTGGGTGGATGAATGATAAGAAGATATATTTCGAAGTCCCTTTCCAGCTACCTGATGACAGGTGCCTAGAAATAAAAGCTAAGATTAGAAAGAGAAAATGGGAAGAGCTTACTTCACCAATCACCAGGATTAATGCAAACATCATAAGGGAGTTTTATGCTAACACCCCAAGGCTTAATATGACTGAAGCCCTAACTTACAAGAGTTATGTATGGGGAAAGGAAGTGGACTTTAGTCCGAAGACTATCATGAAAGTCTTAGGACTTAGGTCAGCACACTTTGATGAGCCAGGGTACCACGAAAGAGTAACTGGGAACCCAGACTATCATGAAATATCTAGTGATATCTGTGTGGTGAATGCTGACTGGGAGAGGGACAATCAAAGAAGGCACAAGTACTTGAAAAAGGGAGATCTCATTGAAGAAAAAGGATGGTATGAGTTGATAAAGAGATCAATTCTCGGCACAGTAAACACATCGGAAGTCAACAAGCAAAGGGCTGTCATGCTACACTGCATAATGGTAGGAGGAGATATAAATGTCCATGAGATCATTGCAAATGACATTCAAAGGGTTGCAGAGAAAAATTCTGCTGAAGCCTGGCTTTATTACCCAAGCACCATTATGAGGCTATGCATGAAAGCCAGCGTACCATTAGAGGATGCACACCCAATGTGGCTGTATCCAGGCATGCCCATAACCCTCGAAAGAATGACGAATGTCACAGAGGCACAGCAAAGTCGAAGGCCACGGAGGAGGAGAATGAGAAAGGAACCATAGGAAGGAGAAGACCAACAAGAAGAACAAGGAGAGGAGCAACCATTCCAACCACAAAACAACCTGGACATGGGGCGGATACAAGAAGCAATTGAAAGGCTCTCCGAACAATACATGAGAGTGCAAGAAAAGCAAGAAGAGTTTCATTCACAGTACATGAGAGCTCAACAAAGATAAGAGGAACTTTAGCTGAGAATGATGAGTCAACAGAGAGATTATGAATCAGGATCTCTAGTCATGCAAAGAGAATAAGATTCACAATTTCAAGAATCTCTCAACCAGCTTGCCCAACTATAAGTTGATAACATGAGAGCCTTCCAGGAGTTCACAACCCTTCAGGATGCAAGGTATGGAGCTCAAGCTGATTATAACATTAATAGCCAAATCAAGCTCAACTACATTGGGGAACATCTGCATAGCATGGACCCAGCATTTCCAGTGTACGATGAATACTTTGATGAAAAGAGTGCTAGATAAATAAACAAAGCAATAGGCCTTGAAAACAGAGTAGAAGAGACAATGAAGAAAGTTGGATTCTGGCAAAAGCTAAAGGACAAAGTCAAGGGAGAAAGTAGTAAACAAACAAGCGAGAAGAAGAAGAAAGACAAACAAGATAAAAAATGAAAGGTGGACTTGCTCCTTGGTTATTCCATTCAATAAAGAAAGAACATGTTTGTCTTAGTTGATATTCTCTTTTAGTTTTAGTTGTCTTGCATTCTGTGTGTTTATCTCTAAAATAAGTATGCTAGTCTAAGTGTGTGTGCTTTCACTTTTACTTGTTAAATGCTTGTCTTGTTCCCTAAGTCTTTTCAATTCCAATAAAAGAAATGTTTGAACAAGAAGTGGAAGAGTTCCTTTTTAGCAAGCAGTAAAATAACAGTAAGTGGTGGTAGATATGTTTGATTATGTAGTAGCTCACTTATAATGAATAAAAGGATAGATTGTTCTCTTTCTAAGTAAAAATTAGCATGCTGTCTATGAAATCTTAGCAAATAAAAGTCCTTGGTTAGAAAGGGAAACAAATAGAAAGAAAGAAAAGAAAAGCCAAAGTGGCAGCAAAAACAAAAGAAAGAAAAGAATAAGGCTAGACACCAATAGCTTGAATCTTAGGACATATGCCTGTGGTGTCTTTGTACTAGGATCTGCTTGGATGATTAGGTTCTATGGAGTGCTTTAACACTTGGTAACTTGGGTTAACTAACCCGGAATTATCAACCAAAAGTCCATTATCAAGAGCAACTTAGTTGCAAGACATTTAGTAACCCAAAGAGGTGCTGGGCATCAAGGTTCTAAGAAGAAATGTGAGCCAAGTGTCTGTAGTGAATAATGTATGAGTGCAAATAAGCTGAGAAAATGCTACACACAGGACACTGAGCTAAAGCTTATAGGAAAAGAAAATGAAGAAAAGTAATTACCAAGGATGAGTAAATAATGAGAGGTCATAGCAGTGTGTTAATTGATGCTTGAAGGAGACATTCTATGCTTAAAGATCAATAAGAAGTTAGCTACTGCATTGTCTGCATAAAACCCCATGAGCTACTAATAATGCTTGCTGATATGAATATGCTCTTCTGTTTCATTCTTTCGTCATAATAATTTAGTACTTGCTTAGGGACAAGCAAGATTTAAGTTTGGTATTGTGATGCCAAGGCATCTTAGGCTAGTTTCACTAGCCTTTTTCTTTATTTTTAATAGGTTTTATGCACTTTCTTGAGCTATAAGTAAGCAAATTGGGTAGAAATTCATGTATGGCTATATTTATTCAACCGTGAGTAATTTGGTGCAATTTCATGATGATTTATGATATGATTACTTTATGCTAATAATAATAAGAATTCTCATGATTTTAGCAAAGCTTTTATGCATTCATTGGTTGATGATAGGTGAAAGAAAGCATGGAGGATGGTTGAAGAAGGAACATGGAAAGGATGAAGAGGAAGCAACATTGGTGGCCAAGTTTGACCACCAATGTTGCCTCAAACGTTGGAAGAGAAACAGAGCACCTCTCTGTAACATGGCTAATGCTCATGATGGAGGTGGCGTTGGGGGTCCAATGTCAACCCCAACGTTGTGAGAAAATGATCAATTCTGGGGTTGACAGATTTTTGAGAGGCTCGTGCGCGTCCATGATGCGTACGCGTGAAAAGCAATTTTTTACATCCTCGCAGAAGCGTGCATCACGCGTAGGCGTAAATGAGTATTTTTGACCCATTTACGCGGAAGCGCACAGTACGCGTACGCACCATAACTGGACGTCGAAGTCCAACGTTGCATCAAATGCTACCTCCAACGTCCGTGATGCCCAGCCCAGAAATAAGAGTGGAAAATTTTCAATCGACACGTACGCGTCAGTGATGCGTACGCGCGGACGAAAAAAAAAGCAATGGGTGCAAACGCGTACGCGCGGATCAGCTAATGTTGGCCCTCGAACGTTGAGTCAAACGCCAATGACAGCAAGCTTTCTGGCTTTTGCTGGTCTGATTCAAAGTGGCATTTGAGTCAACGTTGGCCCTCAAATGTTGACTCAAACGTGAAGAATCGGAGTTCTGAATTTCAAACAGATCTCTTATCAGCATCAAGGGCAACCAATTAGAGCCATCTTCAACCCAATTCCGTCAAGGCCAAAAGCCCAATTCAAGGCTTGAAGATCAATAGATGAAAGTGTATAAATAGCTTAGAATTTAAGTTAAGGAGGACTTCTCACCATTTTTTTTCGATTTTTGTTTAGTTTTCATTTACTGCACTTTGAATTTCAGAATGTATTTTACAATTCCAATTTCCATTTTGAGAGCTATGAACAACTAAATCCCTTCATTGGGTTAGGGAGCTCTGTGTAATTCAATGGATCAATATTAGTTTTCATTCATTGTCTTCTTTCTTTTCTCTTGATTTTACTAGAAAGCTTTCGTTCTTCATCCAATTGGATAGTTATCTTAGGAAAGAAGCTATTCATAATTGGATCTCCTCGGAACCTTGGAAGAGGAATGAGGAGATCATTAAAGAACTGAAGATTGATGGTTTAGAAGTTATAGTAAACTCTCGTTGCAAGTATAGTTACTAAACCAAGCAATCAACCTTTCTTACAAACGTTTTGGTTGTCACAAGTAACAAACCCCTTTAAAATTGATAACCGAGTATTTAAACCTCGGGTCGTCTTCTCAAGGAATTGCAGGGAAGTATATTCTTATTATTGGTTATGAGTCTTGTAAATTGGAGGTTTTGAAAGAAAGAAACCAGTATGTTAAATGATAAGAAAAATAAAATAGAAATAATAAAATAAACTCTTGGCAAGGTAATAGAATTGGAAGTCCTATCCTTATCAATTGTGATGAGCATTGGATTTTAATCCCACTTTGTTAACCTCTAACTATGAAGGTAAATCAAGTGGATTAATTAGCTTAATCCTCAGGTCCTAGTAAATTCCTACAGAAAGACTAGAGTTATTGGAGCAACTCCCAATTTCAACCACTGCTTTATTTGACAGCTCAAGTATTATCAATTACTTAACCAAAGCCAAAAGGAAAAAAAATATCTAAATTAAATTAAAAGCATTCATAAATAGAATAAAACATTCATAAACTGAAATACCTCAATTTGTACTAATAAAGATATCAAATGTAACATGGAAAAGTTCATAAATTAAATTGGGAAAATAAAAGGAAAATTGAACCTGATAAAAAGAGACAATCTTGAAAGTAAGAAAAATCCTAATCCTAAATCCTAAGAGAGAGGAGAAAACCTCTCTCTCTCTAAAAAATACATCTAAAACTAAAATTATGAATTGTGTGCTTATTCGATGAATGGATGCATTCCCCCACTTTATAGCCTCTAATCTGTGTGTTCTGGGCTGAAAACTGGGTCAAAAACAGCCTAGAAATTGCTTCCAGTGATTTCTGGTACATTCAAGTTGCGGCAAAGCGACGCGGAGGCATCGTCCACGCGTTACCGTGGATTGCAGTTTTACAGATGCGACACGGGTGCGTCATTCACGCGTTCGTGTCACCTAGATTTGAGGAAGCTATGGAAAATTATATATCGTTACGAAGCCCCGGATGTTAGCTTTCCAACGCAACTGGAACCGCGTCGTTTGGACCTCTGTAGCTAAAGTTATAGCCGTTTGAGTACGAAGAGGTCAGGTTGGATAGCTTAGCAATTTCTCCAACTTCTTGTATTCCTTCCACTTACTTTGAGTATGAATAGTATGTATGAAATGTAAAATAGTATGAATAAGTGGGTAAAGAGTTAATGAAAACCACTCAATTGAGTACAAGATAAACTATAAAATAGTGGTTTATCAAACTCCCCACACTTAAACATTAGCATGTCCTCATGCTAAGCTTAAGAGAACTAAAAGACTAAAGAGGAATGGTAAAATGTATGAAATGCAATCCTATCTATATGAAAGCAACTAAATGCAAAATGTTTCTACCAACTTGGTGAAAAGTAAATAAACCTTTCAAGAATAAAAATAAACTGGATTTCACTAATTTAAATCATAAAAATGAAGTACAAATAGACTTGTAAAAAGAAAATAGCTCATGAAAGCAGGGAACAAGGGATTGAGCATCGAACCCTCACTGGTAGTGTATACACTCTAATCACTCAAGTGTTTAAAGTTCGATTCTCTCAATTCTCTACTAACCTTGCTTTCTAAGGCTTGCTTTTCTTCTACCAATCAACAAAAATTTAATGCACAAATACACAAATCAAGAGGTCTTTTAAGGGTTGTAATGGGATTAGGGTCAAGGTAGGATTGTATTTGGTCAAGTGGACTAAAATCTGAATCCTTAATTAACTTAAACTTTTCACCTAACTTTAGACAATCCATGTAATCATAATACCACATCTAACTATCCATTAACCATGTTTTCCACATATTCATGCATTCTAATTTCAAGTACAGTACATATGCATTGCTTTCACCACTTACTTTGGGGCATTTTGTCCCCTTTTATTATTTGCTCTTTGTCTTTTCTTTTTCTCTTTTTTTTATTTTTCTTTTCCTTTTTCTATTTTTCTTTTCTTAATAATATTTTTTTTTCATCATTTTTTTCTTTCTCAATGCATATGATTAAATTATTGAATGCATGAACATGTCCTAAACATTACTTTCACATTTTCAGAAAATTCTAACATACTCAATTCTCAAACCAAAGGTTTCCAAACCCACTTTTCCCCATACTTAATTCATGAGCACTCTCACTAGTCTAAGCTAACTAAAGATTCAAATTAAGGACGTTATTATTTTCCGCTTAGAGTTAGTGATGAGCTAAAGTAAAGAACAAAGGGGTAAAATAGGCTCAAAATTGGTTTGCAAAGGATAATGAAAGGTAAGGCCCTATGGGTATGTATGCTCAGTGAAACAAAGGCCTCAATCATATAAGTGCATGCATACATCAAACCATGGAAATATATAATTAAGCAAGACAAAGATCACAATTTTAGAGAGAAAAACACACACCAAAAATAAAATATTGGTTGGTAAAATGCAACCAATTCAAACAGGCTCAAAAAATTTCACAGGTTTTGTGTGTTCGAGCTCTAAACCATGTTCCAGTATAATATTTCTTCAAACAAGTGTAACATTAAATTTTATTCAAATTAGTGAAATGCTCTAAAAGTTTTTTCTGAAAAAGAAAATATTTCTTCAACCAAGTGGTAAAATATGCACAAAATCAAACAAATATGCAATCAAACATGTAAATGCAACAACTAACAAGGAAAATAAACCATTGGTGTTGAGAAGAAAATACTAACCTATGGAGATCGGTATCGACCTCCCCACACATAAAGATTGCACCGTCCTCGGTGCATGCTAAGATGTACAAGTGGACGGGTCTCTCCAACTGATGCTTTTCTCCAAGGATTGTGCTGATGGACTTGTTTGTCTCCCTATGTAAACATTTTCTGGTTCCCTTCCAGGTGGCCATCCTGAAAGAAAAAGGGAAAAAACGTAACCCAGAAATAGAGATAAGAGAATAAATGATGTATGGGTGGGTTAATCCCAAATGAAAAGGGTCTCATTTACATGGAAGCTTCAACATGTACGTGAGAAAACAATAGAAGCCATGGCATACCAGTGGTACAAAATTTGTAACAATGGGGAAGAGAGTGCAAGACAATATAAATTAATGTCAATGTAAAATTAATACAAATATCAAAAAAGATTAGCATTGACTTAAATAATATTACCCAACAGTGTAAAACAAGTCACTGAGCACCGAAATAAATTCAAAAAAAGATGCAACAGTTGAATAAGAAAATTGTAACACCAATGGAAAGAAAAAAATAATAAATTTAGAAAATAAAAATATGCACAAAATTAAAATGCAATGAATGAAAGTATGTAATTAAGTAAAAGAGAATGAAAGTAAAGAAGGAAGAAGAAAAGAAGAAAGAAATAAGAATGGAAAAAAAATTAGGATTTGGGGGAAGAAAAGATATGATATTTGGCGCTGATCTGGATAAGTTGTGCGGCGCAGGCGACGCGGTCGCGTGGTGCACGATAAGGTCAGATGACGCGGACGCGTGGGTCACGCGATCGTGTGGCCTGATTTGTGCGATTGGCGCGAGTGCAGCCCCGCATTCGCACAACTCTCTGTTCGAAACTCTTTTCGCCAATTTTTTGGGTGACGCGGTCGCGTGGTTGATGCGATCGCGCGGGTGGCCTTATTTCCAATGTGACACGGACGCGTGGGGAGGCTATTTCGCTAATGACGCGAACGCGTCATCCACACGGTCGCGTAGATTAATTTGTGCCAAAGGCACGCCTTCAGCCACGCTTTCAGCCACGCTTTTGCATGACTCTCTGTTCAATCTTGTTTTCTTCCCAACGCACTGGTGACGCGGACGCGTCGGCGACGCGGTTACGTCGCGTGCGATTTTTTTTTATATAATAATGCATTATGCAAAATGCAATACTAATATAAATGTTATGCAAAACTCCAAGTTCAATACAATAAAATAAAATAAAACTCGAAAACGAATGAAACTAAATAAAAAATGAAAAAAGGAACGATCATACCATGGTGGGTTGTCTCCCACCTAGCACTTTTAGTTATTGTCCTTAAGTTGGACATTTGGAGAGCCCTTTGTTATGGTGGCTTGTGCTTGAACTCATCCAGGAATCTCCACCAATGTTTGTGATTCCAATGGCCTCCGGAGTCGCAAACTAGGCGCAGAAAGCCTTCAAGTAGGTTAAAGCAAGTGACAAGGCCCCAAGAGTGTTGATTTCTAGACTGAATTCCAAGGTCCCAAATCTTGCTTTTGCACCCGTCTTCTTGTTGATCATTATGATTCCATCCGGGTAGCAAGCAATCTGAATTCTCACTAAAGCGGCCAAACAACTTCCTAGACCCATTCATTTGAGCTCTACACCAACCTTTGCGTTTAAACTTTGAGCTTTCAACCATAATGAACCTTGCAGGACAATTCTTACCACTGACCATCTTCCTCTTACTCTTGATGCCACAAAGAGCTCTAAGTTGACCATCCGTCTCTAGTAGCCCATATTCAAGTGGGAAAGTAAAGGTTAAGGATAAGAATTTTACCCACTTGAACGTTGTGTTGAACGGTAATGGCCTTGGGAGAGGTGTTGCTAATGAACTTGCAAGCTCCACTCCCTTGTGCTCTTCTCTGACAACTTCCACCTCCTTGTAAGCTTCTTCAATTTCAACCTCTTCCTCTTGGTAGCTTTCTTCCAATTCAATCTCTTCTTCAATTCTCACCAAGGGCATGGGAGGTTGTGCCTCTTTTTTTTGAATCTCCATCTCTTGATCAACCTCTTCCAAGTCTTCAACCAGGGTATGCCTTGGAGGTTGTACACCCTCCTCAACATCAAATGCAACCGTCTTGGAAGGAGGCTCTTGATGCCAGGGCATCTTGGCCAGTTTCACTGACTTTTTCTTTACTATTTTTAGGTTAGTTTCATGCATTTCTTTAGGAAATAAGCTAGTTTTGGATAGATATTCACCTATGCCTTGATTCAAGCATACATTGTGCATTTTACATAATTTCATGAGGATTTTGCATAAGTTTAGTGACAAATATTATGTTGCATTACTCATGACTTGGACTAGAGCTTTGATGCACTTTATTGCTTGATTTCAGGACCAAAAGGAAGCAAGAAAAGGGGAGGTAACTTGCAAGGTTAATGAGAAAAGTGATTGCCAATAACACTCTCAAAAAGCCATCAATGCCCACGTTAGAGAGTCATGTTAACGAAGTTAACGTGAACTCTAACGTGGAGAAGAGAAGTTGAGCCAACGTTAGTGACACTTAACATTGTCACTAACTTTAGCAATTACTCATAAGTGGCCATGTTAGAAGCCACGTTAACCTAGTTAACGTGGCCTCTAACGTTAAGGGGGAAAGAGAAGCCAACGTTAGTGACACTCAACATTGTCACTAACGTTGGCCTATGATGCAAAGTACCACGTTAACTCCCACGTTAACTTGGTTAACGTGGGAACTAACGTAAGGGATGAAGAGTTGTCGACAACGTTAGTGACACTCAACATTGTCACTAACGTTGAAGCAACCACACAACCCCCAAGAGTCACGTTAACTTCCACGTTAACTTGGTTAACGTGGAAGCTAACGATGAGGAATGAAGGATGAGCCAACGTTAGTGACACTCAACATTGTCACTAACGTTGGGATGGCTAAGGATGGCCACGTTAGAAGCCACGTTAACCTAGTTAACGTGGACTCTAACGTGAGACCTAGGGGCACATTGGAACGTTAGTGACAATGTTGATTGTCATTAACGTTCTCGAAGGATGGCAAAGGCCACGTTAGAAGCAACGTTAACCTAGTTAACGTGGGCTTTAACGTGAAGCAAGAAGGGGCACACTGGAACGTTAGTGACAATGTTGAGTGTCACTAACATTCTCGAAGGTTAACAAGGCAACGTTAAAAGCCACGTTAACCTAGTTAAAGTGGGTTTTAACGTGAGGCAAAGGGGTGCATTGGAACGTTAGTGACAATGTTAAGTGTCACTAACATTCTCGAACTTATATTCTCACTAAATATTAACACCCCTAACGTCCTGAACTAAAGTCTCCGCCCACTTCGCACTTTCTCTCTGCAAGTAAAGCCAAGCCCAAATAAAGAAAGGAACTGCTTCAAACTCAAGATCCAAAGGCCCAAGACTTGAAGAATCACACTAGAAGCTAAGAAGAGTAGTATATATAGGAGTAGCTTTGAATTGATAAGGAGTTCTGGAGGTTGGAAAAAGAGAACTACTCTCTGTATTTTCCTTTCTTTGCAAATTCTAGTTTTATGATGTATTCTCCATCTTTGTTTTCATTTTCAAGAGCTATGAACAACTAAACCCCTTTCATTGGGTTAGGGAGCTCTGTTGTAATTTGATGGATCAATACTAATTTTCATTATTCTTCTTCTATCTTTCCTCTTGATTTTACTTGAAAGCTTTCGATCTTCATCCAATTGAGTAGTTATCTTGGAAGAGAAGCTATTCAAACTTGGATTACTTTTGAACCTTGAAAGAGGAATGAAGAGATCAAGCTAGAAATGCTTTCTCATGCTGGACCAAATTGGGTTTGGATGGGTATGTGACTATAACCCTCTCAATACTTGATTTGGGAAATACATGTGGCATAATCAGTGACCATACTTCATCTCTTCTCATGAGCAATTGACCAAGGAACTGGCTATTGATCAAGATTTGAGAGATTGAATTGCAAGATATTGTAATTTAATCACTTAAGATTGCCAAGGAGATCAATGAGTGCATTGATTGAGGAAGAGATGAAAATGAACTTGATCCGGAGAATTGCAACATCTCCTAAGCCCAATGAACTCCCCATCTCTGAACTTACCCATTCTCTTTAATTTCTGCCATTTACTTTTATGAGCAAATCCCCCATTCCCATTTACAATTCTGCAATTTATTTTCAGTTATTTACTTCCAGTCCTTTAATTCTAGCATTTACTTTTCTGTTATTTACATTCCCGCAATTTTATTTCTGCAACTCTCAACCCAAATTCTGGATTCGCTCAACTAGAACATTCTTCTAATTAAAGTTGCTTGATCAATCAATCCCTGTGGGATTCGACCTCACTCTATTGTGAGTTTTTACTTGACGACAATTTCGGTACACTTGCCGAAGGGAGATTTGTTGAGAGACAAGTTTTCCCCGCATCATGTTTATGGCGCCGTTGCCGGAGATTGATTGTGCATCAACAATGATTAAATTGGAAAATCACTAGATTGAGCATTTTTATTTTGTGAATTTCATTTTTCTGTTTGAGTAATTTACTTTGTGTTTTAGTTAAACTTCTTCCTTTCCCCCTCTACTCTTTTGTTTTTCTTTGTTATTTTCAATTCTGTTTGCTAACCCACTAACTGTTTGATATATTGCATCACCCACAACTAACAGTAATTCTGACACAAATACTGTCTTCATCTATTTTCTTTGCTTGTACTTGTTGGTTGTATGACAGGGAGAAGAAGCGGGGCTTCAACTTCCTTTGATTCTGAACCTGAGATAACCTTCCTTAGACTAAGGAGGAAGGCAAAAGAAAAATGTGTAGTTGGTGCTGAAGAAGAGGAGGAATACTTTGAGGAATACTTTGAACCAAACATGGAAGAAAACATGGAAAATCATCATGAAGAAGAGACTCACAACCATGGCAGAGGAGGTGGAGCAAATCATGCTGGGGAAGATAGAAGAGTTTTGGGCTCTTACATTAATCCAAACCCAGGCAAATGTGGAAGTAGCATCCAAAAGCCAACAATCCATGCCAACAACTTTGAACTTAAACCACAGCTCATCACCCTTGTTCAGAACAACTGTTCGTTTGGAGGAGGTGTTCAAGAAGACCCCAATCAACATTTGACCACCTTCCTGAGAATATGTGACACAGTGAAATCTAATGGTGTTCATCCTGACGCCTATAGACTGCTCTTATTTCCTTTCTCACTCAGGGACAAGGCAGCCAAGTGGCTAGAATCTTTCCCAAGGGAGAGCTTGATAACTTGGGAGGATGTGGTGAACAAATTCTTAGCAAGATTTTACCCTCCTCAACGAATCAATAGGCTGAGAGCTGAGGTTCAAACTTTCAGGCAACAAGATGGTGAGACTCTGTATGAAGCATGGGAGAGGTTCAAGGACTTAACAAGGAGGTGTCCACCTGACATGTTCAACGAATGGGTCCAACTGCACATTTTCTATGAAGGGCTCTCTTATGAGTCAAAGAAGGCCGTGGACCATTCATCTGGAGGATCCTTGAACAAGAAGAAGACCATTGAGGAAGCCATAGATGTTATTGAAACAGTAGCAGAAAACGACTACTTCTATGCTTCCGAAAGAGGGAACACAAGAGGAGTGATGGAGCTAAACAATGTAGATGCTCTGTTGGCCCAAAACAAGCTCATTACCCAGCAGCTGACTGACCTCACCAAGAAGATGGAGAGGAACCAAGTAGCAGCAATCTCATCTTCATCAACAATCCAAGAAGGAGTGAATGAAGAAGCAGAGGGGAGTCAGGAGCAAGCCAACTACATTGGGAATTCACCAAGGAAAAACTATGATCCATACTCCAAGACTTACAACCCTGGATGGAGAAACCACCCAAACTTTGGGTGGGGAAGTGAGCAAGATCAAAACCAAGACCAGAGATGTTACAACTCCAACAACAATGCAGCTCATCAACAAGTCACACAGAGGACGTCTCAACACCCCCACAACAACACTTCTTCATATGATTATCAAAATCAAAATAGCACATCTGCTCCGAATCACCCATCAATTGATGACAAGCTCTCTAAGATCGAAACCTTCATTGAAGGAATATGCAGAGACATTCAAGACAGTAAAGCATTCAGAGAGGAAGTGCAGTCAAACATGCAGAATCAAAATGCTGCCATCATAAAACTAGAAACACAAATCAACTATCTGTTTAAGAAGCTTCCTAACCACAATTTTTGCTATGATGCCCATTCAAGCAAAAGGGAGGAGTGTCAAGCTATCACATTTAGGAGTGGGAAGGAACTGAAGGAACATCCCCAAAAGCCACAAGAAGAAGGCTCAAATGAAAAGGGAGAAGAGCAAGATGGAGTGCAACCCCCCACGCCAAGTCTGCAGAAAGAAAAAAAAATACCCCAACTGAACATCTCAAGAGCTCCATACCCCCCGCTATTGAAGAAAAAGGAAGATGACAACCAGTTCTTAAGGTTTTTGGAAATCTTCAAGAAGCTACAAATCAACATACCATTTGCTGAAGCCATAGAACAAATGCCACTTTATGCCAAGTTTTTGAAGGAGCTAATGACTAAGAAGAGAAGCTGGAAGAACAATGAGACTGTGATACTAACTGAAGAGTGCAGTGCTATCATTCAGCATAAACTACCTCAGAAACTGAAGGATCCTGGGTGTTTTCAGATCCCTTGCATTATAGAAGAAATCACAGTAGAAAAGGCTCTTTGTGACTTAGGGGCCAGCATCAATTTGATGTCAGTGGCTATGATGAGAAAGATGAAAATTGAGGAGGCTAAACCAACAAAAATGGCTCTACAACTGGTAGACCGATCGTTCAAATTCCCTCACGGGATAGTAGAGGATTTGCTAGTAAAAGTAGGAGATTTCATATTCCCAGCAGATTTTGTGGTGCTGGACATGCAGGATGACGCCAAGACCTCCATCATCTTGGGAAGGCCATTCTTGGCCACTGCTGGAGCTGTCATTGATGTTCAGAAGGATGACCTCACCCTGAGATTACACAATGAAAAGATGACATTCAATGTGTTCAAGGCCATGAGTTATCCACCGGAACAATTGGGAGAATGTATGAGGTTAGATGCACTTGAGGATAAAGTGCAGGAGAATTTTGAAGAAGATGAACCTGAAGAGAACGAGAGATTGGTGGAGGAAGAATTTGATTCAAGTGAAGAGGTAGTTACAACAGAAATACATATACCAGATGCACCAAAGGAAGGGAACGAAAAATCAGAAGCACCCAAACCTGAACTCAAAGCATTGCCACCCACTCTCAAATATGCATATCTAGGAGAAAATGAAAACTACCCAGTGATCATAAATTCATCCCTCAGTCAAGATCAAGAGGACGAGCTACTCAAGGTGCTGCGGGAGCATAAGGATGCCATTGGATGGACCCTTGCTGACTTGAAGGGAATTAGTTCAGCCATATGCATGCATAAAATACTGTTGGAAGATAACGCCAAGCCATCCATTCAATCCCAAAGAAGGCTGAACCCAATCATGAAGGAAGTGGTACAGAAAGAGGTTATGAAGCTTTGGCAAGGAGGGGTCATATACCCAATTTCGGACAGCCCTTGGGTTAGCCCCACACATGTTGTACCAAAGAAGGGAGGGATCACTGTGGTTACCAATGAGAAGAACGAGCTCATACCTACAAGGACCGTCACAGGATGGCGGATGTGCATAGACTACAGGAAACTCAATGAGGCTACACGAAAGGACCATTTTCCCCTTCCATTCATGGATCAGATGTTGGAAAGACTTGCAGGGCACGCATATTATTGCTTTCTCGACGGTTATTCAGGATATAACCAAATAGTGGTTGATCCAAGAGACCAAGAGAAAACCTCATTTACCTGTCCGTATGGAGTGTTTGCCTATAGGCGCATGCCATTTGGGTTATGTAACGCCCCTGCAACTTTCCAACGCTGCATGCTTTCTATCTTTTCAGATATGATAGAAAAATTCATTGAAGTTTTTATGGATGATTTCTCGGTATTCGGAGATTCTTTTCCTAGTTGCCTACATCACCTCGCCTTGGTATTGAAAAGGTGCCAAGAGACCAATTTGGTCTTGAACTGGGAAAAATGCCACTTCATGGTGACAGGAGGAATAGTCCTTGGTCACACGGTCTCTCACCAAGGCATTGAGGTTGATAGAGCTAAAGTAGAACTTATTGAAAAACTACCCCCACCCAGTGATGTCAAGGCAATTAGAAGTTTTTTAGGGCATGCTGGTTTTTATAGAAGGTTCATTAAAGATTTTTCAAAGATAGCCAAGCCCTTAAGCAATCTCCTTGTATCTGATACACCATTCATCTTTGATGAAACATGCATGCTAGCATTTGCACATTTGAAAATGAGGTTATCCTCTGCTCCTATCATTTCCCCACCTGATTGGAACCTACCATTTGAATTGATGTGCGATACATCTGATTTTGCAGTTGGGGCAGTGTTTGGACAAAGGAAAGATAACCTAGTTCGTGTGATATACTATGCTAGCAAAGTCCTTAATGAAACTCAAAGAAATTATACCACTACTGAAAAGGAGTTGCTAGCAATAGTTTTTGCATTTGACAAATTTAGATCATACCTCATTGGTGCTAAAGTGATTGTTTTTACAGATCACACAGCACTTAAATATTTGTTTGCCAAGCAAGAATCAAAGCCAAGACTAATAAGGTGGATCTTACTGTTGCAGGAATTCGATATTGAAATCAGAGACAAGAAAGGAGTGGAGAACAAGGTGGCAGATCACCTATCCAGAATCCCTCATGATCAAGGTGGAGAAAATGATACAAATGTGAACGAGCTCTTCCCTGATGAGCAGTTGATGACAGTTCACAAAGCACCATGGTTCGCAGATATTGCAAATTTCAAGGCAACTGGGGCATTACCCCCAGGGATCAATAAACATCAAAAGAGGAAGCTCATGAATGATGCAAAATACTTTGTCTGGGACGAGCCATATCTCTTCAAGAAATGTTCAGATGGAATTCTTAGAGGATGTGTTTCGGAAGAGGAAGGGAGAGAAGTCTTGTGGAACTACCACGGTTCATGCTATGGCGGGCACTTTGGAGGGGACAGAACTGCAGCAAAGGTGTTACAAAGCGGATTCTTTTGGCCCACCCTTTTCAAGGATGCCAAGGAACTAGTAAAAAGCTGCAATGAATGCCAAAGATCTGGAAACCTGCCCAAAAGAAACACCATGCCACAAAATTTCATCTTGGAACTGGAACTGTTTGATGTATGGGGAATTGATTTCATGGGACCATTCCCAACCTCATATGCAAACAAGTACATCCTAGTAGCAGTGGATTATGCTTCCAAGTGGGTAGAGGCTATTGCAACCCCAACTAATGATAACAAGGTAGTCATGAACTTCCTCAGGAAGAATATCTTTAGCTGGTTTGGAGTCCCAAGAGCCCTCATCAGTGATGGAGGGAGCCTCTTTTGTAACAAACCACTAGAAGCTCTCCTCTTACGATATGGGGTAAAGCACAAAGTAGCCACACCTTACCATCCTCAAACAAGTGGGCAAACTGAGATATCCAACAGAGAGCTGAAGAGGATCCTGGAAAAGACTGTGGGCGCATCTAGAAAGGATTGGTCGAAGAAGTTGGATGATGCTCTGTGGGCATACAGAACAGCATTCAAAACTCCACTTGGAATGTCTCCATATTAACTAGTCTATGGGAAGGCTTGTCATTTACCACTGGAGCTGGAACACAAAGCTCTTTGGGCTATCAAGATATTAAATTTTGACAGCATTGCTGCTGGTGCAAAAAGGATCTTGCAGCTGCAAGAGATGGAGGAATTCAGGTCACAAGCCTATGAAAATACTAAGATGTATAAAGAGAAGGCAAAGAGAAAACATGACATGCATCTGGCACCCAGGAGTTTCGAAAAAGGGCAGCAAGTACTCCTTTACAATTCCAAATTAAGGCTGTTCCCAGGAAAACTCAAGTCAAGGTGGTCCAGACCGTTCTTGGTTACAAAAGTATCACCATATGGCCACATCGAAATCACAGATGAAGGTTCAGAGAGGACTTTTACAGTGAATGGACAAAGACTCAAGCATTATCTGGGCAACATGGGGGAAAACCCCAGAGTAAAGTACCATCTCAAGTAATTAAGGACTCGTCGAGCTAGCGATGATAAAAGAGCGCTCTGTTGGGAGGCAACCCAACCTCAGGTAGTTTCACTTTCATCTTTATTTCAATAAAAATCACAAGTTGTTTCCCCTGTATTGTAAGGAGCTAAGTTTGGTGTTCCACACCAGAACAATCCATGAGTGATAGTGTAGTTTTAAGTTTGGTGTTCCACTAAAGGGCATTGGTTAGAATTACACTCCACTCCAAAAGAACATTGCTAGCTCCATCCAATCAAGAGAAACCACTTAGATGTAGTTAGACTATAGGTGATCATTGCTTTGTTGATAACAAGATATGGGGGTCTTTGCATATATGCAATGTTTTCTACTGGGCAAAGAGCTAATTTTGGTGTTCACACACCAAATTGAGTTCAAGAGGCACAAGCATATATGTAAGCTAACTATATCTCAAGTGCTTTGGGAACAAGCAACTTCCAGTAACCTTGCAGGAATCTTATAAGGAAATGGTGCACCTTCACCCAAAGAAGCGAGGCAGCAAAAAAAACTAGGGTGATGACAAAGAGAGAGGGGGACCAGAGATCATCACCCGAAGGTTGTATTGTTACCTAATTCCATTGTACTCAGAATTGTTGAAAGTTGGAAGTCCGAATGCACTTTTGAATTGTAGTTTCTCGTAGTTGAACCCTTTTTAAATTCTGTCTTTTTTTCTGAATAGGTCCATGATTCTGGTTTAAATATCACTGCATCATTCCCTTATTTACTTGTAAGCTTGTCCATTTTAAATCAAATTGAAGAAGAGAATGATTATGTTTTTAAAAGACCAGAGTAGAGTTCATATTGTGGAAGTGCATTCATGAATCTTTGGGGTGCCTGAATACTTTGCTTTGGATACACTCATGAGACTAAGTTAATAACAAGATCCTAGGAAGAGAAAAGGGAAAGAACAATGGAAGTGAAAAATAAAAGAAAAAGAGTAAGCAATAAGGCTAGGCATCAATGGTTTTAATCTTAAGGCAAATGTCTGTGGTGCTCCTGTGTGAGGGATCTACTTGGATGAATAAGCTCTTAGGGGTGCCTTATCACCTGGTAACTTGGGTTAACTAACTCAAGATTATCAGCTGAAAGTCCACTATCAAGAGTAACCTTCACTACAGAGCATTTAGTAACCCAAAGAGGTGCTGGACACCAAGGTCTCAAGAAAAGAAAATAAACAAACTATATGCCTGTGGTATGTATGTATGGGGGATAGGCTTGAGGGAGTAAGTCCTTAGGGGTGTCTCAACACCTAGCACCTTGAACCAACTGGTTCGGGAGTGTTGGCTGAAAGCTTATCTTAAAGAGTTGCCCCCTTACAGAGCACTTAGCCTAAATAACACAAACAACCCTTGAAATAACAATAAAAGGATCAATGGATAAAAGTCTCATGGGATATAAACAAAGTGGGTGTTTTAGGACATGATAAAGGTCTGAAAGCCAGTAATGGAATGAACCTAAGTTGCTATGCATGACACCACCATAAAATCAGTAACATAACTTCCATAAGAATGACTCATTCCTCTGGACATTCCATTCATCATTCTCTTGTTCCAGTACTTGCTTAGGGACAAGCAAGCTTTATGTTTGGTGTTGTGATGCCAGGGCATCTTGGCCAGTTTCACTGACCTTTTCTTTACTGTTTTTAGGTTAGTTTCATGCATTTCTTTATAAAATAAGCTAGTTTTGGGTAGATATTCACCTATGCCTTGATTCAAGCATACATTGTGCATTTTACATAATTTCATGAGGATTTTGCATAAGTTTAGTGACAAATATTATGTTGCATTACTCATGACTTGGACTAGAGCTTTGATGCACTTTATTGCTTAATTTCAAGACCAAAAGAAAGCAAGAAAAGGGGAGGTAACTTGCAAGGTTAATGAGAAAAGTGATTGCCAATAACACTCTCAAAAAGCCATTAATGCCCACGTTAGAGAGTCACGTTAACTAAGTTAACGTGAACTCTAACATGGAGAAGAGAAGTTGAGCCAACGTTAGTGACACTTAACATTGTCACTAACGTTGGCAATTACTCAAAAGTGGCCACGTTAGAAGCCACATTAACCTAGTTAACGTGGCCTCTAACGTTAAGGGGGGAAGAGAAGCCAACGTTAGTGACACTCAACATTGTCACTAACGTTGGCCTATGATGCAAAGTACCACGTTAACTCCCACATTAACTTGGTTAACGTGAGAACTAACGTAAGGGATGAAGAGTTGTCGACAACGTTAGTGACACTCAACATTGTCACTAACGTTGAAGCAACCACACAACCCCCAAGAGTCATGTTAACTTCCACGTTAACTTGGTTAACGTGGAAGCTAACGATGAGGAATGAAGGATGAGCCAACGTTAGTGACACTCAACATTGTCACTAACGTTGGGATGGCTAAGGATGGCCACGTTAGAAGCCACGTTAACCTAGTTAACGTGGACTCTAACGTGAGACCTAGGGGCACATTGGAACGTTAGTGACAATGTTGAATGTCATTAACGTTCTCGAAGGATGGCAAAGGCCACGTTAGAAGCCACGTTAACCTAGTTAATGTGGGCTTTAACGTGAAGCAAGAAGGGGCACACTGGAACGTTAGTGACAATGTTGAGTGTCACTAACGTTCTCGAAGGTTAACAAGGCAACTTTAAAAGCCACGTTAACCTAGTTAACGTGGGTTTTAACGTGGGGCAAAGGGGTGCATTGGAACGTTAGTGACAATGTTAAGTGTCACTAACGTTCTCGAACTTATATTCTCACTAAATATTAACACCCCTAACGTCCTGAACTAAAGTCTTCGCCCACTTCGCACTTTCTCTCTGCAAGTAAAGCCAAGCCCAAATAAAGAAAGGAACTGCTTCAAACTCAAGATCCAAAGGCCCAAGACTTGAAGAATCACACTAGAAGCTGAGAAGAGTAGTATATATAGGAGTAGCTTTGAATTGATAAGGAGTTCTAGAGGCTGGAAAAAGAGAACTACTCTCTGTATTTTACTTTCTTTGCAAATTCTAGTTTTATGATGTATTCTCCATCTTTGTTTTCATTTTCAAGAGCTATGAACAACTAAACCCCTTTCATTGGGTTAGGGAGCTCTGTTGTAATTTAATGGATCAATACTAATTTTCATTATTCTTCTTCTATCTTTCCTCTTGATTTTACTTAAAAGCTTTCGATCTTCATCCAATTGAGTAGTTATCCTGGAAGAGAAGCTATTTAAACTTGGATCTCTTTTGAACCTTGAAAGAGGAATGAAGAGATCAAGCTAGAAATGCTTTCTCATGCTAGACCAAATTGGGTTTGGATGGGTATGTGACTATAACCCTCTCAATACTTGATTTGGGAAATGCATGTGGTATAATCAGTGACCATACTTCATCTCTTCTCATGAGCAATTGACCAAGGAATTGGCTATTGATCAAGATTTGAGAGATTGAATTGCAAGAAATTGTAATTTAATCACTTAAGATTGCCAAGGAGATCAATGAGTGCATTGATTGAGGAAGAGATGAAAATGAACTTGATCCGGAGAATTGCAACATCTCCTAAGCCCAATGAACTCCCCATCTCTGATCTTACCCATTCTCTTTAATTTCTGCCATTTACTTTTATGAGCAAATCCCCCATTCCCATTTACAATTCTGCAATTTATTTTCAGTCATTTAATTCCAGTCCTTTAATTCTAGCATTTACTTTTCTGTTATTTACATTCCCGCCATTTTATTTTCTGCAACTCTCAACCCAAATTCTGGATTCGCTCAACTAGAACATTCTTCTAATTAAAGTTGCTTGATCAATCAATCCCTGTGGGATTCGACCTCACTGTATTGTGAGTTTTTACTTGACGATAAATTCGGTACACTTGCCGAAGGGAGATTTGTTAAGAGACAAGTTTTCCCCGCATCAGCTCTATGTCTTGACTTTCCCATGGAAGTTCAGCATCTCCCAAGTCTTCAACCACTTCTTCTTCTTTAATAATTCCGGCTTCCTCCACTTGTTTCAGTACAAATTCATGCTCCTTATTGTCCACCGGAGTTTCTAATGTCTCCTTCATGCTACGTTCTTCATTAGATTGTCAACATGAATCCATGGGGATTCCTTGAGTGTCTGAACATCGGGAAGCTAATTGATGTATCGCTTGCTCCAATTGATGAAGGGTTGCATGAAATTGATCCACTGTTTCCTTGAGACGATATGTTGATTCTTGTTCTGCTTGGGTATCATAAGTAGGACCATAAGGTTCTTGGATTGATGGATATGGACATGATGTATATGGAGGTGGTGGCTCCTTCACCTTTAGGGCCTCCTCTAGCTCCTTATGGAGTATGGATTCGCAAAGATGATCCCTTCTCTCTTGTTCCAGGTCAATAGCATCGTTGGGATCATGTTGCTCTTGGATTGATGGATGTGGATGCTCTTCCATGGATGGTGGTGATGGGATGGAGAGATCATTCTGTGGTTGAAAAGGAAGTGCACTAGAGCTTGAGGGTTGATTGTTGAAGGTATTTGGTGGTCCGATTTAGGCGACGAGAGCTTGTATAGTAGAGTTTAGATCGGTAAGTGCTTTCTCCATGGAGGTTTGGGGTAGATAGGAGGGTTCATTTGGCTCATAAGGTGGTTGGTATGGTGGATACGGGTTAGGGTCATTTGGTGGTTTTTGGTTGTGTTGAGGAGATAGTTCATAAGCATATGGCGGGGCTTGTTGGTAGTCCATTGGAGGTGGTTGTTGCCATGAGGGTTGATCAAATCCTTGTGGCTCCTCCCATCTTTGATTGTTCCAACCTTGATGCCTGTTCTCATTGTAATTTCCTCTTCCTGCAACATAATTGTAACCAGACTCATAGCCAAAGGGGTGAGAGTTCATAGTAGCAAATAAAAATTAAAAATGAAAATAAAAACAAATTTAAATTAAAAGGTTTATTGAAATTTAAATTTTGAAAATTAAATTTTGATTTTTAAATTTTGAAATTTGAAATTTGAATTTTGAATTTTGAATTTTGAAATTTGAAAATTTTTGGTTTTTAAATTTTGAAATTTGAATTTTGAAAAAGTCAACAATATAAGATAAAAATTTGAAAAAGATTTAAATTTTGAAAAGGTTTGATTTTTAAAATTTTAAATTTTAAATTTTAAATTTGGATTTTGAATTTTGGAAATTGAAATATGAAAATTTGAAATTTTGAATTTGAAATTTTGAATTTTTGAATTTAACGAGGAAAGAGAAAAACAATAAAATGACACTAAACTTAAAATTTTTAGATCAAAACGAACAAAACAACTAAGAACAACTTGAAGGTCAAGATGAACACGAAGAACAACTTGAAGATCAAGATGAACACCAAGAACAAAATTTTTTTTGAAAAATTTTTTATAACTAAATAAAAACCAGTAACCTCTTAATTTATGAAAAAGCAAAAATAAAAACAAATAAACAAGCAAAAAGCAAATATTTACAATAACCAATAATAAGGCACACGTTTGCAATTCCCCGGCAACGGCGACATTTTGAAGAACTGAAGATTGATGATTTAGAAGTTATAGTAAACTCTCGTTGCAAGTATAGTTACTAAACCAAGCAATCAACCTTTCTTACAAATGTTTTGGTTGTCAAAAGTAACAAACCCCTTTAAAATTGATAACCGAGTATTTAAACCTCGGGACGTCTTCTCAAGGAATTGCAGGGAAGTATGTTCTTATTATTGGTTATGAGTCTTGTAAATTGGGGGTTTTGAAAGTAAGAAACCAGTATGTTAAATGATAAGAAAAATAAAATAGAAATAATAAAATAAACTCTTGGCAAGGTAACAGAATTGGAAGTCCTATCCTTATCAATTGTGATGAGAATTGGATTTTAATCCCACTTTGTTAACCTCTAACTATGAAGGTAAATCAAGTGGATTAATTAGCTTAATCCTCAGGTCCTAGTCAATTCCTATGGAAAGACTAGAGTTATTGGAGCAACTCCCAATTTCAACCACTGCTTTATTTGAGAGCTCAAGCGTTACCAATTACTTAACAAAAGCCAAAAGGAAGAAAATATCTAAATTAAATTAAAAGCATTCATAAATAGAATAAAACATTCATAAACTAAAATACCTCAATTTGTACTAATAAAGATATCAAATGTAACATGGAAAAGTTTATAAATTAAATTGGGAAAATAAAAGGAAAATTGAACCTGATAAAAAGAGACAATCCTGAAAGTAAGAAAAATCCTAATCCTAAATCCTAAGAGAGAGGAGAGAACCCCTCTCTCTAAAAACTACATCTAAAACTAAAATTATGAATTGTGTGCTTATTCGATGAATGGATGAATTCCCCCACTTTATAGC
Source organism: Arachis ipaensis (assembly GCF_059453495.1). NCBI lineage: Eukaryota > Viridiplantae > Streptophyta > Magnoliopsida > Fabales > Fabaceae > Arachis > Arachis ipaensis. The sequence continues at coordinate 91,678,925 of NC_142441.1, read as the reverse complement.
CTCTAATCTGTGTGTTCTGGGCTGAAAACTGGGTCAAAAACAGCCCAGAAATCGCTTCCAGTGATTTCTGGTACGTTCAGGTTGCGGCAAAGCGATGCGGAGGCATCGTCCACGCGTTACCATGGATTGCAGTTTTATAGATGCGATGCGGGTGCATCATTCACGCGTTTGAATCACCTAGATTCGAGGCAGCTATGGCAAATTATATATCGTTGTGAAGCCCCGGATGTTAGCTTTCCAACGCAACTAGAACCGCATCGTTTGGACCTCTGTAGCTAAAGTTATAGCCGTTTGAGTGTGAACAGGTCAGGCTAGACAGCTTAGCAATTTCTCCAACTTCTTGTATTTCTCTCACTTTTGTATGCTTCCTTTCCATCCTCTGAGCCATTCCTGCCCTGTAATCTCTGAAATCACTTAACACACATATCAAAGCATCTAATGGTAATAAGAGAGGATTTAAACATAGGGAACTTAAGGCCAAAGAAGCATGTTTTCAATCAAAGCGCCTAATTAGGAAGGCAAATGTAAAACCATGCAAATAGTATGAATAAGTGGGTAAAGAGTTGATAAAAACCACTCAATTGAGCACAAGATAAACCATAAAATAGTGGTTTATCAATCATGCTAGAAATGCTTTCTCACATTGGATTAGATTCGGGTTTGGATGGATATAGTGACATTTAATCCTACCAATACTTTGATCTATGAATTTGTGTGTATAATCAGTGACCAAACTTCATCTCTTCCCATGAGCACTTAAATCAAGGAATTGGGCAATTGTTCATGCTTAGAGAGATTGGTGAGCCAAGGAATTGGAATTCAATCACTTAAGATTGCTAAGGAGATCAATGAATGCATTGATTGCAGAAGGGATAAAAATGAATTTGATCCGGAGAATTATATATCCCCTGAACCCAATGATTCCCCATCTCTGATCTACCCATTCTATTTACTTTCTGCTCTTTAATTTCATGCTAACTCCCCTTCCCATTTAATTTCTCGCAATTTAAGCTTCTTCACTTTAATTCCTTGCAATTTAATTTTCTGTTTCTTTAATTTCTTACAATTTAAGTTTCTCCACAATTTTACTTTCTGCTATTCCCAATTGAAGTCCGATTCCACTCAACTAGCATAATTCTCCAATTAACGTTGCTCAATCTACCAATCCCTGTGGGATTTGACCTCACTCTTTTGTGAGTTTTTACTTGACGACAATCCGGTGCACTTGCCGGAAGAAAATTTGTTGAGAGGCAAGTTTCCGCGTATCACTCTCCCCACTTCAGATTGGGGTGGTTTCTCCAAGATGAGTGATAAACCACTATTTTATGATTTATCTTGTGTTTAATTGAGTGGTTTCATCAAGCCTTTACTTACTTATTCATACGATTTGCATGATTTTATAATCCCTTCCTAGTATTGTTTTATGATTGAAAACATGCTTCCTAAAGATATTTAATTAGTATATTTTAATTCTCCGTTATACCATTCGATGCCGTGATCTGTGTGTTAAGTATTTCAGGCTTTATAGGGCAGGAATGGTTTAGAGAATGGAGAGGAAGCTTGCAAAAATGGAAGGAACACATGAAACTAAGGAGATGATCAGCGAACACCGACGCGCACGCATGGCTCAGCGAGTGCGCGGAATAGAGAAAATTGCAGCGACGCGTGCGCGTGCCTGACACGTATGCGTGGATTGGAGTCTGCACGCGCTCGCGTGACAAGAAAAATCGCTGAATGACGCGTACGCATGACCTGCGCGATCTGCAAACTTAACAGAAAACACTGGGGGCAATTTCGGGCCGCATTTTGACCCAGTTTTCGGCCCAGGAACACAGAATAAGGCCAGGGAACATGCAGAGACTCAACACAGACAATTTTAGATGACTTCACGTATTCTCATTAGGATAGTTTTAGTTTTTTTAGATCTGAATCTAGAGTGAATTACTCTTCCTCTAGGTTCTCTTTACATTCCCAGTTTATTGCTTTTGCTTTTGGATATTGAAGAGTCATTACCTCCGTTGAAGATACTATTCTAGTTTGTTTCCTTACCTACTCTTTTATTTATTCCATATTCTTAATTCTTGTTTAAGCAGTAATTGGATTATTTTCATGAATTGTTAGTGTAAAGGATTACTTTTATTTTTAATCAATTTTGAATCCCTACTTTATTTAATTTATCATGTTTTCTTCTATTATTTTTATGAGCATTATATTCATGTCAATGGAGTAGATTCCATACTTGATATGTGGTTGATTAGGAGGAGACACTTGAGTTGGAAGGCTTAGGGGTTGATTAAACTGGAAGTTGTTGGCTAGTTCTGTATTTACTAATGCTAGACATTCCCAAGGGAGAGGACTAGGATTTGCGAATAAGAGTTAGCTCAATCACTTGACTTTCCTTTATTTAGTAAGGGTTACCTAAGTGAAAACAACAACCTTTTTAATACTACACTTAAGAGATCCCAACAAGGATCGAACTTCCAATTAATCATTCTCCCAGTCAAGGCTTTTTATTTAGAATATTAATAGTCATTCTTAGTCTTTGTTGCTTTAATTTACAATTATTTAATTGCTCATTATTCAACTCTCAAACTCTCGTGGAAATTCCTAATTAATAAAATAGCATCCTTTCTTGCAACTCGTTGGGAGACGACCTGGGACTCATACTCCCAATATTTTTCTATTCTAAATTTTTGTGACAGCCTTTTTTAAATTGGTGAGGAGGATTTTAGCTGGCTAAGAGCTATACTTGCAACGCTATTCTCTTATTAAAAATCTCTTAATTGGCCTAACTTCTACCACGCATCAGTTTTTGGCGCCGTTGCCGGGGAGTTACAATTGTGTGCTAAATTATTAATTAGTGTACTTATTTTTATTTTATTTGCATATTTTATTTTTATTTTATTACCATGAGCTATATGTTTCTTTCATTGAATGACGCGTTCACTGCCTGATCCGAGTTTAGCCGCATTTGATCCTGAAATTGAAAGAACTATTTCACGTATTAGGCGAGCTCGACGTCGGTTAGCCTCTGAGGGTGGTGAAGTGATTGTTATCGATTCACCAGTCTCATCTGAGGGCGAATCTGAACCGTCATCTGAGAACAAAACAAGCTCCTTTACTACTGATTCAGTTGATTCATGTGCAGATAACATGGCAGCACCAAGGAGGATTACTCTCCAGGAAGCTAGAGCCCCAGATTTTACACTGCAGCCGTATCAAGTGCATCATCTAACCCTGGTTGCAGATTTTGAGCTGAAGACTGCATTAATCAACTTGATGCCCAAGTTTCGTGGCTTACCTGCTCAAGAGCCTATTAAGCACCTAAGGGATTTCCAGACAGCCTGTTCTACTGTTAAGCGTTATGGTGCGAATGAAACATCTATTCTGTTAACTACCTTCCCGTTTTCTCTTGAGGGAAAGGCAAGGGAGTGGTACTACTCCCAACCTGAAGTGACTGTTACTATCTGGGATACGCTCAGGTGAGAATTTTTGGAAAAATACTTTCCAGCTGAAGTTACGGACAGACTAAGAAAAGAGATCTCATGCATTGTTCAAGGTGAATCAGAAACTCTCTATGAGAACTGGGAGCGTTTTAAGAACCTTCTGGACACATGCCTGATGTGTGGAAAATGATTCAACACAAAACTCACCGGCAAGTGTATCGGGTCGCATCAAGTAATAATAACTCACGTGAATGAGGTTGATCCCACAGGGACTGAAGGATTGAGCAATTTTAGTTTAGTGGTTGATTTAGTCAAGCAAACAAGAGTTGATTTGAGTGATTTGTAATTGACAGAAACTAAATTGCATGAAATTTAAAGGGAGAGGGGAAATTGACTATAAATTAAAGGGCAAAGAAAGTAAAGAAGCAGAATCTTAAAGTGAAAGTAATATAAATTGTAGAAACTTAGATTGCAAGAAATGTAAATGACTAAAACTTAAAGTGCAAGAAATGTAAATTGCTTGAATTATAAAAGGAATTGGGAATCGGGATTGCAGAAATTTAAACAAGAAAAAATAAATTGCAACAAGCAGATGAGTAGATGATGAGCTAAAAGGAGATTTCAAGATCTCAGGGGTCAAGAGACTAGAAAACCAAGTCTAGATCTCACTGCCTTCCTTGATCCAATTCAAAGAGTAATTGCAAACAAATTAAAATTTAAAACAGTAAAGAAACTTGGAATTCAAATTACTGAATTTTTGAATTATGCAGAGAAAGGAACAAAGAGATCTCAAGGGTGAGGTTGAGACAGAATTACCTCAACTCTTCACTATCAAGACTCAAGCAAGCTTTGCAGAAAAGAAAACAGAAAACCCAGAGAGAGAGAGAACTCAATTCTCCTCCCAATTCTCCAAGATCCAAAATCAAAGTTACAGAATGAAAATTTCTAAAAGGGGTAAGAAAAAACGTTCAAAGTAAAAGTTCTGGTCCATTCTAAATCAAACTAACTTCTATTTATACACTTCCTTCTATTGATCATTAAGCCTTGAATTTGGGCCTTGGCCTTGATGGAATTGGATTGAAGATAGCCTCAGTTGATTGCTCTTGGATTTGAGAAAAAATTCGTTTGTAATTTGGACTTTGGAGCATTCACGTTTGAGTCAACGTTTGAGGCAAATGTTGACTCAAACGTTTGCATGTTAACATTATGCAGAATGGTTTGCTTTTCTGTCACTCACGTTTGAGTTCACGTTTGAAGTCAAACGTGAGCTCAAACGTGCTCCCTCCAAGGCCATTTTATAGCCAACGTTTGACCTCAAGTTTGAAGCTAACGTTGGCGCAAACGTTATGTCCCCTTGGTGTAGTTTTGAGCCAACATTTGACCACAAGTTTGAGGCAAATGTTGGTGCAAACATTAAGTCCCCTTGGTATAGTTTTGAGCCAACGTTTGACCTCAAGTTTGAGGCAAACGTTGGTGCAAACGTTGCTTCCTCCATGGTTAGTTTTTGAACCAACGTTTGACCTCAAGTTTGAGGCAAATGTTGGCGCAAACGTTGGCTTCTCCAGGGTTCTACTTAAGCCAACGTTTGACCTCAAGTTTGAGGAAAACGTTGGCACAAACATGAGCTTTTCCCATGGTGGCTTTGCTGCCTTCATTTCACACTACAAGAAAATAGAACATCTGTAACAAAAAATTTGTATCAAATTTAAAATTGTTACAAATTATAGTTTTTTTGTAACAATAATTAATTATTGTTACAAAATAAAAATATTTTGTAATAACAAGAAAATTTGTTACAAAACATTTCAATATTTTGTAACAACGTGATTTTTTTTGTTACAAATTATGTTGGCTTTCGTATCGAATTGTTGTTTTGTTGCAAAATGTTATAATGTTTTGTAACAAAATATCTATTTGTTTCAAAAGCTCTAAATATTTTGTAACAAAAAAATTAATTTATCACAAAATACAATATTTTTGTAACAAGTTATTTATTTGTCACAAAATTCAAAGATTTTTTGTAATTAATAAAAAATTTTGTTTCAACATATTAAATGTAAGACTTCAAATTTTTGAAAATTGTTACGGCCTGGCCCAAGATCCCCACGGGTCGACCCGACCCGGGCTCCACCCGGTCCGGCCACGCACCCTGTAACCGACTCGGACACGCGTCCTGTACGGCTCGCACACAGCTATGGGACAGCATCCTTTAGGATATGGGCCTGTCCCCATGGAGGGCCACCACTGACATGTATATAAGGGGAAGACTGGCTCTTCCCCCGAGGTACGTCACACATCACCCTACCTTTTCCACCTGCACATTACTGATAAGAGCGTCGGAGTATCTTTGCAGGTGACACCCCCCTCTCCACGAGGAGCACGGGACATCGGGACCTCGCATCCTTCGATCGACAGTCCACGACCTGACGAATCCCTACCAACATCCCGTATCGCAATCCGAACCGTCCGGTAATCGACCTACCGAACAAAAATTAACCTAATGAGTTATTTATGATTTATTATATTTATTTAAGATTTTATATTCAAAAATTTATTTTATTAAAAATATTTAAGTCAAATTAATGATACTTTGAGTTTAAAATTATTTTAAAAAATAAATAATAAGTCATTTATGATTTATTATATTATTCAAAATAAATTTTTGGAGATTTATATATTCAACGGGATATTTTTTTATTTATATTTTAAAATTTTAGTAATTAAAAAAATATAAAAATTTATAGTATTTCAAGAATAATTAATTTAAAGTTTTAATAATAAAATAGTATTTCAAGAATAATTAATTTGGTTATTTCATATAATTTGAAATTAAAATTCAGTAATAGAAGTATTATATAATTTAATTTGAGAAATTTGTATTATGATTAAATTACGGTTTATTTTATTAAATTGAACTTTTAGAGATTAATTTATTAAGACTGATTAAATTTATTTTTATAAATACTTTAAGTTTAAGTCAATTAATATTTATGTATAATTTTTATTATAATTACTTATTTTATAAATTGAAATTAAAATCCTAGTGATAGAAAAAATAATAAAAAGTTATATCATTTAATTTAAATAATCAATATCTTGAGCATGGACTATATTTTATAAAAAGTGATTAATATGTTCATTTTATAATTTAAATTAAAAATAATTAATTGAACTTAGTAATATGTTCATAAATAATGTTCTTAAATATTTTTAAAAAATATATTTAATTTTAAAATTATTTTACTCTCCAATTGTATCAAAATATCTACTCATATTTATCCTTATTCATTTATAAAAAATCTCTAATTTTTAACTCTAAATTTTCAAATTAAATCAAAAACCTAATTCCTAAATTGGAACACAGCCTCCACCCACCCCCTTTCCTTTCCAAAAATGCAACATACACTCAGAGAAGAGAGATCGGGAAGGGAAAGAGGGAGCTGCGCTTTGCGCCGTCCAGCCCAAACTGTCGCCGCTGAACCGCCGATCTGCCTTGGAGCCGCTGACCCACGCGTCGCCGCCGGCGCTGACGAAGAAGAGAAAGAGAGATGTTGAGACGGAGAGCGTGTGAGGGAGCAAAGGCCAAGGAGAGAAAGAGCGCCGTTGCGGGCTGGCCGTCGGGGGAGCTGTTGTGAACTCACGTTGTCTGCGCCGTCGCCCCCTCCCCGTGTCGCCGTTGTGCCCTGGTGCCGTCGAGGGAAGTTGCCACCACGGTTGGAATCGTGAACTGAGGAGGAAGTCGTCAATTCTATCATCAGCACCATGTCTCGTCACCGTTGCTGCCACCAGAGGAAGCCACTGTCACTAACGCAAGGAACAGAACTCGAAGAGGGAGGCAGCGGAGGGTGATGCTGTTGTCGTCATCGCTGTGGAGGTGAACCAACATCGTGTCTTTGCTTCCCAGAACCACCATTGCTGCTGCCATCATCCCCTAACTTGGTTGTCATTGCTACTTGAAACTCTGATTACTTTTGTTGCCCGTTAGAGAGAGGAATTGTTCTGTGAAAAGAGGGCTGCCGGGGTTGCTGCTACTGGTTCTGATTCTGTTACATTGATTCTGGTCTATTCTTTTCCTTGGTTCTGAACCATTTGCAAGTTCTGTTTTGTCAATTTTAATTGCCATGTTCTTCTTTTAGTTCAATTCTAGTCTTGGATTTGTTTTGAATTTTCCAGAGTTATGTTTGCTTTTGATTCTCATCCAATTCGAATCCTTGTCTTGCTGCAACCATTCTCACCACGATCTGGGTTAGTTTCCTCTTTTTTCCCTCTTTGTTAGTTATGACTACCAACTGTTTAATATAATAATGGGTTTCCTTTGTTAATTACTTGCATTTTGTATAAGGTGCTAGAAGGAACAGTTAGTGCTGTATTAATTTGTGTCTATTATATAAAATGCATAGCATAGTAATATGATTTCTGCTACTAATGCGATCTATGATTGAGTTATTTTAGGTTTGAAAGCTGCAAGCCTGCATTTCAGTCAATTTTGTTGAGAAAATAGAGTCCCACTCTGAATTTTATGAAAGTATATACAACAATGGCCAACTCATATAATTGAAGTCATAATTGCTGTTGTATGTGATTATACATACACTCAGTAGGTATTGAAATTTAGAGCTTTTGAAATGATTTGAACAAAATGAATGGGAGTAAAACTAGAAAAGGATAATGGTGTTGCCTTCTTTATTTTTAGAATTTTTTTGTAGGTTAGGATAAGGAAATACTAAGTTTAGTTGTTTGAAAGCTTAAAGGTTAATGAGAAAATTTTAACGAATACAAAGAAAGTGTTTCAACTAACTCACTATTATGTTCTATTTTCCTAAAATGTAACCAGTCCAACTAACTCTGATTATAGTTCTTTGTGCAATTATTTTTCTACTGCAGGACCCTTGTCCCATTATTTCATATATACAAGACATTAATTACTATCTGATGCGCATAAACTAGTTATGCCACGATTTAGGAAATTGCACGATCGGCAAAATTCCTTCCGGCAAGTGCACCGGTTATCGTCAAGTAAAAACTCACAATAGAGTGAGGTCGAATCCCACAAGGATTGGTTGAATGAGCAATTCGGATTAGAAGTGTGCCTAGTTGAGCGGAATCAAGAATTTAGATGAGAATTGCGGAATGTAAAATTGGCGGGAAACGTAAATGGCAAGAAATTAAAATGGCGGAATCTTAAATTGCATGAATTAAAGAGCAGAAGCTAAATTGCTGAAATTAAAAGGGAATGGGGGTGATTGCATGAATTGAGTTGCAGAATGTAAAGAGAAAGTGGAAATCGGAGATGGGGAATTCATTGGGTTATAGGAGATATTGAGATCTCCGAATCAAAACATGTTTATCTCTTCCTCAACCAATGCGTTCATTGAATTTTGCTTGGCAATCTTATATGATTGGATCCCAATTCCTTGGCTCACCAATTCTCTCTAAAAACAAACAAATTCCCAATCCCTTGGTTTAAATGTTCATAAGAAGAGATGATGCTCGATCACTGATTATACCACACAGTTTCATGAACCACAATTTGGTAGGATTACATGTCACAATATCCATCCAAACCCCAATCCAATTCACTGTGAGAAAGCTTCTCTAGCATGAATCCTCCATTCCTTTCCCAAGGTTCCGAAGGATTCCAATTATGGGTAGTTTCTTTCCCAAGACAACTACCCAATGGAATTAGATCGAGAAGCTTTCTAACAAAATTCAAGAGAAAAGATTGAAGAAGAAGATAAACTATTATTGATTCATTGAATTACAATAGAGCTCCCTAACCCAATGAAAGGGGGTTTAGTGAGTCATAGCTCTGAATTCAATTACAAAAGTATGAAAACTTTCCTAAAATCAAAAGTAAAGTCCTTACTAACTTAAATTCTATCCTATTTATACACTTTCTACATTGAGCTTCTGTTGTGTTTCTTGGGCTTTGAGGCCTCTCCCTGCTTTCCTTTTGCTTTGGGTTTATGATCCATAATCTTGATGAGGCTGCTGATCCAAATTCTGTAACATTCATTGAGCCAACTTAGTGATAATCAAGTAATGACACATGACTCAACAAATTGAAATTCCAGACTCATCAATCCTTCAGGCCCAATCCATAAACCATGATATTCAATTGGGTTTCATACCAGAGTAAGTTTAAGTTAATGTTTGTGCTCAAATGCTAACTTAAACTGCAATATTTTTGGCCCAGAAACCTTTTCTAATAGTGGCGTTTAAGTTTCAGTTTAAGCTTAAACTGCAGCTTAAACGCCAGACACTTCCAGTGATGCCTTTTGTGGAAGCACGTTTAAGCTTCAGTTTAAGGTTAAACTGAAGCTTAAACGTGGAAATGGAAGAAGGCAGCCCTGGAGGGTCACGTAGTCGAACACGTTTAAGCTTCAGTTTAAGGTTAAACTGAAGCTTAAACGTGGAGATAGGAAAGGCAGCCCTGGAGGTCGAGCACGTTTAAGCTCCAGTTTAAGGTTAAACTGGAGCTTAAACGTGGAAATAGAGAAAGCCATCCTGGAGGTCGAACACGTTTAAGCTCCAGTTTAAGGTTAAACTGGAGCTTAAACGTGGAAATGGAGAAAGCAACCCTGGAGGAGAAAACTTGGTCGAACACGTTTAAGCTCCAGTTTAAGGTTAAACTGGAGCTTAAACGTGGAAATGGCTCCCTGGTGCATTTCCCATTTCTGGCATTTAACCTCCAGTTTAAGGTTAAACTGGAGGTTAAACGTGGAAATGCTTCCTGAGTGGAATTCTCATTCTGGCGTTTAACCTCCAGTTTAAGGTTAAACTGGAGGTTAAACTTCAGTTTCAGCATTTCTTAGCCTTCATGATTCTGGCGTTTAAGCTCCAGTTTAGGCTTAAACTTGAACTTAAACTCCACATGTGATATTCAAGCTTCCTTTATTGATTTTGTTGCTTCCTTGCCTAGCCTCTTCTTCCCTGAAATCATCCAAACAATTGCATCAAAGTCTTGCAAAATTTCATGAGAAATCTTCCAGTCATAGCATTCAAGTAATATAACTAAAACTCATGGAATTTGCATCAAAATCATACTGTTTGGATGGTTCATTGCTTTGTTATTCATTTAACCATTCTTGGTTACTTTAAGCTCAAGAAAATGCATAAAACAACTAAAACTAACAGAAAAATGCTAGTGAAACTAGCTTAAGATGCCTTGGCATCACTATCTAACTGGACCACTGCAAGATTGGATATCTAAACCAGAAGATTTTGTGTAAGTTGTCTTCCAAATGCTAATACACTATTCTTTGAATCTAGCATATTCATGATTGAAAATAACTACACTTTAACAAGATTTTATTGAATATTTAAGATTTTTCTATATCTGAACACATCCAACCAGCCTAATTCAAGCTCCAAATTTGCAGGTTTTTCAGATCCAATTTCTTATCATATATTATTTTCCTATTAGTTTCTTATCATAATTTGAGCTCCAAACTTGCCTTATTAGTTTCTTATCATATATTATTTTTCTATGTCATTATTTTGTCAAAGGTACACCTGTATTGACTTTTATTAATTCATGCGTTAGCTGACTTGCTTGGTACTCTCCCAAGTTGAAATGTGTGAAAAGGGATCGGAGTTGAGCCAAATAAATAATTGAAGTTAAGGTTTAACTAATTTAGTTATTGATCAAGATTTTAGCTTTAGTACTTAGAGAAAATTTAATTAGTTGAATTCTTAGGTTACAAAAGAGCTAAAGCCAAATGAAATATTGTTACTATTATTTTATTTTTATTAAGGTTCAAGTGTCTGGTATCTTGGTATTTACTTTGAAATGCAGGTTGTTTTATTTCTACTTGATATTTTGATCAGGCAAGTTAGAGCAGAGATCTTTACTCCCTTTGTTAGATCATCCAGAGAAAGCTGAACTTGAGTCTGTACTTGACTGCTCAGATTCAACTGTCAAAACTAAACTCCAGTGCATCATGCTAATCCAAACAGATCTTTGGTAATAATTTTGTTGGTTGTTTGAGCACTTATCTTTATCTTTAAAAAAATTGTTTTGGAAGTGCTATTATTTTAATTAGTTCTGTTTTAGAATTAGGTATATACAGTAGTTATTCTTTGAGATTGTGGACGGATGGTGCTAGACTTTTATAGTTAGTGAAAATCATAGTGAATCTATATACTTGAATTAAATATGCCACTCCTATCCTTTGAGATTATAGGGGATGGTGCTAGACTTTTATAGTAAGTTATAACTTATAAACATGCTTGCATTGCATAAGTAATGTACTTTTTGCTAAATGAAAATATGCTAGAGGAATTGTTTGGTATTGATACTAAAACAGAAAGCATAGTTATTCTATGTTTGCTTTCTTCACTTGACATATTCTTATAAAATTTTGCTTATTCATGCTACTGCAGAGTCTTGGTTCTGAACGTGCCTTTGCTACTGTTGTTCCTTGCAATTTGGTTTACCATCTTCTGGTGATCATAAACTTTCTCAGTTCAATTGAGTTTATTTGCCTCCAATTAAACCCCAAGGGTGAAAATGAAAAGTAGAATACAGGAATCTTGTTTTGTTATAGTATTTGTAGACTTCGTGATATTATGAGTCCTTGTTTAAATATATTTCCGTCTTTGGATTCTGAATGTACATAGGTTTTTTTTCCTCTTCATGTAAATGGAATAAGGGTTTAGCGACCGATTTTCAAGAAAAATCGGTTGCTAAATCGGTCGCTATTTTTGTAATTTTTTGTAGCGATATATCAATTAATTTAAAAAAATACAATTTGGCAAATTATGTGTGTAATTTGTATTAAAAAATTGTTATAAAATAAATTTTGTGCTTTTGTAACTAGAGGAATGAAAAATTTTACAAAATCAAGTTATATTTTATAACAAAATTTTGTGATAGGAAAAATTATATTGTTACGAAAAACATCTCATTGGATAAAATTTGTTATCACTTTTGTAACGACTTTTGGTTTTTTGTATTAGAAAATTTTGTTACAAAATATTATTTTGAATTGTAACAGTTTCATTTTTTGTTACAAAAACTTTTTGTAACGGGACATACTGCAACGGCCCCTTTTTTGTTACAAAATCTTTTTGTTTCAAAATTTCAATTTTTTGTAACAATTTTTTTTGTTATAAATATTACTTTTTCTTGTAGTGTCAATTGCTGCCATCCCCTTTCTTCAACCTTCCTCCAAGCCTTTTGGTCACCTGTCATCAATCAACAAATGCATCAAAGCTATGCTAAAATCATGAGACTTCTTCTTATCCTTGACATATAAGCAATTATAGCACAAAACCTCATGAAAATGCATCAATTTTCTCATGGTTGATTGAATCTAAATACACATAAATTTTTACCCAAATGGCTTACTTGTAACTCAAGAAAGTGTATAAAACCTATTAAAGACAAAGGAAAAAGACTAGTAAAACTAGGCTAAGATGCCTTGGCATCACAACACCAAACTTAAATCTTGCTTGTCCCCAAGCAAGCATCAAACATAAGAGAGAATGACATGAAACAGAGAAGTGTGCACATCCTTATTGAGCATATAGTTGAGTTTAGTCCATGGGGTTTGTATGCAGACAATGGTGGTTCATTTATTGCTTGCTATTACATAAGAGATGATTCCTCAAAGGTTTACTAAGTTTGCTGCTATAAGGCTTTACTTTGGCTTGTTCCCTTGCTAACTTTTCCTTCTTTGTTTTGCTCAAAGAGCTTATCATTCTTTGAAGGCTTGGTGACAAATGTTGCAGCAGCCTTTGGCTTAATTTTTGCTCAACATTCCTTCACCACAGACACATGGCTCACCCTTTTCTTCCTAGGATCATTGATGCCCAGCATCTCTTTGGATAACTAAGTGTTTTGTAGCTAGGTTGCTCTTTATTGTGGACTTTCAGTTGGCAATCCCAAATCAGTTGATCTAAGTGGCCAAGTTTTAAAAGACTCCTCAGAACTTACTTGTCCAAGCATATCCTAATACAAAAACACCACAGGCATGTGTCCTAGGGTCCAAGCTATTGGTGCCTAGCCTTATTGTTTATTTTCTTTGCCACATTTGGCTTTTTCTCTTCCTTTTTCTTTCTGTTATTTCATTCTCAATGGATCCTAAATGATACAAGCCTTCATAACAACAAACCAGTTCACACCTCAAAGAACATATCATTATGTAGCATTTATTTTGTGAACCATACATTAAATCAACAAATACCACCACTAACTTTCATTCTTACTTATGCAACATTGGATATTTACTTCATAGTTCAAGCATTTCTCTTTTATTGAATTAAAAAGGTACAGGGGACAAAGCACGCATTTCGTTAGGTGAAAGTGAATAAACACAAGAACACACTTAGGCTAGCCTATTTATTGCAAAGTTAAACAGACAGGATGCAAACCTATTAAAATAAAATGACTATCAACTAAACAAGCATGCTCTTTCTTTATTGAATGTGACAAGCAAAGAGCAATTCCACCTATCAATTGTCTTTCTTTTTCTTCTCACTTGCTTGTTTGCTGGTTTCTCCCTTGCCCTTGCCTGTTAGCTTTTGCCAGAATCCAGCTTTCTTCATTGTCTCTTTTACTCTGTCTTCAAGGAATAATGCTTTTTCTACTTCTCTTTCGTTCCTCCCCTTGAAGTATTCATCTTAAGTAGGAAATGCTGGTTCCATATTGTGTAGATGATCTGCAATGTAGCTCAACTTTATTTGGCCATTTATGTTATAGTCAGCTTGAACTCCATACCTTGCATCCTAAAGGGTTGTGAATTCTTTGAAAGCTCTCATGTTCTCAGCTTGCAGTTGGGTCAACTGGTCAAATGATTCATGAAATTGGAAAGCTTGTTCCTGTTGCATCACTAAGGATCTTGACTCATAATTCCTTTGTTGACTTATCATCCTCAACTGAAGCTCCTCTTGTCTTTATTGAGACCTTGTGTACTGTGAATAGAATTCTTCCTTCTTCTCTTGAATCCCCATGTATTGTTGTGACAACCTCTCAATTGCCTCTTGCATCTGAACCATGTCCATATTGTTTTGTGGTTGGTACTGTTGCTGTTCCTCCTGTTCTCCTTGTGATTCTTCTCGTGGTTCTTCTCTTCTTCTCCCTTTTTGTGGCCTTCGACTATGTTGTGCCTCTGTGATAATCATCATCCTCTCGAAGGTTACAGGTAGGCCTGGATTCAACCATTTTGGGTTTGCATCCTCCATTGGCACTTTGGCTTTCCTGCATAGCCACATAATGGTACTTGGGTAGTGTAGCAAAGCTTTAGCTGAACTCTTCTCTGCAATCCTTTGAATATCACTTGCAATGAGCTCGTGAACCTTCACTTTTCCTCCCATTATTATACAATATAACATGATAGCTCTTTTTTTTGTGACCTCTGAAGTGTTCACTATGCCTAAGATCGATCTCTTTATTATCTCATACCACCCTTTTGCTTTAGGGGTGAGATATCCTCTTCTCAAGTATTTGTACTTGTTGTCAGCATCTCCTATCCACTCCGTGTTCACCACACAGATTTCACTAGCAATTTCATCATAATCAGGGTCTTCATTTATTCTTTGGTGGTACCCTGGCTCATCAAAATGGACTATTTTTAGTTCTAAGACTTTCATGATAGTCTTTGAACTAAAATCTACTTCTGTTCCCCGTACATAACTCTTGTAAGTTGGGGCTTCATTCATGTCAAGCCTTGGGGTATTAGCATAAAATTCCCTTATGATGTTTGCATTGATCCTAGTGATTGGTGAGGTGAGCTCTTCCCATCTCCTCTTTTTAATCTTGGCTTTCATTTCCTGGCATCCTTCATCCGGTAATAAAATTGGGACTTTCGGATATATATGTTTACCATTCATCCATTCCAGTTGCAATTGATGGTACCATGATTTGAACTTCCATCGATCATATTTGGGTTCACTTTCTTCAACCATGGGTTCCTTTCCTCTTCTTCGTTTGGCTCTTGAAGAAGAATCCATGCTCCCTTGATTGGTTGATATTGTTGAGGTTACGGGTGTGTGGAGAATGTTGGATATTTTTATGTGCTCTTGGAGGAAAAGTGTTTGAGGCTACGGTAGTATGGTAGATGATGATGAACCAAGGTGTTAGGGCTTTGGTAATGAAGAACACAAATTTTGAATGGTTGGACTCCACGATGTGTGCAGCTTCTTCGTTCATGTGCATGGCTTAAGGGAGGCTTTTTATAGTCACTTTAATGAGGGATGGATGGTTAGGATTCATTTGGACAATTTACAAATCAAGGGAGTGCATGCAAAGTTGAATGAGGACGAAGTTTTGCCTCTTCATGAAGTGCATCTCTTCGGTCATCAAAGCACTTCTCTAGGGTTGTACAGATTCTCCCTTCAAGCCATGTGATCCACTTTTGTCCTTATGCTAGCTTGCCTTTCTTTGTCTTGTCCCCTTCATTGAATAGTTCTTTGACCACTTAACCATCACAACAAGACAAAAGGACAAGTATTATCAAACAGTAGCAAGAGAGCATCTCCTATCTAAATCTATAAATTGACTATCATTCCTTATGTGAGTTTAGCCGTGATTCCCTTTTGCATAGTCTTGGAGGACACCAAACTTAGTGTTTGGTCATGTAGTCCAAGATGTTACTTCCTCCAACTATTACCTTTGAGATTTCAGCGTCACTTTTGGTTAAAACTTCATGAGAAATGCTTTGTTTTATTTCCAAAAAATTTTCTAACAACTATAAGCATTGTTGTACTTCCATGAGTTTCAAAACTCGAAAAGACCCTTGACTTTCATGACTTGTTCTTGTAATATGTACAACACTAGGCTTGAATGTTTGGCTACATATTCCAAGGAGCATATATTTTGGTGTGCCTATGGGCACACCAAACTTAGAATTCGATCATACGCCCTCCACTATCATAAATAGTTGTCAATTTTGTCTAAAAAGAATTGAATTCATGCTAGTGCAAAAATTATTATTCATATTGAAATATTAGAGACAAGAAACCTAAATCATGGGTTGCCTCCCATGAAGCGCTCGTTTATTGTCACTAGCTTGGCATTGGCCCCCCTTTAGGGTGGTTGACGACTGCAGTGTCTCATCTTGTCCCCCCTCACTGTGAGCTTCCTTTTTGTTCCTTGATGCTCAATTTCAGCATGCTCAAGTGAGAGTATTTTGCAAACTATGTAGCAGTCATTGGCTTGTTGGCTTGTTCCTAACTGTTGATAAATTAACTGTACTTCATCACCCTTGGAGAACCCCTCAGTTGGGATCTTCTTGTTCTTCCACCCCTTCTGAGTCTTTTTCTTGCTTTTCTTTTTTCTTTTTGTTGATCTTTCTTTTTTGACAAAGGACCTTGTTTTGGGATTTTTTTTCTTAGTGGTCAACACTTCAATTTCTTCTTGAGTTCCTTTATCACTGTGCATCATCTCATTCTCTTTTCTTCTTGCTGTGCTGTCTGTTTCTTGCTTTGGAAGGTGATTACTGGTTGTCTTGTTTTTTCCTTCCTTCCATTGCAAGTCTTCCTTGTCAGTTTCCATGCAATTCTTCTTTTCATCAATGAGCTGTGTTTCTGGAAATACATTCAGAGTGATGCTTTTATCATGTATTCTGAGGGTCAGTTCTCCTTGCTCCACATCTATAATGGCCCTAGCTGTGGCCAAGAATGGTCTTCCAAGTATGATAGAATCACCTTCATCCTCATCTGAGTCTAAGACCACAAAGTCTGAAGGGAATACGAATTTGTCCACCTTAACTAGAAGGTTTTCAATCACACCCCTAGGACATATCACTGACTTATCCACTAGTTCCAGAGACATTTGTATTGGCTTCACTTCCTCTATACAAAGCTTTTTCACTAAAGAAGAGGGCATTAGGTTGATACTTGCCCCTAAATCACACATTGCCTTGTTGATGATCAATCTTCCAATGGTGCAAGGCAGAAAGAAACTTCCAGGGTCTTCAAGTTTGGGTGGAAGTGCTTTTTGAATTAATGCCCTGCATTCTTCAGTGAGCATTATAGTTTAGTTCTCATACCAACTCCTCTTCTTGTTAATAATTTCTTTCAGAAATTTGGCATATAGAGGCATCTGCTCTAGTGCCTTAGCCAAGGGAATGTTTATCTCCAACTTCTTGAAAGTCTCAAGGAACTTATGAAAGTGTTGATCCTTTGCTTCTTTGTTGAACCTTTGGGGATATGGCAGTGGAGGTGTAAAGCTTTTCTCTGCTTGCTACTATCCTTGGGTTTGCTCCTCCTTTTCTCCCGTTGAATTGTGTGGCTGGTTGTCCTTCCCTTTGAGCTTCTCTGGGACATTTTTTCTTGTTGTCATGTCCTTGTCGCTAGCTTCCTCTTTTTCTGTTGGTTCTTTGTCGCCTTCCTTAGGCTTCTTGGTTGCTTCTTTGTTGTCTACCAATGTCTTCCCACTCCTTAGCTGTATAGCTTTGCACTCTTCTTTTGGATTAGGAATGGTGTCGCTTGGTAGTGAGCTTGATGGTCTCTCAATAGCAATTTGCTTGGAAAGCTGTCCAATCTGCCTCTCCATATTCTTCATGGAAGCTTCCTAGTTCTTTGTTGTCATCTCTTAGTGCTTCATCATTTTCTCCATTAAGAGCTCCAAATTGGTAATCCTCTGAGAGTCTTATGAGATTGGTTGGTTGTGGGGTGTTGAGGGTTGATGGTAAGTGTTTTGGTTAGTGGTTTGATTATTGGATGGATAATGGTTAGAGTTGGGGTAAGTGTTTTGGGATTTTTTGTACGTATTTTGGTTGTTATTCTGCTGGTTGTTATGGTTTGTGTTTTTCTAACTGTTTTGGGTTGAATTCCTTTGCCATGGCTGTTGAGTCTGAGTGTGATTGTCTCCCCATTTGAGGTTGGGGTGGTTCTTCCAGGATGGGTTATAAGTGTCACCATAAACCTCATTGTGTCCAGAGCCTTGATTATGCATGTAATTCACTTGTTCTTGCTGTTGATCTTCACAAGCTTCTTCACCTTGCCCCCATGTGGTTGATTGCTAACTTGTATTTACTGCTGCAACTTGGAGGCTATCAATCCTTTTGGCCATTTGCTCAAATTGTTGTTGAATCTGTTGCTGCATCATTTTGTTTTGAGCTAGGATTGAGTCCAATCCTTCCAACTCCATCACTCCTTTCCTTTGTAATGGTTTGCGTTGCCTTTGGTGAGCAAAGAAATATTGGTTGTTAGCCACCATATCAATGAGATTTTAGACCTCCTGTGCAGTTTTCATGAGTTGTAAAGAGCCTCCAGCTGAGTGATCCAGAGCCTCTTGAGATTTCAATGTCAAGCCTTCATAAAAATTCTGCAATATGTCCCATTCATTGAATATTTTAGGAGGGCACTTCCTGATTAGAGCCTTGTATCTCTCCCATGCCTCATAGATGGGTTCAGTATCCATCTGTGTGAATGTTTGTACTTCAGTCTTCAACCTAATAATCCTCTGAGGTGGGTAAAATTTGGCAAGGAACTTGCTCGCTAGATCTTCCCAATTGTTGATGCTATCTCTTGGGAATGACTCTAACCATTGAGTAGCTTTGTCTCTGAGGGAAAATGGAAATAACAGCAACTTGTAAATATCAGGATGTACACCATCAGTTTTGACAGTATCACAAATCCTCAGAAAGGTGGATAAGTGTTGGTTTGGATCTTCAAGTGGTCCTCCTCCATAGGAGCAGTTGTTTTGAACCAAGGTGATGAGCTGTGACTTCAGTTCAAAGTTGTTTGCATTAACATTTGGGGTAAAAATGCTACTCCCACAATGTCTAGGATTTGCAAATGTATAGGAAGCCAAAACTCTTCTCTGTGGTGGATTGTTGTTGTTGTTGGCTGCTCCTGCTGGTGGATTTGTTGGGTTTGTTGAGTGTTCCTCCATATCTTGGAATTCTTCTTCTGAATCCTCTTCTCCAACAATGTCTTTCCCTCTTTCTGCTCTTTTTAACCTCCCGAGGGTTCTTTTGTCTTGTTCACAAAAAGTGGGTATAGCTCCCCTTGTTCCTGACATGCAACTAAAACAAAGAAAATCACACAAAACCAGAAAAACAGTAATACTTCAATCCATTGCTAGAGTGAAGTTTTGGTTAGCTTAGGCAAAAATTCAAACAGTTAATGTGTTAGTCAAAAATAAAAAAAAATTAAAGAAAAAGTGCTTGATCTAGATCACCACCTCACTTTATCATTGTCAACCTAATCAATCCCCGGCAACGGCGCCAAAAACTTGATGTGTGGAAAACGATCCAACATAAAACTCACCGGCAAGTGTACCGGGTCGCATCAAGTAATAATGAGTGATTTAGTCAACCGAACAAGAGTTGATTTGAGTGATTTGTGATTGCCAGAAGCTAAATTGCACGAAATTTAAAGGGAGAGGGGCAATTGACTGTAAATTAAAGGGCAAAGAAAGTAAAGAAGCTGAATCTTAAAGTGCAAGTAATATAAATTGCAGAAACTTAGATTGCAAGAAATGTAAATGACTGAAAGTTAAAGTGTAAGAAATGTAAATTGCTTGAATTATAAAAGAAATTGGTAATTGGGATTGCAGAAATTTAAACAAGCAAAAATAAATTACAATAAGTAGAAGAGTAGATGATGAAGTGAATTGAGATTGATTTCAAATAGAAAAGTAAATCAGCTTCAAGAAGCATTCAGCAGATGAGCTAAAAGGAGATTTCAAGATCTCAAGGGTCAAGAGACTAGAAAACCAAGTCTAGATCTCACTGCCTTCCTTGATCCAATTCAAAGAGTAATTGCAAACAAATTAAAATTTAAAACAGTAAAAAAACTTGGAATTCAAATCACTGAATTTTTGAATTATGCAGAGAAAGGAACAAAGAGATCTCAAGAGTGAGGTTGAGACAGAATTTCCTCACCTCTTCACTATCAAGACTCAAGCAAGCTTTGCAAAAAAAAAAAAAAAAACAGAAAACCTAGAGAGGGAGAGAACTCAATTCTCCTCCCAATTCTCCAAGATCCAAAATCAAAGTTACAGAATGAAAATTTCTTAAAGGGGTAAAAAAACGTTCAAAGTAAAAGTTCCGCTCCGTTCTAAATCAAACTAACTTCTATTTATACACTTCCTTCTATTGATCATTAAGCCTTGAATTTGGGCCTTGGCCTTGATGGAATTGGATTGAAGATAGCCTCAGTTGATTGCTCTTGGACTTGAGAAGAAATCCGTTTGCGATTTGGACTTTATAGCATTCACGTTTGAGTCAACGTTTGAGGCAAACGATGACTCAAACGTTTGCGTGTTAACATTATGCAGAACTGTTTGCTTTTATGTCACTCACGTTTGAGGTCAAACATGAGCTCAAATGTGCTCCCTCCAAGGCCATTTTGCAGCCAACGTTTGACCTCAGGTTTAAAGGCAAATATTGGCGCAAACGTTAAGTCCCCCTGGTATAGTTTTGAGCCAACGTTTGACCTCAAGTTTGAGGCAAACATTGGCGCAAACGTTAAGTCCCCCTAGTGTAGTTTTGAGCCAACGTTTGACCTCAAGTTTGAGGCAAACATTGGCGCAAACATTGGCTTCCTCCAGGGGGTATTTTTGAGCCAACGTTTGACCTCAGGTTTGAGGCAAATGTTGGCGCAAACGTTGCTTCCTCCAGGGTTAGTTTTTGAACCAACGTTTGACCTCAAGTTTGAGGCAAACATTGGCGCAAATGTTGGCTTCTCCAGGGCTTGTTTTTGAACCAATGTTTGACCTCATGTTTGAGGCAAACATTGGCGTAAATGTTGGCTTCTCCAGGGTTCTTCTTAAGCCTACGTTTGACCTCAAGTTTAAGGCAAACATTGGCACAAACGTGAGCTTTTCCCAAGGTGGCTTTGCTGCCTTCATTTCAATTGCTGCCATCCCCTTTCTTCAACCTTCCTCCAAGCCTTTTGGTCACCTGTCATCAATCAACAAATGCATCAAAGCTATGCTAAAATCATGAGACTTCTTCTCATCCTTGACATATAAGAAATTATAGTACAAAACCTCATGAAAATGCATCAATTTACTCATGGTTGATTGAATCCAAATACACATGAATTTTTACCCAAATGGCTTACTTGTAACTCAAGAAACTGTATAAAACCTATTAAAAACAAAGGAAAAAGACTAGTAAAACTAGGCTAAGATGCCTTGGCATCAATGCCCCCATCATATGATTGACAGGCTAGTGTTAATCAGCCATTTCACTCAAGGCATGAAGCCTCGGGATAAAACTACACTAGATGGTGCTAGTAATGGTTCTCTGAAAAAGTACAAGACCGCAGATGAAGCATGGCAACTGATCAGCGACTTAGCTGAGTCTACTAGGAATCACAGGCACAGGAGCAGCCACTCAAAAGCTGTTGCAGAGGTCTCCTCCAGCACTGAAACTTCTGCTCTTACATAGAGTATATCTGAAATGACTAACCTACTCAAGCAAATACAGTTGAACCAACAACAACAAGCTCAGCCTGCCACATCACAACAAAGCCAACAGCTAGTTCCCCAAAGAGTATGCGGGATCTGTGCCGACTATAGTCATTATACTGATGAATGCCCGCAGCTCCAACAAGAAGATAACACTGTGGCAGCTACTCATAACTTCTATGACCACCCGAATCAAGGATACAATCAACAAGGCGGCAACTACAACCAAGGAGGAAACTATAACCAAGGATGGCAGGACAACTCCAACCAAAGTTGGAGAGATAATTCCAACCATGGCTGGAGGGACAACTACAACAGAGGAGGCAGAGACAACAATGGAAACCAGAGGTGGAATAACAACAACAGACAGCAGAATCAGAACCAACCTTACAGAGTTCCTCACCTAAGACAATCACAAGGACCCCAGCATAACCAACAACAAGTCCCACATATCACTTATCCCACTTCCTCATCAAATGATGAGATACTTTGTTCTCTTGCACAAGGACAACAAGACATGCAGACTACATTGAACGCTACTTTAAATGGTCTAAATGCCACTTTACAGGCTCTAGCCGCCCTGATAGAATCACTACCTATTTCCACCAACCAACCTTTAAGCTCCAGTGGAATTCCTTTTCAACCCTTACCTAACCCCAAGGGTGGCATCAATGCCATCACTTTGAGGTCCAGAACCACACTGCAAGAGAGGACCCAGGAGGAGCCAAGCCTAATAGAACATGCCCCAATTGAAGACTCAGTGGAAGTAGAAGACGCTGAAATAGAAGATGCTGAAGAGGAAGATGAAGTACAAGACAAGGTTGAAGAAGAATAAGCTCAGCCAAGGAATGGAGCACTAAAGGATACAGAAGCCGCAAGTAGTGCCATTGAACGAACGGGTTCTTGCTGGTAAAGAATTTTTATAAAAATAATCACGTTGTAAGTATAGTTTCTAAACCAAGCAAAAATCCTTTCGTACAAAAATTTGGTTGTCACAAGTAACAAAACCCAATAAAATTTATAACCGAAGTATTTAAACCTCGGGTCATCTCTCAAGGAATTGCAGGGAGGTATGATTTATTATTGGTTATGAGAAAAAGTATGTTTTTGGGTTTTTGAAATAGGGAACAAGGAGAATAAATTAGTAATAAAGTAAATTAATAATAATAATAACACTTGGCAAGGTATAAGAACTGGAAATCCTATCCTAGTTATCCTTATCAGGTGTGATGAGAATTGTTTGTTGCTCCCACTTAGTTAACCCTTACTAAATAAAAGAAAGTCAAGTGGACTAATTAATTTGATCCTCAAGTCCTAGTCAACTCCTGTGGAAAGACTAGCTTTAGAGCGATCCAAATCAATCAACAATTCCCAAATCTCAATCTACTACTGAGTTTGACAACTCAAGTGTTACCAATTACTTAACCAGAGCCAAAAAGGGAGAAAATCTACTTGAATAAAAATGCCTTCAGATGGGAAGCAGCAGTAACATAAATAAAAGAAAGAAATCTTAAATCGGAAATACCTCAAATTATATTAAATAAAGAAATCAACTCTAACATGAAGTTCATAAGCCAAATTGAAAAGATAAATAACAATTAAAGTAATAGAATAAATAAAAGTAGAAAATAAAATAAAGGAACATTGAACCTGTGATTGAAGAGAAGTAGCCTAATCATAATAGAAATCCTAAATCCTAATCCTAATCCTAAATCCTAAGAGAGAGGAGAGAGCCTCTCTCTCTAAAAGCTACATCTAAACCTAAAATTATGAATATGAATGTTGTATGTACTGTTCTATATGTTGGATGTATTCCCCCACTTTATAGCCTTTAAACTGTATTTTCTTGGCCGAAAACTGGGCCAGAAACAGCCTAGAAATCGCTGATTGCGAAATCTACCACGCTGGTTTTTCGTCACAGTGACGCGTCTGCATGAAGCACGCGTTTGTGTCACCTAGCTGTACGGCCACTATAGCAAATTATATATCATTTCGAAGCCCCGGACGTTTTCTTTCCAACGGAATTAGAACCGCATCATTTGGACCTCTATAGCTCAAGTTATGACCATTTGAGTGCAAAGAGGTTAGGTTGGACAGCTTTGCAGTTCCTTCAGCTTCTTGTATTCCTTCCACTTTTGCATGCTTCTTTTCCATCCTCTGAGCCATTCCTGCCCTGTAATCTCTGAAATCACTTAACACACATATCACGGCATCAAATGGTAATAAGAGAGGATTAAACATAGCAATTTTAAAGCCCAAAGAAGCATGTTTCAATCATAGCACAAAATCAGGAAGGAAATTGTAAAACCATGCATTTTATATGAATAAGTGTGCAAATACTTGATAAAAACCAATCAATTGAGGACAATATAAACCATAAAATAAGGGTTTATCAACCTCCCCACACTTAAACATTAGCATGTCTTCATGCTAAGCTCAAGTGAAGCTATAAGAGAGTGAAGAGGAACGGTAGAATGCATGAAATGCAACCTATCTATATGAATGCAACTACATGAAAAATATTTCTACCAACTTTGGTGAAAAGTAAATAAATCTTTCAAGAACAAATATGAACTAGATTTCACTAATTCAAATCATAAAAATGAAGTACAAATAGACTTGTAAGAAGAAAATAGCTCATGAAAGCAAGGAACAAAGAATCGAGCATCGAACCCTCACTGGAAGTGTATGCACTCTAATCGCTCAGGTGTTTAAGGTTCGACTCTCTCAATTCTCTACTAACCTTGCTTTCTAAGGCTTGCTCTTCATCTAAAAATCAACAAAAATTTAATGCATAGATACACATATCAAGAGGTCTTTTAAGGGTTTTAATGGGGTTAGGGTCAAGGTAGGATTGTATTTGGCCAAGTAGACTAAAATCTAAATCCTTAATTAACTTAAACTTTCCACCTAACTTAGGCAATCCATGTAATCACAATACAAAACCTAACTATCTATTTACTATGTTTTCCACATATTCATGCATCCTGATTTCGAGTACAGTACATATGTGATGAGCGGATAATTTATACGCTTTTTGGCATTGTTTTTACATAGTTTTTAGTATGATTTAGTTAGTTTTTAGTATATTTTTATTACTTTTTAAATAAAAATCACATTTCTGGACTTTACTATGAGTTTGTGTGTTTTTCTGTAATTTCAGGCATTTTCTAGATGAAATTGAGGGACTTGAGCAAAAATCGGATTCAGAGGTTGAAGAAGGATTGCAGATGCTGTTGGATTCTGACCTCCCTGCACTCAAAGTGGATTTTCTGGAGCAACAAAACTCCAATTGGCGCGCTTTCAATTGCGTTGGAAAGTAGACATTCAGGGCTTTCCAGCAATATATAATAGTCTATACTTTTCCCGAGTTTAGATGATGCAAACTGGCGTTCAACGGCATCTTCCTGCCCTATTCTGGAGTTAAACGCCAGAAACAGGTTGCAAAGTGGAGTTAAACGCCAGAAACAGGTTACAAACTGGCATCCAACTCCAAGAGAAGCCTCTACACGTGTAAAGCCCTGAAAGTGGATTTCTGCATCAATTACTCATTTCTGTAAATCCTAGTAACTAGTCTGATATAAATAGGACCTTTTACTTTACATCTTTTGTTCATCTTTGATCAGTTTTATGCTATCTTAGACCTTTATGGGGGCTGGCCATTCGGCCATGCCTGGACCATTATCAGTTATGTATTTTCAACGGTAGAGTTTCTACACACCATAGATTAAGGTGTGGAGCTCTGCTGTTCCTCATGAATTAATGCAAAGTACTATTGTTTTTCTATTCAATTCAAGCTTATTCCTATTCTAAGATATTCATTCACACCCAAGAACATGATGAATGTGATGATTATGTGACGCTCATCAGCATTCTCACCTATGGACGCGTGCCTGACAACCACTTCCGTTCTACATGAAGATGAGATAGAATGAATATCTCTTAGGTATCTAATACAGGGGACCGAGTCTGAGATATTAGAATCTTCGTGGTATAAGTTAGAATCCATGGACAGCCATTCCTGAGATCCGAAAAGTCTAAACCTTGTCTGTGGTATTCAGAAATGATCTGGGAAGGAATGGCTATGACGAGCTTCAAACTCGCGAGTGCTGGGCGTAGTGACAGACACGAAAGGAGTATTGAATCCTATTCCAGTATGATCGAGAACCGACAGATGATTAGCCATGCAGTGACAGCGCATTGGACCATTTTCACTGAGAGGACAGGATGTAGCCATTGACAACGGTGATGCCCAACATAAAGCTTGCCATGGAAAGGAGTATGAAGGATTGGATGAAGACAGCAGGAAAGCAAAGGTTCAGGAGGAACAAGAGCATCTCTATATGCTTATCTGAAATTCTCACCAATGAATTACATAAGTATCTCTATCTTTATTTTATATTTTATTTATCTTTTAATTATCAAATCTCTAAAACCATTTGAATCCGCCTGACTGAGATTTACAAGGTGACCATAGCTTGCTTCAGGCCGACAATCTCCGTGGGATCGACCCTTACTCACGTAAGGTTTATTACTTGGACGACCCAGTGCACTTGCTGGTTAGTTGTGCGAAGTTGTGACAAAGTGTGATTCACGTTTGAGAGCACCAAGTCTTTGGCGCCATTGTTGATGATCACAATTTCGTGCACCAAGTTTTTGGCGCCGTTGTCGGGGATTGTTCGAGTTTGGACAACTGACGGTTCATCTTGTTGCTCAAATTAGGTAATTTTATTTTAATTTTAACCTTTTTGTTTTTATTCTTTTATTTTCAAAAAATTTTCAAAAAAAAAAATATATTTTTCAAAAAAAATTAATTTATGTTCTTCAGAATTTTTAAGAAGGAATTCTAGAGTTTCATGAAACATGTTGAAGCCTGGCTGGCTGTAAAGCTAGGTCTAACTCTTTTGGACCGAGGCTTCCACTCATCAGCACAAAAGCAAGTTGAATGAAGTATCAGCTGTTGTATGTCTGATTGGTATCTGCTAAAGCTTGGCTGGCCATTGGCCATGTCTAGTGTTTTGGACCGGAGCTTTCACTGAAAGCTTGGCTGGCTAGTGAGCCATGTCTAATTCCTGGACCGGAGTTTTAGACTAACATTGCAAGATTCCTGGAATTCCTATTAAAAATTTTGAAATCCTTATTTTCATTTTCAAAAGAATTTTCAAAAAAAAATCCAAAAAAAATTAATAAAATTATAAAACCAAAAATAATTTGATGTTTCTTGCTTGAATCTAGTGTCAAGTAATAAGTTTGGTGTCAATTGCATGTTTATCTCTTTCTTGAATTTTTCGAAAATTCATGCATTGCATTCTTCATGATCTTCAAGTTGTTCTTGGTAAGTCTTCTTGTTTGATCTTTAAAATTTCTTGTTTTGTGTCTTTTCTTGTTTTTTATATGTGTTTTCAATTTGTTAGTGTCTAAAGTTTGAAAATTTCTAAGTTTGGTGTCTTGCATGTTTTTCTTTTCTTAAAAATTTTCAAAAATAAGTTCTTGGTGTTCATATTGACATTCAAAGTGTTCTTGGTGTTCATCTTGACATTCATAGTGTTCTTGCATGCATCATTTGTTTTGATCCAAAACATTCATGCATTGAGTCTTTTTCATGTTTTTCTCATCCATCATTAAAAATTCAAAAATCAAAAAAATATCTTTCCCTTTTCTTCTCATAAAATTCGAAAGTTTGAGTTGAATTTTTAAAAAATTTTTAAAATCTAGTTGTTTCTTTTGAGTCAAATCAAATTTTCAATTTAAAAGTTCTATCTTTTTCAAATCTTTTTCAAAAATCAAATCTTTTTCATTTTTCTTTTATGATTTTCGAAAATTTCAAATTGATTTTCAAAATCTTTTTCTTATTTCCATTTCATATTTTCGAAATTAATGCTAACAATTAATGTGATTGATTAAAAAATTTTTAAGTTTGTTACTTGCTTATTAAGAAAGGTTCAATCTTTAAATTTTAAAATCATATCTTTTTGTTTCTTGTTAGTCAAGTAATCAACTTTAATTTTCAAAATAAAATCTTTTTAAATTTCTTTTTCAAATCTTTTTCAAAACAAGTTTCAATCACATCTTTTTCAAATTCAATTTCAAAATCTTTTCTAACATCTTTTCTAACTTCTTATCTTTTCGAAAATTGATTTTCAAGTAACTACTTGACTTTTTGTTTGATTCTTATCTTTTTCAAAACTACCTAACTAACTCTCTCTCTCTCTAATTTTCGAAAATCCCTTCCCTCTTTTTCAAAATTCCTTTTTAATTAACTCTTTGTTTTAAATTTTAATTTAATTTAATTTAATTTAATTTTCCTTTCTTAATTTTTGAATTTTAACTTTAATTTTTAATTTAAAAACAAAAATATTTTTCTTTTCTTTTTAATTATCTTAAAAAATTCCATCCCTCATCTCCTTCTATTTGTTTATTTATTTACTAACACTTCTCTTCACTCAAGAATTCAAACTCACTCTTCCCCTCTTTGTTTGGATTCTTATCTTTTCCTTCTTCTATTCTTCTCTTTTTATACTTACATAAGGAATCTCTATATTGTGACATAGAGGATTCCATATCTTCTTTTCTGTTTTCTTCTTTTTTCATATGAGCAGGAACAAGGATAAGAACATTCTTGTTGAAGCTGATCCTGAACCTGAAAGGACTCTGAAGAGGAAGCTTAGGGAAGCTAAAGCACAACTCTCTGGAGAAAATCTGACTGAAAATTTCGAAAAAGAAGGAGACATGGCCGAAAACAATAACAATGCAAGGAAGATTCTTGGTGACTTTACTGCACCAAATTCCAATTTACATGGAAGAAGCATCTCAATCCTTGCTATTGGAGCAAACAATTTTGAGCTAAAGCCTCAATTAGTTTCTCTAATGCAACAGAACTGCAAGTTTCATGGACTTCCATCAGAAGATCCCTTTCAGTTCTTAACTGAATTCTTGCAGATTTGTGATACTGTTAAGACCAATGGGGTTGATCCCGAGGTCTACAGGCTTATGCTTTTCCCGTTTGCTGTAAGAGACAGAGCTAGAATATGGTTGGACTTTCAACCTAAAGACAGCCTGAACTCTTGGGATAAGTTGGTCACGACTTTCTTAGCCAAGTTCTTTCCTCCTCAAAAGCTTAGCAAGCTTAGAGTGGATGTTCAAACCTTCAAATAGAAAGAAGGTGAATCCCTCTATGAAGCTTGGAAGAGATACAAGGACTGACCAAAAAGTGTCCTTCTGACATGCTTTCAGAATGGACCATCCTGGATATATTCTATGATGGTCTGTCTGAGTTATCAAAGATGTCATTAGACCATTCTGCAGGTGGATCTATTCACCTACAGAAAATGCCTGCAGAAGCTCAGAAACTCATTGACATGGTTGCAAATAACCAGTTCATGTACACTTCTGAAAGGAATCCTGTGAGTAATGGGATGCCTCAGAGGAAGGGAGTTCTTGAAATTGATACTCTGAATGCCATATTGGCTCAGAATAAAATATTGACTCAGCAAGTCAATATGATTTCTCAGAGTCTGAATGGATTGCAAGCTGCATCCAACAGTACTCAAGAGGCATCTTCTGAAGAAGAAGCTTATGATCCTGAGAATCTTGCAATAGTAGAGGTGAATTATATGGGGGAACCCTATGGGAATACCTATATTCCCTCATAGAGAAATCATCCAAATTTCTCATGGAAGGATTAACAAAAGCCTCAACAATGCTTTAATAATGGTGGAAGAAACAGGTTTAGCAATAGCAAGCCTTTTCCTTCATCCACTCAGCAACAGACAGAGAATTCTGAGCAGAATCCATCTAGCTTAGCAAATATAGTCTCTAATCTATCTAAGGCCACTCTAAGTTTCATGAATGAAACAAGGTTTTCCATTAGAAATTTGGAGGCACAAGTGGACCAGCTAAGTAAAAGGGTCACTGAAACTCCCCCTAGTACTCTCCCAAGCAATACAGAAGAAAATCCAAAGAGAAAGTGCAAGGCCATTGATTTGACCATCATGGCCGAACCTACAAGGGAGGAGAAGGACGTGAATCCTAGTGAGGAAGACCTCCCGGGACGTTCAGCGACCAATAAGGAGTTTCCCTTTGAGGAACCAAAGGAATCTGAGGTTCATCTAGAGACCATAGAGATTCCATTGAACCTCCTTCTGCCCTTCATGAGCTCTGATGAGTATTCATCTTCTGAAGAGGATGAAGATATTACTGAAGAGCAAGTTGCTAAATACCTTGGTGCAATCATGAAGCTGAATACCAAATTATTTGGTAATGAGACTTGGGAGGATGAACCTCCATTGCTCATTAAGGAACTAAATGCCTTGGTTCAGCAAACTCTACCTCAAAAGAAACAAGATCCTGGTAAATTCTTAATACCCTATAACATAGGCACCATGACCTTTGAGAAGGCTCTGTGTGACCTGGGGTCAGGAATAAACTTAATGCCACTCTCTGTAATGGAGAAACTTGGGATCTTTGAGGTGCAAGCTGCTAGAATCTCATTAGAGATGGCAGACAACTCAAGAAAACAGGCTTATGGACAAGTAGAGGACGTGTTAGTAAAGGTTGAAGACCTTTACATCCTTGCTGATTTCATAATCCTAGACACTGGGCAGGATGAGGATAAATCCATCATCCTTGGAAGACCCTTCCTAGCCACAGCAAGAGCTGTGATTGATGTGGACAGAGGAGAATTGGTCCTTCAACTGAATGAGGACAACCTTGTTTTTAAAACTCAAGGATCTCCTTCTGTAACCATGGAGAGTAAGCATGAAAAGCTTCTCTCACTACAGAGTCAACCAAAGCCCCCACAGTCAAACTCTAAATTTGGTGTTGGGAGGCCACAACCAAACTCTAAGTTTGGTGTTGAACCCCCACATTCAAACTCTAAGTTTGGTGTTGGGAGGTCCCAACAATGCTCTGAACATCTGTGAGGCTCCATGAGAGCTCACTGTCAAGCTACTGACATTAAAGAAGCGCTTGTTGGGAAGCAACCTAATGTTATTTAATTATATCTATTTTATAATTTTTTATTATTTCGTGTTTTATTAGGTTGATGATCATGTGGAGTCATAAAAACTACTGAAAAATCAAAAACAGAATGAAAAATAGCATTAAAAACAGCTCACCCTGGAGGAAGAACTTACTGGCATTTAAACGCCAGTAAGAAGCATCAAACTGGCGTTTAACGACAGAAAGAAGCATCAAGCTGGCGTTAAACGCCAGAAACAAGCACCAGACTGGTGTTTAACGCCAGAACAGAGCATGGAAGTGGCGTTAAACGCCAGAAACAAGCAGCAAGCTGGCGTTTAACGCCAAGATTGTACTGCAAGGGCGTTTACATGCCTAATAGGAGCAGGGATGATACATCCTTGGCCCCTCTGAATCTGTGGACCCCACAGGATCCCCACCTACCCCACCTCTTCTTTTCTCCTCTTCACACCTTTCCATAACACTCTTCCACAAATACCCTTCACCAATTACCTCATTCTCTCATCCCCATCACCTCTTCACCATTCTCCCTTCCCAAACCCACCCACACATGGCCGAACCACTCACCTCCCTCCATCTTCTCCATTTTCTTCTTCTTCTACTACCTTCTTCCTTCTTTTGCTCGAGGACGAGCAAACCTTTTAAGTTTGGTGTGGTAAAAGCATTGCTTTTTATTTTTCCATAACCATTTATGGCACCTAAGGCCGGAGAAACCTCTAGAAAGAGGAAAGGGAAGGCAAAAGCTTCCACCTCCGAGTCATGGGAGATGGAGAGATTCATCTCAAGGGTCTATAGCTCAGTAGTAGAGCATTTGACTGCACATCAAGAGAGCCCACTCATGGACCTCAACAAGAGCAAGAGGAAATTCCTCACCACGAAATCCCTGAGATACCTCAGGGGATGCACTTTCCTCCACAAAACTATTGGGAGCAAATCAACACTTCCCTAGGAGAATTAAGCTCTAACATGGGACAACTATGAATGGAACACCAAGAGTACTTGATAAACCACTATTTTATGGTTTATAATCTGTTTAATTGTGTGATTTTATCATGATCTTTACCCACTTATTCATATAATCAGCATGCATTTATATTTCCTTCCTAAAATTATTACACGATTGAAAACTTGCTTCCTAGAGACTTTTAATTATGTATTTTAATTCTCCTTTATTCCATTCGATGCCACGATCTGTGTGTTAAGTGTTTTAGGATTTATAGGGCACGAATGAGTTGGAAATTGGAAAGGAAGCTTGCAAAAATGGAAAGAACACAAGAAATTAAGGAGATGACCAGCGAGAAGTGACGCGGCCGCATGGCTCACGCGACCGCACGAAAGAGAGGAAATCGCAGTAACGCGGCCGCATGGCTCACGCGACCGCACGAATTGGAATAGCATAAGTGACGCGGAGGCGTGGACAACGCGTCCGCGTGGAGAAGCAAAACGCCGAATGACGCATCCGCATGAATGACGCGATCGCGTGACGTGCGCGATCTGCATAATCTGCAGAATCGCTGAGGACGATTTTGGGCCCTTTTCTGCCCCAGTTCTCGGCCCAGAAAAGCAGACTAGAGCCAGAGAACATGCAGAGACCAAACATCATTCATTCTAGATAATTTTAGTTTTTTAGATCTAGTTTTCCTCTCCTCTAGGTTTTCTCTCTACACATTCATAGTTCTTAGGATTTTTAATTGCTTTTTTGTATTGGGATATTGAGAAGAGTTGTTACCTCATCAAGACTTCGTCATTCTAGTTCGTTTTCTTTACTTGGCTTTACTCTTCCATGTCCTTTAATTTACTTAATTTTACTATTGGATTATTTTAGAATTTATCAATACAAGAGTTACTTTTATCTTTAATTGATTCCTCGAGTTTTATTTATCATGTCTTTCTTTAATTCCCTTTCCTATGTTATGAATTCCACATTCACAATGAGTGAGTAGTTCCCTAACTTGATGGGGAGTTGATTGAAAGGAACCCTTCAGTTGGAGTGCTCAAGGGAGAAATTGTAATTGGATTTATTATTGGTTTGCTCTCTAGTCACTAATGCCAGTCCTTCCAAGTAAGCGGATTTGGACTTGTGAATAGAAACAGCATTCCAACTTGTTTGACTTTCCCTTAGCTAGTAAGGGATAACTAAACAGAACAACCCCCAATTATCAATTAATCTTGAAAGTACTGCAACAAGAATAGGGCTTCCAACTAATCTACTCCCAGTCAAGGCTTTTATTTAAATTACATTAATTCTCTGATTTAATTTCCTGTCATTTAACTCAAATCTTTTTGAAAACCATCTGATTAATAAAATAGCACACTTTCCTGTAACTCGTTGGGAGACGACCTGGGATTCATACTCCCAGTATTTTAATTTCAATTTTTGTGACATCCTTTTAAATTGATAAGCGGATTTCTCTTGGTTGAGAATTATACTTGCAACGCATATCTTATAACAATTCTTAACTCGCCAATTTCTGCCACGTCAATTTTTGGCGCCGTTGCCGGGGTGTTGCAATAGAGTGCTAAAGTTATTAATTGGAATTTATTTATTTGTATTTTATTTTATTTTGCTACTATGAGCTGCTTGTTTCTTTCGCTGGATGACGCGTTCACTTCCTGATCCAAGCTTGCCAGTATTCGATCCTGAGATTGAAAGAACTATTTCACGAATAAGGCAAGCTCGGCGTCGGTTAGTCCTCTCTGAGGGCGGATCTGAAATTTCATTTGAGGAAGAAACCAGCCCCCATTCTACTGATTAGGTTGATTTACGTATAGGTGACATGGCAGCACTTAGGAGCCCGCTGAATGTTAAATATGTTGGCTCTTGAAAGAATGATGAAAAAGGAGAAATGTTATTGATAATCTAAAAAATCATAAAATTGATTCTTGAAGCAAGAAAAAGCAGTGAATACAAAAGTTTGCGAAAAAAAAAAGAAAAGAAAAATGGCGAAAAAAAAAGAGAGAAAGAAAAAGAAAAAACAAGCAGAAAAAGCCAAAAGCTCTTTAAACCAAAAGGCAAGAGCAAAAAGCCAATAGCCCTTAAAGCCAAAAGGCAAGGGTAATAAAAAGGATCCAAGGCTTTGAGCATAAGTGGAAAGGAGGGACTAAAGGAATAAAATCCTGGCCCAAGCGGCTAAACCAAGCTGTCCCTAACCATGTGCTTGTGTCGTGAAGGTGTCAAGCCAAAAGCTTGAGACTGAGCGGTTAAAGTCAAGGTCCAAAGCAAAAAAAGAGTGTGCTTAAGAACCCTGGACACCTCTAATTGGGGACTATAGCAAAGCTGAGTCACAATCTGAAAAGTTTCACCGAGTTATGTGTCTGTGGCATTTATGTATCCGGTGGTAATATTGGAAAACAAAGTGCTTAGGGCCACGGCCAAGACTCATAAAGTAGCTGTGTTCAAGAATCAACATACTGAACTAGGAGAATCAATAACACTATTTGAATTCTAAGTTACTATAGATACCAATCATTCTGAACTTCAAGGGATAAAGTGAGGTGCCAAAACTATTAAAGAGGCAAAAAGCTACTAGTCCCGCTCATCTAATTTGAGCTAAGTTTCATTGATATTTTGGAATTTATAGTATATTCTCTTCTTTTCATCCTATTTGATTTTTTGTTGCTTGGGGACAAGCAACAATTTAAGTTTGGTGTTGTGATGAGCGGTTAATTTATACGCTTTTTGGCATCATTTTTACATAGTTTTTAGTATGATTTAGTTAGTTTTTAGTATAGTTTTATTAGTTTTTAAATAAAAATCACATTTTTGAACTTTACTATGAGTTTGTGTGTTTTTCTATGATTTCAAGCATTTTCTGGCTGAAATTGAGGAACTTGAGCAAAAATCAGATTCAGAGGTTGAAGAAGGACTGCAGATGCTGTTGGATTCTGACCTCGCTGCACTCAAAGTGGATTTTCTGGAGCTACAAAACTTCAAATGGCGCGCTCTCAATTGCGTTGGAAAGTAGATATCCAGGGCTTTCCAGCAATATATAATAGTTCATACTTTGCCCGAGTTTAGACGATGCAAACTGGCGTTCAACGCCAGCTTCCTGCCCTATTCTGGAGTTAAACGCCAGAAACAGGTTGCAAAGTGGAGTTAAACGCCAGAAACAGGTTACAAACTGGCATCCAACTCCCAGAGAAGCCTCTACACATGTAAAGCTCAATGCTCAGTCCAAGCACACACCAAGTGGGCCCCGAAAGTGGATTTCTGCATCAATTACTCATTTCTGTACACCTTAGTAACTAGTCTGATATAAATAGGACCTTTTACTATTGTATTTACATCTTTTGTTCATCTTTGATCAGTTTAATGCTATCTTAGACCTTTATGGGGGCTGGCCATTCGGCCATGTCTGGACCATTATCACTTATGTATTTTCAACGGTAGGGTTTCTACATACCATAGATTAAGGTGTGGAGCTCTGCTGTTCCTCATGAATTAATGCAAAGTACTGTTGTTTTTCTATTCAATTGAAGCTTATTCCTATTCTAAGATATTCATTCGCACCCAAGAACATGATGAATGTGGTGATTATGTGACGCTCATCACCATTCTCACCTATGAACGCGTGCCTGACAACCACTTCCATTCTACATGAAGATGAGACAGAATGAGTATCTCTTAGGTATCTAATACAGGGGACCGAGTCCGAGATATTAGAATCTTCGTGGTATAAGTTAGAATCCATGGACGGCCATTCTTGAGATCTGGAAAGTCTAAACCTTGTCTGTGGTATTCCGAGTAGGATCTGGGAAGGGATGGCTGTGACGAGCTTCAAACTCGCGAATGCTGGGCGTAGTGACAGACACAAAAGGAGTATTGAATCCTATTCCAGTATGATCGAGAACCGACAGATGATTAGCCATGCAGTGACAGCGCATTGGACGATTTTCACTGAGAGGACGGGATGTAGCCATTGACAACGGTGATGCCCAACATAAAGCTTGCCATGGAAAGGAGTATGAAGGATTGGATGAAGACAGCAGGAAAGCAGAGGTTCAGGAGGAACAAAAGCATCTCTATACGGTTATCTGAAATTCTCACCAATGAATTACATAAGTATCTCTATCTTTATTTTACGTTTTATTTATCTTTTAATTATCAAATCTCTAAAACCATTTGAATCCGCCTGACTGAGATTTACAAGGTAACCATAGCTTGCTTCAGGCCGACAATCTCCGTGGGATCGACCCTTACTCACTTGGACGACCCAGTGCACTTGCTGGTTAGTTGTGCGAAGTAATGACAAAGTGTGATTCACGTTTGAGAGCACCAAGTCTTTGGCGCCATTGTT
Source organism: Arachis ipaensis (assembly GCF_059453495.1). Taxonomy (NCBI): domain Eukaryota; kingdom Viridiplantae; phylum Streptophyta; class Magnoliopsida; order Fabales; family Fabaceae; genus Arachis; species Arachis ipaensis. Next base: position 91,642,833 of record NC_142441.1, on the reverse strand, counting down.
GATGATCACAATTTCGTGCACCAATATGCATTGCTTTCACCATTTACTTTGGGGCATTTTGTCCCCTTTTATTATTTGTTCTTGTTCTTTTCTTTTTCTCTCTTTCTTTTTCTTTTTCTATTTTTCTTTTCTTTTTCTTTTTATATATATCTATATTATTATTTTTTTTCTTTTATTTTTCTCAATGCATATGATTAAATTATTGAATGCATGAACATGTCCTAAATATTTCTTTCACATTTTCATAAAGATATATAACACCCAATTTTCAAACTAAACGTTTCCAAACCCATTTTTCCCATACTTAAATCATGAACACTCTCACTAGTCTAAGCTAACCAAGGATTCAAATTAAGGACATTATTGTTTTCTGCTTAGAGTTAATGATGTGCTAAAGTAAAGAACAAAAGGGGTAAAATAGGCTCAAATTAGTTTGCAAAGGATAATGAAAGGGTAAGGCCATATGGGTATGTAAGCTTAGTGAAACAAAGGCCTCAATCATATAAGTGCATGCATACATCAAACCATGGAAATATAGAATTAAGCAAGACAAAGATCACAATTTTAGAGAGAACAACACACACCAAAAATAAAATATTGGTTGATAAAATGCAACCAATCAAGTAAGCTCAAAATCTCACTGGTTTTGTGTGTTCGAGCTCTAAACCATGTTCCAGTATAATATTCCTTCAAACAAGTTTGATAAAAAAATTTTAATTTAAATTAGTGAAATACTCTAAAATAGGGTCTTGAAAAAGAAATTATTACTTCAACCAAGCAGTGGTAAAATATGCACAAAAAATTCAAACAAACATGCAATTAAACATGCAAATTCAAAAGCTAAATTAACCTAGAAAATTGTTCATTGGTGTTAAAATAGGAAGTAACTAACCCATGGAGATCGGTATCGACCTCCCCACACTTAAAGATTGCACCATCGTCGGTGCATGCTAAGATGTGCAAGTGGACGGATTGCTCCAACTGATGCTCTTCTCCAAAGAATGTGCATAGGAACTTGTGTGTCTCTCCCATGTAAATGTCTTCCGGTTCTTTTCCTGGTGGCCATCCTGAAAGAAAAAGGGAAGAAAAGTAACCCAAAAACAAAGATAGAAAACAAATAAAACATGGGTTGGTTAGTGCCAAATAATCAGGGTCTCAATTACATAGTAGCTACAACATGCAAGAGAGAAGACAGTAGAAGCAAACGGCATATCAATAGTGCAAAAATTGCAACAAAGGAGAAGAGAGTGTGGGTAATACAGGATAGTATAAGCTCATGTCAATGCAAAAGGGATACCGGTATTATAAAAATTAGCATTGACTTATGATTAATAACACCCAACAGTTTAAAACAAGTCACGAAGCACTAAAATAATTCAAGATGCACAGTTGAATAAGAAAATTTAACACCAATGGAAAAATAATAAATTTAGAAAAAAAAAATAAAAATATGCACAAAATTAAAATGCAATGGATGAAAGTATGCAAATAAATTAAATAAAATAGAATGGAAGTGAAGAGGGATGAGAAGTTAAAGAGATGAAGAGAAAAGAAAGAAAGAAAGGAGGAAGAAAGAATAAGAAAAGATAGAAGAAAGAAGAAAGAATGATAATAGAAAGAGAAGTAGGATTGGAGAAGAAAAGATAGGAATTTTGACGCTGATCTGGATAAACTGTGCGTCGCATGCGACGTGGACGTGTGGGTGACGCGGTCGTGGGGTGTGCGATATTTTCCAGATGACATGGACGCGTGGGTGACGCGGTCGCGTGGCCTGATTTGTGCGATTGGCGTGAGTGCAACCTCGCGTACGCACAACTCTCTGTTTTAAATGCATTTTGCCAAAATTTAGGGTGACGCGTTCGCATGGGTGACGCGATCGCGTGGATGGCTATATTTTGAAAATGACACGGCCGCATGGGGCACGCGGTCGCATGATAGGGCTGGTGCTTCTAGCATCATTCCAGCCCAACACCATCATAACTCTCTGCCATACACCTCTTTACGTCGTTTTTGCAGGGCCACGCGTTCGCGTGGGTGACGCGGACGCGTGGGAAGCTATTTCTGAAAATGACGCGGCCGCGTGGGTGACGCGGCCGCGTGGGTGACGCGGTCGCGTGGGCATGTTTGTGCCTAAGGCACGCCTCCAGCCACGCTCCCGCGTGACTCTCTGCCACTTTTCTTCTTGGTTTAAAGGCACGTATGACGCGGACGCGTCAGTGACGCTCGCGCGTCGCGTGTGAATTTTTTTTATGCAATATGCAGATGTAAATGCAGAATGCAGGTAAATATGCAGAAATTATGAATGAACATGAATAAAAATAAAATAAAATAAAACTAAGAACAAAAAGGAAAGTATATACCATGGTGGGTATCTCCCACCAAACACTTTTAGTTAAAGTCCTTAAGTTGGACATTTGGTGAGCTCCTTGTCATGGTGGCTTGTGCTTGAACTCGTCTTGAAACTTCCATCAATGCTTGGACTTCCAATAAGCTCTATCAATACGAAATAAATTTCTTAAGCTTTGATGGAGTTCTTCACAAGCTTTAAGCTCCCAAGTTTGATCCTCATATATTCCCGGATCCCAAATTTTGATCATACATCCGTCTTCAAGTTGATCTTCATGATTCCATCCGGGTGGAAAGCAATCGGAATTCTCACTAGGGCATCCAAACAGCTTCCTAGACCCATTCAGTTGAGCTTTACACCAACCTTTGCATTTAAACTTTGAGTATGCAACCATATTGAACCTTGCATGACAACTCCAACTACTAACCATCTTCTTCTTACGCTTAATACCACAAAGAGCTCTAAGCTGACCATCTGTTTCAAGTAAACCATATTCAAGTGAGCTAATTAAGCTTAGAGATGAAAGATTTACCCACTTGAATGAAAGAATGGATGGTGATGGCTTCGGGGAAGAGGTCTCCAACAACTTGGGCAAGGTGATTTCCACCTCTTTTCAAGCTTCTTCAATATCAACCTCTTCCTCTTGGTAGCTTTCTTCCAATTCGATCTCTTCTTCATTGTTTACCAAGGGCATGGGAGGTTGTGCTTCTTCTTCTTTAATCTCCATGTCAAATCCAATAGAAGAGGATTCAAATGTAGATAAGAATTCATCAATGATTGAATCCATCTCTTGATCATCCCCTTCAAAGTCTTCAACCATGATATGCCTTGGAGGTTGTACACCCCCCTCAACATCAAATTCAAATGTCTTGGAAGGAGGCTATATGACTTGAGGTTCCCATGGAGGTTCAGCGTCTCCTAAATCTTCAACCAATTCTTCTTCTTCGATAATTACGGCTTCTTCCACTTGTTCCAGTACAAAGTCATGCTCTGTACTGTCCACTGGAGTTTCTCGTATCTCCTTCATGCTTTGTTCTTCCTTAGATTGTCCACATGAAGCCATGGGGGTTCCTTGAGTGTCCGAACGTCGGGAAGGTAATTAATTGATCGCTTGCTCTAGTTGGTGAAGGGTTGCATGAAATTTTTCCACTATTTCCTTGAGACGCTCCTGTGATTCTTGTTGCGCTCGACTATCATAAGTAGGACCATACGGCTCTTGGATTGATGGATATGGATATGGTGCATATGGAGGTGGTGGTTCTTGGGAGTAATTGGGTTAGAATTGGTGTGGTTCTATGTATGGTTCATATGGCTCATAAGGTGGTTGGTATGGTGGATAAGGGTTAGGATCATATGGAGGTGTTTGGTTGTAAGGGGCTTGTGAGTATCGTGGTTCAAAGGTATGTTGGGGAGGCGGTTCATAAGAATATGGTGGGCCTTGTTGGTAACTACAAGGGGGTCCACCATATTCATCATCTTGGTACGCTCCTTGGAATGGCTCTTGACCATAGTAATTTGGTGGAGGTGGTTTGTCACGGAGGGGTCCACGATAACTATTGTCTTGTCATGCATTGTAGGATGGTCGTTGTCCATGGTATCTTGGAAGGTGTTGTTGCCGAAAGGGTTGATCAGATCCTCATGGCTCCTTCCATCTGTGATTGTTTCGACCTTGATACATGTTCCTGTTATAATTTCCATTCCTTGAAATAACATTAGAACCAAACTTGAAACCAGAGGAGTGAGAATTCATAGTAGCTAAATAGAAATTAAAAACAAAAACAAATAAACAAGCAAAAGAAAATAAAATAAAATAAAATAAATAACAGAAAAGGTTCGAAAAAGATTTGATTTTAAGATTAGAAAAGATAAGATAAGTTAGGTAAGAGAAGATAAGTTTTTAAATTAAAAGGTTTTGAAATTTAAATTTTTTGAATTTGAAAATTAAATTTTGAATTTTAAATTTTGAAATTTGAACACAAGCAAAAGAAAATAAAATAAAATAAAATAAATAACAGAAAAGGTTCGAAAAAGATTTGATTTTAAGATTAGAAAAGATAAGATAAGTTAGGTAAGAGAAGATAAGTTTTTAAATTAAAAGGTTTTGAAATTTAAATTTTTTGAATTTGAAAATTAAATTTTGAATTTTAAATTTTGAAATTTGAAACTTGAAATTTGAATTTTAAATTTTGAAATTTGAATTTTAAAATTTTGAAATTTGAAATTTGAATTTTAAATTTTTGAAATTTGAATTTTGAAAAAGTCTACAATATAAGATAAAGATTTAAAAAAGATTTAAATTTTGAAAAGGTTTGATTTTTAAAATTTTAAATTTAAATTTTTGAATTTTGAATTTTGAATTTTGGAATTTAAATATTGAAATTTGAAATTTTATTTTGAAATAAGATAAGATAAGATTTTGAAAAAGATATGATTTTTGAAAAGGATTTGAATTTTGAAATTTAAAACTAAGATAAGATAAGATAAAAATTTTAAAATAAAAATCTGAATTTTTTTTTTTGTAATTTTTGAAAAAATCAATTAAAATAAAGAGAAAAGATATTTTTGAATTTAATGAGGAAAGAGAAAAACAATAAAATGACACCAAACTTAAAATTTTTAGATCAAAATGAAGAAAACAACTAAGAACAACTTGAAGGTCAAGATGAACACGAAGAACAACATGAAAATCAAGAAAGAACAAGGAACATTATTTTCGAAAATTTTAATAACTAAATAAAAACCAATAACTTCTTAATTTACGAAAAAGATAAAATAAAAACAAGAATAAAAACAAATAAATAAGCAAAAAGCAAATATTTATAATAACCAATAATAAGGCACACGTTTGCAATTCCCCAGCAACGGCGCCATTTTGAATGAATGGGTTCTTGCTGGTAAAGAATTTTTATAAAAATAATCACGTTGTAAGTATAGTTTCTAAACCAAGCAAAAATCCTTTCGTACAGAAATTTGGTTGTCACAAGAAACAAAACCCAATAAAATTTATAACCGAAGTATTTAAACCTCGGGTCGTCTCTCAAGGAATTGCAGGGAGGTATGATTTATTATTGGTTATGAGAAAAAGTATGTTTTTGGGTTTTTGAAATAGGGAACAAGGAGAATAAATTAGTAATAAAGTAAATTAATAATAATAATAACTCTTGGCAAGGTATGAGAGCTGGAAATCCTATCCTAGTTATCCTTATTAGGTGTGATGAGAATTGTTTGTTGCTCCCACTTAGTTAACCCTTATTAAATAAAGGAAAGTCAAGTGGACTAATTAATTTGATCCTCAAGTTCTAGTCAACTCCTATGGAAAGACTAGCTTTAGAGCATTCCAAATCAATCAGCAATTCCCAAATCTCAATCTATTGCTGAGTTTGACAACTCAAGTGTTACCAATTACTTAACCAAAGCCAAAAAGGGAGTAAATTTACTCGAATAAAAATGCCTTCTGATGGGAAGCAGCAGTAACATAAATAAAAGAAAGAAATCTTAAATCTGAAATACCTCAAATTATATTAAATAAAGAAATCAACTCTAACATGAAGTTTATAAGCCAAACTAAAAAGATAAATAACAATTAAAGTAATAGAATAAATAAAAGTAGAAAATAAAATAAAGGAACGTTGAACCTGTGATTGAAGAGAAGTAGCCTAATCTTAATAGAAATCCTAAATCCTAATCTTAATCCTAAATCCTAAGAGAGAGGAGACAGCCTCTCTCTCTCTAAAAGCTACATCTAAACCTAAAATTATGAATATGAATGTTGTATGTACTGTTCTATAAGTTGGATGTATTCCTTCACTTTATAGCCTCTAATCTATATTTTCTGGGCCAAAAACTGGGACAGAAACAGCCCAGAAATTGCTGATTGCGAAATCTGCCACGCTAGTTTTTCGTCACTGCGACGTGTCCGCGTAGAGCACGCGTTTGTGTTGCCTAGATGTACGGTCACTATAGCAAATTATATATCATTTCGAAGCCCCGGACGTTAGCTTTCCAAAGCAATTGGAGCTGCATCATTTGAATCTCTGTAGCTCAAGTTATGACCGTTTGAGCGCAAAGAGGTCAGGCTGGATAGCTTTGCAGTTCCTTCAGCTTCTTGTATTCCTTCCACTTTTGCATGATTCCTTTCCATCTCTGAGCCATTCTTGCCTTGTAATCTCTGAAATAACTTAACACACATATCACGGCATTGAATGGTAATAAGAGAAGATTAAACATAGCAAATTTAAAGCCCAAAGAAGCATGTTTTCAATCATAGCAAAAAATCAGGAAGGAAATTGTAAAACCATGCATTTTGTATGAATAAGTGTGCAAAGACTTGATAAAAATCAATCAATTGAGCACAATATAAACCATAAAATAAGGGTTTATCAGCCATCCCTATCCCATTCCCACACCTTGCAAGAAAGCCTAGAAAGCAGACGGAACTTGATGCCAAAATGGTAGAAATTTTCAAAAAGGTTGAGGTAACTATTCCCCTTTTTGATGTTATTCAGCAAGTACCTAAATATGCAAAGTTTATGAAAGATTTATGCATTCATAAAGATAAAATTAATGAATTAGAAACTATTCCTTTAGGTAGTTCTATATCTGCTTTAATAGGAGGTATACCTGAAAAATGTAGTGATCCAGGTTCATGTATGGTAAACTGTACCATTGGAGGTATAATATTTTCTGATTGCATGTGTGACTTAGGAGCATGTGTTAGTATAATGCCATTATCTATATATAATACTCTAAGGCTCCCTCTCTTAAAAAGGTCGGCAGCTCATTTTGTGTTTGTAGATAAAAGCATTATTACAGTAGTTAGAATTGCTGAAGATGTATTAGTGAGCATTAAGGGGCTCACCTTTCCCATTGACTTCTATATCCTGGAAATGCCCCCTAATGACTTAGGAAGACCATCATCAATCCTTCTTGGAAGACCATTCCTGAAGACCTCAAAGTTCAAGCTGGATGCATTCTCAGGAACTTACTCCTTTGAGATAGATGGTAGAACAATAAGTTTCAGTTTAAATGAAGCTATGAAGCACCCTCCGAAAGATCATTCTATCTTCCAGTGGGACATTATTGATGAAACTATAGCTGAAGTTCACCAAGAAGAATTAGAAGAGAAGCACATGTAGCAAGGTCCAAGTGTGGGGACACCCTCTGACCATAATAAAGACACCTTACCATTACCACCAGCCCCGGATGATCCCAGTATGCTTACCTTGAGGATAATCAGAAGTTCCTAGTCATCATTGCAAGGGAACTCACTTCTCAACAAGAGGAGCAATTGCTTAGTGTGCTGAAAAAGCACAAGAAAGTAATTGGGTGGAGCTTGGCGGATACAGTAGGCATCAGTCCCCAAGTTTGTGAGCACAGGATATATTTAGAAGAGGACTCGAAACCTGTCCGTCAACCCCAAAGAAGATTGAATCCAACCATCTTAGAAGTTGTCAAGAAAGAAGTGACCAGGCTACTTGAAGCAGATATCATTTACCCCATCTCAGACAGTGAATGGGTCAGTCCAGTACAAGTGGTACCCAAGAAGTCTGGAGTCACAACAGTAAAGAATGAACATGGAGAACTCCTGACAACTAGAGTGCAGAATTCATGGAGGGTTTGCATTAACTATAGGCGTCTCAACCAAGCTACACGCAAGGATCATTACCCCTTGCCATTTATTGATCAGATGCTCGATCGCTTGTCAGGTAAATCCCATTATTGCTTTTTAGATGGTTATATAGGCTACTTTCAAATTCATATAGCTCCTGAGGATCAAGAGAAGACCACTTTTACATGTCCCTTTGGAACGTATGTTTATAAACAAATGCCTTTTGGCTTATGTAATGCACCTGCTACTTTCCAAAGATGCATGATGAGTATCTTTTCAGATCTTATTGAGAACTGTATGGAAGTATTTATGGATGATTTTAGCATATATGGTGATTTGTTTAACCTTTGCTTGGATAGTTTAGCTAAAGTATTAGACAGATGTGTTAGTTCAAACCTTGTATTGAATTTTGAAAACTGTCATTTTAGGGTAAAACAAGGGATTGTTCTAGGACATGTTGTCTCCAAAACTGGTACTCCGATAGATCCAGCAAAGGTAGATGTCATTTCTAGTTTACCTTACCCCTCCTCCGTGAGGGAAGTCCGTTCATTCCTTGGCCATGCAGGTTTTTACAGGAGATTCATTAAGGACTTCAGTAAAGTAGCATTACCCTTATCCAGACTGCTACAGAAAGATATTGAGTTCGAATTCAGTGAAGATTGCATGAAAGCGTTTGATAAGCTAAAGATCGCCCTGACTCAAGCTCCAATTGTGAGAGGACCAGAATGGAGCCAGCCATTTGAGATTATGTGTGATGCCTCCAACCATACAGTAGGAGCGCCACTGGCTCAGCGCGAAGATAAGGATCCTTTCGTAATTGCTTATGCATCTAAAACCTTAGATGCTGCTCAGTCTAATTACACTACTACTGAAAAAGAGCTTCTTGCTATTATTTTTGCTTTGGATAAATTCTGAGCCTATTTACTTGGTACTAAGGTAGTTGTGTACTCAGATCATGCAGCTCTAAAATATTTATTAGCTAAAAAAGAGTCCAAACCAAGGCTAATACGATGGATACTGTTGCTACAATAATTTGATTTATAAATTAAGGATAGGAGTGGTAACAAGAATTTAGTGGCAGACCACTTGAGTCACCTTGAGCACATTAAGGATGACTCCACTCCTATCAATGATACTTTTCCATATGATAGTTTGCAAGCAGTATCCGAAGTTGTTCCTTGGTATGCACCTATAGCTAATTATCTAGTTAGCCATACTTTCCCTCCCAATTTTAATAAACATCAAAGGGACAAGCTGAAAAGCGAGTCTAAATATTATATATGGGATGACCCATATTTATGGAGGTGTGGTGCTGACCAGGTAATTAGCAAGTGTGTACCTCAATCAGAATTCCAGTCCATTTTAGAGGCATGCCACTCTTCTGAGAGTGGAGGACATTTTGGCCCCCAAAGAACAGCTAGAAAAATCTTAGACTGTGGATTCTGGTGGCCTACTCTTTTTAAAGATGCTGCTGAATTTTGTAAATCTTACTCCCCATGCCAAAGATTTGGTAATATATCCAAGAGGGATGAGATGCCTCAACAGATTATGCTTTTCTGTGAAATTTTTTATGTTTGGGGCATTGACTTCATGGGTTTATTTCCAAACTCTAATGGTTACCTTTATATACTGTTAGCTGTAGATTACGTTTCTAAATGGGTGGAAGCAATTTCTACCCGTACTGATGATGTTAACACTATTGTTTCCTTTGTTAGAAATCATATTATATGTCGCTTTGGATCACCACGAGCAATCGTGAGCGATCAAGGCACTCATTTTTGTAACAGGAGACTAACAGGATTGCTGAAGAAGCATGGGATTGTTCACAAAATAGCAACAGCTTATCATCCTGAAACCAATGGACAAGCAGAAGTGTCTAACAAGGAGATTAAACGCATTCTGGAGAAAATAGTAAAGCCCCATAGGAAAGACTGGAGTGCAAGGCTACAAGATGCACTCTGGGCATATAGAACAGCATACAAAACACCTATCGGGATGAGCCCCTTCTGCTTAGTGTACGGAAAGGCTTGCCACCTTCCAGTAGAGGTGGAACACAAGGCCTTCTGGGCTGTAAGGGAATGCAATACGAATTTTGAAGAATTTGGTGCTGAAAGAAAGCTGCAAGTAGCAGAGTTAGAGAATCTTCGCCTAGAATCATATGACAACTCCAGGCGATACAAGGAGAAGATGAAGGCTGTCCATGACAAACACATAAAATGGAGAGAATTCAGACCAGGAGAGTTAGTTCTTCTTTATAACTCTAGACTGAGGCTTATGCCAGGTAAATTGAGATCAAGATGGGAAGGTCCCTACAGAGTAGAAAAGGCAAAGCCATACGGAGTTTTTCACCTGCGGCATCCTTCTAGTTCAAAATTCATGAAGGTCAACGGACATCGCTTAAAGCTTTATCATGGAGAAAAGATTAAGGATCACAAAGAACTAGAGGTCTTCCTCTTGGAAGACCCACCAACAGTAGCAGAATGAGCTTGAAGAACGTCCAACTTAAGGACGTAAAAGTAAAGTGCTAGTTGGGAGACAACCCACCATGGTATGATCGTTCCATTTCAGTCTTCATTTTATTTTACTTTATTCTATTTATATTAATGAATCTTCTCATAATCTCTGTATATAGCCTGCATTTGCATTTACATTATGCACATATTAAAAAAAATGCATGCAACGCGTAAGCGTCGCTGATGCGTCCACGTCATTAGTGCATTGGAAACAAGGAAGAAAAGAAGTAGAGAGTCACACGAGAGCATGGCTGGAGGCATGCCTTAGGCACAACCATGCCCACGCGAACGCGTCGCTGACACGTCTGCGTCATTTTGAAAAATAGCCTCCCACGCGTACGCGTCACCCACGCGCACGTGTGACCCTGTGAAATCGACGTAAAAAGGTGTATGGCAGAGAGTTATGATGGAGTGGGGCTGGAATGATGCTAGAAGCACAAGCCTAATCATGCGAACGCGTGCCCCACGCGTCCGCGTCGTTTTTCAAAATATGGCCATTCACGCAATCGCATCACCTACGCGAATGCGTCACCCAAATATTTGGCAATGAGAATATGAACCAGAGAGTTGTGTGTACGCAAGACTGCACTCGCGCCAATAGCACAAATTAGGTCACGCAATCGCGTGACCCACGCGTCTGCGTCACCTGAACTTATCACACACCACACGATCGCGTGACCTACGCGATCGCGTGACCCACGCGTCCGCGTCACAAGCGACGCACAGCTTATCCAGATCAGCACCTAATATCTTAACTTTTCTTTCCCAAATCAAAATATTTTTTCCCTTCTTATTTCTTTCTTCTTCCTTCTTCCTTCTTTATTCTTTTCCACGTTTTACCTTCTCCATTCCTTATTTTTCACATCCATTATCAAGGTTCTTTTCTTTCTCTCTATTTTTTTTGGGATTTTTACTTTTCCATTATTTTTATTTATGTTTTCATCTTTTTCCTTTTACTTTCATTTTCTATATTTTCTTTTTCTTTCTTTTTCTTTACTTTTTATTACTTTAATTGGTGTTAGAAATTTAATTGGGTAATTATTTTTTTTATATTTTGCTTGTGGATTATTGTAGAATTGTTTGACAATTTATATTACTTCTTCAAGGGTTGCTTGCATGTTTAATTCAATAGTTTCAATAACATATTTATCTTGCATGCTATGTGTTTGTGAAAAATCCCGTATGGCATTGTGCATTATTTTAAATTATTCTATCCCACTACTCTAATGCCTGTTGTTTTTCACAACACCCCTTTTATATTTTATTGATTAAATATAATTGTCAATACAAACAGATTGTTAGTTTGAAAGAGTTGATAATCTAACTTGGACATTTAATGCTTGATCTATGATACTCATGCCTTTGCCTGCATGCCAATAAACATCTTGCATTAAATAGACATCAAATGCACTTGCTATCTTTCCATTGATGAACTTTTCACATGTAGTCATGGCCATGTGTTAACGACATCCTTCTTTAACGTGCATTGATTATCACTTATACCATCCCCTTCTTTGCTCTAACCCTTAAGTTTTAAAGTTACTTACCTTTTTCCTTTTCAGGATGGCCACCAAAAAGGGTAAAGAGAAAGCTACTCCTAAACCACCAGCAAGGAAAGGAACTAAAAGAACAATAGCCGCAGAGCCATCTTCAACAGCAGTAAAGCCCTCAACAAAACAAATCAAGAGGATCATCAAGGTCGATGAAAAAGAGAAAGCATTTCCAGCAAAGGATACTGTGCGGTTCACTAACCGCTACTGTGAGCAGATGTTCCCTATCCTGGCTGAGAGAAACTATAACAATGAGTATCTACTCATCCTCCCGACCAACATTATTGAATTTGTTGAGCCGCGAATTGAACGAAGACAATGGGGATTCCTACCGAGACAGTCAAGACAGGTTAACCTTTTATGGGTAGTTGAATTCTACTCAAATTTTCACATGCCAACCATGCAGTCTGTCTATGTCCGTCAAAAGCAAGTCCCCACAACAAAAGAGGCCATTCAACGAGATTTAGATCTTTCCCCTGCTCCAGAAGGATTGGACGTATTCCAAGAAGCCTCATTCAAATTCCAGACATACCAATTTGACTAGGATGCCATTCTCAGAGTTATAGCACAACCTGGCAGCAGATGGATCTATGGATACCATCGATCTCGACCTAAGAGCATATTGGCTTCAGCACTCACCGTGGAGGCTCGAGTATGGGCACAGATCATGTTCCATTACGTCTTTTCGAGCACTCTCGAGTCCTCCTTCACTGCAGACATGGCTGTTCTACTCTGGTGTATCCTTACAGACCAGCACCTCAATTTACCAAGACACATTCGGCATGCTATGGGACACGTACAGATTGTGGGCAACCTACCTTTTCCCACCTTAGTTTCAGATCTAGTCTCAGCAGTCGGAGTCTCCTACAGAGCTGGGAACACCAAGACCATGATTCCACGAGATCATCAATACGTCCCTAACGGGAAGTATATCAGACCTCCAGCAGCCACTATCAACTGGAGCACAGAACCAGCAGAAGACATTCCTTCTCCTTCCACATCACAAGCACCTCCAACAAACCAACTGCTCCATAAGATACTTGAGAGATTAGACCAGCTTGACCGGAAAGGAAAGCAAAGAGAGTGTCATAACAAGCGCCAATTTACATACCTCAAGGAGCTGCTTGTTGGTAAATAAACACCTCAAGATGACCCAGACACCCTGGACTCCACTTCATTTATCAGCACAGGGAGCCATGACAGTCTCGATTGTGGAGATGCTGCTACCAGCCCCCCTTTGTTCCTGACTAATGGCACTGAGGATAGTGCCAAGCTTTAAGTGTGGGGAGGTCGGTCAGTACCTGACTTTTGGAGGTAATTTCTCTTTCTTAGCACGAATAGAATAGGATATTTATTTAATTTTTCTTTTGTTAGGATAGAATAAAATTGCATAGTAATAGGATATTTGCATGCATGTTCTATTTGGTTAGAAAATAATAAGTTTCTTTTTAAGACCCTATTTTTGAAAAATTTCACTGATTTAAATCAAAACTTTTGTGTTAAACTTGTTTGGAAGTTGTATTTCGAACATAGTTAAAAGCTAGAACACACAACATGTGAGATTTGAGCCTAATGACATGGTTACATTATTTAACCATAAAATTTTATTCTTGTGTGTTTACTTCTCTATGATTGTAATCTATATTTTATTCCGTCCTATATGTCCAATATTTAATGTGTTATATGCATGCATATGATTGAGGCCATTATTTTATTAGCTCACTTAACCCAAATAGCCTACCCTTCCATTTACCTTTGTTAGCAATTTTGAGCCTTTTAATCCCAATTGTTCTATATTTTACCATATTACTAGCCTTAAGCAGAAAAACAAGTAATACCCTAAATTGAATCTTTGGTTAGCTTAAGATAGGAATTGTGTGTCAATCAAGTATGGGAAAACTATGGGAACATTGGTTAATAAGGAAATGTATCATGATAAAATATTGGGAATTTGGGTACCTACTGGTGCACGAATTGTGAATCACACTTTTCACAATGCGTACCGCTAACCAGCAAGTACACTGGGTCGTCCAAGTAATACCTTACGTGAGTAAGGGTCGAATCCCACGGAGATTGTTGGTTTGAAGCAATCTATGGTTATCTTGTAAATCTTAGTCAGAAAGTCAATTATGTTTATCAGTTGAATTGCGAATAACCAAGAGAGCATAAATTAAAGGTTACTTGTTGTGCAGTAATGGAGAATATGTTGGAGTTTTGGAGATGCTTTGTCTTCTGAATCTCTGCTTTCCTCTGTCTTCTGATTCACGCACGCACGTCCTCCTATGGCAAGCTGTGTATTGGTGGATCACCGTTGTCAATGGCTACCTTCCATCCTTCCAGTGAAAACTACGCTCACGCGCTCTGTCACAGCACGGCTAATCACCGGTTGGTTCTCGATCCGGTTGGAATAGGATTTACTATCCTTTTGCGTCTGTCACTAACGCCCAGCCTTTAGGAGTTTGAAGCTCGTCACAGTCGTTCAATCCTTGAATCCTACTCGGAATACCACAGACAAGGTTTAGACTTTCCGGATTCTCATGAATGCCGCCATCAGTTCTAGCTTATACCACGGAGATTCTGATTAAGGAATCTAAGAGATACTCATTCAATCGTATATAGAACGGAGGTGGTTATCAGGCACACGTTCATGATTTGAGGAAGGTGATGAGTGTCACAGATCATCACCTCCATCACAGTTAAGCGCGAATGAACATCTTAGATAGGAACAAGCGTGTTTGAATGGAAAACAGAAATACTTGCATTAATTCATCGAGACACAGCAGAGCTCCTCACCCCCAACAATGGGGTTTAGAGACTCATGCCGTCAGAGAATACAAAGTGTAGATCTAAAATGTCATGAGATACAAAATAAGTCTCTAAAAGTTGTTTAAATACTAAACTAGTAGCCTAGGGTTACAAAATATGAGTAGACTATGATGGATGATGTAGAGATCCACTTCTGGGGCCCACTTGGTGTGTGCTGGGCTGAGACTTAAGCAATTCACGTGCAGAGGCCATTTGTGGAGTTGAACGCCAGTTTTTTTGCCAGTTTGGGCGTTCAACTCCAGCTTTTGATCCTTTTCTGGCGCTGGACGCCAGAATTGGGCAGAGAACTGGAGTTTGAACGCCAGTTTACGTCATCTATCCTTGTGCAAAGTATGGACTATTATATATTGCTGGAAAGACCTGAATGTCTAATTTCCAACGCAATTGGAAGCATGCCATTTCGAGTTCTGTAGCTCCAGAAAATCTACTTTGAGTGCAGGGAGGTCAGAATCCAACAGCATCAGCAGTCCTTTTTCAGCCTGAATCAGATTTTTGCTCAGCTCCTTCAATTTCAGCCAGAAAAATACCTGAAATTACAGAAAAACAAACAACTCATAGTAAAGTCCAGAAATATGAATTTTTCCTAAAAACTAATAAAAATAGACTAAAAACTAACTAAAACATACTCAAAACTATATGAAATTATCCCCAAAAAGCGTATAAAATATCTGCTCATCACAACACCAAACTTAAACTGTTGCTTGTCCTCAAGCAACTAGACAAATAAAATAGAAGACTAATAGGTTGAGAAGCAATAATATCTCAGAGTTTTTTGCATGAAGCTCAGATTCTAATTAGATGAGCGGGGCTAGTAGCTTTTTGCTTCCGAACAGTTTTGGCATCTCACTTTATCCATTGAAGCTCAGAGTGATTGGCATCTATAGGAACTCAGAATTCAAATAGTGCTATTGATTCTCCTAGTTCAGTGTGATGATTCTTGAACACAGCTTCTTTATGAGTCTTGGCTGTGGCCCTAAGCACTTTGTTTTCCAGTATTACCACCGGATACATAAATGCCACAGACACATAACTGGGTGAACCTTTTCAGATTGTGACTCAGCTTTGCTAAAGTCCCCAATTAGAGGTGTCCAGAGTTCTTAAGCACACTCTTCTTTTTGCTTTGGACCTCGACTTTAACCGCTCAGTCTCAAGTTTTCACTTGACACCTTCACGCCACAAGCACATGGTTAGGGACAGCTTGGTTTAGCCGCTTAGACCAAGATTTTATTCCTTTAGGCCCTCCTATCCACTGATGCTCAAAGCCTTGGGATCCTTTTTATTTGCCCTTGCCTTTTGGTTTTAAGGGTTATTGGCTGTTTGCTCTTGCCTCTTGGTTTTAAGAGCTTTTGGCTTTTTCTGCTTGCTTTTTCTTTTTCTTTCTATTTTTTTTTTTCTGCAAGCTTTGTTCTTTGCTGCTTTTTCTTGCTTCAAGAATCATTTTTATGATTTTTCAGATTATCAATAACATGTCTCATGTTCATAATTCTTTCAAGAGCCAACATATTTAACAGTCTTGAACAACAAATTCAAAAGACATATGCACTGTTCAAGCATTCATTCAGAAGACGGAAAGCGTTGCCACCACATGTTACTAATTAGAATTTTTCTTATTAAAAACTCGAAATTTTATTGCCTCTTATTCAAAAGATCTACTATTTTATTCATGTTTTCTGATGATGAGAAAAATAGACTATAACTTAATTGGGGATAAAATCAAACTAGACACTAATTACTACTAATGATCATGTAATGAAGACACAAACATAGATAAGCACTTAACATAGAGAAAACGAAAAACAGAGAAAGTAAGAACAAGGAACGAGTCCACCTTAGTGATGATGGCATTTCCTCAGTTGCTTCCAATAATTATGTGGAGGGAAGTGCATCCCCTGAGGTATCTCTTGATTTGCAGCCACATGTTCTACCACTGAGCTATAGATCCTTCACATAATTGTTTTACCACACCAAACTTAGAATGTTGCTCGCTCTCGAGCAAAAGAAGAGGGAATAGATGAAGAAGAAGATGTGGAAAGAAAAAACTAGGATTATGAGGAGGGAAGGTGGGGATCCTGTGGGGTCCACAGATCTTGAAATGATCCTGTGAGGTCCACAGATCTTGAGGTGTCAAGGCATTTACATCCCTGCACCAATTTGGGCATGCAAAATGCCCTTGCACACAACTCTGGGCGTTCAGCGCCAGGTTGGTGCCCATTTTGGGCGTTCAACGCCCATTTACTAGCCATTTCTGGCGTTGAACGCCAGAACCATGCTTGTTCTGGGCGTTCAGCGCCAGGATGTTGCCCATTTTGGTCGTTCAGCGCCAGAACCATGCTCTGTTCTGGCGTTGAAGGCCAGACAGGTGCTTCCTCCAGGGTGTGATTTTTCTTCTGCTGTTTTTGATTCCGTTTTCAATTTTTTAATATTTATTTTGTGACTCCACATGATCATGAACCTAATAAAACATGAAAAACCATGAAAGTAAATAAAAATTGGGTTGCCTCCCAACAAGCGCTTCTTTAATGTCCTTAGCTGGACCTTGCTGAGCTTTTAATCTAGCTTCAGCCTTGAGCATTCTTGCTCAATGTTTCCTTCTAGATAATGCTTGATTCTCTGTCCATTGACAACGAACTTCTTATCAGAATCAATATCTTGAAGCTCCACATAACCATATGGTGATACACTTGTAATCACGTATGGTCCCCTCCACCGGGATTTCAGTTTCCCGGGGAATAGCCTGAGTCTAGAGTTAAACAACAGAACCTTCTATCCTGGTTCAAAGATTCTAGATGACAGCTTTCTGTCATGCCACTTTTTTTATTTTTCTTTATATAGCTTGGCATTTTCGAAAGCTGTGAATCTGAACTCCTCTAGCTCATTTAGCTGGAGCAATCTTTTTTCTCCTGCTAATTTGGCATCAAAGTTTAGGAATCTGGTTGCCCAGTAGGCCTTATGTTCCAGTTCCACGGGCAGGTGACATGCCTTACCATACACGAGTTGGTATGGAGAGGTCCCTATAGGGGTCTTGAATGCTGTTCTGTAAGCCCACAGAGCATCATCCAAGCTCCTTGCCCAATCCTTTCTACGGGTATTTACTATCCGTTCCAGGATTCTCTTTAATTCTCTGTTAGAGACTTCAGCCTGCCCATTGGTTTGTGGATGATATGGAGTGGCCACCTTGTGGCGAATTCCATACCGAACCATGGCAGAGTAAAGCTGTTTATTGCAGAAGTGAGTGCCCCCATCACTGATTAGTACTCTAGGGACACCAAACCTGCTAAAAATATGTTTCTGGAGGAACTTCAGCACTATTTTAGTATCATTGGTGGGTGTGGCAATAGCCTCAACCCATTTTGATACATAGTCAACTGCCACCAGAATATAAGTGTTTGAGTATGATGGTGGGAAAGGTCCCATGAAGTCAATTCCCCATACGTCAAACAACTCAATTTCCAAGATTCCTTGTTGAGAAATGGCGTAACCATGAGGCAGATTACCAGCTCTTTGGCAACTGTCACAATTACGTACAAACTCTCGGGAATCTTTATAGAGTGTGGGCCAATAGAAGCCACATTGGAGGACCTTGGTGGCTGTTCGCTCACCTCCGAAACGGCCTCTATATTGAGATCCGTGGCAATGCCACAGGATCCTATGTGCTTCTTCTCTAGGCACACACCTACGGATAATTCCGTCTGCACATCTCTTAAAGAGATAAGGTTCATCCCACAAGTAGTACTTTGCATCAGTAATTAATTTCTTCTTTTGTGTCCTGTTGTACTCCTTGGGTATGAACCTTGCAGCTTTATAGTTTGCAATATCGGCAAACCATGGTGCTTCCTGAATGGCGAATAAATGCTCATCAGGAAACGTTTCAGAGATCTCAAGAGAAGGGAGGGGCGTCCCTTCCACTGGCTCTATCCGGGACAGATGATCAGCAACTTGGTTCTCTGTCCCTTTTCTGTCTCTTATTTCTATATCAAACTCTTGCAGAAGCAATACCCATCTGATGAGCCTGGGTTTTGATTCCTGCTTTGAGAGTAGATATTTAAGAGCAGCATGGTCAGTATACACAATCACTTTTGATCCTACTAAGTATGATCTGAACTTGTCAATGGCGTAAACTACTGCAAGTAGTTCTTTTTCTGTGGTTGTGTAATTTTTCTGGGCATCATTTAGAACGCGACTGGCATAATAAATGACATGCAGAAGCTTGTCATGCCTCTGTCCCAATACTGCACCAATGGCATGATCACTGGCATCACACATTAGCTCAAATGGTAATGTCCAGTCTGGTGCAGAAATGACTTGTGTTGTGACCAGCTTAGCTTTCAGCGTTTCAAACGCCTGCAGGCACTTTGTGTCAAACACAAATGGCGTGTCAGCAGCTAGCAGATTGCTTAGAGGTTTTGCGATTTTTGAAAAATTCTTTATAAATCTCCTATAGAATCCTGCATGCCCCAGAAAGCTTCTGATTGCCTTAACATTGGCAGGTGGTGGTAATTTTTTAATTACCTCTATTTTTGCTTGATCCACCTCTATTCCCTTGTTTGAGATTTTATGCCCAAGAACAATTCCTTCAGTCACCATGAAGTGACACTTTTCCCAGTTTAAAACTAGGTTGGTCTCTTGGCATCTTTTCAGAACAAGTTTCAGGTGATCAAGACAGGAGCTGAATGAGTCTCCATATACTGAGAAGTCATCCATGAAGACTTCCAGAAATTTTTCCACCATGTCAGAGAAAATAGAGAGCATGCATCTCTGGAAGGTTGCAGGCGCATTACAATGCCCAAATGGCATCCTTCTATAAGCAAACACTCCAGATGGACATGTGAATGCTGTTTTCTCTTGATCCTGGGGATCCACTGCAATCTGGTTGTAGCCTGAGTAGCCATCCAGAAAGCAGTAATAATCATGACCTGCTAGTCTTTCTAGCATCTGGTCTATGAATGGTAAAGGAAAATGATCCTTTCTGGCGGCTGTATTGAGCCTTCTGTAGTCAATACACATGCGCCACCCTGTAACTGTTCTTGTAGGAACCAGTTCATTTTTTCATTATGAATCACTGTCATGCCTCCCTTTTTTGGGACGACTTGAACAGGGCTCACCCAGGGGCTATCAGAAATAGGATAAATAATCCCAGCCTCTAGTAACTTGGTGACCTCTTTCTGCACCACTTCCTTCATGGCTGGATTTAGCCGCCTCTGTGGTTGAACCACTGGTTTGGCATTGTCCTCCAATAGGATTTTGTGCATGCATCTAGCTGGGCTTATGCCCTTAAGGTCACCTATGGACCACCCAAGAGCTGTCTTGTGTGTCCTTAGCACTTGAATAAGTGCTTCCTCTTCCTGTGAATTTAAAGCAGAGCTTATGATCACTGGAAAAGTGTCACCTTCTCCCAGAAATGCATATTTCAAGGATGGTGGTAGTGGCTTGAGCTCGGGTTTAGGGGGTTTTTCCTCTTTCAGAAGAAAGTTCAGAGGCTCTTTCATGTCCCCTGAATCCTCCAAATCAGGCTGAACATCTTTAAAGATGTCTTCCAACTCTGATTTGAGACTCTCAGCCATGTTGATCTCTTCTACCAAAGAGTCAACGAGATCAACTTTCATGCAGTCTGTTGATGTGTCTGGATGCTGCATGGCTTTTACAGCGTTCAACTTGAACTCATCATCGTTGACTCTCAGGGTTATTTCCCCTTGTTGGACGTCAATGAGGGATCGTCCAGTTGCTAGGAAGGGTCTTCCTAGAATGAGAGTAGCACTCTTGTGCTCCTCCATCTCCAGCACAACAAAGTCAGTGGGAAAGGCGAATGGCCCAACTCTGACAATCATGTCCTCAATCACGCCTGATGGGTATTTAGTGGAACCATCAGCAAGTTGGAGACATATCCGGGTTGGTTTAACTTCTTCAGTTAAGCCAAGCTTCCTGATAGTGGATGCAGGTATTAGGTTGATGCTTGCCCCAAGATCGCATAAAGCTGTCTTGGTGCAATTACCTTCTAATATGCATGGTATCAGAAAACTCCCAGGGTCTTTAAGCTTTTCAGGAAAGCTCTCTAGAATGACTGCACTGCATTCTTCAGTGAGGAGAACTCTTTCTGTTTCTCTCCAATCCTTTTTATGACTCAAGATCTCTTTCATGAACTTGGCATAAGAAGGTATTTGCTCAAGTGCCTCTGCAAATGGAATCTTTATTTCAAGAGTCCTGAGGTAATCTGCAAAGCGAGCAAATTGCTTATCCTGCTCCTCTTTCCGGAGTTTTTGAGGATAAGGTATCTTGGCTTTATATTCTTCAACCTTAGTGGTTAAAGAAGCCTTTTTAGAGGGGTTGTTATCAGCACTTGTGTGTGTCTGATCCCTCACTGGCAATTGAGTGCCAGAGTCAGAAGCTGGAGTGAAACTGGACGCCAGCTCCTTGTCTGCTTCTGGCGTCTGAACGCCAGAAATGTGCCCATTTTGGGCGTTCAATGCTGGATTCTACCCTATTTGGGCGTTCAACGCCAGATTCTTGCCCATTTCTGGCGTTGAACGCCAATCCTGCTTTGTTTCTGGCGTTGAACGCCAGTTTTGGGCATGGTCTGGGCGTTCAGC
This sequence comes from Arachis ipaensis, assembly GCF_059453495.1. Classification (NCBI taxonomy): domain Eukaryota; kingdom Viridiplantae; phylum Streptophyta; class Magnoliopsida; order Fabales; family Fabaceae; genus Arachis; species Arachis ipaensis. Next base: position 91,621,405 of record NC_142441.1, on the reverse strand, counting down.
GCCAGCCTTCCACCAATTCTCTGTCGTTTTAGCGCCAGACTTATTTTTTCCTGGGCTCTTACTGTCCTCAGGTGAATCTTTGGTGGGTTGCTCATTTCTTGATTTTTTGATGCCTTGAGGTGGGGTATTTAATGTTTTCCTACTTCTTAATTGAACTGCTTGGCATTCTTCTGTTATTTGCCTTGACAGCTGCTGCTTTGTTTGCTTAAACTGTTCTTCCATATGTATATTAGCCATCCTTGTCTCTTGTAATCTATCTTTGAATTCGGCTAACTGCCTTGTTAGGAAGTCCAATTGCTGATTGAATTCAATAGCTTGTTCTACAGGACTGAGTTCAGCAGTTGCTGTTTTAACCTCTTCATTCATGGAAGGGTTGCTGCTTAGATACAGATGCTAATTCCTGGCAACTGTATCAATGAGCTCTTGAGCCTCTTCAATTGTCTATCTTATGTGGATAGATTCACCAGCTGAGTAATCTAGAGACATCTGAGCTCCTTCTGCAAGCCCATAGTAGAAGATGTCTAACTGGACCCACTCTGAAAATATTTCAGAGGGGCATTTTCGTAGCATCTCTCTGTATCTCTCCCAGGCATCATAAAGGGATTCATTATCTCCCTGTTTAAAGCCTTGGATGTCCAGCCTTAGCTGTGTCATCCTTTTTGGAGGGAAATATTGATTTAGGAATTTTTCTGTCAGCTGTTTCCATGTCCTTATGCTGGCCTTAGGTTGGTTATTCAACCACCTCTTAGCTTGATCTTTTATAGCAAATGGAAACAGCAATAGTCTGTAGACATCCTGATCTATTTCTTTATCATGTACTGTGTCAGCAATTTGTAAAAATTGTGCCAGAAACTCTGTAGGTTCTTCCTGTGGAAGACCGGAATACTGGCAACTTTGCTGCACCATGATAATGAGCTGAGGATTCAACTCAAAGCTACTAACTCCAATGGAGGGTATGCAGATGCTACTCCCATATGAAGCAGTAGAGGGGTTAGAATATGACCCCAGAGTCCTCCTGGACTGTTCATTTCCGCTTATGTCCATGATGGATAAAGGGATATAACTTGGATTGATTTACCTTTTTATTTATTTTATTTTATAGAAAGAGGACAACTTAACCAAAAATAAAAATAACACAAATTATGATTTTCGAAAAAGTGAGGAGAGAAAAAGTGGTTAGGAGGTTTTGAAAAAAGATATGATTTGGAAAAGATTTTAAATTTTTTTTTTTTTTAAAAATCTGAAATATTTTTTTTTTATATATAATTTTCGAAAATTTATTTAAAAAAAAGGAGAGAAAAGATAATTTTGAATTTAGTGAGGAAAGAGAAAAACAATAAGATAGCACAAGATTTAAAATTTTTAGATCTAATGCTCCTTGTTTTTGAAAATTTTGGAGGGAAAGCACCAAGGAACACCAAACTTAAAATTTTTTGAAAACCACCAAAATTTTCGAAAACCAAAGGGAAATCAACAAGAAAACACCAAACTTAAAGTTTGGCACAAAATTTAATAGAGAAAATATTATTTATGAAAAAAAAGGTTTTGAAAAGAATATAAAAGACTCTAACCCAATTACCAAGAACACAGATTAACGCTCTAGCCAAATGAGTTATGAAAATTTTCGAAAATTTTAAGAAAAATTAACAAGAAAACACCAAACTTAAAGTTTGGCACAGGATTTAATAGAAAAATTATTTTTGAAAAAGGTTTTAAAAAATATGATAGCCAATTACCATGATCATAAACACCACGTTCTAACTAACTGAGGTATAAATTTAAAGTGTTTTAACAAGGGATAATTAATAAAAGACTCTAAACCAAAAAAAAAAAAAAAAGAGAAATTTTTCCTAATCTAAGCAACAAAATAAACCGTTAGTTGTCCAAACACGAACAATCCCCGGCAACGGCGCCAAAAACTTGGTGCACGAATTGTGAATCACACTTTTCACAACGCGTACCGCTAACCAGCAAGTGCACTGGGTCGTCCAAGTAATACCTTACGTGAGTAAGGGTCGAATCCCACGGAGATTGTTGGTTTGAAGCAATCTATGGTTATCTTGTAAATCTTAGTCAGGAAGTCAATTATGTTTATCAGTTGAATTGCGAATAACCAAGAGAGCATAAATTAAAGGTTACTTGTTGTGCAGTAATGGAGAATATGTTGGAGTTTTGGAGATGCTTTGTCTTCTGAATCTCTGCTTTCCTCTGTCTTCTGATTCACGCACGCACGTCCTCCTATGGCAAGCTGTGTGTTGGTGGATCACCGTTGTCAATGGCTACCTTCCATCCTTCCAGTGAAAACTACGCTCACGCGCTCTGTCACAGCACGGCTAATCACCGGTTGGTTCTCGATCCGGTTGGAATAGGATTTACTATCCTTTTGCGTCTGTCACTAACGCCCAGCCTTCAGGAGTTTGAAGCTCGTCACAGTCGTTCAATCCTTGAATCCTACTCGGAATACCACAGACAAGGTTTAGACTTTCCGGATTCTCATGAATGCCGCCATCAGTTCTAGCTTATACCACGGAGATTCTGATTAAGGAATCTAAGAGATACTCATTCAATCGTATATAGAACGGAGGTGGTTGTCAGGCACACGTTCATGATTTGAGGAAGGTGATGAGTGTCACAGATCATCACCTCCATCACAGTTAAGCGCGAATGAACATCTTAGATAGGAACAAGCGTGTTTGAATGGAAAACAGAAATACTTGCATTAATTCATCGAGACACAGCAGAGCTCCTCACCCCCAACAATGGGGTTTAGAGACTCATGCCTTCAAAGAATACAAAGTGTAGATCTAAAATGTCATGAGATACAAAATAAGTCTCTAAAAGTTGTTTAAATACTAAACTAGTAGCCTAGGGTTACAAAATATGAGTAGACTATGATGGATGATGCAGAGATCCACTTCTGGGGCCTACTTGGTGTGTGCTGGGCTGAGACTTAAGCAATTCACGTGCAGAGGCCATTTGTGGAGTTGAACGCCAGTTTTTATGCCAGTTTGGGCGTTCAACTCCAGCTTTTGATCCTTTTCTGGCGCTGGACGCCAGAATTGGGCAGAGAACTAGCGTTTGAACACCAGTTTACGTCGTCTATCCTTGTGCACAGTATGGACTATTATATATTTCTGGAAAGCCCTGAATGTCTACTTTCCAACGCAATTGGAAGCATGCCATTTATAGTTCTGTAGCTCCAGAAAAACTACTTTGAGTGCAGGGAGGTCAGAATCCAACAGCATCAGCAGTCCTTTTTCAGCCTGAATCAGATTTTTGCTCAGCTCCTTCAATTTCAGCCAGAAAAATACCTGAAATTACAGAAAAACACACAACTCATAGTAAAGTCCAGAAATATGAATTTTTCCTAAAAACTAATAAAAATAGACTAAAAACTAACTAAAACATACTCAAAACTATATGAAATTATCCCCAAAAAGCGTATAAAATATCCGCTCATCACCTACTCATGTAAAACTAAGAAAAAATATAAATCCATGTGCATTGGTAATGTTATTTTTATGCTACAAAAAAAAATCCCAAAAAATATTCAAGTAATTAGATAAATGAATAAGGGGACAAAATTACCCCAATGCTAAGTTAAGTCCAATAAAAAAAATTCAATGTACATGTGATACAAGTTAAGAGAAAAGTTGATGCATGAGTATGTAAAACAAAAGTGGAAAAATTTTGGGTAGTTAAGGATGATTCAAGAAGAAAATAGAGTATGTATGTTAGCTGAAAGCTTAGGATAATCAAGGATTCAATTTATAGCTCACTTAGCCATATATATACCCTCACCTTTACCTTGGCCCCAATATAACCTTGAAAAGACCTCATGATGTTTGCATTGGTACACTAAATACTTGTTGATTGGTTAGGTGAAGAACAAGGTTTAGAAAGCATGATTAGAGAAGAGTAGAGTGATTACCCTATACACTTGAGTGATTAGAGTGCACATACACCATCAGTGAGGGTTCAATACTTAATTCTATGTTCCCTGCTTTCATAAGCTGTCTTCTTACATGTTTACTTGCTTTTACTGTATGAATTTTAATTAGTGATATTTGATTTATATTTGTCTTAAAGAACTTATTTATTTTTAACCAAGTAGACAAAATCATATAGTTGCATTTACATACATAGGTTGCATTGTATTGTATTGCATGAGTCTCACTTTTCCCTACTTATTTATTTTATCTCCTTAAGCTAAGCATGAGGACATGCTAATGTTTAAGTGTGGGGAGGTTGATAAACCACTATTTTATGGTTTATCTTGTGTTTAATTGAGTGGTTTCATCAAGCCTTTACTTACTTATTCATACGATTTGCATGATTTTATAATCCCTTTCTAGTATTGTTTTATGATCGAAAACTTGCTTCTTAAAGATCTTTAATTAGTATATTTTAATTCTCCTTTATACCATTCGATGTCGTGATCCGTGTGTTAAGTGTTTTAGGCTTAATAGGGTAGGAATGGCTTAGAGAATGGAGAGAAAGCTTGCAAAAATGGAAGGAACACAAGAAACTAAGGAGATGACCAGCGAACACCGACGCGCGCGCATGGCTCATGCGAGCGCGCGGAATAGAGAAAATTGCAGCGACGCGTGTGCGTGCTTGACGCGTACGCGTTGATTGGAGTCTGCACAAATGACGCGAACGCGTGGACGACGCGCTCGCGTGACAAGAAAAATCGCTGAATGACGCGAACGCGTGGATGACGCGTACGTGTGACCTGCGCGATCTTCAAACTTAACAGAAAATGCTGAGGGCGATTTCGGGCTGCATTTTGACCCAGTTTTTGACCCAGGAACACAGAATATAGCCAAAGAACATGCAGAGACTCAACACGGACAACTTTAGACGACTTCACATATTCTCATTAGGATAGTTTTAGGTTTTTTAGATCTGAATCTAGAGTGAATTACTCTTCCTCTAGGTTCTCTTTACATTCCCAGTTTATTGCTTTTGCTTTTGGATATTGAAGAGTCATTACATCCGTTGAAGATACTATTCTAGTTTGTTTCCTTACTTACTCTTTTATTTATTTCATATTCTTAATTCTTGTTTAAAGCAGTAATTGGATTATTTTCATAATTTTTAGTGCAAAGGATTACTTTTATTATTAATCAATTTTGAATCCCTACTTTATTTAATTTATCATGTTTTCTTCTATTTTTTTTATGAGCATTATATTCATGTCAATGGAGTAGATTCTATACTTGATATGAGGGTTGATTAGGAGGAGACTTTTGAGTTGGAAGGCTTAGGTGTTGATTAAACTGGAAGTTGTTGGCTAGTTCTGTATTTACTAACCCTAGACCTTCCCAAGGGAGAGGACTAGGATTTGCGAATAAAAGTTAGCTCAATCACTTGACTTTCCTTTATTTAGTAAGGGTTAACTAAGTGAAAATGACAACCTTTTTAATACTACACTTAAGAGATCCCAACAAGGATAGAACTTCCAATTAATCATTCCCCCAGTCAAATTTTTTTATTTAGAATATTAATAGTCATTCTTAGTCTTTGTTGCTTTAATTTAAAATTATTTTATTGCTCATTATTCAACTCTCAAACTCTCGTGGAAATTCCTAATTAATAAAATAGCATCCTTTCTTGCAACTCGTTGGGAGACGGCCTGGGACTCATACTCCCAATATTTTTCTATTCTAAATTTTTGTTACACCCTTTTTTAAATTGGTGAGGTAGATTTTAGTTGGTTAAGAGCTATACTTGCAACGCTGTTCTCTTATTAAAAATCTCTTAGTTGGCCTAACTTCTGCCACGCATCAATGAGTTGTAAGTGTCTCCATGGAAATCATTTAGTCCAGAACCTTGATTGTGCATGTACTGCACTTGTTCAGGCTACTGCTCTTCATAGCTTTCCTCTTGCTGCCCCTACACCACTGGTGGTTGATTAGTTGTGCTCACTGCTGCAAGTTGTTGTCCATCCATCCTCTTTGACATTATTTTAATTTGCTGTTGAAGCTGCTGGTGCATGAGTTTGTTCTGAGCTAATATGGTATCAACTCCTTCAAGCTCAAACACACCTTTCTTTGGAGCTGCTTGCCTTTCCGAGGAGTAGAAGTACTCATTGTTACCCATCACGTCTATGAGATCATGTGCCTCTTGAGCAGTTTTCATCATCTACAAAGATCCTCCTGATGAATAATCCAAAGCTTTCCTAGAAGGCAAGGACAAGCCTTCATAGAAATTCTGCAACTCCACCCATTCACTGAACATCCCTTCTGGACACCTTCTGATCAGAGCTTTATACCTCTCCGAAGCTTCATACAATTATTCTCCTTCTTGCTGTCTAAAGGTTTACACATTAGTTTTCAGCTTAATGACTCTTTGGGATGGATAGAATTTGGCTAGAAATTTGCTAACCAAATCATCCCAATTGGTGATGCTTTCTTTAGGGAAGGTTTCTAACCAATGTGTGGCTTTGTCTTTCAGTGAAAATGGGAATAACAAGAGTTTATAGATGTCAGGGTGGACTCCATTGGTTTTGACAGTGTCACAGATTCTCAAAAAATGCAGAGAGGTGTTGGTTTGGATCTTCAGCAACACTTCCTCCATATTGACAATTATTCTGAACTAGGGTAATCAATTCAGGTTTGAGTTTGAAGTTATTGGCATGGACATTGGGTCTTAGGATACTGCTCCCACAATTTCTTGGGTTAGGGATAGTGTAGGAGGCTAAAACTCTTCTCTGAGGCTGGCCATTGTTGTTGGCCACACCATCAGGTAGATTTGGGACATTCCCTTCCATTTTTTGATTTTCTTCCTCTGATTCCTCTTCTCCAACAACTCTCTTCTCTCTTGCTTCTCTTCTCAATCTCAAGAGTGTTCTCTCTGGCTCAGGATCAAAAGATGTGGATTCACCTCTTCTTCCTCTTGATATAAAACACACACAAAACCAAAACCCAAAATAATTCACTCTATTGTTAGAGTGAGGTTAATGTTAGCTTAAACAAAAACTCAAACAGTTAGTGTGCTTGACAAAAACAAAGAAAAAGTGCTCAATCTAGATTATCACCTACTTAATCATTGTCAATCTAAATCAATCCCCGGCAACGGCGCCAAAAACTTGATGAGGGAAAAACGATTCCATACAAACTCACCGGCAAGTGTACGAGGTCGCATCAAGTAGTAATAACTCACAAGAGTGAGGTCGATCCCACAGGGATTGAGGGATTGAGCAACTTTAGTATGGTGATGAATTTAGCTAAACGAATATTTGATGATTTGAGTGAAACTTGATTAACAGAAGAAAAATTGCAAGAAAATAAAAGGAAGAAGGTAAATTGACAAAATCTTAAAGTGCAGAAGAAGTAAATTGCAGAAACTTAAAGTGCAAGAAAGTAAACAAGCTGAAACTTAAAGTGCAAGAAATTTAAATTATTGAATCTAAATTGATAGGAAACTTAAATTGCATCAAGAATAAAGGGATTTGGGTATTGGGATTTAAATTGAACTAGAAAATAGAAGTGCAGTGGATTAAAGAAGTATGAGATGAAGAGAAATTGCAGAAGAACTAAAATTGAAATGAAAACTTGCAGAAGAATCAAAACAGCAAGAAACCTTAGCTCAATTATGAAATCCTAAAAGAAAAATTTGACAATTGCAGGAGAGTAACAAGAACAGCAAGCAAATCTAGATCTCAATTACTCTCTTGACTAAAAAGTAAAGAAGAAATTGCAGAAGAAATAAAATGAAAACAAAAAAGAAGATTGAGATCTAATTGCCAATTCTTAGAACTACAAAAAGGAAAAGTAAAAGATGATTCTCAGATGAAGAATTTCAGTGGAGTTCTTCAATCTGAGTTCAAAACCCAAAACAGAAAATAGAATTTACAGAAGAAAAGAAAAATGAACACAGAAAGCAAACTTAGATTTGATCTCAATTCCCCCAAATTCTAAAATTCTAGAAAGGAAAAAAAACTGCTTCAAACGTCCTTTCTCAAATCAAACTTGCTCCTAATTATACACTTTCTATTTTCAATCATTAAGCAATTAGAATGGGCCTTTGGGTTGGCCTTGAATGAAAGTGGGTTGGGGTGCATTGTAGCTCCTTGATAAACGTAAATATCCTTATGCTGGTTAGAAACTAGTGATGAATCCGATCGTGAGTATAGTCTAACCAACACACGAATACCGCATCAAACAATTCTAAAATCTATGACCGAGAGTGTTGATCCCGGGTCATTCTCCCTAGGACTTGCTTTAGAATGCACATCATCGATTAGGAAAGCTTTTATGGTTTTAAGGATTGGTGCAAGAATTCAAACTAGCAAGACAATCAACAATTAATTGGAATAAAAGCCTTGGCCAAGGGTAAGCATTGGAAGTTCCATCATTATAGTTTCCTTCAATTGTGATATGAGTTGAATGTTGCTTCACTTAGTTAACCTCCTAATAATGGAAAAAAGTCAAGTGAAAGTAACCAACTTGAGTCACAAGTCCTAGTCTCACCCTAGGGAAGTCTAGCTTTAGTGCACTCCAAGTCAATTAGCAATTCTCAATTCATAATCTACAATTAATATCCACTATTCAAGTGTCTCCAATAACTCAACCCCTAAGCCAAGTAAGAGAAATCTAATCCATAGCTAAGGTTGTCATTATCACAAGCAACTGGTAGGAAATTATGGAAAACATGATGCAATTGAGAAAAGAGAATTGAATTAAGGCTATCTAATCCAAACAATCATCAACAATCATACAATTGAATAAAACCTCAATTCATTAATCCAAATTCAAAGTAGCAAAATGAACCAAATCTAGATCTAAGGGATTGAATCAAAAGAACATCAATTGAGAGTAGAAGAAGAGTAGATCTACACTTGTAGCAAGACAAGAAGTCAATTATCAATGGATCTCACCAAGAATTCCAAGGAAACTTGCAATGGAAGATGAAAACCTAGAAAGAAGTTGGAGCTTCTCTCTCTAGAAACAAAATGTAACTAACTTTCCAAAATATCTAGAATTATGACTAATTGTCCTAACACTCCTAATCCTTGGTCTTCTTAAGCTTCTCCCTCCAAAATCTGCTCCAAAACAGGGCCTGGGAACCCTCTAAAATAACTGGGCACGTGTTTCATTTAAAAAATCATGTGCGCACATCGACGCATACGCGCACTGCACGCGTACGCGTCCTTGGTTCCTTTGCGATACTGCGCGCAGGCGGAAGGTGCGCGCAAGCGTCATAAGGGATGTGACCCAGCCATATAGGCGCGCCGGCTCCTTGCTCGGCTCCACTGCGCTGGCTCGGGATGAACGCATCCACGCGTACGCGCATGGTGTGCATGCGCGTGCATGCGCAACCTCAATTCTTTGATTTTATCTCATGCTCCTTCCATCCATGCATGCTTCCTTCATTCCTCTTAGCCAATTTTGCCCTGTAACTTCTGAAATCACTCAACAAATGGATCAAGGCATCTAATGGTAATTGAGGAGGATTACAATGTATCAATTTTGATGCAAAAGAAGCATATTTTCATTTATGAGGAAAAATGGGAAAGAGACATAAAATCATGCAATTTTATATGAATAAGTGTGGAAGATCATTGATAAAACCCTTAGTTTCTATGCATGATAAACCCTGGAAACGGGGCTTATCAACCTCCCCACACTTAAAGCCTATCATGTCCTCATGCTAAGGGAAAGCAAAAGATCAAAGGACTACAAGGGCGTAAGACTTAGGTGATGCGACCTACCTACATGAATGCAACTAGGGTGTATGCTACTATCTACTTGGCTAAGAATAACTCAATCTTTCTAGAAAACACATATGTATTTGCACATAGGGCAAGATGATGGACAAGGTATGAACTCTACCAAATCTAGTCATCAAAGTGAAATATGCGTAACCTGTATGAAGAACGCTCGCGAGAGCCGGGAATAAGGGATTGAGCTTCAAACCCTCATCGGAAGTATTTGCACTCTATTCGCTCAAGTGTTTAGGGTTGATTCTCTCAATTCTCTCCTAATCATGCTTTCTAAGATTTGTTTTTCTTCTAACAATCGACATTTATTTCATGTATGCATACAAGTATCATGAGGTCTTTTCATTGGTTTTAATGGGGCTAGGGTCAAGGTGGGATGTATATATGGTTAAGTGAGTTTGAGATTTGAATCTTTGACGAGTTTAGACTTCCCACCTAACCTATGTCATCCTATACAATTCAAAATAACCTAACTACCTATTTTTCTCACTTTTTCACATACTCATGTATTCCTTTTCATTTCACAACACTTATTCATTGACTCTTATTGGACTTCACTTTGGGGCATTTTGTCCCCTATTTTATTGTTTTTCTTCTTTTTCTTTCTCTTTTCTTTTTTTTTATATATATATATTTTTTCTTCTTCTTTTTTTTTCTTCTTTTGTTTTGTTTTTCTCTTTTTATTTTTTTCTTTCAAACTATATACAAGAACATCAATGCATAAGGTCTATACATTTAATCAATACACGAGTATATACCCAATTCCCAATATAGAAATATGAAACAAAAATACCGTTTCATCCCAAACAATGGTCCCAAGCCTCCCCAAACTTAAATAATGAACACTCTCACTAGCCTAAGCTAATCAAAGATCCAAATAAAGGACATTTATTGTTTTTTGCTTTAGGCTTGTAATATGCTAAAATAAAGAACAATTGGGTTAAGCGTAGGCTCAAATTGGCTAACAAGGGAAGATAAAATGATGGCCTCAATCATATAAATGCATGAATACATAAAATAATGGACATAAAGAATTAAACAAATCAAAGATCACATTCATAGAGAGAGAATATTGCACACGAGAAGGGACAATAAGTGGTTATAAGATGTAACCACAGCATTGGGCTCAAAACTCACTTGCTTGTGGTCTTGGATCAAATCCCATGTTCCAAAATACATTCTTTGAACAAGTTACGCATCAAAAGATTTTCAAATTTTGAGATTGGTAGGGTCGCCCTAAAGTTCTAGTTTTCTAGAATAGAAGTCATTGCTCTAACCGAGTGGATTTATTAAGAGATACTAATATGCAAAAGACGCAAAAATGAAAGACCTAATATGCAATCTACTAACCTAATATGCGATCTACTCTAGCTCAAGAAAAGAGGTTTAAGGAGTTTATTCGGGTGTTACCTACGAAGACCGGTCGGCCGACCGACCTCCGCATACTTATAAGTTGGCACGGTCCTCCGTGCCTTGAGTGAGACGGAGTGGTGGTTCGGCTTCCGAGTGTCCATCCTCGTCATCATTATCGCTTTCTGTATTATCAGGGTCGGTGGACGTGAAAATCTCCAGTTCTTCCAAAGGTGGTGCTAGGCAACTTAGAAGCTTCTTGACAAAAGTGTATCGACGTTGATTATGCCGCTCATAATGGTCAAGTGATGAGCGGACAATTTATACGCTTTTTGGCATTTTTTTAGTATGTTTTTAGTATATTTTAGTTAGTTTTTATTATATTTTTGTTAGTTTTTATTTAAAATTCACTTTTCTAGACTTTACTATGAGTTTTTGTTTTTTTCTGTGATTTCAGGTATTTTCTGGCTGAAATTGAGGGACCTGAGCAAAAATCTGATTCAGAGGCTGAAAAAGGACTGCAGATGTTGTTGGATTCTGACCTCCCTGCACTCGAAGTGTATTTTCTAGAGCTACAGAAGCCCGATTGGCGCTCTCTGAATTGCGTTGGAAAGTAGACATCCTGGGCTTTCCAGCAATATATAATAGTCCATACTTTGCTTATAATTTGATGGCCCAAACTGGCGTTCAAATTCAGCATAGAAATTCTGGCGTCAAAACGCCAGAACTGGCATAAAAGTTGGAGTTAAACGCCCAAACTGGCACAAAAGCTGGCGGTTAACTCCAAGAAAAGTCTCTACACATGGAAGCTTCAATGCTCAGCCCAAGCACACACCAAGTGGGCCTGGAAGAAGATTTTTGCATTAATTACTTATTTCTGTAACCCTAGGCTACTAGTTTTCTATAAATAGGACCTTTTGCTATTGTATTTTCATCTTTGAATCATGTTTTTATGATTGAACCCTCTTTGGGAGGCTGGTCATTCGGCCATACCTAGACCTTGTTCTTATGTATTTTCAACGGTAGAGTTTCTACACACCATAGATTAAGGTGTGGAGCTCTGCTGTTCTTCATGAATTAATGCAAAGTACTATTGTTTTTCTATTCAATTCACGCCTACTTCTTCTCTAAGATATTCATTCGTTCTTCAACTTGATGAATGTGATGATCCGTGACACTCATCATCATTCTCACCTATGAACATGTGTCTGACAACCACCTCTGTTCTACTAGTAATGGCTTGAATGCGTATCTCTTGGCTTTTTAATCTAAGATTAAAACCTTCGTGGTATAGGCTAGAATCAATTGGCAGCATTCTTGAGATCCGAAAAGTCTAAACCTTGTCTGTGGTATTCCGAGTAGGATCTGGGAAGGGATGACTGTGACGAGCTTCAAACTCGCGAGTGTTGGGCGTGTGACAGACGCAAAAGGATCAATGGATCCTATTCCAACATGATCAAGAACTGACAGATGATTAGCCGTGCGGTGACAGCGCATTTGGAACATTTTCACTGAGAGGACGGGAAGTAGCCATTGACAATGGTGATTTCCAACATAAAGCTTGCCATGGAAGGGAGTATGAATGATTGGAAGAAGGCAATGGGAAAGCAGAGGTTCAGGAGGAACAAAGCATCTTCATACGCTTATCTGAAATTCTCACCAATGAATTACATAAGTATCTCTATCTTTATTATATATTTTATTTATCTTTTAATTATCAATTCTCCATAACCATTTGAATCCGCCTGACTGAGATTTACAAGATGACCATAGCTTGCTTCAAGCCGACAATCTCCGTGGGATCGACCCTTACTCGCGTAAGGTTTATTACTTGGACGACCCAGTGCACTTGCTGGTTAGTTGTGCGGAGTTGTGATAAAAAGTTGAGATTACAATTGTGCATACCAAGTTGTTGGCGCCATTGATGCTCACAATTTCGTGCACCATGTTTTTGGCGCCATTGCCAGGGTTTGTTCGAGTTTGGACAACTGACGGCTCATCTTGTTGCTTAGATTAGGTAATTTTATTTTATGTTTAAGCTTTTTACGTTTTATTTTTGAAAAAATTTTTCAAAAATACAAAAAAAAGTTTCTTCAGAGATTTTATGAATGAATTCTAGAGTTTCATGATGATCTGTTGAAGTCTGGCTGGCTGTGAAGCCATGTCTAATCTTATTGGACTGAGGTTTCAACTTATCATCACAAGAGCTTGTTGATTTCTATCAATTTTGCTGTTGTGAGCAATGATCTGCTAAAGCTTGGCTGGCCATTGGCCATGTCTAGGGTTTTGGACCGGAGCTTTCTTTGAAATCTTGGCTGGCTAGTAAGCCATGTCTAATTCCTGGACCGGAGTCTTAGACTAGCATTGCAATGATTCCTGGAATTCTTATTAAAAATTTTGAATCCCTTTATTTTCTTTTCCACTCAATTTTCGAAAAATCACAAAAAATTTTTATAAAACCATAAAAATAAAAAATATTCTATGTTTCTTGTTTGAGTCTAGTGTCTAATTTTAAGTTTGGTGTCTATTGCATGTCTTTATTCTTCTAATTTTCAAAAATTACATGCATTATGTTCGTCATTGATCTTCAAGATGTTCTTGATGATTTCCTTGCTCTGATCTTTAAATTCTCTTGTTTTGTGTGTTTAGTTGTTTCTCACATGCATTTTTCAAATTGTTATAGTCCTTAGTATACAAACTTTTAAGTTTGATGCCTTGCATGCATTATGTATTTGATCTTAGTTTTCCATGTTTAATTGCATTTTGATTGTTCCTCATCATTAAAAATCCAAAATTTTTTTCAAAATTATGTCTTTTCAAGTCAATAATACAGAGAATTGAAGATTCAGAACATGCAGCAGAGGAATTACACAGAAAAAGCTGGGCATTCAAAACACCCAGTGGAGAAGGAAAACTGGCGTTTAAAAGCCAGCCAGGGTCCCTGGCTGGGCGTTAAAATCAAATCTTTTCAAAATCAAATCTTTTTCAAATCATATCTTTTCAATCATATCTTTTCAAAATAAATTTCCTTCCATTTTTTTTACTATTTTCGAAAATACTTGCTAACAATTAATGATTTGATTCAAAAATTTCAAGTATGTTGCTTTCTTGTTAAGAAAGGTTTAATATCTGAATCATATCTTTTAAATTTCTTGTTAGCCAAGTCATTAATTTTAAAATCAAATCTTTTTAAATTGTTTTTCAATTATATCCTTTCAATCATATCTTTTTAAAACCATATCTTTTCAATCATATCTTCTTAATCACATCTTTTTTAAAATAATTTTCAATCATATCTTTTTTATTTCTAATTTCAAAAATCTTTTTCAAAAATCACTTAATTTCTTTCCTAACTTTAATTCTCGAAAATCATCAATCAAATTTTCAAATTTTCTTTTAATTATTTCAAAATATTTTACTTTAATTTCGAAAATTCTTCCCCTCTTCTCACATCCTTCTATTTAAAGGACTAACACTCCTCCACTATCAAAAATTCAAACTCTATCCCTCTTGATAAGTTCGAATTCTTCTCTTTCTACCATCTCCTTCTATTCTTCTTTTCCTCTGACACTTCAAGGAATCTCTATACTGTGACATAGAGGATTCCATACTTTCTTGTTCTCTTCTCTTTCATATGAGCAGGAGCAAGGACAAAAGCATTCTTGTTGAGGCTGATCCTGAACCTGAAAGGACCTTGAAGACAAAGCTGAGAGAAGCTAAAGTACAACTCTCTGTAGAGGACCTAACAGAAATTTTCAAACAAGAAGAAGGCATGGCAGCTGAAAACAACAACAATGCCAACAATGCAAGGAAGGTGCTTAGTGACTTTACTACACCTACTCCCGAATTCTATCAGAGAAGTATCTCAATCCCTGCCATTGGAGCAAAGAACTTTGAGCTTAAGCCTCAATTAGTTTCTCTGATGCAACAGAATTGCAAGTTTCATGGACTTCCAATGGAAGATCCTCATCAGTTCTTAGATGAATTCCTGCAAATCTGTGACACTGTCAAGACCAATGGGGTTGATCCCGAGGTCTACAAGCTTATGCTCTTTCCTTTTGCTGTAAGAGACAGAGCTAGAACATGGTTGGATTCACAACCTAAAGAAAGCCTGAACTCTTGGGAAAAGCTAGTCAATGCCTTCTTCGCAAAGTTCTTTCCACCTCAAAAATTGAGTAAGCTTAGAGTGGAAGTCCAAACCTTCAAACAGAAGGAAGGTGAATCCCTCTATGAAGCTTGGAAAAGATATAAGCAATTAATCAGAAGGTGCCCTTCTGACATGCTTTCAGAATGGAGCATCATAGGTATCTTTTGTGATGGTCTGTCTGAACTGTCCAAGATGTCATTGGATAGCTCTGCTGGAGGATCTCTTCATCTGAAGAAGACGCCTGCAGAAGCTCAGGAACTCATTGAGATAGTTGCAAATAACAAATTCATGTACACTTCTGAAAGGAACCCTGTGAATAATGGGACAAATTAGAAGAAAGGAGTTCTTGAGATTGATACTTTGAATGCCATACTGGCTCAGAATAAAATATTGACTCAGCAAGTCAATATGATTTCTCAAAGTCTGTCTGGAATGCAAGCTGCACCAGGTAGTACTAAGGAAGCTTCATCTGAAGAAGAAGCTTATGATCCTGAGAACCCAGCAATGGAAGAGGTGAATTACATGGGAGAACCCTATGGAAACACCTATAATCCTTCATGGAGAAATCATCCAAATCTCTCATGGAAGGACCAACAGAGGCCTCAACAAGGCTTCAATAACAATAATGGTGGAAGAAACAGGTTTAGCAATAGCAAACCTTTTCCATCATATTCTCAGCAACAGACAGAGAATTCTAAGCATAGCCACTCTGAATTAGCAACTGTAATCTCTGATCTAATTAAGACCATTCAAAGTTTCATGACTGAAACAAGGTCCTCCATTAGAAATTTGGAGGCACAAGTGGGTCAGCTGAGTAAGAAAGTTACTGAACTCCCTCATAGTACTCTTCCAAGCAATACAGAAGAGAATCCAAAAAGAGAGTGCAAGGCCATCACCATGACCCACACGGCTGAATCTGGAGAGGAGGAAGAGGCAGTGATCTCCACTAAGGAAGATCTCACTGGACGTCCACTGGCCTCTAAGGAGTTCCCTCATGAGGAACCATGGGAATCTGAGGCTCGCATTGAGACCATAGAGATTCCATTGAATTTACTTCTGCCATTCATGAGCTCTGATGAGTATTCTTTCTCTGAAGAGGATGAAGATGTTACTGAAGAGCAAGTTGCTAAGTACCTTGGAGCAATCATGAAACTAAATGCCAAGTTATTTGGTAATGAGACTTGGGATGATAAACCCCCCTTGCTCATGAAAGAACTGGATGACTTGACTAGGCAGAGATTACCCCAAAAGAGACAAGATCCTGGAAAGTTCTCAATACCTTGCACCATAGGCACCATGACCTTTGAAAAGGCTCTGTGTGACCTAGGGTCAAGCATAAACCTCATGCCTCTCTCTGTAATGGAGAAACTAGGAATTTTTGAGGTGCAAGCTGCAAGAATCTCATTAGAGATGGCAGACAATTCAAGGAAACAAGCTTATGGACTTGTAGAGGATGTCTTGGTAAAGGTTGAAGTACATTACATCCCTGCTGATTTCATAATCTTAGAGACTGGGAGGTGTATGAATGAATCCATCATCCTTGGCAGACCCTTCCTAGCCATAGTAAAAGCTGTGATTGATGTTGACAGAGGAGAATTGGTCCTTCAAGTGAATGAGGACTCCCTTGTGTTTAAGGCTCAAGGATCTCTCTCTGTAACCATAGAGAAGAAGCATGAAAAGCTTCTTTGAATACAGAGTCAAACAAAATCCCCACATTCAAACTCTAAGTTTGGTGTTGAGAGGCCACAACCAAACTCTAAGTTTGGTGTTGAGAGGCCATCATCATGCTCTAAGTATCTGTGAGGCTCCATGAGAGCCTACTGTCAAGCTACTGACATTAAAGAAGCGCTTGTTGGGAGGCAACCCACTTTTACTTATCTATGTTAAAATTCTATTGTTATTTTATGTTTTCTGTAGGTTGATGATCATGTGAAGTCACAAAAACAATTGAAAAAGAGAAAACAAACTGAAAAATAGAATGAAAAATAGCACACCCTGGAGGAGAAGACTACTGGCATTTAAACGCCAGTAAGGGCAGCAGAATGGGCGTTAAACGCCCAGTCTGGCACCATTCTGGGCGTTTAACACCAGAAAGGGGCACAGAGCTGGCGTTTAATGCCAGAAAAGGGCAAGAAGCTGGCGTTAAATGCTAGAAATGGCCAGCAACCTAGCGTTTAACGCCAGGATTGGCAGAAAAGGGCGTTTTGCACGCCACTTGGTGCAGGGATGAAAAATCCTTGACACCTCAGAATCTGTGGACCCCACAGGATCCCCACTTACCCCACCTCTCTCTCTCTCTTCTTCACCCATTCTCCAATCACCTCAGTACCTCTTCCCCAAAAACGCCTCACCTATCAAATCCTTCCCTCTTCTCCATAAACCCTTCACCAATCCACACCCATCCATCATAAAATCCCACCTACCTTACCATTCAAATTTAAACCACTTTCCCTCCCAAACCCAACCTATATGGCCGAACCCTAACCCTCTCTCCACCCCTGTATAAATGATGCACGGAAAACTTATCTCATAACAAATTTCCTTCGGCAAGTGTACCGAATTTGTCGTCAAGTAAAAACTCACAATAGAGTGAGGTCGAATCCCACAGGGATTGATTGATCAAGCAACTTTAATTAGAGGAATGTTCTAGTTGAGCGAGTCCAGAATTTGAGTTGAGAATTGCAAAAAATTAAATGGTGGAAAAGTAAATAACAGAAAAGTAAATGCTAGAAATAAAAGAACT
Organism: Arachis ipaensis; assembly: GCF_059453495.1. NCBI lineage: Eukaryota > Viridiplantae > Streptophyta > Magnoliopsida > Fabales > Fabaceae > Arachis > Arachis ipaensis. Next base: position 91,603,438 of record NC_142441.1, on the reverse strand, counting down.
GAAAGTAAATGACTGAAAGTAAATTGCAGAATTGTAAATGGGAATGGGGGAATTGATCATGAAAGTAAATGACAGAAAATAAAGAAAATGGGTAAGATCAGAAATGGGGAGTTCATTGGGCTTAGGAGATGTTGCATTCTCCGGATCAATTTCATTTTCATCTCTTCCTCAATCAATGCACTCATTGATCTCCTTGGCAATCTTAAGTGATTGAATTACACTTTCTTGTAATTCAATCTCTCAAATCTTGATCAATAGCCAATTCCTTGGTCAATTGCTCAGGAGAAGAGATGAAGTATGGTCACTGATTATACCACATGCATTTCCCAAATCAAGTGCTGAGAGGATTATAGTGACATATCCATCCAAACCCAATTTGGTCCAGCATGAGAAAGCATTTCTAGCATGATCTCTTCATTCTTCTTTCAAGGTTCAGAAGAGATCCAAGTATGAATAGCTTCTTTTCCAAGATAACTACCCAATTGGATGAAGATCGAAAGCTTTCAAGTAAAATAAAGAGAAAAGATAGAAGAAGAATAATGAAAACTAGAATTGATCCATCAAATTACAACAGAGCTCCCTCACCCAATGAAAGGGGTTTAGTTGTTCATAGCTCTGGAAAATGAAAACAAAGATGGAGAATACATGATGATACTAGAAGTGCAGAGAAAGTAAATACAGAAAGTAGTTCTATGCCCAAAGGCTCCCTATATTTTCCAACTCTCGATTTAATTCAAAGCTACTCCTATATATACTACTCTTCTACTCTTCTAGTTGGTTCTTCAAGTCTTGGGTCTGGGCCTTTGGATCTTGAGTTTGAAGCAGTTATCTTCTTCATTGGGCTTAGCTTTACTTGCAGAGAGAAAGTGTGAAGTGGGCAGAGACTTTAGCTCAGGACGTTAGTGGTGTTAACGTTCAGTGAAAATATGGGTTCGAGAACGTTAGTGACATTCAACTTTTTCACTAACGTTCCTTACCAAAGTTAAGAGCCACGTTAACTTCAACGTTAGTGGCACAAACGTTGCCACTAACGTTTCCACTATGTCCTTCGCACACGTTATTGGGACTCAACTTTCCCAATAACGTTGAGGATTTTCCCCCTTCCCTACGTTAGAGTCCACGTTAACTTAGTTAACGTGGCTCTTTTTAACGTAGGCTTGCCAACCTTCGAGAACTTTAGTGACACTTACCATTGTCACTAACGTTCCAATGTGCCCCTAATTCTCACGTTAGAGTCCACGTTAACTAGGTTAACGTGGCTTCTAATGTAGTCATGCTAGCCATCTCCAACGTTAGTGACAATGTTGAATGTCACTAACGTTGGCTCATCATCCTTCTCCTCACGTTAACTTCCACGTTAACTAAGTTAACTAAGTTAACGTGGGAGTTAACGTGGCTCATTGTGGCTTGTGTTGGTGATGAGTATTTTGGTGGAAAAATTTATTTCTCCCAAAACACACAAATCTAACCGGCAAGTGTACCGGGTCGCATCAAGTAATAAAACTCACGGGAGTGAGGTCGATCCCACAGGGATTGAAGGATTGAGCAATTTTAGCTTAGTGGTTAATTTAGTCAAGCGAATCAAGATTTGGTTGAGTGATTTGTGATTTGCAGAAATTAAATTGCATGGAAAATAAAGGGAATGGGTAAATTGCATGAAGTTAAAGAGAGCAAGAAATTAAAGTGCTGAATCTTAAAGAACAAGAAATTAAATGGCAGAAACTTAGAATGCAAGAAATGTAAATTGCGGAATCTTAAAGTGCAAGAAGTGTAAACGGCTGGAATTGTAAAGGGAATTGGGGATTGGATTTGCAGAATTTAAACAAGGAAAAGTAAATTGCATCAAACAGAAGAGTAAAAGAGTGTTTGGGTTGAATCGGATCTGAAGCAAAACAAGTAAATGAACATGAAAAGCAAAAACAGAATGTAAATTGGAATTTCAGATCTCAGGGGTCCAGAGACTAGAAAACCAGTTCTAGATCTCACTACCTTCCTTGATCCAACAAGAACAATTGCAAGGGAAAAGTAAATTGCAAAGAAAGTAGATGAAGAACAATTAACCGAAACTGAAATTCAATTAAGCAGTAAATAAACAGAGAGATCCAAGGATGAGATTGAAACAGAATTTCTTCAATTCTTCAACCCAAGATCCAAGACAATTGTAATTGAAATTGAAAGCAATAAAACTAAGAGGAAGAGAAGTGAATTCTCTTTCCCCAAGACTAAGAAATTAAAGATCACTCAATATCCAAAGCTCTCCGAAAACTGTTATGAAAATTCAAAAGGAAAGCTCCCCGAAGAACTTGAATTCTATCCTATTTATACACTTTCTTCAAATGATCTTCAAGCCTTGAGTTGGGCCTTTGCTCTTGGTGGAATTGGGTTGAAAGAGGCCTTGGTTGATTGCTCTTGAAGTTTGGAAAAGAACCAAAGTGAACCAATTGAACCGGGTTGGAGTTTTGCAAAAGTTGGACCAAAAGTTGGAGCAAAAGTTAGGGTCTAACTTTTGGTCCAACTTTTCATATCAGCTCCCATATCTTGCTGATACTCACGTTGGTGCAAAAGTTAGGGGTCTAACTTTTGCACCAACGTTGGCCTTCCTTGGTGCACTTGTGGCGCCAACGTTAGCCCAAAAGTTAGGGGCTAACGTTGGTGCAAACTTTTGCTCCTCCCCTTGTAGTTTTCATGTGCCAACGTTAGCCTCAAAGTTAGGGGCTAACGTTGGCGCAAACTTTTGGTGCCCAGGGAGTGTTTTTCTCATGCCAACGTTAGCCTCAAAGTTAGGGGCTAACGTTGGCGCAAACTTTTGGAACCCAGGGAGTGATTTTCAAGTTCCAATGTTAGCCCAAAAGTTAGGGGCTAACGTTGGGGCTAACTTTTCACCCAAAAGTTTGTGCAAAAGTTTGAGGCTAACTTTAGGTCCAGCTTTTTGCTTCCTGGTTCAATTTCACTTATTCCATTGTCTTCTCCTTACTCCTAGCTATTCTTTCTTGCTTCAACCTTTCTCCAAGCTTTCTTCACCTATCATTAATCAACCAAACACATCAAAGCTATGCTTAAAATCATGAGATATTCATTCTTTCATAATATGTGACAATTATGGTATAAAACCTCATGAAATAGCATGAATTCATACATGGTTGATTCAATCAAAGGAAACATGAAAATCTACCTAATTGGCTTGCTTGTAGCTCAAGAAAGTGCATAATTCTAATGAAAACAAAAGAAAAAGACTAGTTAAAATAGGCTAAGATGACTTGTCATCACAACACCAAACTTAAAGCTTGCTTGTCCCCAAGCAAGAAAAGATTTATTGAGAAGAAAGAATGAAATGGAAGAGGATGTTCATGCTAGCAGAGTATTATTGATAGTTCATGGGATTTTGTGTGGATATGTAAATACTCACTTCTTATTGACTCCTAGGCCTAGAAAGTCTCCTTTAAGCTTCAAGTAACATACTGCTATGACCTCTCATTATTCCTTTATCCTTGGCTATTACTTTGTTTATAAGCTTTATTTGAGTGTCATGTGTAGCAAGTTCACTTCCTTTTCTTTATACTTGACACATTATTCACCATAGACACTTGGCTCACATTCCTTCTTAAAACATTGATGCCCAGCACCTCTTTGGGTTACTAAATGCCTTGTAGTTAGGTTGCTCTTGATAGTGGACTTTCAGCTGATGATCCCAGATTAGTTAACCCAAGTCACCGAGTGTTGATGCACTCCTAAGAGCTTACTAATTCAAGCAGATCCTAGTACAAAGACACCACAGGCATATATTTTAAAGTTCAAGCTATTGGTGTCCAGCTTTGTTTCTTTTTGTTTCCTTTTGTTCTGCCACTTTTTGGCTATCTCTTTTCTTTCTTTCTTTTTGTTTTTCTTTCTAACCAAGGAATTTTTTATTTAATTGAGATTCATAGACAGTAGGCCACTCTTTACTTAGAATGAGATATCCTAGCTCTTTATTCACTAAAAGTGAGTTATTATACAACCACACACATACCACCATTTACTTTTATTCTACTTCTATCTAACAGAGACTATCTTGCTTCACATTCAAACATTTCTTTTATTGAACTTAAAGATGCAGGGGATAAAACATGCTTCTTGTCATGTGAAAGTAAAGACACAAGCACACACATAAACTAGCCTACTTATTTTAAAAGAAATTTGAATCTGTTTGAACTAAATGAACACTTTAACAAGACATCAATCAAAAGTATTTCTCAACAGCAAAGGTTAAGTATAGATACAACCTATTGGTTTGCATTTCTTTTGTTCTTCTTTCTGCTATGCCCCTTTTTGAGTCTTGATGCATAGTATCTTCAATTGGTGGTTAACTCCCAGACTTAATTCCTTGCTACTTCTTCTGATTCAACAGGTTAACTCTGGGCAAACTTTTGTGTCCTTGCTAAAGGTTATGAAATTGAGACTAAACAAAAACAGTTAAGTTGTTTGAATAATCTGTTTGATTGCTTGGAACTAGCAATGTGCAGGAAGTTAGAATGTAATTTTAAATGAAGTTTTGGTGGAACACCAAACTTAGCATCCTACATTCTCCCTTCGATTGTTTTTGGTGTGCAACACCAAACTTAGCTTCTTGCAATACATAGCAGTTATCCAACACTCTTATTGAAAAAGTTATGAAAAGAAAACTACCTCAGGTTGGGTTGCCTCCCAACAAGCGCTCTTTTATTGTCACTAGCTTGACATCTTTCAATTCTTTTTAAGAGGGCTGTAGGTGTTGAACCTCTTTTTCCTTATCCCATTGTTCTCCCAAATACAGCTTTGCTCTGTGACCATTTGCTGTGAATTGATTCTTTGTTGCCTCATCTAGCAGTTCAATATTCCCATAGGGAAAAATCTTTGTCACCAAGTATGGGCCAGTCCACTTAGACTTCAGTTTGCCAGGGAAAATTTTAAGCTTCGAATTATACAGGAGCACTTGCTGTCCTGGCTTGAATTCCTTCTTTGTGATCTTCTTGTCATGCCACTTCTTAGCTCTCTCCTTGTATATCTTAGCACTTTCATAAGCTTCTAGTCTAAATTCATCCAACTCATTTAGTTGTAACAACCTTTTTTCTCCTGCAGCTCGGGGATCAAGGTTGAGGAGTTTAGTGGCCCAAAAAGCTCTGTGTTCAAGCTCTACATGGAGGTGGCAGGATTTGCCATACAATAGCTGAAAAGGTGACTTGCCAATAGGAGTTTTAAAAGCTGTCCTATACGCCCACAATGTATCCTCTAGCTTTCTAGCCCAATCTTTTCTTGTGATTCCCACTGTTTTCTCTAGGATCTTCTTTAATTCCCTATTTGCAAGTTCAGCTTGGCCGTTAGTCTGAGGATGGTAAGGTGTGGCTACTTTGTGAATTACTCCATATTTGTGGAGGAGTTTCTCCATCTGTTTGTTGCAAAAGTGACTACCACCATCACTAACAAGACCCTTGGACACTCCATACCTAGTGAAAATGTGCTTTTTAAGGAATTGGAGGACAATCTGTGCATCATAGGTGGTTGTGGCTATGGCTTCCACCCACTTTGAGACATACTCCACTGCTACCAAGATGTATCTAAAAGAATAAGAAGGAGGAAAAGGCCCCATGAAATCAATTCCCCATAGATCGAACAATTCTAATTCTAAGATAAAGTTTTGAGGCATCTCATTCCTTTTTGTTAATCCTCCTGCTTTCTGGCATTCATTACATTGGTGTACATATTCTCTGGCATTCTTGAAGATAGTTGGCCAATAGAAGCCACTCTGCAGTATTTTTGCGGCTGTTTTTTCTGGGCCAAAGTGTCCACCATAAGCTGAACCATGACAATGCCACATGATGTCCCTCACTTCACTTTCAGGAACACACCTTCTGATTACTCCATCTGAGCATCTCTTGAACAAGAAGGGTTCATCCCATGAAAATTTCCTTGCTTCATTGATCAACTTCTTCACTTGTTGCTTAGAGAACTCTTGCGGTATCTTCCTTCCCACTTTGTAATTTGCTATGTCAGCAAACCAAGGTGCTTGCTGGATCTGCAGAAGGTGCTCATCTGGGAAGCTTTCATTTATGGGCTGGGATGCTTTTTGACTTGTTTCATGTGGTAGCCTCGACAGATGATCAGCGACCTGATTTTCAGTGCCCTTCCTATCTCTTATCTCAATGTCAAATTCTTGTAGGAGCAGTATCCACCTGATGAGTCTTGGTTTAGCATCCTGCTTTGACATCAAATACTTAAGTGCAGCATGATCAGTGTAAACCACAACTTTGGATCCTATCAGATATGATCTAAACTTATCAAATGCATAGACTACAGCTAGCAACTCTTTCTCTGTTGTGGTGTAATTTCTTTGGGCCTCATTCAACACTTTACTTGCATAATATATGACATGATGCAAATTTCCCTTCTTTTGCCCAAGTACAGCACCAATTGCAAGGTCACTTGCATCACACATGAGTTCAAAAGGTAATTCCCAATCTGGAGGTGTGATGATTGGTGCTGTTGTGAGTCTATTTTTTAAAGTTTCAAAGGCATGCTGGCAGTTTTCATCAAAAACAAAAGGGTTATCAAGCATTAACAGATTACTCAAAGGTTTGGCTATTTTTGAAAAGTCCTTGATAAACCTTCTGTAAAATCCGGCATGCCCCAAGAAACTTCTAACAGATTTCACATTAATTGGTGGAGGGAGTTTTTCTATGATCTCAACCTTTGCCTTATCAACCTCTATCCCTTTTCTTGAAACTTTATGGCCAAGAACAATCCCTTCGGGTACCATGAAATGGCATTTCTCCCAGTTTAAAACCAAATTAGTTTCTTGGCACCGTTTCAAGACAAGGGTTAAATGGTTTAGGCAAGCATTGAAATTATCACCAAAAACAGAGAAGTCATCCATGAAGACCTCTAGAAACTTTTCGACCATATCAGAGAAGATGGATAGCATACACCTTTGAAATGTGGCAGGGGCGTTGCAAAGCCCAAAGGGCATCCTTCGGTATGCAAAGACTCCAAATGGACATGTAAAGGAAGTCTTCTCTTGATCCTTGGGGTCCACCACGATTTGATTATACCCAGAATATCCATCCAAAAAGCAATAATATGCATGGCCGGCCAACCTTTCCAGCATTTGATCAATGAATGGGAGAGGGAAGTGGTCCTTTCTGGTCGCATCATTCAACCTTCTATAGTCTATGCACATCCTCCATCCAGTCACTGTTCTAGTAGGAATCAACTCATTCTTCTCATTAGTGATGACCGTCATTCCTCCTTTTTTTGGTACAACTTGAACCGGGCTCACCCATGGGCTGTCAGATATTGGGAAGATTATCCCTGCATTCCACAACTTCATTACTTCCTTTTGGACAACTTCCTTCATTGTGGGATTTAGTCTCCTTTGAAGTTGAACCACTGGTTTGGAATTGTCTTCCAAGAGGATTTTATGCATACACACTGCAGGGCTGATACCTTTCAGGTCATCAATGGTCCATCCCAAAGCATCTTTGTGGGCTTTGAGTACATCAAGAAGTTCTCCCTCTTCCTTCTTTGTCAGGGATGAATTTATGATCACTGGGAAGCTTTCCGATGTGCCAAGGAATGCATATTTGAGATGGGTTGGTAAAGGTTTCAGTTCTTGTTTTCGTACATCTTCCTTCTTGTCTTGTCTTTCATCTGGCTCAGTAGAGGTTTCAGCCACTTGTTCCTCTGTTGCCCCTTGATTTCCTTCTTGCTCTTGAAAATTTTCTTCCAATATTTCTTCCACCAAACTGTCTATCATATCCACTCTTACGTAATCCTCTTGCTCAGGAACGTGTTGCATTGATTTGAACACATTTATGACCATTTGTTCATTATGGACCCTGAAGATCATTTCTCCTTTTTCTACATCAATGATGGCCCTTGCTGTGTGTAGAAATGGCCTTCCCAGAATGATTGAGTCATTTCCTTCTTCTTCAGTATCCAAAATTACAAAATCTGCTGGGAAAATAAACTCCCCAACCTTCACTAACAGATTCTCCACAATTCCACTGGGTGTCTTGATTGATCTGTCAGCCATGACTAGTGACATCCTGGTGGGTTTAAGCTCTTCTATTGCAAGTTTTCTCATCATTGAAAGAGGCATTAAATTGATGCTGGCACCCAGGTCACAGAGAGCCTTGTTGAGAATTATCTTGCCAATAGTGCATGAGACTACAAAGCTTCCCGGATCCTTAAGTTTTGGTGGAATACCCCGTTGAATCACAGCACTGCATTCCTCGGTGAGTAATACGGTTTCCTTCTCAAGCCAACTTCTTTTCTTGTTGATAAGATCCTTCAGAAACTTGGAATATAGAGGCATTTGCTCAAGTGCTTCAGCCAAGGGAATATTGATTTCCAGCTTCTTAAAAATCTCAAGGAATTTGTGAAAATGCTGGTCTTTAACCTCTTTGTTGAACCTCTGGGGATAAGGCAGTGGAGGTGTGATGCTCTTTCCTATTTGCTGCTGTCCCTGAGTCACTTTCTTTGAGCTATGTAGCTGGTTGTCCTTCTCTTTAAGTTTCTCAGTGCTTTTGTTTGGCATCACAACTTGCTCCTTAGCTTCATCGTCCTTTGCTTGCTTCTCATCCTCTATTGGTTCTTTGATGCTCTCTGCTTGTTTCTTTGTAGTGTCATTGTTGCTTATCAATGATCTCCCACTCCTTAATTGTATTGCCTTACATTCCTCCTTGGGATTTGGGATTGTGTCACTGGGCAGTGAGTTTGAAGGTCTCTCAACAGATACTTGCTTGGAGAGCTGCCCAATCTGCCTCTCTAGGCTCTTTAATGATGCTTCATGGTTTTTGTTTGTTATTTCCTGGTGCTTCATCATTTTTTCTATCAAGGTCTCTAAATTAGTGAGTCTTTGAGGTTCAGGTGGTGCTTGTGGTGGGTTGTGAGATGTGGGTGGTGGTTGGTAAACATTTTGGTTGGTGGAATGGTTATTGGATTGGTACTGGTTGAGATTAGGGTAGTTGTTTTGAGGTTTTCTGTATGTGTTTTGGTTAGTCTGCTGCTGGTTGTAGTTTTGGTTGTTTCTTGGGTTGTTTTGGTTTGAGTTCCTCTGCCATGGGTGTTGGTTCTGGTTGTGAGTGTCTCCCCATCTGAGGTTGGGGTGATTTTTCCATGAGGGGTTGTAGGTATCACCATAGAATTCATTTGGGCTTGAATGCATGTACTGGACTTGTTCCTGCTGTTGCTCCTCTTGGATTTCTTCATTTTGCCCCCATGTGGCTGATGGTTGGCTGGTGTTAACTGCTGCAACTTGGAGGCCATCAATCCTCTTGGTCATTTGCTCAAATTGTTGTTGAATTTGCTGCTGCATTAATTTATTTTGAGCCAGGATTGAATCCACTCCTTCTAGTTCCATTACTCCTCTCCTTTGTGATGGTTGGCGGCCTCTTTGATGAGCAAAGAAATATTGGTTGTTGGCCACCATATCAATGAGTTCTTGAGCCTCCTCTGCAGTTTTCATGAGTTGCAAGGAACCTCCAGCTGAATGATCCAAAGCTTCCTGGGATTTCAGTGTTAAGCCTTCATAGAAGTTCTGCAGCTTCTCCCACTCATTAAACATGGCAGGGGGACATTTCCTGATTAGAGCCTTGTACCTCTCCCATGCCTCATAGATAGGTTCAGCCTCCATTTGTGTAAATGTTTGTACCTCAGCCTTCAACCTTATAATCCTCTGAGGTGGGTAAAACTTGGCAAGAAACTTGGTTACCAAATCATCCCAGTTATTGATGCTGTCCCTTGGAAAAGATTCCAACCATTGAGTGGCCTTGTCCCTGAGAGAAAATGGGAATAGCATCAGTTTGTAACTGTCAGGAGGCACTCCATTAGTTTTGACAGTGTTGCATATCCTCAAGAAAGTGGACAAATGTTGGTGTGGGTCTTCAAGTGGTCCTCCACCAAAAGAGCAATTGTTCTGAACCAAAGTGATGAGTTGTGGCTTGAGTTCAAAATTGTTAGCATTGACATTTGGAGCCAAGATGCTGCTCCCACAATGTCTAGGATTTGCAAAGGTATAGGAGGCCAAAACTCTCCTCTGGGGTGGGTTGTCATTGTTGTTGTCTGCTCCACCTGGTGGATTGGTTGAATGTTCCTCCATCTCTTGGAATTCTTCGTCTGATTCCTCTTCTCCAATAATGTTTTTCCCTCTTTCAGCTCTTCTTAACCTCCTGAGAGTTCTTTCATCTTGTTCATGAAAATTGGGTGTGGTTCTTCTTGTACCTGACATACAAGCAGAGCATGAGAAATGCACAAAACCAGTGACACTTCAATCTACTGCTAGATTGAAGTGTTAGTTAGTTTAAGCAAAAAATCAAACAGTTAGTGGGTTAATCAAAATTAAAGAAAAAGTGCTTGATCTAGATTACCACCTCACTTAATCATTGTCAATCTAATCAATCCCCGGCAACGGCGCCAAAAACTTGATGAGTATTTTGGTGGAAAAATTTATTTCTCCCAAAACACACAAATCTAACCGGCAAGTGTACCGGGTCGCATCAAGTAATAAAACTCACGGGAGTGAGGTCGATCCCACAGGGATTGAAGGATTGAGCAATTTTAGCTTAGTGGTTAATTTAGTCAAGCGAATCAAGATTTGGTTGAGTGATTTGTGATTTGCAGAAATTAAATTGCATGGAAAATAAAGGGAATGGGTAAATTGCATGAAGTTAAAGAGAGCAGGAAATTAAAGTGCTGAATCTTAAAGAACAAGAAATTAAATGGCAGAAACTTAGAATGCAAGAAATGTAAATTGCGGAATCTTAAAGTGCAAGAAATGTAAACGGCTGGAATTGTAAAGGGAATTGGGGATTAGATTTGCAGAATTTAAACAAGGAGAAGTAAATTGCATCAAACAGAAGAGTAAAAGAGTGTTTGGGTTGAATCGGATCTGAAGCAAAACAAGTAAATGAACATGAAAAGCAAAAACAGAATGTAAATTGGAATTTCAGATCTCAGGGGTCCAGAGACTAGAAAACCAGTTCTAGATCTCACTACCTTCCTTGATCCAACAAGAACAATTGCAAGGGAAAAGTAAATTGCAAAGAAAGTAGATGAAGAACAATTAACCAAAACTGAAATTCAATTAAGCAGTAAATAAACAGAGAGATCCAAGGATGAGATTGAAACAAAATTTCTTCAATTCTTCAACCCAAGATCCAAGACAATTGTAATTGAAATTGAAAGCAATAAAACTAAGAGGAAGAGAAGTGAATTCTCTTTCCCCAAGACTAAGAAATTAAAGATCACTCAATATCCAAAGCTCTCCGAAAACTGTTATGAAAATTCAAAAGGAAAGCTCCCCGAAGAACTTGAATTCTATCCTATTTATACACTTTCTTCAAATGATCTTCAAGCCTTGAGTTGGGCCTTTGCTCTTGGTGGAATTGGGTTGAAAGAGGCCTTGGTTGATTGCTCTTGAAGTTTGGAGAAGAACCAAAGTGAACCAATTGAACCGGGTTGGAGTTTTGCAAAAGTTGGACCAAAAGTTGGAGCAAAAGTTAGGGTCTAACTTTTGGTCCAACTTTTCATATCAGCTCCCATATCATGCTGATACTCACGTTGGTGCAAAAGTTAGGGGTCTAACTTTTGCACCAACGTTGGCCTTCCTTGGTGCACTTGTGGCGCCAATGTTAGCCCAAAAGTTAGGGGCTAACGTTGGCGCAAACTTTTGCTCCTCCCCTTGTAGTTTTCATGTGCCAACGTTAGCCTCAAAGTTAGGGGCTAACGTTGGCGCAAACTTTTGGTGCCCAGGGAGTGTTTTTCTCATGCCAACGTTAGCCTCAAAGTTAGGGGCTAACGTTGGCGTAAACTTTTGGTGCCCAGGGGTGATTTTCATGTGCCAACGTTAGCCTCAAAGTTAGGGGCTAACGTTGGCGCAAACTTTTGGTACCCAGGGAGTGATTTTCAAGTTCCAACGTTAGCCCAAAAGTTAGGGGCTAACGTTGGGGCTAACTTTTCACCCAAAAGTTTGTGCAAAAGTTTGAGGCTAACTTTAGGTCCAGCTTTTTGCTTCCTGGTTCAATTTCACTTATTCCATTGTCTTCTCCTTACTCCTAGCTATTCCTTCTTGCTTCAACCTTTCTCCAAGCTTTCTTCACCTATCATTAATCAACCAAACACATCAAAGCTATGCTTAAAATCATGAGATATTCATTCTTTCATAATATGTGACAATTATAGTATAAAACCTCATGAAATAGCATGAATTCATACATGGTTGATTCAATCAAAGGAAACATGAAAATCTACCTAACTGGCTTGCTTGTAGCTCAAGAAAGTGCATAATTCTAATGAAAACAAAAGAAAAAGACTAGTTAAAATAGGCTAAGATGACTTGTCATCAGTTGGCTCCTTCCAACGTTAGTGACAATATTTGGTGTCACTAACGTTGTCGATAACCTTTTTTCTTCACGTTAACTTCCACGTTAACTAGGTTAACGTGGGAGTTAACATGGCTTCTTGGGGATAGTGTGTGTTCATCCCAATGTTAGTGACAATGTTTGGTGTCACTAACGTTGTCGACCACCTAGTTTCTTCACGTTACCTTCCACGTTAACTAGGATAACGTGGGAGTTAACGTGGCTTCTTGTGACTTGGCCAACGTTAGTGAGAAAGTTGAATGACACTAACGTTGGCTTCCCCTTTTCTTCTTAACGTTAGAGGCCACGTTAACTAAGTTAATGTGGCAACTAATGTGGCCACTTATGAGCTTGGTCCAACGTTAGTGAGAATGTTAAGTGTCACTAACGTTGCCTCCATTTCTTTTCTTCCACGTTAGAGTTCACGTTAGCTTAGTTAACGTGACTCTTAACGTGGGCAATGATGGCTTCTAGAGCGTTATTGGCAATGACTTTTCTCATTAACTTTGCAAGTGACTCCCATTCCACGTTAGTGTCAACGTTAGTGTAACTAGCGTTGACACTAATGTCGTTCTTCTTTGCTTCCTTTGTCCTGAAATTAAGCAATAAAGTGCATCAAAGTTCTAGTTCAAGTCATGGGAAATGCAACATCCAATTTGTCATTAAATTCATGCAAAATCCTCATGAAATCATGTAAAGTGCATAATGTATGCTTGAATCAAGATGTAAGTGCATATCTACCCAAAACTAGCTTATTTCCTAAGTAAATGCATGAAACTACCCTAAAAACAGTAGAGAAAAGGTTAGTGAAACTGGCCAAAATGCCATGGCATCACAACACCAAACTTAAAGCTTGCTTGTCCCTAAGCAGGTACTGGAACAAGAGAATGATGAATGGAATGTCAAGAGAAATGAGTCATTCTTGTGGAAGTCATGTCCCTGGTTTTATGGTGGTTTCATGCATAGCAACTTAGGTTCATTCCTGGCTTTCAAACCTTTATCATGTCCTAGAATACTCACTGTGGTTGCATCCCATGAGACTTTTATTCATTGATCCTTTTGTTGTTATTTCAGGGCTTATTTTTGTTATTAAGCTAAGTGCTCTGTAAGGGGGCAACTCTTTAAAATAAGCTTTCAGCCAACACTCCCAAACCAGTTGGTTCAAGGTGCTAGGTGTTGAAGCACCCCTAAGGACTTACTTGCTCAAGTCTCTCCCCCATACATACACACCACAGGCACATAGTTTATTTATTTTCTTTTCTTGAGACCTTGGTGTCCAGCACCTCTTTGGGTTACTAAATGCTCTGTATTGAGGGTTACTCTTGATAGTGGACTTTTAGCTGATAATCCTAAGTTAGTTAACCCAAGTTACCAAGTGATAAGGCACCCCTAAGAGCTTATTCATCCAAGTAGATCCCTCACACAGGAGCACCACAGACACATGCTTGTTCTTTTTCTTTTATTCTTCAACTTTGATTGTTCTTTCCCTTTTTCTTATTAGGATCTTCTTATTTAGCTAGTCTCATGGGGTGTGTCTCAAGCACAGTACTCATGACAGATAGTTGTCCTCCCACCTTATGGTTGAACCAATTTAGCTAACTTATGACTATACCATAAACTCATGAACTCACTCCATAGTATGAACTCCTCTCTGGTCTTTAAAAACACTCATTCTCTTTTTCATTTGATTCAAAGGGACAAACATATAATTAAGCAAAGAGAGGATGCAGTGACATAAAGACCAGCAAGCATAGACCTCTTCAACACAAAACTTAAGAGACAGAATTGAAAAAGGTTCCAACTACGAGTAACTATTAATCAAAAGTGCATTCAGACTTCCAATTTTCCACAATTCTGAGTATAATGGAATTAAGTAACAATGCAACCTTCGGGTGATGATTTCTAGTTGCCCTCTTTCTTTGTCATCATCCTAGTTCTCGCTACTTCACTTCCTTGGGTGAAGGTGCACCATTTCCTTATAAGATTCCAGCAAAGTAATTGAAAGTTGCTTGTTCCCACAGCACTTGCGACATAGTTAGCTTGCATGAACTTAATTTGGTGTGTGAACACCAAACTTAGTTCCTTGCCCAGTATAAAACCTTGCATATAAGCAGAGAACCTCATATCTTGTTGTTAACACAACAATTATTACTAAAGTCTAACTACATCTAAGTGGTTTCCCTTGATTGGTTGGAGCTAGCAATGTGCTTTTGGAATGGAGTGTGATTCTTTTGGTGGAACACCAAACTTAGAATCACACTTTCACTCTTGAATTATTTTGGTGTGGAACACCAAACTTAGCTCATCGCAATACAGGGAAAACAACTTGCGATCCTTATTGAAATAAAGATGAAAAAGAAACTACCTGAGGTTGGGTTGCCTCCTAACAGAGCGCTCTTTTATCGTCGCTAGCTCGACGGTTCCTCCTTTACTTGTGATGGTAATTCACTCTGGGGTTTTCCCCCATGTTGCCCAGATAATGCTTTAGTCTTTGTCCGTTCACTGTAAAAGTCCTCTCTGACCCTTCATCCATGATTTCGATGTGTCCATATGGCGAAACTTTTGTGACAAGGAAAGGTCCGGACCACCTTGATTTGAGTTTTCCTAGGAATAGTCTCAATTTGGAATTGTAAAGGAGTACTCGCTGCCCCTTTTCGAAACTCCTGGGTGCAAGATGCATGTCATGTCTTCTCTTTGCCTTCTCTTTATACATCTTGATATTTTCATAGGCTTGTGACCTGAATTCCTCCATCTCTTGCAGCTGCAAGATCCTCTTTGCACCAGCAGCAATGCTGTCAAAATTTAGTATCTTGATAGCCCAAAGAGCCTTGTGTTCCAGCTCCAGTGGTAAATGACAAGCCTTCCCATACACTAGTTGATATGGTGACATTCCAAGTGGTGTTTTGAATGCTATTCTGTATGCCCAAAGAGCATCATCCAGCTTCTTCGACCAATCCTTTCTTGATGCACCCACAGTCTTTTCCAGGATCCTCTTTAGTTCTCTGTTGGATATCTCAGTTTGTCCACTTGTTTGGGGATGGTAGGGCGTGGCTACCTTGTGTTTTACCCCATATCATAGGAGAAGAGCTTCTAGTGGTCTGTTACAAAAATGGCTCCCTCCATCACTGATAAGCACTCGTGGGACTCCAAACCGGCTAAAGATATTCTTCCTGAGAAAGTTCATGACTACCCTGTTATCATTCGTTAGGGTTGCAATAGCCTCTACCCACTTGGAAATATAATCCACTGCTACCAAGATGTATTTGTTTGCATATGAGGTTGGGAATGGTCCCATGAAATCGATTCCCCACACATCAAACAATTCCATTTCCAAGATGAAATTTTGTGGCATCTCATTTCTTTTGGGCAAGTTTCCAGATCTTTGGCATTCATTGCAGCTCTTTACTAGTTCTTTGGCATCCTTGAAAAGGGTGGGCCAAAAGAATCTGCTTTGTAAAGCCTTAGCTGCAGTTCTATCCCCTCCAAAGTGGCCTCCATAGCATGAGCCGTGGCAATTTGGTGCACGAATTGTGAATCATACTTTTCACAACGCATACCACTAACCAGCAAGTGCACTGGATCGTCCAAGTAATACCTCACGTGAGTAAGGGTCGAATCCCACGGAGATTGTTGGTTTGAAGCAATCTATGGTTATCTTGTAAATCTTAGTCAGGAAGTCAATTATGTTTATCAGTTGAATTGTGAATAACCAAGAGAGCATAAATTAAAGGTTACTTGTTGTGCAGTAATGGAGAATATGTTGGAGTTTTGGAGATGCTTTGTCTTCTGAATCTCTGCTTTCCTCTGTCTTCTGATTCATGCACGCATGTCCTCCTATGGCAAGCTGTGTGTTGGTGGATCACCGTTGTCAATGGCTACCTTCCATCCTTCCAGTGAAAACTACGCTCACGCGCTCTGTCACAGCACGGCTAATCACCGGTTGGTTCTCGATCCGGTTGGAATAGGATTTACTATCCTTTTGCGTCTGTCACTAACGCCCAGCCTTCAGGAGTTTGAAGCTCGTCACAGTCATTCAATCCTTGAATCCTACTCGGAATACCACAGACAAGGTTTAGACTTTCCGGATTCTCATGAATGCCGCCATCAATTCTAGCTTATACCACGGAGATTCTGATTAAGGAATCTAAGAGATCCTCATTCAATCGTATATAGAACGGGGGTGGTTGTCAGGCACACGTTCATGATCTGAGGAAGGTGATGATTGTCACAGATCATCACCTCCATCACAGTTAAGCGTGAATGAACATCTTAGATAGGAACAAGCGTGTTTGAATGGAAAACAGAAATACTTGCATTAATTCATCGAGACACAGCAGAGCTCCTCACCCCCAACAATGGGGTTTAGAGACTCATGCCGTCAGAAAATACAAAGTTTAGATCTGAAATGTCATGAGATACAAAATAAGTCTCTAAAAGTTGTTTAAATACTAAACTTGTAGCCTAGGTTTACAAAAATTGGATAAACTATGATGGATGATGCAGATATCCACTTCTGGGGCCCACTTGGTGTGTGCTGGGGACCACTTGGTGTGTGCTGGGGCTGAGACTTAAGCAATTCACGTGCAGAGGCCATTTGTGGAGTTGAACGCCAGTTTTTATGCCAGTTTGGGCGTTCAACTCCAGCTTTTGATCCTTTTCTAGCGCTGGACGCCAGAATTGGGCAGAGGACTAGCGTTGAACGCCAGTTTATGTCGTCTATCCTTGTGCAAAGTATGGACTATTATATATTGCCGGAAAGCCCTGGATGTCTACTTTCCAACGCAATTGGAAGCACGCCATTTCGAGTTCTGTATCTCCAGAAAATCCACTTTGAGTGCAGGGAGGTCAGAATCCAACAGCATCAGCAGTCCTTTTTCAGCCTGAATCAGATTTTTGCTCAACTCCTTCAATTTCAGCCAGAAAAATACCTGAAATTACAGAAAAACACACAACTCATAGTAAAGTCCAGAAATATGAATTTTTCCTAAAAACTAATAAAAATAGACTAAAAACTAACTAAAACATACTCAAAACTATATGAAATTATCCCCAAAAAGCGTATAAAATATCCGCTCATCACAACACCAAACTTAAACTGTTGCTTGCCCTCAAGCAACTAGACAAATAAAATAGAAGACTAATAGGTTGAGAAGCAATAATATCTCAGAGTTTTTGATTGAAGCTCAGATCCTAATTAGATGAGCGGGACTAGTAGCTTTTTGCTTCTGAACAGTTTTGGCATCTCACTTTATCCATTGAAGCTCAGAGTGATTGGCATCTATAGGAACTCAGAATTCAGATAGTGTTATTGATTCTCTTAGTTCAGTGTGATGATTCTTGAACACAGCTTCTTTATGAGTCTTGGCCGTGGCCCTAAGCACTTTGTTTTCCAGTATTACTACCGGATACATAAATGCCACAGACACATAACTGGGTGAACCTTTTCAGATTGTGACTCAGCTTTGCTAAAGTCCCCAATTAGAGGTGTCCAGAGTTCTTAAGCACACTCTTCTTTTTGCTTTGGACCTTGACTTTAACCGCTCAGTCTCAAGTTTTCACTTGACACCTGCACACCACAAGCACATGGTTAGGGACAGCTTGGTTTAGCAGCTTAGACCAGGATTTTAGTCCTTTAGGCCCTCCTATCCACTGATGCTCAAAGCCTTGGGATCCTATTTATTTGCCCTTGCCTTTTGGTTTTAAGAGCTTTTGGCTTTTTCTGCTTGCTTTTTTTTTTTTTTTTTGCAAGCTTTGTTCTTTGCTGCTTTTTCTTGCTTCAAGAATCATTTTTATGATTTTCAGATTATCAATAACATGTCTCATGTTCATCATTCTTTCAAGAGCCAACATATTTAACAGTCTTAAACAACAAATTCAAAAGACATATGCACTGTTCAAGCATTCATTCAGAAGACAGAAAGCATTGCCACCACATTTAACCAATTAGAATTTCTTTTATTAAACTCAAAATTTTATTGCTTCTTATTCAAAAGATCTACTATTTTATTCATGTTTAATGATGATGAGAAAAATAAACTATAGCTTAATTGGAGATAAAATCAAATAGATACTAATTACTATTATATGACTCCTAAGGTAAACTTTTTATAAGGACACTGTCACAGAGTTAAGGCAGAAATTGGAAATTAACAACCTTTATTCTGGGGGTATGGGGGTTCCTCTGATCCTTGGGATGCTTGGTATTACAGAAGACTTTTGGCGCTTCAGTTCCCTTAAGTCACGTCCCTGCTCCTCTTGTTCTTTAAACATATGGGTCAGCATTTGACTGTGTTCCTTCTGTTGTTTTATTATTTGCTCCATAGCTTCCTGTATCTTGGTGACAGACGTCTCAAGATATTCCCAATATTCCGCTTGAGGAATCTCTGGGAGGAATTCCTGTACTCTCTTCTTGATAAGATCCTCCTGTGCTTGTTGTCTCTCCATTGATGCTTTGGTGATTGACTTTTCAATTAGGATATATTCAGTTATTCCCATCTTGACTCCAGCATCCTTGCAGAGTAGAGAAATCACGCTTGGATAAGCCAACCTGGCCTCTTTTGAATTTTTGTTAGCAATCTTATAGAGTTCAGTGGAAATCAGCTGATGAACCTCCACTTCCTTCCCCGTCATGATGCAATGAATCATCACTGCTCTTTTAACTTTGACTTCAGAACGGTTGCTAGTGGGCAACAAAGAACGTCCAATAAAGTCCAGCCATCCTCTGGCAACTGGTTTGAGATCCTCTCTCTTGAGTTGATTTGGGACGCCCTTTGTGTTGGTGGTCCACCTGGCTCTAGGGATACATATGTCCTCTAGAATCTTATTCAGGCCAATGTCTGCTCTCATCATCCTCCTGTTGAAGGAGTCTGGATCATCCTTTAGCTGAGGTAGCTTTAATATCTCTCTGATCTTATCAGGGGTGGTATGAACAATCTTTCCCCTGACCATGATCCGAAATTCGTAGCAGGCGGTTCCAGATAGTCTTTGCTTGTCAGTCTGCCACATATTAGCATAGAACTCCTGGACCATGTTCCTTCCTACTTTCGTTTCAGGATTAGCTAGGACTTCCCAGTTCCTGATTCGAATTTGCTCCTGGATTTCCGGATATTCATCTTCTTTCAGATCGAATCTAACTTCCGGGATCACTGATCTCAGACCCATTACTTTAAGATAATGGTCTGAATGTTCTTTAGATAAGAACTTCCCTTGATTCCAAAGTGGTTTTGGAACGCTCTCTTTCTTGCCTCTTGGAGTGGGTTGTTTTCCTTTGGGAGCCATGATCTTAGTGATACCAGATAAACACACCAAACTTAGAGGTTTGCTTGTCCTCAAGCAAAAGAAAAGAAAGGAGAGGGATAGAAGGAGATCGAGGTGCACTTGGTGATGGAGGAGGGGGGAGGCCGAACCCAATTTTAAAGGGGTAGGGGGGTGGGTTTTCGAAAGATTGGAAAAGATAAGATAAAAAGATTGAGTTGAAAAAGATAAGATAGAAGATATAGTGTAATTTTGAAAAGATAGGATAGATTTTTGAAAAAGATAAATTTGGATTTTGAAAAAGATAATATGAAGATTTGAAAAAAAAAAGATATGGATTAGTTGAAGAGATTTTTGAGTGAAAAAGATAGATTTGTTTTCAGAAAAGATTTTGAAAAGAGTTGGATTGAATTTGGAAAGATGGATTTTTAGAAATCAGGGTTCTTGACATGTTCATGTAAAAATCATGCCTTGAAGCATAAAATTTGAAATTAAAATGGAAATACGTGTGGGATAAATAGATTTGGCTCCTCCCTGCCTTCCTGGCGTTTGAACGCCCAAACACTGCTTGTTTTGGGCGTTCAGCGCCCAAATGCTGATCTCCTGGGCGTTCAGCGCCCATTTGCTGCCATTCCTGGCGTTCAACGCCCAGTGGGTAGCCATTTCTAGCATTGAACGCCCAAATTGCTGCCATTACTGGCGTTCAGCGCCCAGTGGATGCCCATTTTGGGCGCTGAACGCCCAAAATGCCCCTTTACTGGCGTTTTCTTGCCATTGAGCTCCCTATCTCTTTTTTGTGTGCAGATCCCTTCTGTAACCCTGTAAACTTATACAATTGATTCTGTACCTTAGTGTCAGTGAACTTTATATAAACAAATAAAAATAAAAATAGGGCAAAAATGCTTTAGAGGATTGATGCCCCATGGCTGGGTTGCCTCCCAGCAAGCGCTTCTTTATTGTCTTTAGCTGGACCTTGTTGAGCTTTTAATCTAGCTTCAGCCTTGAGCATTCTTGCTCAATGTTGCCTTCAAGATAATGCTTGATTCTCTGTCCATTGACAATGAACTTCTTATCAGAATCAATATCTTGAAGCTCCACGTAACCATATGGTGACACACTTGTAATCACGTATGGTCCCCTCCACCGGGATTTCAGTTTCCCGGGGAATAGCCTGAGTCTAGAGTTAAACAACAGGACCTTCTGTCCTGGTTCAAAGATTCTAGATGACAGCTTTCTGTCATGCCATTTTTTTTATTTTTCTTTATAAAGCTTGGCATTTTCGAAAGCTGTGAATCTGAATTCCTCTAGCTCATTTAGCTGGAGCAATCGTTTTTCTCCTGCTAATTTGGCATCAAAGTTTAGGAACCTGGTTGCCCAATAGGCTTTATGTTCCAGTTCCACGGGCAGGTGACATGCCTTACCATAAACAAGTTGGTATGGAGAGGTCCCTATAGGGGTCTTGAATGCTGTTCTGTAAGCCCACAGAGCATCATCCAAGCTCCGTGCCCAATCCTTTCTACGGGTACTTACTGTCCGTTCCAGGATTCTCTTTAATTCTCTATTAGAGACTTCAGCTTGCCCATTGGTTTGTGGATGATATGGGGTGGCTATCTTGTGGCGAATTCCATACCGAACCATGGTAGAGTAAAGCTGTTTATTGCAGAAGTGAGTGCCCCCATCACTGATTAGTACTCTAGGGACACCAAACCTGCTAAAGATATGTTTCTGGAGGAACTTCAGCACTGTTTTAGTATCATTGTTGGGTGTGGCAATAGCCTCAACCCATTTTGATACATAGTCAACTGCCACCAGAATATAAGTGTTTGAGTATGATGGTGGGAAAGGTCCCATGAAGTCAATTCCCCATACATCAAACAACTCTATTTCCAAGATTCCTTGTTGAGGCATGGCGTAACCATGAGGCAGATTACCAGCTCTTTGGCAACTGTCACAATTGCGTACAAACTCTCGGGAATCTTTATAGAGTGTGGGCCAATAGAAGCCACATTAGAGGACCTTGGTGGCTGTTCGCTCACCTCCGAAATGGCCTCCATATTGAGATCCATGGCAATGCCATAGGATTCTCTGTGCTTCCTCTCTGGGGACACACCTACGGATAATTCCGTCTGCACATCTCTTAAAGAGATAGGGCTCATCCCACAAGTAGTACTTTGCATCAGTAACTAATTTCTTCTTTTGTATTCTATTGTACTCCTTGGGTATGAACCTTGCAGCTTTATAGTTTGCAATATCGGCAAACCATGGTGCCTCCTGAATGGCAAATAGATGCTCATCAGGGAACGTCTCAGAGATCTCAAGAAAGGGGAGGGACGTCCCTTCCACTGGCTCTATCCGGGACAGATGATCAGCTACTTGGTTCTCTGTCCCTTTTCTGTCTCTTATTTCTATATCAAACTCTTGCAGAAGCAATACCCATCTAATGAGCCTGGGTTTTGAATCCTGCTTTGTGAGTAGATACTTAAGAGCAGCATGGTCAGTGTACACAATCACCTTTGATCCTACTAAGTAGGATCTGAACTTGTCAATGGCGTAAACCACTGCAAGTAATTCCTTTTCTGTGGTTGTGTAATTTTTCTGGGCATCATTTAAAATGCGACTGGCATAATAAATGACATGCAGAAGCTTGTCATGCCTCTGTCCCAATACTGCACCAATGGCATGATCACTGGCATCACACATTAGCTCAAATGGTAATGTCCAGTCTGGTGCAGAAATGACTGGTGCTGTGACCAGCTTAGCTTTAAGCGTTTCAAACGCTTGCAGGCACTCTGTGTCAAACACAAATGGGGTGTCAGCAGCTAGCAGATTGCTTAGAGGTTTTGTGATTTTTGAAAAATCCTTTATAAACCTCCTATAGAATCCTGCATGCCCCAAAAAAGCTTCTGATTGCCTTAACATTGGCAGGTGGTGGTAATTTTTCAATTACCTCTACTTTTGCTTGATCCACCTCTATTCCCTTGTTTGAGATTTTATGCCCAAGAACAATTCCTTCAGTCACCATGAAGTGACACTTTTCCCAGTTTAAAACTAGGTTGGTTTCTTGGCATCTTTTCAGAACAAGTTTCAGGTGATCAAGACAGGAGCTGAATGAGTCTCCATATACTGAGAAGTCATCCATGAAGACTTCCAGAAATTTTTCCACCATATCAGAGAAAATAGAGAGCATGCATCTCTGGAAGGTTGCAGGCGCATTACATAGCCCAAAGGGCATCCTTCTATAGGCAAACACTCCGGATGGACATGTGAATGCTGTTTTCTCTTGATCCTGGGGATCTACTGCAATCTGGTTATAGCCTGAGTAGCCATCCAAAAAGCAGTAATAATCATGAACTGCTAGTCTTTCTAGCATCTGGTCTATGAATGGTAAAGGAAAATGATCCTTTCTGGTGGCTGTATTGAGCCTTCTGTAGTCAATACACATGCGCCACCCTGTAACTGTTCTTGTAGGAACCAGTTCATTTTTTTCATTATGAATCACTGTCATGCCTCCCTTTTTTGGGACGACTTAAACAGGGCTCACCCAGGGGCTATCAGAAATAGGATAAATATTCCCAGCCTCCAGTAATTTGGTGACCTCTTTCTGCACCACTTCCTTCATGGCTGGATTTAGCGCCTCTGTGGTTGAACCACTGGTTTGGCATTGTCCTCCAATAGGATTTTGTGCATGCATCTAGCTGGGCTTATGCCCTTAAGGTCACCTATGGACCACCCAAGAGCTGTCTTGTGTGTCCTTAGCACTTGAATAAGTGCTTCCTCTTCCTGTGAATTTAAAGAAGAGCTTATGATCACTGGAAAAGTGTCATCTTCTCCCAGAAATGCATATTTCAAGGATGGTGGTAGTGGCTTGAGCTCGGGTTTAGGAGGTTTTTCCTCTTTCAGAAGAAAGTTCAGAGGCTCTTTCATGTCCTCTGAATCCTCCAAATCAGGCTGAACATCTTTAAAGATGTCTTCCAACTCTGATTCGAGACTCTCAGCCATGTTGATCTCTTCTACCAAAGAGTCAATGAGATCAACTTTCATGCAGTCTGTTGATGTGTCTGGATGCTGCATGGCTTTGACAGCGTTCAACTTAAACTCATCATCATTGACTCTCAGGGTTATTTCCCCCTGTTGGACGTCAATGAGGGATCGTCCAGTTGCTAGAAAGGGTCTTCCTAGAATGAGAGTAGCACTCTTGTGCTCCTCCATTTCCTGCACAACAAAGTCAGTGGGAAAGGCGAATGGGCCAACTCTGACAATCATGTCCTCAATCACGCCTGATGGGTATTTAGTGGAACCATCAGCAAGTTGGAGACATATCCGGGTTGGTTTAACTTCTGCAGTTAAGCCAAGCTTCCTGATAGTGGATGCAGGTATGAGGTTGATGCTTGCCCCAAGATCGCATAAAGCTGTCTTGGTGCAATCACCTTCTAATATGCATGGTATCAGAAAACTCCCAGGGTCTTTAAGCTTTTCAGGAAAGCTTTTTAGAATGACTGCACTGCATTCTTCAGTGAGGAGAACTCTTTCTGTTTCTCTCCACTCCTTTTTATGACTCAAGATCTCTTTCATGAACTTGGCATAAGAAGGTATTTGCTCAAGTGCCTCTGCAAATGGAATCTTTATTTCAAGAGTCCTTAGATAATCTGCAAAGCGAGCAAATTGCTTATCCTGCTCCTCTTTCCGGAGTTTTTGAGGATAAGGTATCTTGGCTTTATATTCCTCAACCTTAGTGGTTAAAGAAGCCTTTTTAGAGGGGTTGTTATCAGCACTTGTGTGTGTCTGATCCCTCACTGGCAATTGAGTGCCAGAGTCAGAAGCTAGAGTGACGTCAGACGCCAGCTCACTGTCTGTTCCTGGCGCCTGAACGCCAGAAATGTGCCCATTTTGGGCGTTCAACGCTGGATTCTGCCCCATTTGGGCGTTCAACGCCAGATTCTTGCCCATTTCTGGTGTTGAACGCCAATCCTACCTTGTTTCTGGCGCTGAACGCCAGTTTTGGGCATGGTCTGGGCGTTCAGCGCCAACCTTCCACCCATTTTCTGGCGTTTTAGTGCCAGAATTATTTTTCCCTGGGCTCTTACTGTCCTCAGGTGAATGTTTGGTGGGTCGCTCATTTCTTGAATTTTTGATGCCTTGAGGTGGGGTATTTAATATTTTCCCACTTCTTAATTGAACTGCTTGGCATTCTTCTGCTATTTGCCTTGATAGCTACTGCTTTGTTTGCTTAAACTGTTCGTCCATATGTATATTAGCTATCCTTGTCTCCTGTAGCCTGTCCTTGAATTCAGCTAACTGCTTTGTTAGAAAATCTAATTGCTGATTGAATTCAGCAGCTTGTTTTACAGTACTGAATTCAGCAGTTACTGTTTTAACCTCTTCATTCATGGAAGGGTTGCTGCTTAGATACAGATGCTGATTCCTGGCAACTGTATCAATGAGCTCTTGAGCCTCTTCAATTGTCTTTCTCATATGGATAGATCCACCAGCTGAGTAGTCTAGAGACATCTGAGCTCCTTCTGCAAGCCCATAGTAGAAGATATCTAACTGAACCCACTCTGAAAATATTTCAGAGGGGCATTTTCGTAGCATCTCTCTGTATCTCTCCCAGGCATCATAAAGAGATTCATTATCTCCTTGCTTGAAGCCTTGGATGTCCAGCCTTAGCTGTGTCATCCTTTTTGGAGGGAAATATTGATTCAGGAATTTTTCTGTCAGTTGTTTCCATGTCCTTATGCTGGCCTTAGGTTGGTTATTCAACCACCTCTTAGCTTGATCTTTTACAGCAAATGGAAACAGTAATAGTCTGTAGACATCCTGATCTATTTCTTTATCATGTACTGTGTCAGCAATTTGTAAAAACTGTGCCAGAAACTCTGTAGGTTCTTCCTGTGGAAGACCGGAATACTGGCAACTTTGCTGCACCATGATAATGAGCTGAGGATTCAACTCAAAGCTACTGACTCCAATGGAGGGTATGCAGATACTACTCCCATATGAAGCAGTAGAGGGGTTAGAATATGACCCCAGAGTCCTCCTGGACTGTTCATCTCCATTTATGTCCATGATGGATATATGGATATAACTTGGACTGATTTACCTTTTTAATTATTTTATTTTATGGAAAGAGGACAACTTAACCAAAAATAAAAATAACAAAAATTATGATTTTCGAAAAAGTGAGGGGGGAAAAAGTGGTTAGAAAGTTTTGAAAAAGAAATGATTTGGAAAAGATTTTAAAATTTTTTTTTTATATAATTTTCGAAAATTTGTTTTTAAAATAGAGAGAAAAGATATTTTTGAATTTAAAGAGGAGAGAGAAAAACAATAAGATAGCACAAGATTTAAAATTTTTAGATCTAATGCTCCCTATTTTCGAAAATTTTGGAGGGAAAACACCAAGGAACACCAAACTTAAAAATTTTAAAATCAAGTCACAAGGAAAACTCAAGAACACGAAGAAAGAACACCAAACTTAAAATTTTTAGAAAACCAAGTCAAAATTTTTGAAAACCAAAGGGAAATCAACAAGAAAACACCAAACTTAAAATTTGGCACAGGATTTAATAGAAAAATTATTTTTGAAAAAGGTTTTTTTTTTTGAAAAAAATATGATAGCCAATTACCATGAACACAAACACCACGTTCTAATTAACTGAACTATAAATTTAAAGTGTTTTAACAAGGGATAAATAATAAAAGACTCTAAACCAAAAAAAAAGAGAAATTTTTCCTAATCTAAGCAACAAAATAAACCGTTAGTTGTCCAAACACGAACAATCCCTGGCAACGGCGCCAAAAACTTGGTGCACGAATTGTGAATCACACTTTTCACAACGCGTACCACTAACCAGCAAGTGCACTGGATCGTCCAAGTAATACCTCACGTGAGTAAGGGTCAAATCCCACGGAGATTGTTGGTTTGAAGCAATCTATGGTTATCTTGTAAATCTTAGTCAGGAAGTCAATTATGTTTATCAGTTGAATTGTGAATAACCAAGAGAGCATAAATTAAAGGTTACTTGTTGTGCAGTAATGGAGAATATGTTGGAGTTTTGGAGATGCTTTGTCTTCTGAATCTCTGCTTTCCTCTGTCTTCTGATTCATGCACGCACGTCCTCCTATGGCAAGCTGTGTGTTGGTGGATCACCGTTGTCAATGGCTACCTTCCATCCTTCCAGTGAAAACTACGCTCACGCGCTCTGTCACAGCACGGCTAATCACCGGTTGGTTCTCGATCCGGTTGGAATAGGATTTACTATCCTTTTGCGTCTGTCACTAACGTCCAGCCTTCAGGAGTTTGAAGCTCGTCACAGTCATTCAATCCTTGAATCCTACTCGGAATACCACAGACAAGGTTTAGACTTTCCGGATTCTCATGAATGCCGCCATCAATTCTAGCTTATACCACGGAGATTCTGATTAAGGAATCTAAGAGATCCTCATTCAATCGTATATAGAACGGGGGTGGTTGTCAGGCACACGTTCATGATCTGAGGAAGGTGAGGATTGTCACAGATCATCACCTCCATCACAGTTAAGCGCGAATGAACATCTTAGATAGGAACAAGCGTGTTTGAATGGAAAACAGAAATACTTGCATTAATTCATCGAGACACAGCAGAGCTCCTCACCCCCAACAATGGGGTTTAGAGACTCATGCCGTCAGAAAATACAAAGTTTAGATCTGAAATGTCATGAGATACAAAGTAAGTCTCTAAAAGTTGTTTAAATACTAAACTAGTAGCCTAGGTTTACAAAAATTGGATAAACTATGATGGATGATGCAGAGATCCACTTCTGGGGCCCACTTGGTGTGTGCTGGGGCTGAGACTTAAGCAATTCACGTGCAGAGGCCATTTGTGGAGTTGAACGCTAGTTTTTATGCCAGTTTGGGCGTTCAACTCCAGCTTTTGATCCTTTTCTGGCGCTGGACGCCAGAATTGGGCAGAGAACTGGCGTTGAACGCCAGTTTACATCGTCTATCCTTGTGCAAAGTATGGACTATTATATATTTCTGGAAAGCCCTGGATGTCTACTTTCCAACGCAATTGGAAGCACGCCATTTCGAGTTTTGTAGCTCCAGAAAATCCACTTTGAGTGCAGGGAGGTCAGAATCCAACAGCATCAGCAGTCCTTTTTCAGCCTGAATCAAATTTTTGCTCAACTCCTTCAATTTCAGCCTGAAAAATACTTGAAATTACAGAAAAACACAACTCATAGTAAAGTCCAGAAATATGAATTTTTCCTAAAAACTAATAAAAATAGACTAAAAACTAACTAAAACATACTCAAAACTATATGAAATTATCCCCAAAAAGAGTATAAAATATCCGCTCATCACAATTCCATAGGACCTCTCGTCCTTCTTCTTCCGAAACACATCTTCTAAGGATTCCATCTGAACACTTCTTGAATAGATATGGCTCATCCTAGACAAAGTACTTTGCATCATTCATGAGCTTCCTTTTTTGATGTTTATTGATCTCTGGAGGCAATGCCCCAGTTGCCTTGAAGTTTGCAATGTCTGCGAACCATGGTGCTTTGTGAACTAGCATTAACTGCTCATCAGGGAAGAACTCGTTCACACTTGTATCAGGTGTTCCACCTTTATCATGAGGAATCCTGGATAGGTGATCTGCTACCTTGTTCTCCAATCCTTTCTTGTCTCTGATCTCAATATTGAATTCCTGCAACAATAAGATCCATCTTATTAGTCTTGGTTTTGATTCTTTCTTGGCAAACAAATATTTAAGTGCTGTGTGATCCGTAAAAACAATTACTTTAGCACCAATGAGGTATGATCTAAACTTGTCAAATGCAAAAATTATTGCCAGCAATTTCTTTTCAGTAGTGGTATAATTTCTTTGAGTATCATTAAGGACTTTGCTCGCATAGTATATCACATGGACTAAGTTATCTTTCCTCTGTCCCAACACTGCCCCAACTGCAAAATTAGATGCGTCACACATCAATTCAAATAGTAAATTCCAATCAGGTGGGGAAATGATAGAAGCAGAGGACAACCTCATTTTCAAATTTTCAAAGGCTAACATGCATGTTTCATCAAAGATAAATGGTGTATCTGATACAAGGAGATTGCTTAAGGGCTTGGCTATCTTTGAAAAATCTTTAATAAACCTTCTGTAAAAACCAGCATTCCCTAAAAAGCTCCTAATTGCCCTGACATCACTGGGTGGAGGTAGTTTTTCAATAAGTTCTACTTTGGCTCTGTCAACCTCAATGCCTTGGTTAGAAACTTTGTGACCAAGGACTATTCCTCCTGTCACCATAAAGTGACATTTCTCCCAGTTCAAGACCAGATTCGTCTCTTGGCATCTTTTCAATACCAAGGCGAGGTGATGTAGGCAACTAGGAAAGGAATCTCCGAATACCGAGAAGTCATCCATAAAAACTTTAATGAATTTTTCTATCATATCTGAAAAGATAGAAAGCATGCAGCGTTGGAAAGTCGCAGGTGCATTACATAGCCCAAATGGCATGCGCCTGTAGGCAAACACTCCATATGGGCAAGTGAATGAGGTTTTCTCTTGATCTCTGGGATCAACCACTATTTGGTTATATCCTGAATAACAGTCGAGAAAACAATAATAAGCGTGCCCTGTGAGTCTTTCCAACATCTGATCCATGAATGGAAGGGGGAAATGATCTTTTTGCGTAGCCTCGTTGAGCTTTCTGTAGTCTATGCACATCCGCCATCCTGTGACTGTCCTTGTAGAAATTAGTTCGTTCTTCTCATTGGGAACCACGGTAATTCCTCTCTTTTTTGGGACAACATGCACGGGGCTGACCCAGGGGCTGTCTGAGATCTGGTAAATTATCCCTCCCTGCCATAACTTCATAACTTCTTTCTGTACCACTTCCTTCATGATTGGGTTCAACCTCCTTTGGGATTGTATGGATGGTTTGGCATCATCTTCCAGCAGTATCTTGTGCATACATATGGCCGAACTTATCCCCTTCAAGTCAGCAAGAGTCCAACCAATGGCATCTTTATGGTTTTGCAGTACTTTGAGCAGTTCATCCTCTTGATCTTGGCTGAGGCATGAGCTTATAATTACTGGGTAGTTTTCATCCTCTCCTAAGTATGCATATTTGAGAGAGGGTGGCAATGCTTTGAGTTCAAGTTTGGGTGCTTCTGACTTTTTGTTCTCTTCCTTTGGTGCACCTTGTATTTGAATCTCTGCTGTTGCAACCTCTTCACTAAACATAGGCTCCTCCTCTATTATACATTCAGGTTCTTCTTCTTCAAAATTTTCCTGCACTGCGTTTTCAAGTGAGTCCAACCTCATACACTCTCCCATTTGCTCTGGTGGGTAACTCATGGCTTTGAACACATTGATCGTCATCTTTTCATTGTGTAATCTCAGGGTGAGATCTCCTTTTTGTACATCAATGACAGCTCCAGCAGTGGCCAAGAATGGCCTTCCCAGGATGATGGAAGCCTTGGATTCCTCCTGCATGTCCAGCACTACAAAGTCTGCTGGGAAGATAAAATCTCCCACTTTCACCAGCAAATCTTCTACGACGCCATGCGGGAACTTGAACGATCGGTCTGCCAATTGTAAGGCCATCTTTGTTGGTTTAGCTTCCTCAATCTTCATCTTTCTCATCATAGCTACCGACATCAAATTGATGCTGGCTCCCAAGTCACAAAGAGCCTTTTCCACTGTGATTTCCCCTATAATACAAGGGATCTGAAAACTCCCGGGATCCTTCAATTTCTGGGGTAGTTTGTGCTGAATGATAGCACTGCATTCTTCGGTTTGTATCACAGTCTCGTTGTTCTTCCAGCTTCTCTTCTTAGTCATGAGCTCCTTCAAGAACTTGGCGTAGAGTGGCATTTGTTCTATTGCTTCAGCA
The DNA here is from genome assembly GCF_059453495.1 of Arachis ipaensis. NCBI lineage: Eukaryota > Viridiplantae > Streptophyta > Magnoliopsida > Fabales > Fabaceae > Arachis > Arachis ipaensis. The sequence continues at coordinate 91,572,929 of NC_142441.1, read as the reverse complement.
AAGGGTATGATGATTTGCAGTTTCTTGAAGATTTCCAAAAATCTCGAAAACTGATTGTCATCCCCTTTCTTCTTTAATTGCTGAGGGTATGGGACTCTTGGGGCATCTGGCTTAAGCACTCCTTCCCCTTTTTGTGAACTCAGATTAGGAACTTGAACTCAATCCTGCTCTTCTTCCTCTTTATCTGATTCCTTTTCTTGTGGTTTCTGGGAGGTTTCCTTTAGTTCCTTCCCACTTCTAAGGGTGATAGCCTGGCACTCCTCCCTTCGTGCTGAGCTAGTCTTGCTGCGAAGGTTGTGGCTTGGAATTTGCTTGAATAAGTAGCCAATTTGTGTCTCCAGTTTCTTGATGGCAGCATCCTGATTCTGCATATTGGATATCACCTCTTCTCGGAATGCTTTATTATCTTGAATCTCTTTGCCTATGCCTTCAAGTAGATTCTCAATCTTTGAGATTCTTTCATCAAATGATGATAGGTCAGGCTGAGGAGGGTTATTCTGGCCTTGATATGAATGTGGAGAGGTGTTGTTATGGGGTGCTGATATGGTCTAGATGTGAAGTGTTGGTGGGCTGCATTGTTTGGATTTGGGCGTCTTTGATCAAGGCTTTGGTCTTGTTGATTTCCCCACCCAAAGTTTGGGTGATTCCTCCATCCAGAGTTGTAGGTCTTGGAGTATGGATCATGGTTTTGCCTAGGTGAATTCCCAATGTAGTTGGCTTGCTCCTGACTACTCTCTGCTTCTTCATTCACTCCTTCTTGGGTTGTTGATGAAGTAGAGATTGCTGCTACTTGGTTCCTCTCCATCTTCTTGGTGAGGTCAGCCAGCTACTGGGTAATAAGCTTGTTTTGGGCCAGCAGAGCATCTACATTGTTTAGCTCAATTACTCCTCTTGTGTTCCCTCTTTCGGAAGCATAGAAGTAGTCATTCTCTGCTACAATTTCAATGACATCTATGGCCTCATCAATGGTCTTCTTCTTGTTCAAAGATCCTCCAGATGAATGGTCTACTGCCTTCTTTGATTCATATGACAGGCCTTCATAGAAAATGTGCAGCTGCACCCATTCATTGAACATATCTAGTGGACACCTCCTTGTTAAGTCTTTAAACCTCTTCCATGCTTCATATAGAGTCTCACCATCTTGTTGTCTGAAAGTTTAGACCTCAGCTCTCAGCCTATTGATTCATTGAGGGGGGTAAAATCTTGCTAAGAATTTGTTCACCACATCTTCCCAAGTTGTCAAGCTCTCCTTCGGGAAAGACTCCAGCCACTTGGCTGCCTTATCCTTGAGTGAGAATGGAAATAAGAGCATTCTATAGGCATCAGGATGAACACCATTAGACTTCACTGTGTTATATATTCTCAGGAAGGTGGTTAGATGTTGATTGGGGTCTTCTTGGACACTTCCTCCGAACGAACAGCTGTTTTGAACAAGGGTGATGAGCTGTGGTTTTAGTTCAAAATTGTTGGCATGTATGGTTGGCTTTTGAATGCTACTTCCATAGTTTCCTGGGTTTGGATTGATGTAAGAGCCTAAAACTCTTCTATCCTCCCCAGCATGATTTGCTCGACCTCTTCCGCCATGGTTGTGAGTCTCTTCTTCATGATGGTTTTCCATGTTTTCTTCCATGTTTGGTTCAAAGTATTCCTCAAAGTGTTCCTCTTCTTCTTCAGCACCAACTACACATTTTTCTCTTGCCTCCCTCCTTAGTCTAAGGAAGGTCCTCTCAGGTTTAGAATCAAAGGAAGTTGAAGTACCGCTTCTTCTCCCTGTCATACAACCAACAAGTACAAGCAAAGAGAATAGGTGCAGAAAGTATATCTGTTAGAATTACTGTTAGTGTGAGTGATGCAATATATCAAACAGTTAGTGGGTTAGTGAAATGAATGGTAAATAACAAAGAAAAAGTAGGGGGAAGGGAAGAAATTAACTAAAACAGAAAGTAAATGACTCAAACAAAAAATTAAATCAAACAAAAAAATAAAATGCTCAATCTAGTTATCCTCCAATTTAATCATTGTTGATGCACAATCAATCTCCGACAACGACGTCATAAACTTGATGCACGAAAAATTTGTCTCATAACAAATTTCCTTCGGCAAGTGTACCGAATTTGTCATCAAGTAAAAACTCACAATAGAGTGAGGTCGAATCCCACAGGGATTGATTGATCAAGCAACTTTAATTAGAGGAATGTTCTAGTTGAGCGAGTCTAGAATTTGAGTTGAGAATTGCAGAAAATTAAATGGCGGGAAAGTAAATAACAGAAAAGTAAAAGCTAGATATAAAAGAATTGAAAGTAAATGACTGAAAGTAAATTGTAGAATTGTAAATGGGAATGGGGGAATTGCTCATGAAAGTAAATGACAGAAAATAAAGAGAATGGGTAAGATTAGAAATGGGGAGTTCATTGGGCTTAGGAGATGTTGCAATCTCCGGATGAATTTTATTTTCATCTCTTCCTCAATCAATGCACTCATTGATCTCCTTGGCAATCTTAAGTGATTGAATTACAATTTCTTGTAATTCAATCTCTCAAATCTTGATCAATAGCCAATTCCTTGGTCAATTGCTCATGAGAAGAGATGAAGTATGGTCACTGATTATACCACATGCATTTCCCAAATCAAGTATTGAGAGGATTATAGTCACATATCCATCCAAACCCAATTTGGTCCAGCATGAGAAAGCATTTCTAGTATGATCTCTTCATTCCTCTTTCAAGGTTCAAAAGAGATCCAAGTATGAATAGCTTCTTTTCCAAGATAACTACCCAATTGGATGAAGATCGAAAGCTTTCAAGTAAAATCAAGAGAAAAGATAGAAGAAGAATAATGAAAACTAGTATTGATCCATCAAATTACAACAAAGCTCCCTAACCCAATGAAAGGGGTTTAGTTGTTCATAGCTCTGGAAAATGAAAACAAAGATGGAGAATACATGATGATACTAGAAGTGCAGAGAAAGTAAATACAGAAAGTAGTTCTATGCCCAGAGGCTCCCTATATTTTCCAACTCTCGATTTAATTCAAAGCTACTCCTATATATACTACTCTTCTACTCTTCTAGTTGGTTCTTCAAGTCTTGGGTCTGGGCCTTTGGATCTTGAGTTTGAAGCAGTTATCTTCTTCATTGGGCTCGGCTTTACTTGCAGAGAGAAAGTGTGAAGTGGGCAGAGACTTTAGCTCAGGACGTTAGTGGTGTTAACGTTCAGTGAAAATATGGGTTCGAGAACATTAATGACATTCAACATTTTCACTAACGTTCCTCACCAAAGTTAAGAGCCACGTTAACTTCAATGTTAGTGGCACAAACGTTGCCACTAACGTTTCCACTATGTCCTTCGCACACGTTATTGGGACTCAACTTTCCCAATAACATTGAGGATTCTCCCCCTTCCCTACGTTAGAGTCCACGTTAACTTTGTTAACGTGGCTCTTTTTAACGTAGGCTTGCCAACCTTCGAGAACGTTAGTGACACTTACCATTGTCACTAACGTTCCAGTGTGCCCCTAATTCTCACGTTAGAGTCCACGTTAACTAGGTTAACGTGGCTTCTAACATGGCCATGCTAGCCATCTCCAACGTTAGTGACAATGTTGAATGTCACTAACGTTGGCATATCATCCTTCTCCTCACGTTAACTTCCACATTAACTAAGTTAACGTGGGAGTTAACGTGGCTCATTGTGGCTTATGTTGGCTCCTTCCAACGTTAGTGACAATGTTTGGTGTCACTAACGTTGTCGATAACCTTTCTTCTTCACGTTAACTTCCACGTTAACTAGGTTAACGTGGGAGTTAACGTGGCTTCATGGGGATAGTGTGTGTTCATCCCAACTTTAGTGACAATGTTTGGTGTCATTAACGTTGTCGACCACCTAGATTCTTCACGTTAGCTTCCACATTAACTAGGTTAACGTGGGAGTTAACGTGGCTTCTTGTGACTTGGCCAACGTTAGTGAGAAAGTTGAATGACACTAACGTTAGTGATAATGTTAAGTGTTACTAATGTTGGCTCCATTTCTTTTCTTCCACATTTGAGTTCATGTTAGCTTAGTTAACGTGACTCTTAACGTGGGCAATGATGGCTTCTAGAGCGTTATTGGCAATGACTTTTCTCATTAACTTTGCAATTGACTCCCATTCCACGTTAGTGTCAACGTTAGTGTAACTAACGTTGCCACTAATGTGGTTCTTCTTTGCTTCCTTTGTCCTGAAATTAAGTAATAAAGTGCATCAAAGTTCTAGTTCAAGTCATGGGAAATGCAACATCCAATTTGTCATTAAATTCTTGCAAAATCCTCATGAAATCATGATTAGAGAGGAAGTAGAAGTTCATGAGGTTATATCCCAAGAACTCTACAAGGTGGCAGACAAGTCCTCTACTTTGGCAAGGTTAGCCTTCCCTCATCTCATTTGTCACCTTTGCAATTCAGCTGGAATTGACATAGAGGAATACATCCTCATTGATAAGGACAAGCCCATCACTAAGAAAAGGATGGAGCAAACAAGAGACCCCACTCATGGATAAGAGCATGAGGAAATTCCTCATCATGAAATCCTTGAAATGCCTCAAGGGATGCATTTTCCTCCACAAAACTATTGGGAGCAAATCAACACCTCCCTAGAAGAGTTAAGTTCCAACATGGGACAACTAAGGGTGGAGCACCAAGAACATTCTATCCTCCTCCATGAAATTAGAGAAGACCAAAGAGTCATGAGAGAGGAGCAACAAAGGCAAGGAAGAGACATTGAGGAGCTCAAGCACTCCATAAGATCTTCAAGAGGAAGAACTAGCCGCCATCACTAAGGTGGACCCGTTCTTTAATTTCCTTGTTCTTTATTTTCTGTTTTTCAAATTTTTATGCTTTATGTTTATTTATGTTTGTGTCTTTATCACTAGTGTCTAAGTGTCTATGCCTTAAAGCTATGAAAATGAATCCATCACCTTTCTTAAATAAAAAATGTTTTTAATTGAAAAAGAAAAAAAAGTGCATGAATTTCGAATTTTAAAACAGTTTAGTTATTTTGATGTGGTGGCAATACTTTTGTCTTTCTGAATGAATGCTTGAACAGTGCATATTTTTGATTTTGTTGTTTATGAATGTTAAAATTGTTGGCTCTTGAAAGAATGATGGAAAAGGAGAAATGTTATTTGATAATCTGAAAAATCATAAAAATTGATTCTTGAAGCAAGAAAAAGAAGTGAAAAGCTTGCAGAAAAAAATGCAAAAAAAAAGAAAAAAGAAAGCTGTCCCTAACCTTGTGCTTGTGGCGTGAAGGTGTCAAGTGAAAACTTGAGACTGAGCGGTTAAAGTCGTGGTCCAAAGCAAAAAAGAGTGCGCTTAAGAGCTCTGGACACCTCTAATTGGGGACTCTAGCAAAGTTGAGTCACAATCTGAAAAGGTTCACCCAGTTATGTGTCTGTGGCATTTATGTATCCGGTGGTAATACTGGAAAACAAAATGCTTAGGGTCACGGCCAAGACTCGTAAAGTGGCTGTGTTCAAGAATCAACATACTTAACTAGGAGAATCAATAACACTATCTGAATTCTGAGTTCCTATAGATGCCAATCATTCTGAACTTCAAGGGATAAAGTGAGATGCCAAAACTGTTCAGAAGCAAAAAGCTAAAAGCCCCGCTCATCTAATTAATACTGATCTTCATAGATGTTTTTGGAATTCATTGTACATTCTATTCTTTTTATCCTATTTGATTTTTAGTTGCTTGGGGACAAGCAACAATTTAAGTTTGGTGTTGTGATGAGCGGATAATTTATACGCTTTTTGGCATTGTTTTTAGTATGTTTTTAGTATATTTTAGTTAGTTTTTATTATATTTTTATTAGTTTTTATTTAAAATTCACTTTTCTGGACTTTACTATGAGTTTGTGTGTTTTTTTGTGATTTTAGGTATTTTCTGGCTGAAATTGAGGGACCTGAGCAAAAATCTAATTCAGAGGCTGAAAAAGGACTGCAGATGCTGTTGGATTCTGACCTCCCTGCACACAAAGTGGATTTTCTGGAGCTACAGAAGCCCAATTGGGGCGCTCTCAATTGCGTTGGAAAGTAGACATCCTGGGATTTCCAGCAATATATAATGGTCCATATTTTTCTCAAGATTTGATGGCCCAAACCGGCGTTCAAAGTCAGCATAGAAATTCAGGCGTCAAAACGCCAGAACTGGCATAAAAGCTGGAGTTAAACGCCCAAACTGGCACAAAAGCTGGCATTTAACTCCAGGAAAAGTCTCTACACATGGAAGCTTCAATGCTCAGCCCAAGCACACACCAAGTGGGCTCGGAAGAAGATTTCTGCATTAATTACTTATTTCTGTAACCGTAGGCTACTAGATTTCTATAAATAGGACCTTTTGCTATTGTATTTTCATCTTTGAATCATGTTTTTATGATTGAACCCTCTATGGGAGGCTAGCCATTCGGCCATGCCTAGACCTAGTTCTTATATATTTTCAACGGTAGAGTTTCTACACTCCATAGATTAAGGTGTGGAGCTCTGCTGTTCTTCATGAATTAATGCAAAGTACTATTGTTTTTCTATTCAATTCACGCCTACTTCTTCTCTAAGATATTCATTCGTTCTTCAACTTGATGAATGTGATGATTCGTGACACTCATCATCATTCTCACCTATGAACATGTGTCTGACAACCACCTCTGTTCTACTAGCAATGGCTTGAATGCGTATCTCTTGGGTTTCTAATCTAAGATTAAAACCTTCGTGGTATAGGCTAGAATCAATTGGCAGCATTCTTGAGATCCGGAAAGTCTAAACCTTGTTTGTGGTATTCCGAGTAGGATCTGGGAAGGGGTAACTGTGACGAGCTTCAAACTCGCAAGTGTTGGGCGTGTGACAGACGCAAAAAGATCAATGGATCCTATTCCAACATGATCGAGAACCGACAGATGATTAGTCGTGCGGTAACAGCGCATTTGGAACATTTTCACTGAGAGGACGGGAAGTAGCCATTGATAACGGTGATGCCCAACATAAAGCTTGGCATGGAAGGGATTATGAATGATTGGAAGAAGGCAATGGGAAAGCAGAGGTTCAGGAGGAACAAAGCATCTTCATACACTTATCTGAAATTCTCACCAATGAATTACATAAGTATCTCTATCTTTATTATATATTTTCTTTATCTTTTAATTATCAATTCCCCATAACCATTTGGATCCGCCTGACTGAGATTTACAAGATGACCATAGCTTGCTTCAAGCCGACAATCTCCGTGGGATCGACCCTTACTCGCGTAAGATTTATTACTTGGACGACCCAGTGCACTTGCTGGTTAGTTGTGCGGAGTTGTGATAAAAAGTTGAGATTACAATTGTGCGTACCAAGTTGTTGGCACCATTGATGATCACAATTTTGTGCACCATCAAGCTTCTTGTGGAGTTCCTCAATGTGTTGCATAGGTAATTTTGGTGGTGCGGAAGATGTGGAAGGAATGCTCATGGGGGCGGCTAGGGGAGGCTCTTCGGTGTCCATCGAAGAGTGAAGATATCTCCCGGTTGGAACGACATCGCCATCCACCGGTATCATGGCCCTCTTGTTCTTGGTCTCTCGGGGAACACCGGCTGCGGTGACTAAGTCGGTCACTAGAGCGGGAAAATGGAGATTCCCCTTACCGTAGATGCGGCCCATAGATTGGCGGATGAGACGGAGAATATGCACCGGTCTCTCTGTGAGGACTCACCAAACCAACAAGGCTAATTCGGCAGTGATAGAAGAGCCATGGGTGCTGGGAAGCACGTAGTGGGCTAGAATTTGGGCCCATGCTTGAGCCTCTCTGTTGAGAAAACGTGCGGTGATGCCCTTGGGCCAGGGCCTCATCCTCCCTCGAATCCAGAATAATTTGGGTATGGCAATGACCTTGAGGATGGAATCCCAATCAAACGCATATTGGCACCATGCCGACAAATTCTCTTTATAAGCATCAACCCCTTCCGCTAATGGTCCGATCTTAAGCACACTTTGAATGGCCTCCTCTGTGACGGGAACTTGCTTTCGGCGCACAAATACCGATGTAAGGGAAGAGGAGTGGTAGTTGCTGTAAAATTCAACCACCCAAGACAAGTTCGCCTCCCGTGGCTTCCTCAATAGGAATTCCCATTGCCGCCGTTCAATGCGGGGCATAATAAACGGTATGACATGAGCCGGAGGGGCTAGAAGAGGCTCCGCATGACAATTCCGTGGCTTGATCAAGGGATAGGCAAGTTCACAATAGCGGTTGGGAAACTTGTTCGGATCCCTCGCCAGATTGTCTTTTTCCAAAACATCAATGTTAGCGATGCTCTTAGTCTTGGTGATGACAGGCTTAGCTCGCGGGTCTTGTTGTGCTTTGCTAGTAGACCGTGATGGGGCCTTCTTGGGCACCTTTCCATTGTCTCTTTTGATCACCATCCTAGAGGAGAAGGAAAGGTGGTGGAATTAAGCTTAAAGAGGCGCCAAGAAAGAATACTCATGCAAGTAATAAAGCACAAAAGAATAAATGGCTCAGATACATGACAACTGCAACATGTAGCTAAAGCAACAATGAAGGCCATAGCTAGGCACTAGCATGTGAGACATGAGTGGTATAAGCATTCAAATAAGAAGCATGAGAAGGGCACACTTTTAACAACAACAAGAAGAAGTAAGAAAAATAGGGGACGAGCCTGTAGGAATGAAGCAAGAAATCAATGTAATCATGAACAAACAAGTGAATGAGAAAGAATGCCAAAATAGAGAACACTTAGTCAAAATACTTCCAAGAAGTCATATGGGTCTTTTATCAAACAGTTGGTGTGCATCCCTTTAAGACAAGAACTTAGAGAAAAATGGCAATTTAGCATCCCATAAAGCATCATCAAGCATCATATCACACCACTAATTACAGAAGAAAGCAAGTAAATCAAACAAACTCATCAATGCCAGAGTGAGCTCCACTTAGAACACCCATGAGAAAGTGAAAAGAAATGAGGAAAGAAAATGCAATCAAATAAAGAGAGCATGAATGCAACTAATTAAGAAAAAGAGTAAAAGCATGTAATTAAGGGAATGGAAAGAGAGAAAAGGAAAACATAAAAAGAAAAGTAGAAAGGAGGGGTACCTTGAAGGGGGAAGAAGGAAAGAGGGTATGGATATGAGGGAAAGGTTAGTAAAGAAGAAGGGAGGAACGAAAGGTGTGGGTCCGCCGGCCGGAGGTGGTTGAGAAGGAGAGGTAGGGATGGTAGAGGGGGGGTAGAGGTGAAGAAGAGAGATGATGGTAAGAGGAGAGAAAGAAAATGGAGGGAGAAAGGCATACTCTCATTTAATTTGCTCACGAAAATGACGCGCACGCGCCATGCATGCGTGCGCGTGCATGGGCAAAAATCCGCAACGACGCGGATGCGCGGTGCGCGTGTGCGTGAAGTAGCAAAATGTGAGTGTCCGCGCGACCGCCAGGTGCGCATGCGCATGCACATTGTTGTGCCCTCGGCACAGGTTGGGCACAACTCTGGCCTGACTCTTGGGAAAAATTACTAGAAGATAAACTTTGGTGAGCGACGTGGACGCGCACGGTGTGCTCTCGCGTCGATTGGTAATATGGCCGAGGTACTCGCGAGCGCCAGGTGTGCATGCGCGTGAGTTCAGTTGGGCTAGTGGCATGAAACTGGCTCAACCAGGGCACAACTCTCTGGTCGATGGCCCATGGTTGCAAAATGCAGGAGTGACGCGTACGCGTCTAGTGTGCGGGCGTGTGCTTTTCCGCAAATTGCCATGGATGCGTCCGCATCTAGTGCGCGAACGCGTAAAGGAGGTTATGCCCAGGGCCTAAGGCTGGCCCAGAATTTGCACAACTCTCTGGTAAATTTCCTAGGAGTTGCGAAGGCCTATGGACGCATACGTGCACTGTGCGCACATGCGTGCCCCCCCCCCCCTTTTTTTGAATAGAAAAGTGCCTAATTATCATGTGTTCTAAGGCCAAACAAGCCAAAGAGGTCAAAAACACCTAAAATCAATGCAAAACCTAAGGAGAATTGTGCTTCTACCACATAAGCAAGTCCTTCATGCAAAAATTAATGTAGGTCTCTATGAACAAGTTATCCAAGATAGTCACAAGCAATTCTAATCAAAGAAGGCCGTAGCTAAGCAATTACAAACCAATCAAAAGGGTAAAAAGAAACTATATACAAAAGGGGGAAAGAGGATAGAACTCACCATGGTGGGGTGTCTCCCACCGAGCACTTTTGTTTAATGTCCTTAAGTTGGACTTTCACTTGTTCATTGTTCTTTGCCAAGAGGTGCATCTTCCAAAAGGAATACCTCAATCTCTTTGTTGCTCTTCATTTGCTTACCCAGATACAACTTGAGACGGTGCCCATTGACCTTGAAAACATCCGAACTTGAGTGATGGCGCAAATGGTAAACCCCGTAGGGTTCCGCCTTCACTACTTGATATGGGCCTTCCCATTTTGACCTTAGTTTGCCGGGCAACAATCTCAATCTTGAATTGTAAAGAAGGACGAGATCACCGGCCTTGAATTCTTTGCCTCTTATGTTCCTATCATGGATGGCTTTCATTTTTTCCTTGTAAAGTCTAGAGTTCTCATAAGCTTCAAGCCTCAAACATTCCAACTCTGCTAGTTGAAGCTTCCTTTCAACTCCATCTCCACCCAAACTCGAATTACACTCCTTGATGGCCCAATACGCCTTGTGCTCTATTTCCACCAGTAAGTGGCAAGCTTTGCCGTACACCAGCCGAAAGGGACTCATGCCAATTGGCGTCTTGTATGCCGTTCGGTAGGCCCATAATGCATTGGTGAGCTTGGCACTCCAATCTTTCCTATTGGGTTTCACAATCCTTTCCAAGATACATTTAATTTCCCAATTGGAAACCTTAGCTTGGCCGTTTGTTTGTGGGTGGTAGGCCGTGGCTACTTTATGCATGATGCCATATTTCCTCATTAGTCCGTCCATTCTTTTATTGCAAAAGTGTGAACCTTGGTCGCTCACGATTGCTCGTGGCGACCCAAACCTACAAATGATATTATGTCTCACAAAAGAAAGGACTACGTTAGCATCATCCGTCCGGGTGGGTATCGCTTCCACCCATTTGGATACATAGTCAACGGCGAGTAGGATGTAGAGGAAACCATTAGAATTTGGGAATGACCCCATGAAGTCGATTCCCCACATATCAAAAATTTCACAAAATAGCATGGTTCATTGGGGAATTTCATCCTTCTTAGAGATATTGCCAAATCTAATGCATTGAGAACAAGATTTACAAAAATGAGAGGAGTCCTTGAAAAGGGTTGGCCACCAAAAACCACAATCTAGGATTTTCCTTGCCGTTCTTTGAGGTCCAAGGTGGCCTCCTCCTTCAGAGGAGTGGCAAGTTTCCAAGATTGAGTGGAATTCGGTTTGTGGAATGCACCTCCGAATTACTTGATCCGCCCCACATCTCCAAAGGTATGGGTCATCCCACACATAGTATTTGGATTCGATCTTTAGCTTATCCCTTTGATGTTTGGAGAGATTTGGCAGGAAGGAGCGAGATACTAAGTAATTGGCTATTGGTGCATACCAAGGAATGGTTTCCGAGATTTCATGCAAGCCCTCAAAGGGAAATGAATTATTGATAGGAGTAGTATCGCCTTTTGTGTGCTCAAGGCGACTCAAATGGTCCGCCACTAAGTTTTGCGTACCACTCCTATCCTTGATTTCCAAGTCAAACTCTTGCAACAATAAAACACATCTAATCAATCTCGGCTTGGATTCCTTTTTAGCCAACAAATACTTTAATGCCGCATGATCCGAGTACACTACCAACCTTTGAACCGAGAAGATATGCTCGGAACTTGTCCAAGGCAAAAATAATAGGCAAAAGTTCTTTTTCGGTAGTAGTGTAGTTGGATTGGGCTCCATCTAATGTTTTTGATGCATAAGCTATGACATATGGATTCTTACCCTCGCGTTGTGCTAACGCGGCTCCCACGGCAAAATTTGAAGCATCGCACATGATTTCAAATGGCCGATTCCAATCCGGCCCTCGCACAATGGGAGCTTGGGTCAATGCTAACTTGAGCTTGTCGAAAGCCTCCATGCATTCCTTGCTTAAATCAAACTCAACATCCTTTTGTAGCAACTTTGAGAGAGGCAATGCTACTTTGCTAAAATCCTTGATGAATCTCCGATAAAATCCTGCATGTCCAAGAAAAGAGCGGACCTCCCTCTTAAAAGAGGGGTAAGGCAAACTAGATATGACATTAATTTTTGCCGGATCTATGGAGATACCATCCTTGGAAACAATATGTCCTAAAACAATACCTTGCTTGACCATGAAATGACATTTCTCAAAATTTAAGACAAGGTTGGTTTTAGTACATCTTTCCAAAACTTTTTCAAGACTATCCAAGCAATGATCAAAAGAATCACCATATACCGTAAAGTCATCCATGAATACCTCCATGCATTGCTCTAGAAAATTCACAAAGATGTTCATCATGCACCTTTGGAAAGTTTCCGGTGCATTGCATAAGCCGAAGGGCATACGCTTGTAGGCATAAGTTCCAAAAGGGCAAGTAAATGTTTTTTCTTGGTCCCCTAGAGCAATGTGTATTTGGAAGTATCCCGAATAGCCGTCTAGGAAGCAATAATGAGATTTACCAGATAATCGATCGAGCATTTGATCGATAAACGGAAGTGAAAAATGATCCTTTCTAGTGGCCGCATTCAACCTTCGGTAGTCTATGCATACTCGCCAAGAGTTTTGCACCCGCGTTGCGATGAGCTCCCCGCTTTTATTCTTGATTGTGGTTATCCCGGACTTCTTAGGCACAACTTGAATGGGACTTACCCATTCACTATCCGAAATAGGGTAGATGATGTCTGCCTCAAGTAACCGTGTCACCTCTTTCTTGACATCCTCCAAAATAGTAGGGTTTAATCGCCTTTGAGGTTGTCTCACGGGTCTAGCTTCCTCTTCCAAAAAAATCCGATGCTCACACACTTGGGGACTTATCCCCACTAGATCCGCAAAACTCCACCCTATTGCCCTTTTGTTCTTCCTCAAAACATATAGCAACTTTTCTTCTTGTTGAGAATTTAGCTCCTTTGCTATGATTACCTAAAACTTGTGGGCTTCATCAAGGTACGAGTATTTAAGATGGGGTGGCAATGGCTTCAATTCTAGCTTTTGCTCTTGGCTTGTCACTTGAGCTTCTTCACTTGGATTGTCACTATTTTCTTCAAGCTTGTGTTTCTCTTCTAGCTTCGCACAATGCACTTCCGCCACAATGTTATCAATTAGATCACACCAGAATATGGAATGGTTCTCCGGTGGGAGCCTCATTGCTTCTTCTAGGTTAAAACTTACAACTCTCCCATCTATCTCGAATGAATAGGTTCCCGAATGGGCATCCAACTTGAATCTAGAGGTACGCAAAAATGGCCTCCCAAGTAGGATAGATGACGCCCTCTCGGATTCACTTAGTGGCATCTCAATGATATGGAAATTAATTGGGAATATCAAACCCTTAATGTCAACCAACACATCCTCTGCAATACCCGACACGGTTATTATGCTCTTGTCCGCCAAGACAAACCTAGCCGCCGATCACTTCAACGGTGGAAGCTTCAACAAATGATAAATGGAGAGAGGCATAGTGCTAACACATGCGCCAAGGTCGCACATACAATCAACAAATTGGACCCCATTGATGATACACGAAACTAAGCAAGGACCCGGATCAACACATTTTTCCGGAATGGATCCCATCAAAGCCGAAATGGAACTACCCAATGGAATGGTTTCCAACTCATGAATTCTATCTTTGTTCATACACAAGTCCTTAAGAAATTTCGCATATTTAGGCACTTGATGTATAGCATCAAAGAGGGGGATGGTTACCTCCACTTTCTTGAACATCTTTACCATGGTTGGGTCCAGCTCCAAACACTTCTTAGCTTTTCTTGCCAATGTGGGAAATGGAATTGGTTGAGCCGTTTCCTCTAAGATTTGCTCCTTTCTAGGAATTTCACTCCTTGGTTGAGGGTCTTCATCTTCAACAATTATATGTGACTCCTCCTCCTCTTCAATTTCCTCTATCTCGACTCCATCTTCCTCTTGAGCAACTTTCATTGGGCTAGGTGTCTTTGAGTCTCTCTCCTTTAATTGCGTTCCGGACCTCAAGGTTACGACGTTGATGCCACCTTTGGGGTTGGGTAGCGGTTGAGAGGGTATGGCACTAGAGGTCGAGGCTTGAGGAGTGGGAATAGAAGGTGGCTCCATGCGAGCAATGAGAGCTTGGAGAGTAGAAGTGAGGCCATTAAAACTTGAGTTGAGGGTGTTTTAGAGTTTCTTTTGTCCTTGGAGTATGGATCAGAGTGTGTCATCTTGATTTGGGGATGTGAAAGGGTAGGTAATTTGTGGTGCTTGGGGTTGGTTGGTTGGAAGTGGTTGTCTATGAGGTGGTATGTAGGTTTGATAGTTCGTTCCTTGATTTGGTTGTTAGTTTGGAGGGTTTTGTGAATAGCGGTTTTGTGAGGTGTTGTTGTTCCATCTTTGGTTGCTTCCATTGTCCCTTCCTCCTTGTTGATAATTGTCCCGCCAACTTTGGTTGGAGTTATTCCTCCATCCTTGATTTAAGTTGTTACTCCCTTGGCTATAGTTGCCTCCTTGTTGTGGGTACCCTTGGTTATAATTGCCCCCTTGGTTATGGTATCCTTGATTAGAACGTTCATAGTAGGGTTGATCATAAAAGTTGGGGGTAGCCGCTAGAGTGTTATCTTCTTGGAGACTCGGACATTCGTCCGTGTAGTGGAAGTAGCATGAGCAAATGCCACACACTCTTTGGGGAACCAATTATTGACAGTGTTGGTTTTGAGGAGAAGGTTGTGGTTGAGATGGAGGTAGTTGTTGATTTACTTGGAGTTGCTTTAAAAGGCTTGTCATTTCACACAAGGTCTTAGTAAGGGTAGCAGTCTCACCACTAGAAGAAACTTCATTTACGGCCTTTGGACGGTTGACTCTCCGTCTAGCATGTTGAGTGGACTCGGCCAAGTCGGTAATGAGTTGCCATGCCTCCTCCGCCGTCCTATACTTTGACAAAAAATCGTTACTTGAAGCATTCAACAAATTCTTATCTTGCTCCCTCATTCCTTGGCACACATAGCTAAGCAAGACTTGAGTGTCAATCATATGGTTGGGACATGAATCAAGAAGTTTGCAAAACTGTTCCCAATATTCATAGAAAGTTTCAATCTCGCCTTGTACAATACATGAGATCTCCTTCCTTAGCTTGTCCGTCATTTTCACGGGCATGAACTTATAAAGGAATTCTCACCTAAGCAAATCTCAATTGGATACAACATCACTAGGTAAGTGGTGCACGAAATTGTGATCTCCAGGCTCGAACAAATCCTGGTAATGGCTCCAAAGCTTGGTGCTCTGATCTTAATTCATAATTGTCACAACTTCGATACAACTAACCAGCAAGTGCACTGGGTCGTCCAAGTAATACCTTACGTGAGTAAGGGTCGAATCCCACGGAGATTGTTGGTATGAAGCAAGCTATGGTCACCTTGTAAATCTCAGTCAGGCGGATATAAAGTGATAATGGTGTTTTCGAATATTATATAGTAAAATAGGGATAGAGATACTTATGTAAATCATTGGTAGGAATTTCAGATAAGCGAATGGAGATGCTTTCCGTTCCTCTGAACCTCTGCTTTCCTGCTATCTTCATCCAATCAGTCTTACTCCTTTCCATGGCTGGCTTTATGCAAGGGCATCACCGTTGTCAGTGGCTACATCCCCTCCTCTCAGTGAATAATATGCTCACGCACCCTGTCACGGCACGGCTATTCATCTGTCGGTTCTCGATCATGCTGGAATAGGATTCATCCTCCTTTTGCGTCTGTCACTAACGCCCAACAATCGCGAGTTTGAAGCTCGTCACAGTCATTCAATCATTGAATCCTACTCGGAATACCACAGACAAGGTTTAGACTTTCCGGATTCTCTTGAATGCCGTCATCATTCTAGCTTACGCCATGAAGATTCTGGTTAGGAGATCTAAGAGATACCCATTCTAGCTTATTTCATGTAGAACAGAAGTGTTTGTCAGGCACGCGTTCATAGGGGAGAAGGATGATGAGCGTCACACATAATCATCACCTTCATCATGTTCTTAGGTGCGAATAGATATCTTAGAAGAGAAATAAGAAGAATTGAATAGAAAACAGTAGTACTTTGCATTAATCTTTGAGGAACAGCAGAGCTCCACACCTTAATCTATGGAGTGTAGAAACTCTACCGTATGAAAAATACATAAGTGAAGGTCCAGGCATGGCTGAGATGGCCAGCCCCTCTGATCTAAGAACCAGGCGTCCAAAGATGATCCTAAGATCCTAAGATGATCCAAAGATGCCTAATACAATAGTAAGAGGTCCTATTTATAATAAACTAGTCACTAGGGTTTACATGAGTAAGTAATTGATGCATAAATCCACTTCCGGGGCCCACTTGGTGTGTGTTTGGGCTGAGCTTAAGTGTAGCACGTGCAGAGGCCATTTGTGGAGTTGAACGCCAGTTTCTGTGCCAGTTTGGGCGTTCAACTCTGGTTCTGGATCCTTTTCTGGCGCTGGACTCCAGATTTGGGCAGAAGGCTGGCGTTGAACGCCAGTTTACGTCATCAATTCTTGGCCAAAGTATGGACTATTATATAGGCTGGAAAACCCTGGATGTCTACTTTCCAACGCAATTGGAAGCGCGCCATTTCGAGTTCTGTAGCTCCAGAAAATCCACTTTGAGTGCAGGGAGGTCAGAATCCAACAGCATCAGCAGTCCTTTTTCAACCTCTGAATCTGATTTTTGCTCAAGTCCCTCAATTTCAGCCAGAAAATACCTGAAATCACAGAAAAACATACAAACTCATAGTAAAGTCCAGAAATGTGAATTTAACATAAAAACTAAGGAAAACATCCCTAAAAGTAACTAGATCCTACTAAAAACATACTAAAAACAATGCCAAAAAGCGTATAAATTATCCGCTCATCACAACACCAAACTTAAATTGTTGCTTGTCCCCAAGCAACTGAAAATCAAATAGGATAAAAAGAAGAGAATATACTATAAATTCCAAACTATCAATTAAACAGAGCTTCAATCATATGAGCGGGACTTATAGCTTTTTGCCTCTTGAATAGTTTTGGCATCTCACTTTATCTATTGAGGTTCAGAATGATTGGCATCTATAGGAACTTCAGATTTCGAATAGTGTTATTGACTCTCCTAGTTCAGTATGATGATTCTTGAACACAGCTTCTTTATGAGTCTTGGCCGTGGCCCTAAGCACTTTGTTTTCCAGTATTACCACCGGATACATAAATGCCACAGACACATAATTGGGTGAACCTTTTCAGATTGTGACTCAGCTTTGCTAAAGTCCCCAATTAGAGGTGTCCAGGGTTCTTAAGCACACTCTTTGTTTTTGCTTTGGACCTTGACTTTAACCGCTCAGTCTCAAGTTTTCACTTGACACCTACACGCCACAAGCACATGGTTAGGGACAGCTTGGTTTAGCCGCTTAGACCAGGATTTTATTTCTTTAGGCCCTCCTATCCACTGATGCTCAAAGCCTTGGGATCCTTTTTATTTGCCCTTGCCTTTTGGTTTTAAGGGTTATTGGCTTTTTCTGCTTGCTTTTTCTTTTTCTTTTTTTTTATATTTTTTTTTCGCCTACTTTTTTTTTTCTTTTTTTTTCCTGCAAGCTTTGTTCTTTGTTGCTTTTTCTTGCTTCAAGAATCATTTTTATGATTTTTCAGATTATCAAATAACATGTCTCCTAGTCATTATTCTTTCAAGAGCCAACATATTTAACATTCTTAAACAACAACTTCAAAAGACATATGCACTGTTCAAGCATACATTCAGAAAACAAGAAGCATTATCACCACATCAATATAATTAAACTAAGTTCAAGGATAAATTCGAAACTCATGTACTTCTTGTTCTTTTGAATTAAAACATTTTTTTTTAAGAGAGGTGATGGATTCATAGGACATTCATAACTTTAAGACAGAGTTACTAACTACTAATGATCATGTAATGAAGACACAAACATAGATAAGCACATAACATAGAAAATGAAAAACAGAGAAAGTAAGAACAAGGAATGAGTCCACCTTAGTGATGTCCTTGAGCTCTTCTATGTCTCTTCCTTGCCTTGGCTGCTCCTCCTTCATTGCTTTTAGATCTTCTCTGATTTCATGAAGGATGATGGAGTGCTCTTGATGTTCCACCCTTAGTTGCTTCCAATAATTGTGTGGAAGAAAATGTATCCCCTGAGGTATCTCAGGGATCTCTTGATTTGCAGTCAAATGTTCTACCACTGAGCTATAGACCCTTGATGGAAGCTTTTGTCTTCCCTTTCCTCTTTCTAGAGGTTTCTCTGGCCTTAGGTGCCATCAATGGTTATGGAAAAAAGCAAAAAAGCTATGCTTTTACCACACCAAACTTAGAATATTGCTCGCCCTCGACCAAAAGAAGAAGGAATAGAAGAATAAGAAGAAGATATGGAGGAGATGGATGGGAGTGTGTATTCGGCCATATGGGTGGGATTGGGTGGGAGAGAGATGTTGAATTTTTGAAGGTAGTGGGTGTATGGATGTGAGTGGTAAATGGAAAAAAAGAAGGGATGATCATGAATGGAAAGAGAGATGATGAGGTAGGTGGGGATCCTGTGGGGTCCACAGATCCTGAGATGATCCTGTGGGGTCCACAGATCCTGAGGTGTCAAGGCATTTACATCCCTGCACCAATTTAGGCATGTAAAATGCCCTTGCACACAACTCTGGGCGTTCAGCGCCAGGTTGGTGCCCATTTTGGGCGTTCAACGCCCCTTTGCTGCCATTTCTGGCGTTGAACGCCAGAACCATGCTTGTTCTGGGCGTTCAGCGCCAGGATGCTCCCATTCTGGGCGTTCAGCGCCAGAACTATGCTCTGTTCTGGCGTTTGAACGCCAGACAGATGCTCCTCCAGGGTGTGATTTTTCTTCTGCTGTTTTTTATTCCGTTTTCAATTTTTATATTTATTTTGTAACTCCACATGATCATGAACCTAAGAAAACATAAAAACAATAAAAATAAGAATTAGATAAACATTGGGTTGCCTCCCAACAAGCGCTTCTTTAATGTCAGTAGCTTGACAGTGGGCTCTCATGGAGCCTCACAGATGTGCAGAGCTTTGTTGAGACTCTCCAACACCAAACTTAGAGTTTGGATATGGGAGTTCAACACCAAACTTAGAGTTTGGTTGTGGCCTCCCAACACCAAACTTAGAGTTTGACTGTGGGGGCTCTGGTTGACTCTGCTTTGAGAGAAGCTTTTTCTGCTTCCTCTCCATGGTTGCAGAGGGAGATCCTTGAGTTTTGAATACAAGGGAGTTCTCATTCCATTGAAGGACTATTTCACCTCTGTCAACATCAATCACAGCTCTTGCTGTGGCCAGGAAAGGTCTTCCTAGGATGATGGATTCATCCTCTTCCTTTCCAGTATCCAGGACTATGAAATCAGCAGGGATGTAAAGGCCCTCAACCTTTACTAATACATCTTCTACTTGTCCATAAGCCTGTCTTCTTGAGCTGTCTGCCATTTCTAGTGAGATTTTAGCAGCTTGCACCCCATAGATTCCCAGTTTCTCTATTACAGAGAGGGGCATGAGGTTTATTCCTGAACCAAGGTCACACAGAGCCTTAAAGATCATGGTGCCTATGGTACAGGGTATTATGAACTTTCGAGGATCCTGTCTTTTCTGAGGCAATGTCAGTTGATCCAGATCACTTAGTTCATTGATGAACAAGGGAGGTTCAACTTCCCAAGCATCAATGCCAAACAATTTGGCATTCAGCTTCATGATTGCACCAAGAAACTTGGCAGTTTGCTCTTCAGTTACATCCTCATTCTCTTCAGAAGAGGAATACTCATCAGAGC
This sequence comes from Arachis ipaensis, assembly GCF_059453495.1. Classification (NCBI taxonomy): domain Eukaryota; kingdom Viridiplantae; phylum Streptophyta; class Magnoliopsida; order Fabales; family Fabaceae; genus Arachis; species Arachis ipaensis. The sequence continues at coordinate 91,552,942 of NC_142441.1, read as the reverse complement.
TCATGAAGGGCATAAGGAGGTTCAATGGAATCTCTATGGTCTCTAGATGAGCCTCAGAGTCCTTTGGTTCCCCAGAGGGACGCTCCTTATTGATCACTGGACGTCCCAGGAGGTCTTCCTCCTTGGGATTCGCGTCCTCTCCTCTCCTCAGAGGTTCGGCCATGGCACTTATGTCAATGGCCTTGCACTCTCCTTTTGGGTTCTCTTCTGTATTGCTTGGGAGAGTACTAGGAGGGATTTCAGTGATCCTTTTACTCAGCTGGCCCACTTGTGCTTCCAGATTTCTAATGGAAGACCTTGTTTCATTCATGAAACTTACAGTGGCCTTAGATAGATCAGAGACTAGATTTGCTAAATTAGAAGCATTTTGTTCAGAGTTCTCTGTCTGTTGCTGAGTTGATGATGGAAAAGGTTTGCTATTGCTAAACCTGTTTCTTCCACCATTGTTAAAGCCTTGTTGGGGCTTTTGATCCTTCCATGAGAAATTTGGATGATTTATCCATGTTGAGTTATAGGTGTTTCCATAAGGTTCACCTAAGTAATTTACCTCTGCTATTGCAGGGTTCTCAGGATCATAGGCTTCCTCTTCAGAAGATGCCTCTTGAGTACTGTTGGATGCAGCTTGCATTCCATGCAGACTCTGAGAAATCATATTGACTTGCTGAGTCAATATTTTGTTCTGAGCCAATATGGCATTCAGAGTATCAACCTCAAGAACTCCCTTCTTCATAGGCGTCCCATTGATTACAGGATTCCTTTCAGAAGTGTACATGAACTGGTTATTAGCAACCATGTCAATGAGTTCTTGAGCTTCTGCAGGCGTTTTCTTTAGGTGAATGGATCCACCTGCAGAAGTGTCCAGTGACATCTTTGATAGCTCAGATAGACCATCATAGAATATATCCAGGATGGTCCATTCTGAAAGCATGTCAGAAGGACACTTTTTGGTCAACTGTTTGTATCTTTCCCAAGCTTCATAGAGAGATTCACCTTCTTTCTGTCTGAAGGTTTGAACATCAGCTCTAAGCTTGCTCAGCTTTTGAGGAGGAAAGTACTTGGCTAAGAAAGCCGTGACCAGCTTATCCCAAGAGTTCAGGCTGTCTTTGGGTTGAGAATCCAACCATAATCTAGCTCTGTCTCTTACAGCAAAAGGGAAAAGCATGAGCCTGTAGACTTCAGGATCTACTCTATTAGTCTTAACAGTATCACATATCTGCAAGAATTCAGTTAAGAACTGAAAAGGATCTTCAGATGGAAGTCCATGAAACTTGCAGTTCTGCTGCATCAGAGAAACTAATTGAGGTTTCAGCTCAAAGTTGTTTGCTCCAATGGCAGGAATGGAGATGCTTCTTCCATGTAGATTGGAATTAGGTGCAGTAAAGTCACCAAGCATCTTCCTTACATTATTATTATTTTCGGCTGCCATCTCCTTTTCCTGTTCGAAAATTTCTGAAAGGTTATCTCTGGATTGTTGTATTTTAGCTTCTCTTAATTTTTTCTTCAGAGTCCTTTCAGGTTCTGGATCTGCTTCCACAAGAATGTTCTTATCCTTGCTCCTGCTCATATGACAAAGAAGAAGGCACAGAAAAGTAATAATAATAATAGAGATCCTTTATACCACAGTATAGGGATCCCTGTGTGAGTAAAAGAAGAGGGGGAGACAAAGAATGTAATATAATGGAAGAAACACAACTGTGAGGAGGCTAGAGATGTGAGATGAGATGTTAGGATATGAATGAATTAATAGAATAAGATGGGGGAGGGAAAATTTTTGAAAATTATTTTGAAAAAGAGTTAGTGATTTTTGAAAATAGTTTTTGAAAAATGTTTAGTATTTTTTTCGAAAATTTTTGAAATAAAAAATAAAAATAAAAATAATTAGTTAATTAAAAAGAAATTTTTGAAAAAGAGGGAAGATATTTTCGAAAACTAGAGAGAGAGAGTTAGTTAGGTAGTTTTGAAAAAGTTAAGAAACAAACAAAAAGTTAGTTAGTTAGTTGAAACAAATTTTGAAAACCAATTTTGAAATCAAATTTTGAAAAAGATAAGATAAGAAGATATTTTTGAAAAGATATGATAGAAATTAGTTTTTGAAAAAGATTTGATTTTTAAAATCACAATTAATGACTTGATTCACAAGAAATCACAAGATATGATTCTAGAACTTAAAGTTTGAATCTTTCTTAACAAGTAAGTAACAAACTTCAAATTTTTGAATCAAAACATTAATTGTTTATGTTATTTTCGAAAATTATGATATAAAATAAGAACAAGATTTTTGAAAAATAATTTTGAAATTTTCGAAAATAATTAATAATTTTGAAAAAGATTTGATTTTTGAAAAAGATTTTGAAAAAGATAAGATTTTCAAATTGAAAATTTGATTTGACTCATGAGAAACAACTTGATTTTAAAAATTTTTGAAAAAGTCAATTCAAATTTTCGAATTTGATGAGAGAAACATGGAAAGATATTTTTTTTTTTATTTTTGAATTTTTATGATGAGAGAGAAAAACACAAAAAAGATGCAATGCATGAAATTTTTAGATCAAAACAATGAATGCATGCATGAATGATATGAGTGTCAAGATGAACACCAAGAACACTATGAATGTCAAGATGAACATCATAGACATAATTTTGAAAAATTTTTAATGCAAAGAAAACATGCAAGACACCAAACTTAGAATTCTTTAATGCTTACGCACTAAGAATTCAAGAATGCATATGATAAACATGAAAAGACACAAAACAAAAAATCATCAAGATCAAACAAGAAGACTTACCAAGAGCAACTTGAAGATCCTGAAGAACACTATGAATGCATGATATTTTCGAAAAATGCAAGATGCATATGCAAGTGACACCAAACTTATGATATGACTCAAGACTCAAACAAGAAATAGAAAAATATTTTTGATTTTTATGATTTTCTAATTTTTTTTAGATTTTTTTTTTCGAAAAAATAAATAAAAAAAGAAAAATAAGGATTTCAAAATTTTTAATATGAATTCCAGGAATCTTGCATTCTTAGTCTAAAGCTTCAGTCCAGGAATTAGACATGGCTCACTAGCCAGCCAAGCCTTCAATGAAAGCTCCGGTCCAAAACACTAGACATGGCCAATGGCCAGCCAAGCTTCAGCATGCAACATAAGAGAATATACTGCTCATTACTTATCAAAGTAACTTGCCTCTATGTTGATGGTTTGGAAGCCTCAGTCCAAATGAATTAGACATGGCTTTACAGCCAGCCAGGCTTCACATGCTTCATGAAACACTAGAATTCATTCTTAAAAATTTTGAATAAAAATTTTTGAAAACATTTTTATTTTTTTTCGAAAACAAAGGGAAAATTTTTGAAAGATTTTTTTGAAAAATTTTTGAAAATAAAACTAAAAAGAAAATTACCTAATCTGAGCAACAGGATGAACCGTCAGTTGTCCAAACACGAACAATCCCCGGCAACGGCGCCAAAAACTTGGTGCACGAAATTGTGATCTCCAGGCTCGAACAAATCCTGGTAATGGCTCCAAAGCTTGGTGCTCTGATCTTAATTCATAATTGTCACAACTTCGATACAACTAACCAGCAAGTGCACTGGGTCGTCCAAGTAATACCTTACGTGAGTAAGGGTCGAATCCCACGGAGATTGTTGGTATGAAGCAAGCTATGGTCACCTTGTAAATCTCAGTCAGGCGGATATAAAGTGATAATGGTGTTTTCGAATATTATATAGTAAAATAGGGATAGAGATACTTATGTAAATCATTGGTAGGAATTTTAGATAAGCGAATGGAGATGCTTTCCGTTCCTCTGAACCTCGGCTTTCCTGCTATCTTCATCCAATCAGTCTTACTCCTTTCCATGGCTGGCTTTATGCAAGGGCATCACCGTTGTCAGTGGCTACATCCCCTCCTCTCAGTGAATAATATGCTCACGCACCCTGTCACGGCACGGCTATTCATCTGTCGGTTCTCGATCATGCTGGAATAGGATTCATCCTCCTTTTGCGTCTGTCACTAACGCCCAACAATCGCGAGTTTGAAGCTCGTCACAGTCATTCAATCATTGAATCCTACTCGGAATACCACAGACAAGGTTTAGACTTTCCGGATTCTCTTGAATGCCACCATCATTCTAGCTTACGCCACGAAGATCCTGGTTAGGAGATCTAAGAGATACCCATTCTAGCTTATTTCATGTAGAACAGAAGTGTTTGTCAGGCACGCGTTCATAGGGGAGAAGGATGATGAGCGTCACACATAATCATCACCTTCATCACGTTCTCGGGTGCGAATGGATATCTTAGAAGAGAAATAAGAAGAATTGAATAGAAAACAGTAGTACTTTGCATTAATCTTTGAGGAACAGCAGAGCTCCACACCTTAATCTATGGAGTGTAGAAACTCTACCGTATGAAAAATACATAAGTGAAGGTCCAGGCATGGCTGAGATGGCCAGCCCCTCTGATCTAAGAACCAGGCGTCCAAAGATGATCCTAAGATCCTAAGATGATCCAAAGATGCCTAATACAATAGTAAGAGGTCCTATTTATAATAAACTAGTCACTAGGGTTTACATGAGTAAGTAATTGATGCATAAATCCACTTCCGGGGCCCACTTGGTGTGTGTTTGGGCTGAGCTTAAGTGTAGCACGTGCAGAGGCCATTTGTGGAGTTGAACGCCAGTTTCTGTGCCAGTTTGGGCGTTCAACTCTGGTTCTGGATCCTTTTCTGGCGCTGGACTCCAGATTTGGGCAGAAGGCTGGCATTGAATGCCAGTTTACGTCATCAATTCTTGGCCAAAGTATGGACTATTATATATTTCTGGAAAACCCTGGATGTCTACTTTCCAACGCAATTGGAAGCGCGCCATTTCGAGTTCTGTAGCTCCAGAAAATCCACTTTGAGTGCAGGGAGGTCAGAATCCAACAGCATCAGCAGTCCTTTTTCAACCTCTGAATCTGATTTTTGCTCAAGTCCCTCAATTTCAGCCAGAAAATACCTGAAATCACAGAAAAACACACAAACTCATAGTAAAATCCAGAAATGTGAATTTAACATAAAAACTAAGGAAAACATCCCTAAAAGTAACTAGATCCTACTAAAAACATACTAAAAACAATGCCAAAAAGCGTATAAATTATCCGCTCATCAGTAAGGTATAGAACCACTCCTTGGCTCTTCCCTCAAGAGAGAAGGGGAAGGCGAACAACCATATAGCCACTTCATCGGATCCCTCCCGCCTAGTAGTCGAGCATACACCATGAAAGTCCTTGAGGTGTCTAATTGGATCTTGGGCGGGAAGTCCATGAAACTTTAGTAAGAGATTGATGAGAGCGGTCTTGAGTTCAAAGTTTGCATTCAAGTTAGGATGAAGCACATGTAGAGGTTGGAGAACAAAATCCGGTGCACCCGCTTCCTTGAGAGTAACTCTCCTTGGAACGGCCATGTTGTCAAAACCTACATCAAAAGAAGAACTATTAGTAGTATCAATAGAAGAGTAATTAGTGCCTTCGTTGGATGATGATGATATGGTTGGTGAATTGGTAAAGACCTTTTCACCTTCCTCAAAGACTAACCGCCTTCGAGCTTGCCTAATATGAAGCAAGGTTCTTTCAATTTCCGAATCAAAGGGTGCTAAGCTCGGATTTGGTAGTGAACGCGTCATACAATGAAAGAGATAAGAAACTCATGACATCAATTGGTATCTAAGCAAAGACTAATCCTAACTAATAATCAAACAAGCAAGCAATCAATTAAGAAAGAAATGCAAATATTCACATATCAACATATTCACACTAACCAATAGAATGGCACACATAAGCAAATCCCCGGCAACGGCGCTATTTTGATAAATGTAAATATCCTTATGCCGGTTAGAAACTAGTGATGAATCCGATCCTAAGTATAGTCTAACCAACACACGAATACCACATCAAACAATTCTAAAATCTATGACCGAGAGTGTTGATCCCGGGTCGTTCTCCCTAGGACTTGCTTTAGAATGCACATCATCGATTAGGAAGGCTTTTATGGTTTTAAGGATTGGTGCAAGAATTCAAACTAGCAAGACAATCAACAATTAATTGGAATAAAAGCCTTGTCCAAGGGTAAGCATTGGAAGTTCCATCATTATAGTTTCCTTCAATTGTGATATGAGTTGAATGTTGCTTCACATAGTTAACCTCCTAATAATGGAAGAAAGTCAAGTGAAAATAACCAACTTGAGTCACAAGTTCTAGTCTCACCCTAGGGAAGTCTAGCTTTAGTGCACTCCAAATCAATTAGCAATTCTCAATTCATAATCTACAATTAATATCCACTATTCAAGTGTCTCCAATAACTCAACCCCTAAGCCAAGTAAGAGAAATCTACTCCATAGCTAAGGTTGTCATTATCACAAGCAACTGGTAGGCAATTATGGAAAACATGATGCAATTGAGAAAAAGAGAATTGAATTAAGGCTATCTAATCCAAACAATCATCAACAATCATACAATTGAATAAAACCTTAATTCATTAATCCAAATTCAAAGTAGCAAAATGAACCAAATCTAGATCTAAGGGATTGAATCAAAAGAACATCAATTGAGAGTAGAAGAGTAGATCTACACTTGTAGCAAGACAAGAAGTCAATTATCAATAGATCTCACCAAGAATTCCAAGGAAACTTGCAATGGAAGATGAAAACCTAGAGAGAAGTTGGAGCTTCTCTCTCTAGAAACAAAATGTAACTAACTTACCAAAATATCTAGAATTATGACTAATTGTCCTAACACTCCTATTCCTTGGTCTTCTTAAGCTTCTCCCTCCAAAATTTGCTCTAAAACAAGGCATGGGAACCCTCTAAAATCGTTGGGCACGTGTTTCATTTAAAAAATCATGTGCGCACATCGACGCGTACGCGCACTGCACGCGTACGCGTCCCTGGTTCCTTTGCGATACTGCGCGCAGGCGTAAGGTGCGCGCAAGCATCATAAGGAATGTGACCCAGCCATATAGGCGCGCCGGCTCCTCGCTCGGCTCCACTGCGCTGGCTCTAGATGGACGCATCCGTGCGTACGCGCATGGTGCACCTGTGCGTGCATGCGCAAACTCAATTCTTTGATTTTATCTCATGTTCCTTCCATCCATGCATGCTTCCTTCATTCCTCTTAGCCATTTTCGCCCTGTAACTTCTGAAATCACTCAACAAACAGATCAAGGCATCTAATGATAATTGAGGAGGATTATAATGTATCAATTTTGATGCAAAAGAAGCATATTTTTATCTATGAGGAAAAATGGGAAAGAGACACAAAATCATGCAATTTTATATGAATAAGTGTGGAAGATCATTGATAAAACCCTTAGATTCTATGCATGATAAACCCTGGAAATGGAGTTTATCACTCCTTCCAGTGGAGTGTTCTGTGCATGAATTGAGCGCTGCACTCACTCCCTTGGTGTGTCCCCTCACGTGCGCATTTCCTTCTCTAACGCTCCCTTAGTGAGTGCTGCACTCCTTTAGTGATTCCCTTCCTTGGCGGTCCCTTACTGAGCACTACGCTCTAATTTTGAGTGCTGCTTGGTGCGTAGGATGGCCTCCCAACTTGAAAGTCACGAAAAAGGTGACAAAGTGAGCGCCATGCTCACTTTAGAAGTGAACGCTAGCTATGTTTGCTAGTGAGCGTGGCGTTCTTCTTCTTAACGTAACGCTTCCCTGATTGATTCCTCTTTCTCTTTATTTCTTCACCTACAAGCAACCAAAAAAGCAATCAAAGTCTCACAAAAATTATAAGGTCTTTGCATCATTTATGAAATCAATTAATTCTAGCATAAACCTTATGATTTTATGTAAAATAAATGATGTTTGATTGATTCAAAATAATCATGAAAATCAACTCCAATCACTTAATTATTATGCAATAAAGTGCCTAAAACCTAATGAAACAAGTGAAAAATTCTTGTAAAACCAGCATAAGATGACTTGTCATCACAACACCAAACTTAAACCTTGCTTGTCCCCAAGCAAGCATTAAACATGAGAATAAATGAGATAAAACAGAGAAGTATATATATGTCCTTATTTAGCAGGTAATAGAATTTGAACTATGGGGTTTTATGCAGACAAGATGCAGCTCAATTATTCTTTGCTGATAGATATTAAATGTCTCTTTGAGGAGTCACTAGAGTTGCTGTTATAATTCCTTGCTCTTTTATTGATCCCTATTAGCTTTTTCCTTCTTTCTTTTGCTTAGAAACTTATTTTTCAATGATAGCTCAGTGTCAAGTGTTGCAGCAGCCTTTTAGCTCAATTTTTCTCAACATCTCTTCACTACAGACACTTGGCTCACAATTCTTCTTAGGAACATTGATGCCCAGCACCTCTTTGCGTCACTAAATACTTTGTAACTAGGTTGCTCTTGATAATGGGCTTTCGGTTGGTAATCCCGGATTAGTTAATCCAAGTTACCAAGTTTTAACAGACTCCTCAGAACCTAATTGTCTAAGCATATCCTAGTACAAGAAGCACCACAGGCATATGCCCTAAGGTCCAAGCTATTGGTGTCTAGCTTTATTATTTGTTTCTTTCATTCTTGTTGCCAATCCTTGGCTTTTCTTTTCTTTTTCCTTCTTACTTTTCTTTATTTTCCAGGGATATTCATTAATTGGAGTTTTATAACAGCAACTAAGTTCACACTACAAAAGACATTCTATTCTGCAGCTTTTATTATTGAGCTTATCATCTAATCAAGCAATTACTACCACTGAACTTTATTCCAATTCCTACTACATTGGACAATCACCTTCTATTTCAAATATTTTCTCTTATTGATGCAGGAAAGAAACAAGACAGAATTTAATGTAGATGAATGATAACAAGCATAATGCAGATCCTAATAAGAAATCTACTAAGATATGAAAGTGTAGAACATAAAATATTTGGAGGCATATCATCTTTCAGATATGCATCATCCTTATTTAATTAAAACTATAAAAGGGACTCCACCACCTCTAGTTGTTGTGCTCTTTCCCTCTGCTGGATTCTCCTTTCTTCTTTGGCTCCTGATTCCGCTTCTTGTTTGTTTCTTGGGGTTCTTCAATAGGGCATCTACGATCCCAAATGTGGTCTACCTGATCCCAGATCCCAGCATCCTTCAATCCTTGTTGCATGTGTGCTGCATTTTTCTTGGCTTTTGCTCTTTGATGGTCTACCAATTCTTGGCATTGAACATATGGCTTGATCTCTCGGTTCAATATTGGCATGCCACAGACTACATAGTCAAACTTTGCTTGAGTTTCTATATCATACTCCATTCTGTCCAAGTTCCTATGCTCTTCAATTGTATGATATATATTCTTCCATTGGTAAAGATTTTGGATGTACTATCCTTTCTTGGCTTGTTGTAGGGATAATTTATCAAATGATTCTTGAGAGTATGCCGATTGTTCCCTTTGCCAATCAAGAGTTCTTGCTTAAAATTCTCTCTGTTGATCTAACATCTTGAGCTGGAAGTTTTCTTGTTGTTCCATCATTTGCTGCCGCCAATGCTCTTGTTGCTCTTGGGCTTTCAGGTACTGCTCTTGTTGCTTCAAATATTGCTCCTGTTATTGCTCATGTGCTCTCATATATTGTTGAGACATTTTTTCAATGGCTCTTCAATTGTTGAAGGCCACAAAAGGGGCGTGGCACGCCAAGCTCATCACACACTATGGGCGTGCCACTTGAATCATTGGGCGTGGCACTTGAGCGTGCCACTTGAAGACCCATGCTCCAACCCATCACTTGGGCGTCCTACTTGAAGACCCAGGCATGGCACGCCAATGCTCAACCACTCAATGGGCGTGCCACTTAGTATCGAAGGCGTGCCATGCCAGCTCTGGCCATCACTTAGGCGTGCCACGTGATGACCCAGGCGTGGCACGCCAAGCTTACAGGAGTCAACTTAAGATGGGCGTGCCACTTGAACGTCACGGCGTGGCACGGCAGTACAAGTTTCCAGAGAAGAGGTTGAAGGTCCAAACACTTGGGCGTGCCACTTGATGTCGAAGGCGTGGCATGCCAACTCTAATCCAACACTTGGGCGTGCCACTTGAGGACCCAGGCGTGGCACACCAAGCTTGAAGGGACACACCAATATGGGCGTGCCACTTGAATACCAAGGCATGGCATGCCAGTACAACTTTCCATAGGAGAAGGTAGATGGCCAAACAAATGGGCGTGCCACTTGGTGTCGAAGGCGTGGCACGCCAGCAACCATTTCCCACTTGGGCATGCCACTTGAGCCTCAGGCGTGGCACGCCATCAAAGAAACCCAGCACATACAAGGGGCGTGGCACACCAGACCCTGGGCGTGCCACGCTAGTTCAACTCTCCAGAAAAAGAACCAAGCACACATAATGGGCATGGCACGCCAGACGTTGGGCGTGCCACGATAGTTCAATTCTCCAGAGAGAAGAAGAAGAAGGAAAAGGCCTGGGCGTGCCACTTGGGCTCGAAGTCGTGGCACGCCAGGCTAACCAAGGTTTAAAAAGACCCCAGGCGTGCCACTTGGGCTCGAATGTGTGGCACGCTAGGGAGATGGATGTATGGGGCGTGCCACTTGAGGGACTGGGCGTGGCGCGCCAAGCCAAACTTAGTGGCTAGGCGTGGCACGCCACTCAAGCGCCAGTCACACGCCAAGCCTGGAAGGTCACGATTATTAAGTTTTCTTTTCCTTTTTTTTGTATTTTCTCAATTCTAGTGATAGGAGTAGTATAAATAACCCCTGAAAGTACTGAGAAGGGGTTGTTGAGTAGTAGTTTTGTTGAAGTATAGTTAGATTTACTTTTCACATCATCTTCTTCCATCTCTTTTATTTTTCTCTTAAGCTATGAGTAGCTAAATTTCCTCTCATTAAGAGCGGGAGCTCTGTTGTACTTGATGGATTAATGATAGTGAATTTCTTTTTCTCTTCATCTTTTCATTGATTTGCTAGAAGGAATTTCGTTATAATGTTAGTGTTCAATCATCTTGGGAAAGAGGTTGAATGCAAAATGGGTTTCATTGGAACCTTGGAAAAGGAAACATAAAACCATGCTAGAAATTCCTTCTCACACTTGAATAGAATCTGGGTTTTGGTGATTGGATATGGTGACATATAATCCACCCTCTACTTGGATCTATGAGGATTTGTGGTATAATCAGGGATCAAGCATATCTCTCTTTATGAGCAATTAGACCAAGAAATTGGCTATTGATCAAGATCTGAGAGATTGAATCACCAAGGGATTGGGGTTCAATCAATCATGTTTGCCAAGTGGTCAATGAGTTGCATGATTAAAGATGAGATGAGTTAGATTTAATCCAAAGAGAACAGCATCTCCTGATCTCAATGAATTCCCCCTATTCTTATCTTTCACATTCTTTATAGCTTTCTTTACATTCTGTTATTCCCCATTCCCATTTACAATTAAGTCATTTATGTTTCTGCACTTTACATTCTTGCCATTTTCTTTCCTGCACTTTATTGCATCTCTTTACTTTTGAGTCATTTATATTTCTGCTCATTTACAATTCTGCAATCACAATCTATCTTGCTCAGCTTGACTAATTCAGCCATTGATTAAAATTGCTCAAATCTACCAATCTCTTTGGATACGATCCCACTCCTAGTAGGTTATTACTTGACGATATTTTTGGTGCACTTGCCAAAAGAACAGATTCATTATTTTTATATGGGGAGTGAATTTCGGTCATCAAGTATTATGGCGACGTTGCCGGGGATTGGCTTGAATTTGACAATGATTAAATTGATGGGTAGCTAGATTAAGCACTATAATTACCTTGTTAATTCTTTTTTAATTCTTTAATTTTCTTCCTTTCTATTTTATTTTATTTTTACTTTGATCATTTTTGCTATTCATTGTTCATACTTCCATTTTTCTTACTGCTCTATTAACTGTTGGATTAATTGAACCAACCAAACTAACCACCAATCTTAATAAGGAGTGATTCCTTCACTTGTCCTCTGTCTGCTGTTTGTTGAATGTATGACAGGTAGGAGAGGAGAAACTTCATCCTCTTTTGATAGTGAACCTGAGAGGACCTTTCTGAGATTAAGGAGGAAAGCAAGAGGCAAAGGAATAGTTGGAGAGGAAGTAGTGGAGGAAGATCTGGGAGCTACTATAGAGGAAGAGGTTGAAAACCATGTTGGAGTAGATGCTAACAATTATATTGGGCAAGAAAGGAGAGTCTTAGGCTCCTACATCAACCCAAATCCAGGAAACTGTGGCAGCAACATTCTAAAGCCAACAATCCATGATAACAACTTTGAGTTGAAACCTCAACTCATCACACTTGTCCAGAATAATTGTTCATATGGATGGGGTGCCCAAGAGGACCCAAACCAACATTTCACTACATTCTTGAGGATTTGTGACACTGTAAAGTCCAATGGTGTATACCCTGACACCTATAAACTATTTTGTTCCCTTTTTCCCTCAGAGATAAGGCAGCAAAATGGTTGGAAGCATTTCCCAAGGAGAGCATAACAACTTGGGATGAGGTTGTGAACAAATTTCTAGCAAGATTCTACCCTCCACAGAGAGTCAATAGACTGAGAGCTGAGGTGCAAACCTTTAGATATCAAGATGGTGAAACACTTTATGAGGCTTGGGAGAGGTTCAAAGACTTGACAAGGAAGTGCCCTCCGGATATGTTCAACAAATGGGTTCAACTACACATCTTTTATGAAGGGCTATCATGTGAAGCAAAGAAAGATGTCGACCACTCTTCAGGGGGTTCACTCAACAAGAAGAAAACCATTGAAGAAGCCGTAGATGTTATAGAGACTGTAGCTGAAAATGAGTACTTCTATGCTTCAAAAAGAGCTCAAAAGAAAGGAGTGCTGGAGCTCAATTCTATGGATACCTTGTTGGCACAGAACAAGATGATTGCAGCACAACTAGCAGCCCTAACAAAGAAGATGGAGACAAGCCAAGTCTCAGTTGTCCAAGCTCAAGCACCACCACAAGAAGGAGACGCACCAGAAGCTGAATGCGAATGGGAGCAGGCAAATCATGTGAACAATTCCTCTAAACAACCATGTGATCCAAACTCCAAGACATATAACCCAGGTTGGAAGAACCATCCAAATTTTGGGTGGGAAAACCAACACAGCCACAACCAAGATCATAACAAACCATACCAATCCAACCAATACAACAACCACAACCCCAACCATCAATCAGGTAACAACAGAGCCTACCACAATTCACAAAATACATCATATCACTCCACCCAATAGACACACAACAACCACCATCAAGATACATCAGCCTCAACCATGCAACCATGCGAAATTAGTAGTAATTTTGCAAAATTAGAGGCTGCAATAGCACAATTGTCATCACAGCTGACAGGAACTATTTCCACTGTTCTAGAGAGACAACTATAGGCTGAAAGAAAGATAGATGCAAACCAGGAAGAGTTCAGATCCAACATAAGAAATCAACGCGCAGCAATCTCAAAATTGGAAGCACAAGTAGGGAGCTTATCTAAACAAATACCAATGCCCACACATACATTTTCTAGTGACACCATGGCCAACCCAAGATGGGAATACAAGGCCATCACACTGAGAAGCGGAAAAGTTGTAGAAAAAGCATCCCCAAGTTAAAGCAACCAAGAAAAAGAAGCTGCAAAGGAGCTTGAAACCAATAAAGAAGAGGAGACCCCTGCACCATCCTCATCAAAGCAAGTCCTAAAGCCTTATGTGCCACAGGCACCCTATCCACAAAGGCTGAAGAAGGATAGGAAAGACAGCCAGTTTTCTAGATTCCTAGAAATCTTCAAAAAGCTCCAGATTAATATATTATTTGTTGAGGCATTAGAGCAAATGCCACTCTATGTCAAATTTTTAAAGGAACTCATGACAAGAAATAGGAACTGGGGTGAAAAGGAAACCATACTGCTAACTGAGGAGTGTAGTGCCATCATACAAAAGAAGCTCCCTCAAAAGATGAATGATCCTGGGAGCTTTCAAATCCCCTGCATCATAGGGGATATCAATATTGAGAAAGCATTATGTGATCTGGGAGCTAGCATCAACCTCATTTCCTTGGCCATGATGAAAAGGATGAGGATTTTTGATGATTGGATTTTTTATGATTTATAATTCCTCAATGAATTCTCGTTGCTACTATAGTTTCTAAACCAACAAAGAATCCTTTCATACAAAAATTATGTTGTCACTAAGCAAACCCAATAAAATAAACCGAAGTATTTAAACCTCGGGTTGTCTCTCAAGGAATTGCAGGGAAGTGTAGTTTATTATTAGTCGTGGAAAAGCACCTTTTTGGGTTTTTGAAATAAGGAACAAGGAAATAAAATGGCAAGAAATTAAATTAATAACTAAGAAAACTCTTGGTAAGGTATGAAAATTAGAAGTCATATCCTAGTTATCCTTATCAATTGTGATGAGAATTGTCCATCGCTCCCACTTAGTTAACTTTTAACTATGAAGGAAAGTCAAGTAGATAAATCAATTTGATTATTCAAGTCCTAGTCAACTCCTAAGGAAAGACTAACTTTAGAGGGATCCAAATCAACTAGCAAATTTCAATTATCAATCAACAAAGGAGTTTAATAACTCAAGTCTCCAATTACTCAACCAAAGCCAACAGGAGAGAAAACTACACTAAAATCCAACCAAGCATTTTCTCAAACACTTGGGAGGCATAACATAAAGGCATAGAAAAGTAGCAAGGAATATTAAATCCAAACAACCAATTGCAAACATCAATGACTCACAAATAATAGAAGAAGCAATAAATATGAAATACCTCAAATTACATTTAAAGGGAAATCAAATCTAACATGAAGAATTCATAAACTAAGTTGGCAACATAAAGTAATCAACAAGAGAAATAAATAAACTAGAATTCTAGAACAAATAAAAGTAGAAGAGAAAACTAAATTAAACTAAGATAGAAATCTGAAATTGAGAAGAACTAAAACTAAGAATCCTAAAGTCTAGAGAAAGGAGAGAGCCTCTCTCTTTAGAAAACCACATCTAAAACCTAAAATTATGTGAATGAATGTTATATGAATGAATGAATCCATGATTCCTCCACTCTGTAGCCTCTAATCTGTGTTTTCGGTCTTGGAATTGGGCCAAAAGGGGCCCAGAAATCACCCCCAGCGCTTTCTGCAGATTGCAGCACGTGATGCTTTCTCACGCGTATGCATCGTCCACGCGTACACGTCATTTGGCAAAAATCCTTGTCACGCGTACGCGTCAGTCACGCATACGCGTTGCTCGTCTTCTGCGCCAATCATGCGTACGCGTCGCCCACGTGTACGCATCACTGCCAGCTTTTGCATTCTTCTTTTCCATCCTCTAAGCCATTCCTGCACTATAAACCCTGAAAACACTTAGCACACATATCACGGCATCGAATGGTGATAAAGGATAATTAAAAATTGACAATTTAAAGGCCTAGGATACATGTTTTCAACTATATCACAGAATTAGGAAGGGAAATATAAAACACGCAATTCATATGCATAACTGTGAGAATAATGGATAAAATCTGCTCAATTCAATACAAAATAAACCGTAAAATAGCCAACACATCAATCATCCTAGAAAGGCCATTCCTAGCTACTGCTAGAGCTACTATTGATGTTCAAAAAGGAGAGTTAGTCTTGAGGTTGTATGAAGGGAAAATGGTTTTCAATATCTTCAAAGCAATAAGTTACCCCAAGGAATCCATAGGTGAATGCATGATGGTGGACACAATGGAGAATATAGTTCAAGGAGTTTTAGAAGAAGAACAATGTGAAGATGCTATGGAGCTGGAGCAACAAGCATCAGGCAGAGAATTACCACAAGAAACCATGGAAGACTCCATCATGATGAACCGGACAAACAACAAGGAAGTGGAAGTACCAAAACTAGAGTTGAAAGCTCTACCTCCAAGCTTGAAGTATGCTTACTTGAGTGATAACAAAACATACCCAGTAATCATCAATTCAAGTTTGAGTGAGGGATAGGAAGAGGAACTTATCCATGTGCTGAAGCAACACAAGGATGCTATATATAAGTGTGGTTGATTATAACTGCTTTATTTGTTATTATTTTTGTGCTGGCAATGAATGATTCTATTTATCAATTTCAAACGTTAGATAAAACCTTTTCAAAAAAAAGTACTTCTCAAAATAACTACGCTTTTAACAACGAATTAGGCTCATATAATAAATAATAGATAATAATTAGGAAGACACGTTGGTAGTGCTAAGTTCCTAGTATGATCATGACGTACCAGAAATTGGGTCGTTACAATTTGGTATCAGAGCAGTTTGTTCCTAGTAGAGCCTGGGGAGTGGACTGACTATGCTTCATTGCATGCTCTGAATGTGTGTCTCATGTTGTTAGGGTATCTTTAAGATACATTTGGCATGAATGTCTATGAGCACTCATTTTGGGAATGTTCGTGCTTAACTTAAGATATTAAGACTGATGACCTTAATGTTGACTGTTTAGTGTGGATAAGGCCTCAATGACTGTGAATAGGCATGGTTTAATTGAGTTCCGAATAACAATCGATTCGAGACACAACTATCTTCATAGTTGTTATGATCTCCATGGCTATGACTATGTAAGATTTGGGTGCTGTAAGGAACGGACCGATCTCTTTGTCAGGAAGGGTTAAAGGAAATAGACTGCTTGAAGATGGATTCTGCACGTGGCTGAAATTTTGAGGGCAAAATTTTCTTTTAGGAGGGTAGAATGTAACAACCCAATTTTCGAGTACACAAGATCTTTTCTGAAGATACGGAGTTTTCTGGAAGATCAGTGAAGGGAACATCTCTGACATATCATCAAGCACCTCAATCTATATCATCGTTATGTCATCAACAAGCAAGAATTCCCTTTGAAATAATCTTGACGGCATAGTCGCAAAGAACCTAGTTTTTGGGCCGAGTCGGTTAAGAGTATTGAATCTGGTTTTCGTAATTAGTCTTAGTTTGACGAACCAGACTCGATTCATGAGAGAAGAGAAATAGTAATATGATATTATTATTATATTAATATTAGAGATGCTTGAATAATATTATAATATTACTTGATCTGTTTTAGTTAAAAATAGGAGATCGGTTTAACTGGGTTCCCAGTCTACGGGTGCAGGATAACACTAGCACTCTCTAATGACTTTAGCAATGCTAATGCCTTATCATATATCTTCTATTCTCATGTTAATCATGTTACTAGTGTCATTTATACTAGTAGCTCAGATATTAATCTCTGGAAGTGTTGTTAAGTGTCACTACAAAAAAAGAAGTATAAAATGGCATTAATGTTATGGCAGTTGTATGAAAATGCCATAATATCCATTAATTAGGGCGGTTTATGTGATGGCCGTAATCCATCTCTTTTTCAATGGTGGTTGCTGGTGATTTTGGCGGTTTCAAACTGCCCTGTATTCATACTATTAAAATGAGAAAAGAAATCCCAATCTATCAGATCTAAAATTCCATCCGAAGACGCGAAGTTCCACTAAGTTTACTGTCGCAGAAACGCCATTTTTGGTCCTTCGAGCTTCTCCTCTTTCATTAAGATTTTCTCCAGATCTGCGAGCTTCTCCTCCTTCCTCGAGCTTTTGCTCTGCTAGCTTCTCCTTATCCATTAACGTTCCTTCGCCTCCTCGATCTGTTTCTCAATTTGCGTTCTAACTTCTCACTTTTAGGTCTATAACATCCTCTTGTTCTAATTACTTGAATGATTGTTATATGCTAATTATTCTAACTACATCCCCTCTCAATAATATTTTCGATTTTGATTTTGTATTCACTATTAATTATTTTTTCTAGTATTTCATCTTTCATGAGGCTTTGATAATTGACTCGATGCTCTTTATTGCTTATTTCTTCCTAGTAATTTCATGGAAGTTCTATTTCGGTTCATTTCTTGTGATGTGTTATTATCAAATTATCGAATTTAGGGTTTTCCTCTTCTTGATTTTGGTTTTGGTTCCATCGAATTTTGATTTTGGTCCATTCCCTGCGATTGTTAATTTTGTGATTGTGCCACTACTTGATTGTTAATTTTGGTTTTGGTTCCATCAATTTTTATTTCTTACTGATGTAGAAGTACATAAAGCAAAACAATGACTGCGAAGTTGGCTTATTGAGACGAGCTTGCTTTGCATGATGTTATCTGACGTAACATCTAAGACTGTAAATACCAAAAAAAATAAACATCTAAGAGTGCACGTCTGCATCCTCCATCGAAGTTTGTTCACATGCTACTTTGGGTTGCCGGAGACACACAGAGAGAGAGAGAGAGAGAGATGATCGACCACTAGAAGAAGAAGATAATAACTATTACAGGGAGAATAAAATGGATCGGCATAACATTGTAGAAGATTCAAACCCTAATGTTAAAAAGGTTCAAGTTGTCCTCAAGACTATTGGCTCCGCTCGCCCTTCTCGCCTTCTCGTTCCATCTTCCATCAAGGTACAACAGTCCTCTCACTCCAATTTCAAATTTCTAGGGCTTTTTTCTTGTAACGTTTGTTGTCAATTATGCATGATTGTAGGGAGAATTGTACTTTTTGTTTTAATGATTGTGCGTGAACTGTGAAAGTCCGAGGATTATGACTATAGACATACACAGTACACAAGTGGTTTAAGTTAATTTGGAAAAAAATAATGTTCATTTGAAGTGGGATTTGGGAAGTGGCTGCTGATGAGCAGATAATTTATACCCTTTTTGGCATTGTTTTTACATAATTTTTAGTATGATTTAGTTACTTTTTATTATATTTTTATTAGTTTTATTCAAAAATCACATTTCTGGACTTTACTATGAGTTTGTGTGTTTTTCTGTGATTTTAGGTATTTTCTGGCTGAAATTGAGGGACCTGAGCAAAAATCTGATTCAGAGGCTGAAAAAAGACTGCAGATGCTGTTGGACTTTAACCCTCCTGCACTCGAAGTGGATTATTTGGAGCTTTAGAAGCCCAATTGGTGCGCTCTTAATTGCGTTGGAAAGTATACATCTTGGGATTTTTAGAAATATATAATAGTCCATACTTGCCCGAGATTTGATGGCCCAAACGGGCATTAAAACTCAGCCAAAAACTTTCTGGCGTAAAACGCCAGAACTGGCACATTTCTTGGCGTTAAACGCCCATTTTGGCACCCAGGGTGGCGTTTAACTCCAACTTTAGGCATATGCACGTGAAAGCTTGAAAGCTCAGCCCAAACACTCACCAAGTGGGTCCCAAAAGTGGATTTCTGCACTATCTTCACTTAGTTACTCATTTTCTGTAAACCCAAGTTACTAGTCTAGTATAAAAACTACTTTTAGAGATTCAGTTTACAGCTTATGACATTTTACACTTCATATTGTATCTTCTACGGCATGAGTCTCTAAACCCCATAGGTGGGGTGAGGAGCTCTGCTGTGTTTCAATGGATTAATGCAATTACTACTGTTTTCTATTCAATCACGCTTGATTCTATTCTAAGATACCCACTCGTACTTTAATATAGGGAATGTGATGATCCGTGACACTCATCATTCTTCTCAAACCTATGAACGCATGCCTGACAATCACTCCCATTCTATCTGAGCTCAACGTAGTCATTGGGCGACAGCTTGAGTGCGTATCTCTTAGGTTTCTAATCCATGGACCAAGTCCGGAGGTTAGAAACTTTGTGCTATAGGCTAGAACCAATTGGCAGCATTCGTGGGATCTGAAAAGTCTAAACCTTGTCTGTGGTATTCCGAGTAGGATCTGGGAAGAGATGACTGTGACAAGCTTCAAACTCACAAATGTTGGGCGCAGTGACAGTGTGCAAAAGGATAGAGAGATCCTATTCCAACGCTAGTGAGAATCAATAGATGATTAGCCGTGTGGTAGCTGTACCTGGTATTTTTCATCCGAGACGAGAAATCCGACAGTTGATTAGCCGTGCAGAGACCGTGCCTGGTATTTTTCATCCGAGAGGATCATACAGCTTGCCATTGAAGAAAGCCATACGTGTTTGGAGAAGAAAATAGTAGGAAAGCAGAGATCCAGACGACAGCGCATCTCCGGAACTTTATCCTGTTCCCCATTACTGAATCACAAGTACCATTTATTTCATGTTATTTATCCTTCATAAACAAAACAATTTTTGTCATTAATATCCTGACTAAGAATTACAAGATAACCATAGCTTGCTTCAAGCCGACAATCTCTGTGGGATCGACCCTTACTCACGTAAGGTATTACTTGGACGACCCAGTGCACTTGCTGGTTAGTTGTGCAGAGTTGTAAAAAGTGTGAACACAATTTCGTGCACCAGCTGCTATATGATATGATATTATATTATATGATACAAGATGACTCCTTTGGTGTTTAATCTTAATTTTCAAAATTTTCCCTATCTTTTTTGCTAGGGCATTGTGAACTAAACATAGAAGAGTAATCACATGTCTAGTGGGCTACAACAGGAATAATGTAGATGGCCAAAAAAAAATTGGCAAATGAACACTAACAAGCATTAATACTTAATATTTGGGGACATGGTTAGTTGAAGTTGTAGCATATATTCTAGAATTCAGAATGTGTGTGTGAAAATATGAATTCTCCACCAGAAATTATAGTTGAAGAAAATGATATCAAAGTGCGTTTGTGGAACTGGCACTATGATCAAAAGTTGTGCCAATTGCTTTGCAAGCTTGCTTGAGTTCCTGACTACAGAGAAAAGCCTTTGGCTGAGCTCATTCAATAGCCAGCAAATTCTGGAGCTTTCGGGATTAAAATATCCTACAGTTTTACTGTAAATCTCTAAATTATTTTGCTAAACTGTTTCACTAGTATTAGTAATTTTGAATTTTGAGCTAATAATGGAATTTCATCTTGCATTGTTTCTTCTTGAGTTCTCTCTGTTCTTCTTGAGTTCTCATCACTTTTGGCTAATGAAGCTCAAGCAAAAGTTAAAGTAGGTGATAACTATGTGTATGCAACTATTGATTGGTCGCCTCATGATAAGTTGTTAGTATATTGATCATTCAGATAGCATATGAGAATATAATATCTTTTAGAGCTAATTTATAAGGGTTTTAATCTTTTAAGTATCAAATAGGTGTTTTACTCTAACCTAATTATGCTGTGGATTTAATCTATTCGTGAATGACAAAATTCTATTCACAAAAAATTTTTGAAAAGCTCATGAGCAATGCTGTTAATGCCTAGGCACTGCACTTAAAAGGAGCTGTCTATGTAGCAATATTTGAAGTGCTTTTATGATTTTAGTATCTGATTTATAATTGATGTTTGGTGTTTAAGTGTTATTTTGTATATATCAATTGCACCTTTATGACTCTGTTGAAATTTATATAAATTGTTGCTCTAAAAAACATCTGACTGTGCATTTAATGTGTTCTCTTATGCATGTTTTTTTGATAGTTAAAGAGACTTGAAGAACAGTGTGAACTTAAAAATCATAAGATACAAGAGTGCCAACAGAAAATTGAGGAGAGTTGGTTTATAGCAAAGAAGGAAGCTGCTAAGTCCAAAGCAGCAAAAGAGGTCATAAAAGCTTTGGCTGTAAGGGTAAGTTTTCTTATATTGTTTTTGTTTTGTTCATTTACACAAAGGCTTCCATACAAGAAACATGTGTTGTAGTAGTCCTTATGATATGGCCTTAACATTATATTAATTATCACCACTACAGCTTCATACAATATCAGGAAAAGAGAATACTGGACAAAAAGGAAAAGTTGGGATACATGATTGCATGTCTAATTTGGCACCCATACATATAGATATGAATAGTCCTAGGGATGGTAACATGGATATATGGCATAATACACTTCTTGGGACCTTGGAAAACTGTCGAGTTCTTTTTATATGTTTGGTTGCATTGTTATTAATTTTGTACCTATTTATATATTTGTTCATAGTTTCCTAACCTTATTAGTTTCAACTGTTTTAGTTTTTACTTGATTCTACTATTTAGTGTTTTAAGTTTTATGACTTCAAGAGAAATTAGATTGGCCAATTTAATAGGAATTTTCTCAGTAAGCATTCCAGATGCATTGGAGAATCTTTATTGGAAAAATACCACCTTCATTGGGTAATCTCTCCAAACTTTATTGGTTAGACTTGGTAGATAATCAACTCACAGGGCCTATTCCAGTTTCAACCTCCACCACCCCTGGATTAGACCAACTTCTAAAGGCTAAGCACTTGTTAGTATTTTGACTCATTTTTTTATTTACTATTTCTCGAGTAATCACTTAATTTGACCCTTTATAAAAGATAAAATAATTCCGATTTAAGAAGCAGTATTCTCTTCATTTTATAATAACTATTTTGAATTGCATTTGTAATCTAATACAACCATTTCAATAAGAACCAGCTTTCAGGTGCCCCAAAACTTTTCAACTCTGACATGGTGCTCATACATGTGTAAGTTCATATATTTTATTTTATTTTTCCAAAAATTAGTGTTAGAAGCTTGTGATGTCATCTATTTTACCCTTTTTAACAACCTTTTCTTTTTCCTTGCAGGTTATTTGATGGAAATGATTTATCTGGTTCTATACTAGAAACATTAGGACTAGTTCAGACACTTGAGGTTCTGTAAGTAATTGCCTTATATTTCAGTTTTTTAATAAATTTTCTTGACTCTTTCTATCAATCTAATTTTATTTTTTCTCTTTATATTATTTGACTAGTTATATATTGTTTCTAATGACATCTTTTCATTGTTATAATTTCAATTTATAACAGCCAGCTTGATAGAAATTCCCTGACAAGAGAGGTTCCTACAAATCTTTGTAAGAGATGAGTTTGGATAATGAAGTTGGAGTGTTGGAGCAAGAAACAAAGATTTTGGAGCAAGTTCCCAGGATGAAACTCACACAAGAGACCAAGAAACTAAGGTAGGCTTATTTTACAAAAGGAGAAAACTTTTGGCCTCCAAATCTTATTCATCATCACTTAGCTAAGCTACTTGTCTTGCTTATTCATATTCTAAGTAGTAAAAACAGCACTTATTAGATGGTTTAAATATATTATTAGATATTAACATAGTTTAGGGAACTGGATGGTAGATTTGACTAATTAGTGTTTATTGCAATGCATGTATTTTGGTAAGTTTAGTAAGAAAATGTTTTGTATAGGAGTTATTACTTTTGATTTTCAATAATAAAAAATTATATATTATATTAATATTTTATTTATGAGTTATATAATATTTCATTTATGGATTATAATTTTTTGCTATTGTGAAATTTTAATCACAAAATTATTTATTTAATGCGATAAAAATGACGGTAAAAATTATTTTTTTAAACGATAAAAAATATCACTGTCAGGGTAAAACGGCGGTTCAAAAATATTTTAACCAACTAAAATGCCACTCTGTTAGGGTAATAATGGCGGTTTAAACTGCCGTTTTAACCTATCCGAAAACTGCCATTTTAACACTGGAAATAACGGCGGTTTGAACCACCATTTTAACCAACCAAAACACCACTCTGTCAGGGAAATAATGGCGGTTCAAAATACCATTTTAACCTATTCAAAACCCGCCATTTTAACCCAGGGAATTGTGGCAGTTTTCAGAAAACTGCCGTAATAACCAGAATGGCGGCCAAAATTATCTCGCTTTACAAAACTGCCATTATTGGTAATAATGGTAGTTCAAACTGTCGTAAATACCAAAAAAACCGGCGTTTATACCAGAATTTTTTTAGTGTGTATGTTCTAATACATTTAGTTTTAGTAGTTATACACTTGAGATATTATTCAACCACCTCCCAAACTAGCCAATCATCATCAAGCACATTTTTCCCTCTCCCCCAACACACTCCAAGCTGCTCATTTTCACCTTGAATGGACGAAAATAAGAGAGAAAGAAAAGAGAGAAAAGTTCTTGGTTCTTAATCTTCAAAACTTGATTTGTTATGACTAAAACTCAAATCAAAACTCTGATTACACCAAAATAATCCTCTCTTCTTCCTCTACATACCCATGTATCTTTTCATGGCTGGAAATTAGGTGAGATGGCTGTCTCCCTCCCTCTTCAATTTGGTTTTCAACGAAAACAATGCTAAACATGTGTTTTCTTGATGTTCTTACTTAGATCTCTTGTTTAGCTTGACTTGTGTGCCAAGAATCTTCAATTCCCAGCACGTTTAAGGTGAGGAATCCCTTCCTAACATGTTGATTAAGGTTTGGTCAGTTGAGATTTTATGGATTCAAAGTTGTTCTTGATGTGTTTTAGGAGGAGAAATTGCAAAAAGAACACCTAAAAGTATAACCGGATTTGAGACAGCAAATCAAGGTAGGGTTTGGTGAAATTAATCTTGATTAATTCTGTTTGAGTTGTGTGATTATGATATAATTTGTTTATGCTTGAAATTGATTGTTTATATGAGTGATTCTTGTTGAAATTTTGGTGAAAATTTGATGAAATTTAATGTTATTCAAGCTATGAATGGATGTTCTTGTGGCTGCTGGATTTTAAACCCTAATCCTTAAATTGGGATTGAATTTGTATTGTAATCAAGGAGAAAATATGGGGCTTTAGTGGATGCAATTTTATTTTGAATTATGGTAAAAATCGGTTACTAAAAAGATTGAAAAACGCATGAAAACAAAGAAAGAATCTGAAGAATTTACGAAGAACACCTTGAGTGTGATGAAGAACAATGAAGAACAGACCTTTGATCTTAAAAAGGGCAAGAAAGTAATTATTTTGGTGTTTGCGGGGTTATTTTGTAATTTCTAAAAGTTAGGGTGGTTAAAGTAAAAACAGTAAAAGTTACGGGGGTAAAAAGTGAATTTATATAACTTTTTGGGCAAGAAAGGGTAAATTTTGAGAAAAATAATAATAAAATAATAAATAATAATAAAATATTAAATAATAATATTTTTTTAAAAATAATAAAATAATGCGAAAAAGGCAGTTTCTCGTAAAAACTTTAGAAAGACAACTTTAATATCAGAATCTCATAATTACCTTCATAAAACACTTAGGGAGTGGTAATAACATATTAGTGAAGCAAAGACAAAGAAAAGATAAAAAGTTAAAGAAGAGATAATAGTCGAAGAAAAAGTCTGCAAGGTTTCAATGGCAGAAACAAATACAGATTAGTGAACAAACTAGGAGCAACACAGTTAGTTCTTGAGTTGCGCCTAGGGTTAGGTATAATATGAAATGTTATACTATTAGAGTACTGACTTAATAAACCTATACCTGGGACAGGCCAACTATTCATACCAAAATTTACATAAGCTTTAAATACATATGCTAAACAGAGAAATCAAAACAGAGTAAAGAGACTAAGAGAAAAGAGTACCAGAGCAGAGTAAAGTGACTAAGAGAAAGAGTAATCAAAGCAGAGTAAAGAGACAAAGAGAAAAGAGTAATCAGAGCAAAGTAAAGAGACAAAGAGATAAGAGTAATATGATAAAGAGATTAGAGAACAAGCAGAGCGCTTGTTGAAAGGTCATTTGTTACATTAAGGCTACTCCAGAGTTATTTGTATGTTTATCTGATGCACTGAGGCAGTCAGATAGATGGTGGTATGACCACTGAGAGCGCTTTCCTGGGATACTTAGCTATAATGCTATTCTGTAAGTCAAAGGACTCTTACAGAGGTATCGAG
The DNA here is from genome assembly GCF_059453495.1 of Arachis ipaensis. Lineage (NCBI taxonomy): Eukaryota > Viridiplantae > Streptophyta > Magnoliopsida > Fabales > Fabaceae > Arachis > Arachis ipaensis. Next base: position 91,527,298 of record NC_142441.1, on the reverse strand, counting down.
AAAACACATAACTAGCATATGCTCTTGTAAGTCAAAGGACTCTTACAGTGCGTGTGTTGGGCAGATATAAGTTAACTAGCTCCGCCCTGCAAGTCAAAGGACTCTTGCAGTGGTTTGCCCCACAAATTAAAGGACTCTTGCGATGGGTATTGCCAACAGGAAAGCCTTACCTGGTCAGAGGACTCCGGGTAACATCGGGAGCGGTATGTAACCGACAAATGAGATCATTACCTGCACTAGGGCTAGACATGCATCATACTTAGTTGTGCATTTTCATTGTTATGATTGTTGTATGAATGTATGCTTCCTTTGTTTGTATTTCGTCCTCTGTGTCTGATGACTTGCATCATCCACCCTTTTTTCTTATCTAGAAAGGACCATAAAAGAGCATAATCTCATTAAATCATTGCAATTCATGAATGGTGCGCAGAAGTTGTGATTACACTTTAATTATGTAAAATTCATCGCTCTTTCTTTCCCTGGTAATGGCGCCAAAAACATGATGCCAATACCATGGTTCACAACTTCGCACAACTAACCAGCAAGTGCACTGGGTCGTCCAAGTAATACCTTACGTGAGTAAGGGTCGAATCCCACGGAGATTGTTGGTATGAAGCAAGCTATGGTCACCTTGTAAATCTCAGTCAGGCGGATATCAAATGGTTATGGAGTTTTCGAAAATACTATAATAAAATAGGGATAGAAAAACTTATGTAAATCATTGGTGAGAATTTCAGATAAGCGAATAGAGATGCTTTTGTTCCTCTGAACCTCTGCTTTCCTGCTGTCTTCATCCAATCAGTCTTACTCCTTTCCATGGCTGGCTTTATGTGATACATCACCATTGTCAATGGCTACTTTCGGTCTTCTCTCGGGAAAATGATCCAAATGCCCTATCACGGCACGGCTAATCGTCTGGAGGCATCACCCTTGTCAATGGTTTCATCTTATCCTCTCAGTGAAAATGGTCAATGCACCCTGTCACGGCACGGCTATTCATCTGTCGGTTATCGATCATGCTGGAATAGGATTTACTATCCTTTTGCGTCTGTCACTAACGCCCAGCAATCGCAAGTTTGGAGCTCGTCACAGTCATTTAATTATTGAATCCTACTCGGAATACCACAGACAAGGTTTAGACTTTCCGGATTCTCTTGAATGCCGCCATCATTCTAGCTTACACCACGAAGATTCCGATTAAGAGATCTAAGAGATACTCATTCCGTCGAAGGTAGAACGGAAGTGGTTGTCAGTCACGCATTCATAGGGAATGATGATGATTGTCACGTTCATCACATTCAGGTTGAAGTGCGAATGAATATCTTAGAAGCGAAATAAGATGAGTTGAATAGAAAACAGTAGTACTTTGCATTAATCTTTGAGGAACAGCAGAGCTCCACACCTTAATCTATGGAGTGTAGAAACTCTACCGTTAAAAATACATAAGTGAAAGGTCCAGGCATGGCCGAATGGCCAGCCCCCAAAACGAGATCACAGGATCAAAATACAATCCAGGATGTCCGATTTATAATAAACTAGCTACTAGGGTTTACAGAAGTAAGTAATTGATGCATAAATCCACTTCCGGGGCCCACTTGGTGTGTGCTTGGGCTGAGATTTGAGTGTTGCACGTGTAGAGGTCCTTCTTGGAGTTGAACGCCAGCTTTTGTGCCAGTTTGGGTGTTCAAGTCTGGTTTTGGAACCTTTTCTGGCGTTGGACGCCAGAATTGGGCAGAAAGCTGGCGTTGAACGCCAGTTTGCGTCTTCTAAACTTGACAAAAATATGAACTATTATATATTGCTGGAAAGCCCTGGATGTCTACTTTCCAACGCAATTGGAAGCGCGCCATTTTGAGTTCTGTAGCTCCAGAAAATCCACTTTGAGTGCAGGGAGGTCAGAATCCAACAACATCAGCAGTCCTTCTTCAACCTCTGAATCTGATTTTTGCTCAAGTTCCTCAATTTCAGCCAGAAAATACCTGAAATCACAGAAAAACACACAAACTCATAGTAAAGTCCAGAAATGTGAATTTAACATAAAAACTAATGAAAACATCCCTAAAAGTAACTAGATCCTACTAAAAACATAATAAAAACAATGTCAAAAAGCGTATAAATTATCTGCTCATCACAACACCAAACTTAAATTGTTGCTTGTCCCCAAGCAACTGAAAATCAAATAGGATAAAAGAAGAGAATATACTATAAATTCCAAACTATCAATGAAGCATAGCTTCAATCATATGAGCGGGACTTATAGCTTTTTGCCTCTTGAATAGTTTTGGCATCTCACTTTATCCATTGAGGTTCAGAATGATTGGCTTCTATAGGAACTCAGAGTTCAGATAGTGTTATTGACTCTCCTAGTTCAGTATGATGATTCTTGAACACAGCTTCTTTATGAGTCTTGGCCGTGGCCCTAAGCACTTTGTTTTCCAGTATTACCACCGGATACATAAATGCCACAGACACATAATTGGGTGAACCTTTTCAGATTGTGACTCAGCTTTGCTAAAGTCCCCAATTAGAGGTGTCCAGGGTTCTTAAGCACACTCTTTTTTTGCTTTGGACCTTGACTTTAACCGCTCAGTCTCAAGTTTTCACTTGACACCTACACGCCAGAAGCACATGGTTAGGGACAGCTTGGTTTAGCCGCTTAGACCAGGATTTTATTCCTTTAGGCCCTCCTATCCACTGATGCTCAAAGCCTTGGGATCCTTTTTATTTTCCCTTGCCTTTTGGTTTTAAGGGTTATTGGCTTTTTGCTCTTGCCTCTTGGTTTTAAGAGCTTTTGGCTTTTTCTGCTTGCTTTTTCTTTTTATTTTTTTTTTCGCCTTTTTTTTTTCTGCAAGCTTTGTTCTTTGCTGCTTTTTCTTGCTTCAAGAATCATTTTTATGATTTTTCAGATTATCAAATAACATGTCTCCTAGTCATTATTCTTTCAAGAGCCAACATATTAAACATTCTTAAACAACAACTTCAAAAGACATATGCACTGTTCAAGCATACATTCAGAAAATAAGAAGCATTGTCACCACATCAATATAATTTAGCTAAGTTCAAGGATAAATTCGAAACTCATGTACTTCTTGTTCTTTTGAATTAAAATATTTTTCATTTAAGAGAGGTGATGGATTCATAGGACATTCATAACTTTAAGACATAAGTACTAACTACTAATGATCATGTAATGAAGACACAAACATAGATAAGCACATAACATAGAAAACGAAAAACAGAAAGAATAAGAACAAGGAATGAATCCACCTTAGTGATGGTGGCGTTTCCTTCTTGAGGAACCAATGATGTCCTTGAGCTCTTCTATGTCTCTTCCTTGTCTTTGTTGCTCCTCCCTCATTGCCTTTTGATCTTCTCTTTTTTCATGAAGCATGATGGAGTGCTCTTGATGTTCCACCCTTAATTGTCCCATGTTGGCACTTAATTCTCCTAGGGAGGTGTTGATTTGCTCCCAATAGTTTTGTGGAGGAAATTGCATTTGAGGCATCTCCGGGATCTCATGGTGATGAGATTCTTGCGCCTCTTGAGCTCCATGAATGGGCTCTCTTGCTTGTTCTATCTTTTTCTTAGTGATGGGCTTCTCTTCCTTAATAGGAATGTCTCCTTCTATGAAAGCTCCAGCTGAGTAACATAGATGGCAGATAAGATGAGGAAAAGCTAGACTTGCCATGGGGGATGAATTTTCGGCTATTTTGTAGAGTTCATTAGAGAGGACTTCATGAACTTCTATTTCCTCTCCAATCATGATGCTATGAATCATGATGGCCCGATCCACAGTAACTTCAGATCGGTTGCTAGTGGGAATGATTGAGCATTGAATGAACTCCAACCATCCTCTAGCCACAGGCTTGAGGTCCAATCTTCTTAGTTGAACCGGCTTGCCTTTGGAGTCAATCTTCCATTGAGCTCCTTCTACACATATGTCCATGAGGACTTGGTCCAACCTTTGATTAAAGTTGACCCTTCTAGTGTAGGGGCGTTCATCTCCTTGCATCATAGGCAAGTTAAACGCCAACCTCACATTTTCCGGACTAAAATCTAAGTATTTCCCCCAAACCATTGTAACATAGTTCTTTGGATCCGGGTTCTTACTTTGATCATGGTTCTTGGTGATCCATGCATTGGCATAGAACTCTTGAACCATTAGGATGCCGACTTGTTGGATGGGATTTGTTAGAACTTCCCAACCTCTTCTTTAAATTTCATGTCGGATCTCCGGATACTCATTTCTTTTGAGTTTGAAAGGGACCTCGGGGATCACCTTCTTCTTGGCCACAACATCATAGAAGTGGTCTTGATGGGCTTTGGAGATGAACCTTTCCATCTCCCATGACTCGAAGGTGGAAGCTTTTGTCTTTCCTTTCCCCTTTCTAGAGGATTCTCCGGTCTTAGGTGCCATCAATGGTAATGGAAAAACAAAAAGCTTATGCTTTACCACACCAAACTTAGAATATTGCTCGCCCTCGAGCAATAAAAGAAAGAATAGAGGAAGAAGAATAAGAAAAGATGGAGAAGAGGGGTGAAGTGTGTTTCGGCCAAGTAGAGAGGAGAGGGTTGTGTTGTGTGAAAATGAGGAAGAATGGAGGGCTATATATAGGGGAGGGAGGGGGGTTAAGGTTCGGCCATTTAGGGTGGGTTTGAGTGGGAAATTGGTTTTGAATTTTGAAGGTAGGTGGAGTTTATGAGGTAGGTTTATGGGGAAGAGTGGATGGATGTGAGTGGTGAAGAGGTGATGGGGAAGAGAGATTGAGGTGATTGGTGAAGGGTTTTTGGGGAAGAGTGTTTATGAGATTTTGTGAAAGAGGGGTGAGAAGATGTGAGTGGAGGTAGGTGGGGATCCTGTGGGGTCCACAGATCCTGAGATGATCTTGTGGAGTCCACAGATCTTGAGGTGTCAAGGCATTTACATCCCTGCACCAATTTAGGCATGCAAAATGCCCTTGCACATAACTCTGGGCGTTCAGCGCCAGGTTGGTGCCCATTTTGGGCGTTCAACGCCCATTTACTAGCCATTTCTGGCGTTGAACGCCAGAACCATGCTTGTTCTGGGCGTTTAGCGCCAGAATGCTGCCCATTTTGGGCGTTCAGCACCAGAACCATGCTCTGTTCTGGCGTTGAACGCCAGGCAGATGCTCCTCCAGGGTGTGATTTTTCTTCTGCTGTTTTTTTGATTCCGTTTTTAATTTTTATATTTATTTTGTGACTCCACATGATCATGAACCTATAAAGACACATAACTAAGAAAAATATTATTAGATAAATAAAAATAGGGTTGCCTCCCAACAAGCGCTTCTTTAATGTCAATAGCTTGACAGTGGGCTCTCATGGAGCCTCACAGATGTTCAGAGCATTGTTGAAACTTTCCAACACCAAACTTAGAGTTTGGATATGGGAATTCAACAACAAACTTAGAGTTTGGTTGTGGCCTCCCAACACCAAACTTAGAGTTTGACTGTGGGGTCTTTGGTTGAATCTGCTTTGAGAGAAGCTTTTTCTGCTTTCTCTCCATGGATGCAGAGAGAGATCCTTGAGTTGTAAACACAAGGTTGTCCTCATTTATTTGAAGGATCAATTCTCCTCTGCCACATCAATCACAGCTCTTGCTGTGGCTTGGAAAGGTCTTCCTAGGATGATGGATTCATCCTCTTCCTTTCCAGTATCCAAGATTATGAAATCAGCAGGGATGTAAAGGCCTTCAACCTTTACTAACACGTCCTCTACTTGTCCATAAGCCTATTTTCTTGAATTATCTGCCATCTCTAATGAGATTTTAGCAGCTTGCACCCCATAGATTCCCAATTTCTCTATTATAGAGAGTGGCATGAGGTTTATCCCTGAACCAAGGTCACACAGAGCCCTAAAGATCATGGTGCCTATGGTACAAGGTATTATGAACTTTCCGGGATCCTGTCTCTTCTGAGGCAATGTCAGTTGATCCAGATCACTTAGTTCATTGGTGAACAAGGGAGATTCATCTTCCCAAGTCTCAATAGCAAATAATTTGGCATTCAGCTTCATGATTGCACCAAGAAACTTGGCAGTTTGCTCTTCAGTAACATCCTCATTCTCTTCAGAAGAGGAATACTCATCAGAGCTCATGAAGGGCATAAGGAGGTTCAATAGAATCTCTATGGTCTCTAGATGAGCCTCAGAGTCCTTTGGTTCCTCAGAGGGAAGATCCTTATTGGTCACTGGACGTCCCAGGAGGTCTTCCTCTTTGGGATTCACATCCTCCTCTCCTTCTTTGGGTTCGGCCATGGTGCTTATGTCAATGGCCTTGCACTCTCCTTTTGGATTCTCTTCTGTATTGCTTGGGAGAGTACTAGGAGGGATTTCAGTGATTCTTTTACTCAGCTGGCCCACTTGTGCTTCCAAATTTCTAATGGAAGACCTTATTTCATTCATGAAACTCACAGTGGCCTTAGATAGATCAGAGACTAAGTTTGCTAAGCTAGATGGATTCTGCTCAGAATTCTCTGTCTGTTGCTGAGTGGATGATGGAAAAGGCTTGCTATTGCTAAACCTGTTTCTTCCACCATTATTAAAGCCTTGTTGAGGCTTTTGATCCTTCTATGAGAAATTTGGATGATTTCTCCATGATGGATTATAGGTGTTTTCATAAGGTTCACCTAAGTAATTCACCTCTGCTATTGCAGGGTTTTCAGGATCATAAGCTTCTTCTGCATAAGAAGCCTCTTGAGTACTGTTGGATGCAGCTTGCATTACATTCAGACTCTGGGAAATCATATTGACTTGCTGAGTCAATATTTTGTTTTGAGCCAAGATGGCATTCAGAGTATCAACTTCAAGAACTCCCTTCTTCATAGGCGTCCCATTACTCACAGGATTCCTTTCAGAAGTGTACATGAACTGGTTATTAGCAACCATGTCAATGAGCTCTTGAGCTTCTGCAGGCATTTTCTTTAGGTGAATGGATCCACCTGCAGAGGTGTCCAATGACATCTTTGATACCTCAGATAAACTATCATAGAATATATCCAGGATGGTCCATTCTGAAAGCATGTCAGAGGGACACTTTTTGGTCAACTGTTTGTATCTTTCCCAAGCTTCATAGAGGGATTCACCATCTTTTTGTTTGAAGGTTTGAACATCCACTCTAAGCTTGCTCAGCTTTTGAGGAGGAAAGAACTTGGCTAAGAAAGCCGTGACCAGCTTATCCCAAGAGTTCAGGCTGTCTTTGGGTTGAGAGTCAAACCACACTCTAGCTCTGTCTCTTACAGCAAAAGGGAAAAGCATGAGACTGTAGACTTCAGGATCTACTCCATTAGTCTTAACAGTATCACAGATCTGCAAGAATTCAGTTAAGAACTGAAAAGGATCTTCAGATGGAAGTCCATGAAACTTGCAGTTCTGCTGCATCAGAGAAACTAATTGAGGTTTCAGCTCAAAGTTGTTTGCTCCAATGGCAGGAATGGAGATGCTTCTTCCATGTAAATTGGAATTAGGTGCAGTGATGAGCAGATAATTTATACGCTTTTTGACACTGTTTTTAGTATGTTTTTAGTAGGATCTAGTTACTTTTAGGGATGTTTTCATTAGTTTTTATGTTAAATTCACATTTCTGGACTTTACTATGAGATTGTGTGTTTTTCTGTGATTTCAGGTATTTTCTGGCTGAAATTGAGGGACTTGAGCAGAAATCAGATTCAGAGGTTGAAGAAGGACTGCTGATGCTGTTGGATTCTGACCTTCCTGCACTCAAAATGGATTTTCTGGAGCTACAGAACTCGAAATGGCGTGCTTTTAATTGCGTTGGAAAGTCGACATCCAGGGCTTTCCAGCAATATATAATAGTCCATATTGTGGTCAAGAATAGATGATGTAAACTGGTGTTCAACGCCAGCTTTCTACCCAAATATGGCGTCTAGCGCCAGAAAAGGAGCCAAAACCAGAGTTGAACACCCAAACTGGCACAAAAGCTGGCGTTCAACTCCAAGAAGGACCTCTACACGTGCAACACTCAGGCTCAGCCCAAACACACACCAAGTGGGCCCAGGAAGTGGATTTATACATCAATTACTTACTCATGTAAACCCTAGTAGCTAGTTTATTATAAATATGACCTTTTACTATTGTATTAGACATCTTTGGATTACCTTATGATCCTTTGATAACGTTTTGGGGGCTGGCCATCTCGGCCATGCCTGGACCTTCACTTATGTATTTTCAACGGTAGAGTTTCTACACTCCATAGATTAAGGTGTGGAGCTCTGCTGTTCCTCAAAGATTAATGCAAGTACTACTGTTTTCTATTCAATTCATCTTATTTCGCTTCTAAGATATCCATTTGCACCCAAGAACGTGATGAAGGTGATGATTATGTGTGACGCTCATCACCATTCTCCCCTATGAACACGTGCCTGACAAACACTTCCGTTCTACATGAAATAAGCTAGAATGAATATCTCTTAGATCTCCTAACCGGAATCTTCGTGGCGTAAGCTAGAATGATGGCGGCATTCAAGAGAATCCGGAATGTCTAAACCTTGTCTGTGGTATTCTGAGTAGGATTCAATGATTGAATGACTGTGACGAGCTTCAAACTCGCGAGTGCTGGACGTTAGTGACAGACGCAAAAGGAGGGTGAATCCTATTCCAGCGTGATCGAGAACCAACAGATGAATAGCCGTGCCATGACAGGGTGCATGAGCATATTATTCACTGAGAGGATAAGATGAAGCCATTGACAAGGGTGATGCCTCCAGACGATTAGCCGTGCCGTGACAGGGCATTGGATCATTTTTCAGAGAGATGACCGAAAGTAGCCATTGACAGTGGTGATGTATCACATAAAGCCAGCCATGGAAAGGAGTGAGACTGATTGGATGAAGATAGCAGGAAAGCAGAGGATCAGAGGAACGAAAAGCATCTCCATTCGCTTATCTGAAATCCCTACCAATGATTTACATAAGTATCTCTATCCCTATTCTATTATTTATTATTCGAAAACTCCATAATTATTTTATATCCGCCTGACTGAGATTTGCAAGGTGACCATAGCTTGCTTCATACCAACAATCTCCGTGGGATTCGACCCTTACTCACGTAAGGTATTACTTGGACGACCCAGTGCACTTGCTAGTTAGTTGTATCGAAGTTGTGACAAATTATGAATGTGTAATCACGATTACGCGTACCAAGTTGCTCACGTGCCAGGAATAGTTTGAGCCTGGACATCACAATTTCGTGCACTAAGTTTTTGGTGCCGTTGCCGGGGATTGTTCGAGTTTGGACAACTGACGGTTCATCTTGTTGCTCAGATTAGGTAATTTTCTTTTTGTTTTGTTTTCAAAAATTTTTCAAAAATCTTTCAAAAATTTTCTCCTTTGTTTTTCGAAAAAAAAAATAAGAATAACAAAAATGTTTTCAAAAAAATAAATTATTCTATAGATTCAAAATTTTTAAGAATGAATTCTAGTGTTTCATGAAGCATGTTGAAGCCTGGCTGGCTGTAAAGCCATGTCTATTCCTTTGGGAATGAGTATGTCAAGCGTGTCATGTCAGAATTACATGCTGAAGCTTGGCTGGCCATTGGCCATGTCTAGTGTTTTGGACCGGGGCTTTCATTGAAAGCTTGGCTGGCTAGTGAGCCATGTCTAATTCCTGGACTGAAGCTTTAGACTAAGAATGCAAGATTCCTGGAATTCATATTAAAAATTTTGGAATCCTTATTTTCCTTTTTCATATAATTTTCGAAAAAAAAATTACCAAAAAAAAATTAGAAAATCATGAAAATCAAAAATATTTTTCTGTTTCTTGTTTGAGTCTTGAGTCATATCATAAGTTTGGTGTCACTTGCATATGCATCTTGCATTTTTCGAAAATATCATGCATTCATAGTGTTCTTCATGATCTTCAAGTTGTTCTTGGTAAGTCTTCTTGTTTGATCTTGATGATTTTTTGTTTTGTGTCTTTTCATGTTTATCATATGCATTCTTGAATTCTTAGTGCGTAAGCATTAAAGAATTCTAAGTTTGGTGTCTTGCATGTTTTCTTTGCATTAAAAATTTTTCAAAATTGTGTCTATGATGTTCATCTTGACATTCATAGTGTTCTTGGTGTTCATCTTGACATTCATAGCATTCTTGCATGCATTCATTGTTTTGATCTAAAAATTTCATGCATTGCATAATTTTCATGTTTTTCATAAAAATTTCAAAAATAAAAAAATATCTTTCCCTTTTTCTCTCATCAAATTCGAAAATTGAGTTGACTTTTTCAAAAATTTAAAAAAAAAAAATCAAAGTTGTTTCTTATGAGTCAAATCAAATTTTCAATTTGAAAATCTTATCTTTTTCAAAATCTTTTTCAATTTTTGTATTAAATTTTCGAAAATAACATAAACAATTAATGTTTTGATTCAAAAATTTCAAGTTTGTTACTTACTTGTTAAGAAAGATTCAAACTTTAAGTTCTAGAATCATATCTTGTGATTTCTTGTGAATCAAGTCATTAATTGAGATTTTAAAAATCAAATCTTTTTCAAAAACTAATTCCTATCATATCTTTTCAAAAATATCTTCTTATCTTTTTCAAAAATTTGATTTCAAAATATCTTCTCTAACTTCCTAACTTCTTATCTTTTCAAAATTGGTTTTCAAAATTTGTTTCAACTAACTAACTAACTTTTTGTTTGTTTCTTAACTTTTTCAAAACTACCTAACTAACTCTCTCTCTCTAATTTTTGAAAATATCTTCCCTCTTTTTCAAAAATTTCTTTTTAATTAACTAATTATTCTTATTTTTATTTTTAATTTAAAAAAAATTTCGAAAAAAATACTAACAATTTTCAAAAACCATTTTCGAAAATCACTAACTCTTTTTCAAAATAATTTTCGAAAATTATCCCTCCCCCATCTTATTCTATTTATTCATTCATATCCTAACATCTCACCTCACATCTCTGCCATCCTCACAGTTGTGTTTCTTCCATTATATTACATTCTTTGTCTCCCCCTCTTCTTCTACTCACACAGGGATCCCTATACTGTGGTATAAAGGATCTCTATTATTATTATTATTTTTCTGTGCCTTCTTCTTTGTCATATGAGCAGGAGCAAGGATAAGAACACTCTTGTGGAAGCAGATCCAGAACCTGAAAGGACTCTGAAAAGAAAATTAAAGAGAGTCTAAATTACAACAATCCAGAGATAACCTTTCAGAAATTTTCGAACAGGAAGAGGAGATGGCAGCCAAAAATAATAATAATGTAAGGAAGATGCTTGGTGACTTTACTGCACCTAATTCCAATTTACATGGAAGAAGCATCTCCATTCCTGCCATTGGAGCAAACAACTCTGAGCTAAAACCTCAATTAGTTTCTCTGATGCAGCAGAACTACAAGTTTCATGGACTTCCATCTGAAGATCCTTTTCAGTTTTTAACTGAATTCTTGCAGATATATGATACTGTTAAGACTAATGGAGTAGATCCTGAAGTCTACAGGCTCATGCTTTTCCCTTTTGCTGTAAGAGACAGAGCTAGATTATGGTTGGATTCTCAACCCAAAGACGGCCTGAACTCTTGGGATAAGCTGGTCACGGCTTTCTTAGCCAAGTACTTTCCTCCTCAAAAGCTGAGCAAGCTTAGAGCTGATGTTCAAACCTTCAGACAGAAAGAAGGTGAATCCCTCTATGAAGCTTGGGAAAGATACAAACAGTTGACCAAAAAGTGTCCTTCTGACATGCTTTCAGAATGGACCATCCTGGATATATTCTATGATGGTTTATCTGAGCTATCAAAGATGTCACTGGACACTTCTGCAGGTGGATCCATTCACCTAAAGAAAATGCCTGCAGAAGCTCAAGAACTCATTGACATGGTTGCTAATAACCAGTTCATGTACACTTCTGAAAGGAATCCTGTGAGTAATGGGACGCCTATGAAGAAGGGAGTTCTTGAGGTTGATACTCTGAATGCCATATTGGCTCAGAACAAAATATTGACTCAGCAAGTCAATATGATTTCTCAGAGTCTGCATGGAATGCAAGCTGCATCCAACAGTACTCAAGAGGCTTCTTATGCAGAAGAAGCTTATGATCCTGAGAACCCTGCAATAGCAGAGGTAAATTACTTAGGTGAACCTTATGGAAACACCTATAACTCATCATGGAGAAATCATCCAAATTTCTCATGGAAGGATCAAAAGCCTCAACAAGGCTTTAATAATGGTGGAAGAAACAGGTTTAGTAATAGCAAGCCTTTTCCATCATCCACTCAGCAACAGACAGAGAACTTTGAACAAAATACTTTTAATCTAGCAAATTTAGTCTCTGATCTATCTAAGGCCACTGTGAGTTTCATGAATGAAACAAGGTCTTCCATTAGAAATTTGGAAGCACAAGTGGGCCAGCTGAGTAAAAGGATCACTGAAATCCCTCCTAGTACTCTCCCAAGCAATACAGAAGAGAATCCAAAAGGAGAGTGCAAGGCCATTGACATAAGCACCATGGCCGAACCCAAAGAAGGAGAGGAGGACGTGAATCCCAAGGAGGAAGACCTCCTGGGACGTCCAATGATCAATAAGGAGCTTCCCTCTGAGGAACCAAAGGACTCTAAGGCTCATCTAGAGACCATAGAGATTCCATTGAACCTCCTTATGCCCTTCATGAGCTCTGATGAGTATTCCTCTTCTGAAGAGAATGAGAATGTTACTGAAGAGCAAACTGCCAAGTTTCTTGGTGCAATCATGAAGCTAAATGCCAAATTATTTGGCATTGATACTTGGGAAGTTGAACCTCCCTTGTTCATCAATGAACTAAGTGATCTGGATCAACTGACATTGCCTCAGAAGAGACAGGATCCTAGAAAGTTCATAATACCCTGCACCATAGGCACCATGATCTTTAAGGCTTTGTGTGACCTTGGTTCAGGAATAAACCTCATGCCCCTCTCTGTAATAGAGAAACTGGGAATCTATGGGGTGCAAGCTGCTAAAATCTCATTAGAGATGGCAGACAATTCAAGAAAACAGGCTTATGGCAAGTAGAGGACGTGTTAGTAAAGGTTGAAGGCCTTTACATCCCTGCTGATTTCATAGTCCTGGATACTGGAAAGGAAGAGGATGAATCCATCATCCTAGGAAGACCTTTCCTGGCCACAGCAAGAGCTGTGATTGATATTGACAGAGGTGAAATAGTCCTTCAATGGAATGAGGACTCCCTTGTGTTTAAAACTCAAGGATCTCCCTCTGCAACCATGGAGAGGAAGCAGAAAAAGCTTCTCTCAAAGCAGAGTCAACCAGAGCCCCCACAGTCAAACTCTAAGTTTGGTGTTGGGAGGCCACAACCAAACTCTAAGTTTGGTGTTGAACTCCCATATCCAAACTCTAAGTTTGGTGTTGGAGAGTCTCAACAAAGCTCTACACATCTGTGAGGCTCCATGAGAGCCCACTGTCAAGCTATTGACATTAAAGAAGCGCTTGTTGGGAGGCAACCCAATGTTTATTTATCTAACTATATTTTTCTTAGTTATATGTCTTTATAGGTTCATGATCATGTGGAGTCACAAAATAAATATAAAAATTGAAAACGGAATCAAAAATAGCAGAAGAAAAATCACACCCTGGAGGAGCATCTGTCTGGCGTTCAGCGCCAGAACAGAGCATGGTGCTGGCGCTGAACGCCTAAAATGGGCAGCTTCTGGGCGCTGAACACCAGAACAGGCATGGTTCTGGCGTTCAACGCCAGAAATGGCACACAAATGGGCGTTGAACGCCCAAAATGGCCACCAACCTGGCGCTGAACGCCCAGAGTTGGGTGCAAAGGCATTTTTACATGCCTAAATTGGTGCAGGGATGTAAATGCCTTGACACCTCAGGATCTGTGGACCCCACAGGATCATCCCAGGATCTGTGGACCCCACAGGATCATCCCAGGATCTGTGGACCCCACAGGATCATCTCAGGATCTGTGAGCCCCACAGGATCCCCACCTACCTCATCATCTCTCTTTCCATTCATGATCATCCCTTCTGTTTTCCATTTACCACTCACATCCATACACCCACTACCTTCAAAATTCAACATCTCTCTCCCACCCAATCCCACCCATATGGCCGAATACACACTCCCATCCATCTCCTCCATATCTTCTTCTTATTCTTCTATTCTTTCTTCTTTTGCTCGAGGGCGAGCAACATTCTAAGTTTGGTGTGGTAAAAGCATAGCTTTTTTTGTTTTTTCCATAACCATTGATGGCACATAAGGCCAGAGAAACCTCTAGAAAGAGGAAAGGGAAGACAAAAGCTTCCATCAAGGGTCTATAGCTCAGTGGTAGAACATTTGACTACAAATCAAGAGATCCCTGAGATACCTCAGGGGATTCATTTTCTTCCACACAATTATTGGAAGCAACTAAGGGTGGAACATCAAGAGCACTCCATCATCCTTCATGAAATCAGAGAAGATCTAAAAAGCAATGAAGGAGGAGCAACAAAGACAAGGAAGAGACATAGAAGAGCTCAATGACATCATTGGTTCCTCAAGAAGGAAACGCCACCATCAATAAGGTGGATTCATTCCTTGTTCTTATTTCTTCTGTTTTTCGTTTTCTATGTTATGTGCTTATCTGTGTTTGTGTCTTCATTACATGATCATTAGTAGTTAGTAACTTTGTCTTAAAGTTATGAATGTCCTATGAATCCATCACCTCTCTTAAATGAAAAATGTTTTAATTCAAAAGAACAAGAAGTACATGAGTTTCGAATTTATCCTTGAACTTTGTTTAATTATATTGATATGGTGACAATGCTTCTTGTTTTCTGAATGTATGCTTGAACAGTGCATATGTCTTTTGAAGTTGTTGTTTAAGAATGATAAATATGTTGGCTCTTGAAAGAATGATGACAAGGAGACATGTTATTTGATAATCTGAAAAATCATAAAAATGATTCTTGAAGCAAGAAAAAGCAGCAAAGAACAAAGCTTGCAGAAAAAAAAAATTTAGGCGAAAAAATAGAAAAAAAATATAGAAAGAAAAGCAAGCAGAAAAAGCCAATAACCCTTAAAACCAAAAGGCAAGGGAAAATAAAAAGGATCCCAAGGCTTTGAGCATCAGTGGATAGGAGGGCCTAAAGGAATAAAATCCTGGTCTAAGCGGCTAAACCAAGCTGTCCCTAACCATGTGCTTGTGGCGTGTAGGTGTCAAGTGAAAACTTGAGACTGAGCGGTTAAAGTCAAGGTCCAAAGCAAAAAAAAGAGTGTGCTTAAGAACCCTGGACACCTCTAATTGGGGACTTTAGCAAAGCTGAGTCACAATCTGAAAAGGTTCACCCAATTATGTGTCTGTGGCATTTATGTATCCGGTGGTAATACTGGAAAACAAAGTGCTTAGGGCCACGGCCAAGACTCATAAAATAGCTGTGTTCAAGAATCATCATACTGAACTAGGAGAGTCAATAACACTATCTGAACTCTGAGTTCCTATAGATGCCAATCATTCTGAACCTCAATGGATAAAGTGAGATGCCAAAACTATTCAAGAGGCAAAAAGCTATAAGTCCCGCTCATATGATTGAAGCTATGTTTCATTGATAGTTTGGAATTTATAGTATATTCTCTTCTTTTTATCCTATTTGATTTTCAGTTGCTTGGGGACAAGCAACAATTTAAGTTTGGTGTTGTGATGAGCGGATAATTTATACGCTTTTTGACATTGTTTTTAGTATGTTTTTAGTAGGATCTAGTTACTTTTAGGGATGTTTTCATTATTTTTTATGTTAAATTCACATTTCTGGACTTTACTATGAGATTGTGTGTTTTTCTGTGATTTCAGGTATTTTCTGGCTGAAATTAAGGGACTTGAGCAGAAATCAGATTCAGAGGTTGAAGAAGGACTGCTGATGCTATTGGATTCTGACCTCCCTGCACTCAAAATGGATTTTCTGGAGCTACAGAACTCGAAATTGCGCGCTTTTAATTGCGTTGGAAAGTAGACATCCAGGGCTTTCCAGCAATATATAATAGTCCATACTTTGGCCAAGAATAGACGACATAAACTGGCGTTCAACGCCAGCTTTCTACCCAAATCTGGCGTCCAGCGCCAGAAAAGGAGCCAAAACCAGAGTTGAACGCCCAAACTGGCACAAAAGCTGGCGTTCAACTCCAAGAAGGACCTCTACACGTGCAACACTCAGGCTCAGCCCAAACACACACCAAGTGGGCCCAGGAAGTGGATTTATACATCAATTACTTACTCATGTAAACCCTAGTAGCTAGTTTATTATAAATAGGACCTTTTACTATTTTATTAGACATCTTTGGATTACCTTATGATCCTTTGATCACATTTTGGGGGCTGGCCATCTCGGCCATGCCTGGACCTTCACTTATGTATTTTCAACGGTAGAGTTTCTACACTCCATAGATTAAGGTGTGGAGCTTTGCTGTTCCTCAAAGATTAATGCAAGTACTACTGTTTTCTATTCAATTCATCTTATTTCACTTCTAAGATATCCATTCACACCCAAGAACGTGATGAAGGTGATGATTATGTGTGACGCTCATCACCATTCTCCCCTATGAACACGTGCCTGACAAACACTTCCGTTCTACATGAAATAAGCTAGAATGAATATCTCTTAGATCTCCTAACCGGAATCTTCGTGGCGTAAGCTAGAATGATGGCGGTATTCAAGAGAATCTGGAAAGTCTAAACCTTGTCTGTGGTATTCCGAGTTGGATTCAATGATTGAATGACTGTGACGAGCTTCAAACTCGCGAGTGTTGGGCGTTAGTGACAGACGCAAAAGGAGGGTGAATCCTATTCCAGCATGATCGAGAACCAACAGATGAATAGCCGTGCCGTGACAGGGTGCGTGAGCATATTATTCACTGAGAGGATAAGATGAAGCCATTGACAAGGGTGATGCCTCCAGACAATTAGCCGTGCCGTGACAGGGCATTGGATCATTTTCCAGAGAGATGACCGAAAGTAGCCATTGACAGTGGTGATGTATCACATAAAGCCAGCCATGGAAAGGAGTGAGACTGATTGGATGAAGATAGCAGGAAAGCAGAAGATCAGAGGAACGAAAAGCATCTCCATTCGCTTATCTGAAATCCCTACCAATGATTTACATAAGTATCTCTATCCCTATTCTATTATTTATTATTCGAAAACTCCATAATTATTTTATATCCGCCTGATTGAGATTTGCAAGGTGACCATAGCTTGCTTCATACCAACAATCTCCGTGGGATTCGACCCTTACTCACGTAAGGTATTACTTGGACGACCCAATGCACTTGTGATGAGCGGATATTTTATACGCTTTTTGGGGATAATTTCATATAGTTTAGAGTATGTTTTAGTTAGTTTTTAGTCTATTTCTAGTAGTTCTTAGGAAAAATTCATATTTCTGGACTTTACTATGAGTTGTGTGTTTTTCTGTAATTTCAGGTATTTTTCTGGCTGAAATTGAAGGAGCTGAGCCAAAATCTGATTCAGGCTGAAAAAGGACTGCTGATGCTGTTGGATTCTGACCTCCCTGCACTCAAAGTGGATTTTCTGGAGCTACAGAACTCGAAATGGCATGCTTCCAATTGCGTTGGAAAGTAGACATCCAGGGCTTTCCAGCAATATATAATAGTCCATACTTTTTACAAGGATATACGACGTAAACTGGCGTTCAACGCCAGTTCTCTGCCCAATTCTGGCGTCCAGCGCCAGAAAAGGATCAAAAACTGGAGTTGAACGCCCAAACTGGCATAAAAACTGGCGTTCAACTCCACAAATGGCCTCTGCACGTGACTCACTTAAATCTCAGCCCCAGCACACACCAAGTGGGCCCCAGAAGTGGACCTCTGCATCATCCATCATAGTCCACTCATATTTTGTAACCCTAGGCTACTAGTTTAGTATTTAAACAACTTTTAGAGACTTATTTTGTATCTCATGACATTTCAGATCTAAACTTTGTATTCTCTGACGGCATGAGTCTCTAAACCCCATTGTTGGGGGTGAGGAGCTCTGCTGTGTCTCGATGAATTAATGCAAGTATTTCTGTTTTCTATTCAAACACGCTTGTTCCTATCTAAGATATTCATTCGCGCTTAACTGTGATGAAGGTGATGATCAGTGACATTCATCACCTTCCTCAACCCATGAACGTGTTCCTGACAACCACCTCCGTTCTATATCCGATTGAATGAGTATCTCTGAGATCTCTTAATCAGAATCTCCGTGGTATAAGCTAGAACTGATGGCAGCATTCATGAGAATCCGGAAAGTCTAAACCTTGTCTGTGGTATTCCGAGTAGGATTCAAGGATTGAATGACTGTGACGAGCTTCAAACTCCTGAAGGATGGGCGTTAGTGACAGACGCAGAAGGATAGTAAATCCTATTCCAACCGGATCGAGAACCAACCGGTGATTAGCCGTGCTTTGACAGAGCGCGTGAGCGTAGTTTTCACTGGAAGGATGGAAGGCAGCCATTGACAACGGTGATCCACCAACACACAGCTTGCCATAGGAGGACGTGCGTGCGTGAATCAGAAGACAGAGGAAAGCAGAGATTCAGAAGACAAAGCATCTCCAAAACTCCAACATATTCTCCATTACTGCATAACAAGTAACCTTTAATTTATGCTCTCTCAGTTATTCACAATTCAACTGATAAACATAATTGAGTTCCTGACTAAGATTTACAAGATAACCATAGATTGCTTCAAACCAACAATCTCCGTGGGATTCGACCCTTACTCACGTAAGGTATTACTTGGACGACCTAGTGCACTTGCTGGTTAGTGGTACGCGTTGTGAAAAGTGTGATTCACAATTCGTGCACCAAGTTTTAGGAAAAATCTTTCTTTTTTTGGTTTAGAGTCTTTTATTATTTATCCCTTGTTAAAACACTTTAAATTTATAGCTCAATTAGTTAGAACGTGGTGTTTATGTTCATGGTAATTGGCTATCATATTTTTTAAAATCTTTTTCAAAAATAATTTTTTTCTATTAAATCCTGTGCCAAACTTTAAGTTTGGTGTTTTCAAAAATAATCTCTCTTAAAATTTTCGAAAGTTCCATAACTCATTTGGCTAGAGCGTTAATCTGTGTTCTTGGTAATTGGGTTAGAATCTTTTATACTCTTTTCAAAACCTTCTTTTTCATAAATAATATTTTCTCTATTAAATTGTGTGCCAAACTTTAAGTTTGGTGTTTTCTTGTTGAATCCCCCTTGGTTTTTGAAAATTTTGGTGGTTTTCTAAAAATTTTTAAGTTTGGTGTTCTTTCTTCATGTTCTTGTGTTCTTGTGAATCTTCAAAGTGTTCTTGAGTTTTCCTTGTGTCTTGATCTTAAAATTTTTAAGTTTGGTGTTCCTTGGTGTTTTCCCTCCAAAATTTTCAAAAACAAGGAGCATTAGATCTAAAAATTTTAAATCTTGTACTATCTTATTGTTTTTCTCTCTCCTCACTAAATTCAAAAATATCTTTTCAAAATATCTCTTCTAACTTCCTAACTTCTTATCTTTTCAAAATTTGTTTCAACTAACTTTTTGTTTGTTTCTTAACTTTTTCAAAACTACCTAACTAACTCTCTCTCTCTCTAATTTTCGAAAATATCTTCCCTCTTTTTCAAAAATTTCTGTTTTTTTTTTAACTAATTATTTTTTATCTTTTTTTTTTACGAAAAAAAAAATTTAATTTCAAAATTCAAATTCTTTTTAGTTATTTTATTCTATTTAAGTGTTTACTTCTTATAAAATAAAATAAATAAAAAGATAAATCAGTCCAAGTTATATCCATACATCCATCATAGACATAAGTGGAAATGAACAGTCCAGGAGGACTCTGGGGTCATATTCTAACCCCTCTACTGCTTCATATGGGAGTAGCATATGCATACCCTCCATTGGAGTTAGTAGCTTTGAGTTGAATCCTCAGCTCATTATCATGGTACAGCAAAGTTGCCAGTATTCCGGTCTTCCACAGGAAGAACCTACAGAGTTTCTGGCACAATTTTTACAAATTGCTGACACAGTACATGATAAGGAAATAGATCAGGATGTCTACAGACTATTACTGTTTCCATTTGCGGTAAAAGATCAAGCTAAGAGGTGGTTAAATAACCAACCTAAGGCCAGCATAAGAACATGGAAACAGCTGACAAAAAAATTCCTGAATCAGTATTTCCCTCCAAAAAGGATGACACAGCTAAGGCTGGACATCCAAGGCTTTAAGCAAGGAGATAATGAATCTCTTTATGATGCCTGGGAGAGATACAGAGAGATGCTACGAAAATGCCCCTCTGAAATGTTTTCAGAGTGGGTTCAGTTAGACATCTTCTACTATGGGCTTGCAGAAGGAGCTCAGATGTCTTTAGATTACTCAGCTGGTGGATCTATCCATATGAGAAAGACAATTGAAGAAGCTCAAGAGCTCATTGATACAGTTGCCAGGAATCAGCATCTGTATCTAAGCAGCAACCCTTCCATGAATGAAGAGGTTAAAACAGTAACTGCTGAATTCAGTACTGTAAAACAAGCTGCTGAATTCAATCAGCAATTAGATTTTCTAACAAAGCAGCTAGCTGAATTCAAAAACAGGTTACAGGAGACAAGGATAGCTAATATACATATGGACGAACAGTTTAAGCAAACAAAGCAGCAGCTATCAAAGCAAATAGCAGAAGAATGCCAAGCAGTTCAACTAAGAAGTGGGAAAACATTAAATACCCCACCTCAAGGCATCAAAAATTCAAGAAATGAGCGACCCACCAAAGATTCCCCTGAGGACAGTAAGAGCCCAGGGAAAAATAATTCTGGCACTAAAACGCCAGAAAATGGGTGGAAGGCTGGCGCTGAACGCCCAGACCATGCCCAAAACTGGCGTTCAGCGCCAGAAACAAGGCAGAATTGGCGTTCAATGCCAGAAATGGGCAAGAATCTGGCGTTGAACGCCCAAATGGGGCAGAATCCAGCGTTGAACGCCCAAAATGGGCACATTTCTGGCGTTCAGGCGCCAGGAATAGACAGTGAGCTGACGTCTAACGTCACCCCAGCTTCTGACTCTGGCACTCAATTGCCAGTGAGGGATCAGACACGCACAAGTGCTGATAACAACCCCTCTAAAAAGGCTTCTTTAACCACTAAGGTTGAGGATTATAAAGCCAAGATACCTTATCCTCAAAAACTCCGGAAAGAGGAGCAGGATAAGCAATTTGCTCGCTTTGCAGATTATCTAAGGACTCTTGAAATAAAGATTCCATTTGCAGAGGCACTTGAGCAAATACCTTCTTATGCCAAGTTCATGAAAGAGATCTTGAGTCATAAAAAGGAGTGGAGAGAAACAGAAAGAGTTCTCCTCACTGAAGAATGCAGTGCAGTCCTTCTGAAAAGCTTTCCTGAAAAGCTTAAAGACCCTGGGAGTTTTCTGATACCATGCATATTAGAAGGTGATTGCACCAAGACAGCTTTATGCGATCTTGGGGCAAGCATCAACCTGATACCTGCATCCACTATCAGGAAGCTTGGCTTAACTGATGAAGTTAAACCAACCCGGATATGTCTCCAACTTGCTGATGGTTCCACTAAATACCCATCAGGCGTAATTGAGGACATGATTGTCAGAGTTGGGCCATTCGCCTTTCCTACTGACTTTGTTGTGCTGGAAATGGAGGAGCACAAGAGTGCTACTCTCATTCTAGGAAGACCCTTCCTAGCAACTGGACGATCCCTCATTGATGTCCAACAGGGGGAAATAACCCTGAGAGTCAATGATGATGAGTTTAAGTTGAACGCTGTCAAAGCCATGCAGCATCCAGACACATCAACAGACTGCATAAAAGTTGATCTCATTGACTCTTTGGTAGAAGAGATCAACATGGCTGAGAGTCTCGAATCAGAGTTGGAAGACATCTTTAAAGATGTTCAGCCTGATTTGGAGGATTCAGAGGACATGAAAGAGCCTCTGAACTTTCTTCTGAAAGAGGAAAAACCTCCTAAACCCGAGCTCAAGCCACTACCACCATCCTTGAAATATGCATTTCTGGGAGAAGGTGACACTTTTCTAGTGATCATAAGCTCTGCTTTAAATTCACAGGAAGAGGAAGCACTTATTCAAGTGCTAAGGACACACAAGACAGCTCTTGGGTGGTCCATAGGTGACCTTAAGGGCATAAGCCCAGCTAGATGCATGCACAAAATCCTATTGGAGGATAATGCCAAACCAGTGGTTCAACCACAGAGGCGGCTAAATCCTGCCATGAAGGAAGTGGTGCAGAAAGAGGTCACCAAGTTACTAGAGGCTGGGATTATTTATCCTATTTCCGATAGCCCCTGGGTGAGCCCTGTTCAAGTCGTCCCAAAAAAGGGAGGCATGACAGTGATTCATAATGAAAAAAATGAACTGGTTCCTACAAGAACAGTTACAGGGTGGCGCATGTGTATTGACTACAGAAGACTCAATACAGCCACCAGAAAGGATCATTTTCCTTTACCATTCATAGACCAGATGCTAGAGAGACTAGCAGGTCATGATTATTACTGATTTTTGGATGGCTATTCAGGCTATAACCAGATTGCAGTAGATCCCCAGGATCAAGAGAAAACAGCATTCACATGTCCATCCGGAGTGTTTGCTTATAGAAGGATGCCATTTGGGCTATGTAATGCGCCTGCAACCTTCCAGAGATGCATGCTCTCTATTTTCTCTGACATGGTGGAAAAATTTCTGGAAGTCTTCATGGATGACTTCTCAGTATATGGAGACTCATTCAGCTCTTGTCTTGATCACCTGAAACTTGTTTTGAGAAGATGCCAAGAAACCAACCTAGTTTTAAACTGGGAAAAGTGTCACTTCATGGTGGCTGAAGGAATTGTTCTTTGGCATAAAATCTCAAACAAGGGAATAGAGGTGGATCAAGCAAAAATAGAGGTAATTGAAAAATTACCACCACCTGCCAATGTTAAGGCAATCAGAAGCTTTCTGGGGCATGCAGGATTCTATAGGAGGTTTATAAAGGATTTTTCAAAAATCGCAAAACCTCTAAGCAACCTGCTAGCTGCTGACACGCCATTTGTGTTTGACACAGCATGCCTGCAGGCGTTTGAAACGCTGAAAGCTAAGCTGGTCACAGCACCAGTCATTTCTGCACCAGACTGGACATTACCATTTGAGCTAATGTGTGATGCCAGTGATCATGCCATTGGTGCAGTATTGGGACAGAGGCATGACAAGCTTCTGCATGTCATTTATTATGCCAGTCGCGTTTTAAATGATGCCCAGAAAAATTACACAACCACAGAAAAGGAATTACTTGCAGTGGTTTACGCCATTGACAAGTTCAGATCCTACTTAGTAGGATCAAAGGTGATTGTGTACACTGACCATGCTGCTCTTAAGTATCTACTCACAAAGCAGGATTCAAAACCCAGGCTCATCAGATGGGTATTGCTTCTGCAAGAGTTTGATATAGAAATAAGAGACAGAAAAGGGACAGAGAACCAAGTAGCTGATCATCTGTCCCGGATAGAGCCAGTGGAAGGGACGTCCCTCCCCTTCCTTGAGATCTCTGAGACGTTCCCTGATGAGCATCTATTTGCCATTCAGGAAGCACCATGGTTTGCCGATATTGCAAACTATAAAGCTGCAAGGTTCATACCCAAGGAGTACAATAGAATACAAAAAAAGAAACTAATTACTGATGCAAAGTACTACTTGTGGGATGAGCCCTATCTCTTTAAGAGATGTGCAGACGGAATTATCCGTAGGTGTGTCCCCAGAGAGGAAGCACAGAGAATCCTATGGCATTGCCACGGATCTCAATATGGAGGCCATTTCGGAGGTGAGCGAACAGCCACCAAGGTCCTCTAATGTGGCTTCTATTGGCCCACACTCTATAAAGATTCCCGAGAGTTTGTACGTAATTGTGACAGTTGCCAAAGAGCTGGTAACCTGCCTCATGGTTACGCCATGCCTCAACAAGGGATCTTGGAAATAGAGTTGTTTGATGTATGGGGAATTGACTTCATGGGACCTTTCCCACCATCATACTCAAACACTTATATTCTGGTGGCAGTGGATTATGTATCAAAATGGGTTGAGGCTATTGCCACACCCAACAATGATACTAAAACGGTGCTGAAGTTCCTCCAGAAACATATTTTTAGCAGGTTTGGTGTCCCTAGAGTACTAATCAGTGATGGGGGCACTCACTTCTGCAATAAACAGCTTTACTCTGCCATGGTTCGGTATGGAATTCGCCACAAGGTGGCCACTCCATATCATCCACAAACCAACGGGCAAGCTGAAGTCTCTAACAGAGAATTAAAGAGAATCCTGGAACGGACAGTAAATACCCGTAGAAAGGATTGGGCAAGGAGCTTGGATGATGCTCTGTGGGCTTACAGAATAGCATTCAAGACCCCTATAGGGACCTCTCCATACCAACTCGTGTATGGTAAGGCATGCCACTTGCCCGTAGAACTGGAACATAAGGCCTACTGGGCAACCAGATTCCTAAACTTAGATGCCAAATTAGCAGGAGAAAAATGATTGCTCCAGCTAAATGAGCTAGAGGAATTCAGATTCACAGCTTTCGAAAATGCCAAGCTTTATAAAGAAAAATAAAAAAAATGGCATGACAGAAAGCTGTCATCTAGAATCTTTGAACCAGGACAGAAGGTCCTGTTGTTTAACTCTAGACTCAGGCTATTCCCCGGAAAACTGAAATCCCGGTGGAGGGGACCATACGTGATTACAAGTGTGTCACCATATGGTTACGTGGAGCTTCAAGATATTGATTCTGATAAGAAGTTCATTGTCAATGGACAAAGAATCAAGCATTATCTTGAAGGCAACATTGAGCAAGAATGCTCAAGGCTGAAGCTAGATTAAAAGCTCAGCAAGGTCTAGCTAAAGACAATAAAGAAGTGCTTTCTGGGAGGCAACCCAGCCATGGGGTATTAATCCTCTAAGCATTTTGCCCTATTTTTCTTTTTTATTTGTTTATATAAAGTTTACTGACACTAAGGTAAAGGATCAATTGCATAAATTTACAGGGTTACAGAAGGAATTTGCACACAAAACAGAGATTGGAAGCTCAATGGCAAGAAAACGCCAGTAAAGGGGCATTTTGGGCGTTCAGCGCCCAAAATGGGCATCCACTGGGCGCTGAACGCCAGTAATGGCAGCAATTGGGCGTTCAACGCCAGAAATGGCCACCCACTGGGCGTTGAACACCAGTAATGGCAGCAACTGGGCGCTGAACACCCAGGAGATCAGCATTTGGGCGCTGAACACCCAAAACAGGCAGTGTTTGGGCGTTCAAACGCCAGGAGGACAGGGAGGAGCCAAATCCAGTATTCCCACACGTATTTCCATTTTAATTTCAAATTTTATGCTTCAATGCATGATTTTTACATGAACATATCAAGAACCATGGTTTCTAAAATCCCTAATTTCTAAAAATCCATCTTTCCAAATTCAATCCAACTCTTTTCAAAATCTTTTCTGAAAACAAATCTATCTTTTTCACTCAAAAATCTTTTCAACTAATCCATATCTTTTTCAAATATCCATATTATCTTTTTCAAAATTCAGAGTTATCTTTTTCAAAAATCTATCATATCTTTTCAAAATTAAACTCTATCTTCTATCTTATCTTTTTCAACTCAATCTTTTTATCTTATCTCTTCCTTTTTTTTTCGAAAAGCCACCCCCCCACCCCTTTAAAATTGGCTTCGGCCTCCCCCCTCCTCCATCAACAAGTGCACCTCGATCTCCTTCTATCCCTCTCCTTTCTTTTCTTTTGCTTGAGGGCAAGCAAACCTCTAAGTTTGGTGTGTTTTTCCGAGATCACTAAGATCATGGCTCCCAAAGGGGAACAATACACTCCAAGAGGCAAGAAAGAGAGCGTTCCAAAACCACTTTGGAATCAAGGGAAGTTCTTATCTAAAGAACATTCAGACCATTATCTTAAAGTAATGGGTCTGAGATCAGTGATCCCGGAAGTTAGATTCGATCTGAAAGAAGACGAATATCCAGAGATCCAGGAGCAAATTCGAATCAGGAACTGGGAAGTCCTAGCTAATCCTGAAACGAAAGTAGGAAGGAACATGGTCCAGGAGTTCTATGCTAATATGTGGCAGACTGACAAGCAAAGACTATCTGGAACTGCCTGCTACGAATTTCGGACCATGGTCAGGGGAAAAATTGTTCATACCACCCCTGACAAGATCAGAGAGATACTAAAGCTACCTCAGCTAAAGGATGATCCAGACTCCTTCAACAGGAGGATGATGAGAGCAGACATTGGCCTGGATAAGATTCTAGAGGACATCTGTATCCCTGGAGCCAGGTGGACCACCAACACAAAGGGCGTCCCAAATCAACTCAAGAGGGAGGATCTCAAACCAGTTGCCAGAGGATGGCTGGACTTCATTGGGCGTTCTCTGTTGCCCACCAGCAACCGTTCTGAAGTCACAGTTAAAAGAGCAGTGATGATTCATTGCATCATGATGGGAAAGGAAGTGGAGGTTCATCAGCTGATTTCAACAGAGCTCTATAATATTGCTAACAAAAATTCAAGAGAGGCCAGGTTGGCTTATCCAAGCGTGATTTCTCTGCTCTGCAAGGACGCTGGAGTCAAGATGGGAATAACTGAATATATCCTAATTGAAAAGTCAATCACCAAAGCATCAATGGAGAGACAACAAGCACAGGAGGATCATATCAAGAAGAGAGCACAGGAATTCCTCCCAGAGATTCCTCAAGCGGAATATTGGGAATATCTTGAGACGTCTGTCACCAAGATACAGGAAGCTATGGAGCAAATAATAAAACAACAGAAGGAACACAGTCAAATGCTGACCCATATGCTTAAAGAACAAGAGGAGCAGGGACGTGACTTAAGGGAACTGAAGTGCCAAAAGTCTTCTGTGATACCAAGCCTCCCAAGGATCAGAGGAACCCCCATACCCCCAGAATAAAGGTTGTTAATTTCCAATTTCTGCCTTAACTCTGTGACAGTGTCCTTATAAAAGTACCTTAGAAGTCATATAGTAGTAATTAGTATCTATTTTGATTTTATCTCCAATTAAGCTATAGTTTATTTTTCTCATCATCATTAAACATGAATAAAGTAGTAGATCTTTTGAATAAGAGGCAATAAAATTTTGAGTTTTAATAAGAGAAATTCTAATTAGCTAAATGTGGTGGCAATGCTTTCTATTTTCTGAATGAATGCTTGAACAGTGCATATGTCTTTTGAATTTGTTGTTTAAGACTGTTAAATATGTTGGCTCTTGAAAGAATGATGAACATGAGACATGTTATTGATAATCTGAAAAATCATAAAAATGATTCTTGAAGCAAGAAAAAGCAGCAAAGAAAAAAAAAAGCTTGCAAAAAAAAAAAAAAAAAAAAAAGAGAGCAAGCAGAAAAAGCCAACAACCCTTAAAACCAAAAGGCAAGGGCAATTAAAAGGGATCCCAAGGCTTTGAGCATTAGTGGATAGGAGGGCCTAAAGGAATGAAATCCTGGTCTAAGCGGTTAAACCAAGCTGTCCCTAACCATGTGCTTGTGGCGTGAAGGTGTCAAGTGAAAACTTGAGACTGAGCGGTTAAAGTCAAGGTCCAAAGCAAAAAGAAGAGTGTGCTTAAGAACTCTGGACACCTCTAATTGGGGACTTTAGCAAAGCTGAGTCACAATCTGAAAAGGTTCACCCAATTAAGTGTCTGTGGCATTTATGTATCCGGTAGTAATACTGGAAAACAAAGTGCTTAGGGCCACGGCCAAGGCTCATAAAGAAGCTGTGTTCAAGAATCATCACACTGAACTAAGAGAATCAATAACATTATCTGAATTCTAAGTTCCTATAGATGCCAATCACTCTGAGCTTCAATGGATAAAGTGAGATGCCAAAACTGTTCAAAAGCAAAAAGCTACTAGTCCCGCTCATCTAAGTAGGATCTGAGCTTCATTCAAAAACTCTGAGATATTATTGCCTCTCAACCTATTAGTCTTCTATTTTATTTGTCTAGTTGCTTGAGGACAAGCAACAGTTTAAGTTTGGTGTTGTGATGAGCGGATATTTTATACGCTTTTTGGGGATAATTTCATATAGTTTAGAGTATGTTTTAGTTAGTTTTTAGTCTATTTCTAGTAGTTCTTAGGAAAAATTCATATTTCTGGACTTTATTATGAGTTGTGTTTTTTTCTGTAATTTCAGGTATTTTTCTGGCTGAAATTGAAGGAGCTGAGCAA
Source organism: Arachis ipaensis (assembly GCF_059453495.1). Classification (NCBI taxonomy): domain Eukaryota; kingdom Viridiplantae; phylum Streptophyta; class Magnoliopsida; order Fabales; family Fabaceae; genus Arachis; species Arachis ipaensis. Next base: position 91,499,054 of record NC_142441.1, on the reverse strand, counting down.
AAATCTGATTCAGGCTGAAAAAGGACTGCTGATGCTATTGGATTCTGACCTCCCTGCACTCAAAGTGGATTTTCTGGAGCTACAAAACTCGGAATAGCATGCTTCCAATTGCGTTGGAAAGTAGACATCCAGGGCTTTCCAGCAATATATAATAGTCCATACTTTGCACAAGGATAGACGACGTAAACTGGCGTTCAACGCCAGTTCTCTGCCCAATTCTGGCGTCCAGCGCCAGAAAAGGATCAAAAACTGGAGTTGGACGCCCAAATTGGCGTTCAACTCCACAAATGACCTCTGCACGTGACTCACTTAAATCTCAGCCCCAGCACACACCAAGTGGGCCCCAGAAGTGGACCTCTGCATCATCCATCATAGTCCACTCATATTTTGTAACCCTAGGCTACTAGTTTAGTATTTAAACAACTTTTAGAGACTAATTTTGTATCTCATGACATTTCAGATCTAAACTTTGTATTCTCTGACGGCATGAGTCTCTAAACCCCATTGTTGGGGGTGAGGAGCTCTGCTGTGTCTCGATGAATTAATGCAAGTATTTCTGTTTTCTATTCAAACACGCTTGTTCCTATCTAAGATGTTCATTCGCGCTTAACTGTGATGAAGGTGACGATCAGTGACATTCATCACCTTCCTCAACCCATGAACGTGTGCCTAACAACCACCTCCGTTCTATTTCCGATTGAATGAGTATCTCTGAGATCTCTTAATCAGAATCTCCGTGGTATAAGCTAGAACTGATGGCAGCATTCATGAGAATCCGGAAAGTCTAAACCTTGTCTGTGGTATTCCGAGGAGCATTCAAGGATTGAATGACTGTGACGAGCTTCAAACTCCTGAAGGATGGGCGTTAGTGACAGACGCAAAAGGATAGTAAATCCTATTCCAACCGGATCGAGAACCAACCGGTGATTAGCCGTGCTGTGACAGAGCGCGTGAGCGTAGTTTTCACTGGAAGGATGGAAGGTAGCCATTGACAACGGTGATCCACCAACACACAGCTTGCCATAGGAGGACGTGCGTGCGTGAATCAGAAGACAGAGGAAAGCAGAGATTCAGAAGACAAAGCATCTCCAAAACTCCAACATATTCTCCATTACTGCATAACAAGTAACCTTTAATTTATGCTCTCTCAATTATTCACAATTCAACTGATAAACATAATTGACTTCCTGACTAAGATTTACAAGATAACCATAGATTGCTTCAAACCAACAATCTCCATGGGATTTGACCCTTACTCACGTAAGGTATTACTTGGACGACCCAGTGCACTTGCTGGTTAGTGGTACGCGTTGTGAAAAGTGTGATTCACAATTCGTGCACCAACTTGCTGGTTAGTTGTATCGAAGTTGTGACAAATTATGAATGTGTAATCACGATTACGCGTACCAAGTTGCTCACGTGCCAGGAATAGTTTGAGCCTGGACATCACAATTTCGTGCACCATGCAGTAAAGTCACCAAGCATCTGATGAGATATTTTGGAGGAAAAATAAATTTCTCCCAAAATACCCAAAACTAACCGGCAAGTGCACCGGGTCGCATCAAGTAATAAAAACTTCACGGGAGTGAGGTCGATCCCACAGGGATTGAAGGATTGAGCAATTTTAGTTTAGTGGTTGATTTAGTCAAGCGAATCGAGTGTTGGTTGGGTGATTTGTGATTTGCAGAATGTAAATTGCATGAAAGTAAAGAGTGCAGGAAATTAAATTGCTGAATCTTAAGGAACAAGAAATTAAATGGCAGAAACTTAGAGTGCAAGAAATGTAAATTGCGGAATCTTAAAGTGCAAGGAATGTAAATTGCTTGAAATGTAAAGGGGATTGGGATGTGGATTTGTAGAAATTAAACAAGGAAAAATTAAATTGCATCAAACAGAAGAGGGAAAAGGGAATTGGGATTGAACCGGATATGAAGCAGAAAAGTAAATGAACATAGAAAGGAAAGAAACAGAATGTAAATTGGGGATTTGGATCTCAGGACCCAGAGACTAGAAAACCAAGTCTAGATCTCAATGCCTTCCTAGATCCAACAAGAACAATTGCAAGGAAATTGTAAATTGCAAAGAAAAGAGATGAAGAGCAATTAACCGGAAATGAAATTCAATTAACAGTAAAGAAACAGAGAGATCCAAGATTGAGATTGAAACATAATTTCTTCAATTCTCTAATCCAAGATCCAAGACAAGTGTAAATGAAAATGAAAGCAATGAAAGCAAAGAAATTAAAGTTCAAAAGCTCTCCGAAAACTATTATGAAAATTTTAAAAGGAAAGCTCCCCGAATAACTTGAATTCTATCCTATTTATACACTTTCTTCCAAAGATCTTCAAGCCTTGAGTTGGGCCTTTGCTCTTGGTGGAATTGGGTTGAAAGAGGCCTTGGTTGATTGCTCTTGAAGTTTGAAGAAGAACCAAAGTGAACCAATTGAACCGGGTTTGAGGTTAGCAAAAGTTGGACCAAAAGTTTGAGCCAAAGTTAGGGGTCTAACTTTGGCTCCAACTTTTCATAGCAGACAACACATTTTTCTGGTATGGACGTTGGTGCCAACGTTAGGGGTCTAACTTTGACCCTAACGTTGGCCTTGTCTAGTGCTAGTGGCGCCAACGTTAGCCTCCAAGTTAGGGGGTTAACGTTGGCGCAAACGTTGGCCCCTCTCCCTTATGTCTTTATGTGCCAACGTTGGCCTCCAAGTTAGGGGGCTAACGTTGGCGCAAACGTTGGATGGCCAGGGAGGAATTCATGTGCCAACGTTAGCCTCCAAGTTAGGGGGCTAACGTTGGCGCAAACGTGGGATGGCCAGGGAGGAAATTTCAAGTTCCAACGTTAGCCTCCAAGTTAGGGGGCTAACGTTGGGGCTAACTTCTTGCTTCCTAGTTCAATTTCACTTATTCCATTGTCCTCTCTTCACTCCTAGCCATTCCTCTTTGCTTCAAACTTTCTCCAAGCTTTCTTCACCTATCATTAATCAACCAAACTCATCAAAGCTATGCTCAAAATCATGAGATATTCATTCTTTCATAATATGCAACAAATATAGCATAAAACCTCATGAAATGGCATAAATTCATATATGGTTGGTTCAATCAAGGGAAACATGAAAATCTACTCAATTAGCTTGCTTGTAGCTCAAGAAAGTGCATAATTCTAATGAAAACAAAAGAAAAAGACTAGTTAAAATAGGCTAGGATGACTTGTCATCACAACACCAAACTTAAAGCTTGCTTGTCCCCAAGCAAGAAATGAATTATTGAGAAGAAAGAATGAAATGGAAGAGGAAGTTCATGCTAGCAGAGTATTATTGATAGTTCATGGGGTTTTGTGTGGATATGCAAATACTCACTTCTTATTGACTCCTAGGCCTAGAAAGTCTCCTTCAAGCTTCAAGTGACATACTGCTATGACCTCTCATTATTCCTTTATCCTTGGCTATTACTTTGTTCATAAGCTTTATTTGAGTGTCATGTGTAGCAAGTTCATTTTCTTTTCTTTATACTTGACACATTATTCACTATAGACACTTGGCTCACATTCCTTCTTAAAACATTGATGCCCAGCACCTCTTTGGGCTACTAAATGCCTTGTAGTTAGGTTGCTCTTGATAGTGGACTTTCAGCTGATGATCCCGGGTTAGTTAACCCAAGTCACCAAGTGTTGAGGCACTCCTAAGAGCTTACTAATCCAAGCAGATCCTAGTACAAAGACATCACAGGCATATATTTTAAAGTTCAAGCTATTGGTGTCCAGCTTTGTTTCTTTTTGTTTTTCTTTTGTTTTGCCACTTTTTGGCTATCTTTTTCTTCTTTCCTTCTTTTTGTTTTTCTTTCTAACCAAGGAATTTAATTCAATTGAGATTCCTAGACAGTAGGCCACTTCTTTACTTAGAAGGAGATATCCTAGCTCTTTATTCACTAAAAGTGAGCTATTATACAATCACACATATACCACCACTTACTTTTATTTCACTTCTAACTAACAGAGACTATCTTGCTTCACATTCAAACTGTTCTTTTATTGAATTTAAAGATGCAGGGGACAACACATGCTTCTTGTCAAGTGAAAATAAACACACAAGCACACACATAAACTAGCCTACTTATTTTAAAAGAAACAAACATGATGCAAAGACTTTTAAGAAGAACTACTTAGAAATGCAAAGACAACTTAGAACAGATAGAATGCATGCTTTTTTCTTTGTAGTGATGAACAAGGAGCAAGTCCACCTTTCATTTGTCATGCCTTTTCTTTCTCCTTTCATACACTTGGCTGCTAGTGTTCCCACCATCCTTGTTTGGTGCCTGTTGATCTTGCCAAAAGCCAGCCTTATTCATAGCCTCATCCACTCTATCTTCGAGTCTCATAGCTCTGCTCACTTCTACCTCACTTTTCATTTTGAAGAATTCATCAAAAGTTGGGAATGCCGGATCCATGTTATGCAAATGTTCTCCAATATAGTTCAGTTTGATTTGGCTATTGATGTTGTAATCGGCTTGTACTTCATACCTTGCTTCTTGGAGTGTTGTGAACTCCTTGAAAGCCTTCAAACTTTCAGCTTGCATTTGTTCCAACTTCCCAAAAGATTCATGAGATTGAAAGGCATGTTCTTCTTGCATCGCAAGAAATCTTGACTCGAATTCATTTTGTTTGTTTATTATTCTTAGCTCTCTTTCTTCTTGTGCTTGTTGGTTTTTCATGTACAGAGAATGGTATTCCTCTTGCCTCTCTTGGATTCTCGTGTACTGTTGAGACAATCTCCCTATTGCTTCTTGCATTTGAGTCATATCCATATTGCCATGTGGGAAAAAGTGTGGCTGCTCCTCCTCCTCTTGTGGCTCTTCTTCTATGTGTGGCTCATCTTCTTCCATTGGCTCTTCTCTTTCCCTTCCTCCATGTGGTCTTCGGCCTTGATGTGCTTCAAGGGGCATCATCATTCGTTCAATGGTTATGGGCATGCCTTGGCTTAACCACATTGGATTCTCCTCTTCCAATGGAACTTTAGCCTTTGCACACAACCTCCAAATGGTGCTCGGATAGTACAACCAAGATCCGGCCGAATTCTTTTCAGCTATCTTTTGAATGTCTCTTGCAAGGATTTCATGAACTCTTATCTCTCCACCTACCATGATACAATGCAGCATTAAGGCTCTCTCCCTGTTAACTTCTGAGGTGTTCACTGTCCCCAGAATTGACCTTTTCATCAACTCATACCATCCTTTTGCTTCCGGAGTGAGGTTGCATCTCTTCAGGAACTTGTATCTGTTCTTATTATCTCCTTCCCATTCTGAGTTCTCAAAACAAATGTCTCTTGCAATCTCCTCATAATCCTGCTCCTCATTCAATCTTTGTTGGTATCCCGGTTCATCAAAGCGGATTGATTTTAGTTTCAAGACTTTCTTGATTGCATCCGGGCTAAAGTCTACTTCCACCCCACGCACATAGCTCTTGTACGTTGGGGGTTCACGCATGTCAATCCTTGGGACATTTGCATAGAACTCTCTTATGATATTGGTATTAATTCGGGTGGCTGGTGATGTAAGTTCCTCCCATCTCCTCTTCCGGATTTTGTTCTTTATTTCTTGACATCCATCCTCCGGCAACATGAATGGAATTTCAGGATAGATTCTTTTCTCGTTCATCCATTGAATTTGCATTTGATGAGACCAAGACTTGAACCTCCGTTGGTCATATTCATGTGTTTCTTCCTCCACTATTGGATCTTTTCCTTTTCGTCGTTTGGTTCTTGAGGAGGATGCCATGATCACTTGGTTGGTTGAGAGGGAATGTGAAGAATGTTGGAGAGTTTGATGTGTGTTTGGAGGAAAAGAGATTAGGTCCGGACTTGCTATGACAAGAAGTTATGAAGAGAAGTTTAAGTGGTTGGAGTTTAAAGTAGAAGAAAGGTTGCACAAGGCTTGTTATGTTGAGGAGTGATTCGGTCATGTGCATGGCTTGAAGGTGGTATGCTTTTAAATGAGCAATGAAGGGCTAGGATGCAATTAGACACTATGGAGATCAAAGGTATGCATGTAAGGATGAATGAAGACAAAATTTGCTCCTTCCCTTGCCTTTGCCGTGATCATTCTCAAGGAGTGGCAGATTTCTTCCTTGAAGCATGTGATAGGATTTTGTCCTTATGCTATGCTTTCCTTTGTCTTGTCTTTTTCATTGAAGATTCTTTGACCTCCTAGTCATCACAACAAGACAACATACATTAGTCTTATCCAACCGTAGCAATATTGTTCTTTTTAATAAAAATATGTGAACCATCAATTCTTATCTCATGTGAACCGTGACACTCTCTTTGGAGGACACCAAACTTAGTGTTTGGTAATGTATAACGAAAATGAGTTTCTTCCTCCAATTGGTGAAGTTCAAATGTTAAATGTTCATAAGAATTGTTTTCATCATACTTTCTTTTTCTTTTTTTTTCAATGAAGGATTAATTGTATCCTTGAATCGGTGCATCAAGGTTTGATGAACACCAAACTTGTTTCTTGTCAAAGGGTACATCACAATTAATGCCTTCATTATCGAATAAAAAAAAATTTTTTATTTATAAGGTTTTGGAAAATAACAAATGTATGATTATTGATGCATGAGTTTCAAGTTTTCATGAAGCTATGTGGACACCAAACTTAGTGTTCGGCCATATGCTCTATCAAAACATTTTAAGCATGTGAAACAAAATCCTTTGTAATATTGGTTAAGTGTGCTTGAAGATACACCGAACTTAGTATATGTTTCAAAATAATGCATGCAATAAATGGACATGCTCATGAAAAGAGAAAAGAATTCATGCATCAAGTGATCATAATTTATTGAATGTAAAATGACATGAATCTTAAAGCATGGGTTGCCTCCCATGGAGCGCTCTTTTATTGTCACTAGCTTGACATTGAGGCTTTCTTTTATGGTGGTTGGTGCTTGTAGGGCCTCAATTTGTCTCCCCTGACCGTGATCCTCTTCTTTGTTCTCTGGTGTTCAATTTCAGCATGCTCTAATGATAGTATGTTGCTGACAGTGTAGTAATCCTCGGTTTGTTGATTTGCCCCCAGCTGTTGATATATCAGTTGCACTGTCACCTTTAGAAAGCCCCTCTGTTGGAATCTTTCTATTCTTCTAGCCCCTTTTTGCTTTGTTTCTACGCTTCATCTTTCCTTTTGTTGATCTTTCTTTTCTGGCTGTAGGCTTTCCTTGGGGACCTCTCTTCTCTGTGGCCAGTACTCTAATATCCTCTTGGGTTTTTTCATCAGTCTGCACAATCCTTAGCATTGGGATGTTGCTGTGACTTTCCTGGTCATTTTTCATATAGTCTTTCTTTTCCTTGCTAATTTGTGCCTCTGGTAAAACTTTCAGAGTAACACTCTGGTCATGCATCCTGAGAGTTAATTCCCCTTCCTCTACGTCTATGATAGCTCTAGCAGTGGCCAAGAATGGCCTTCCCAGTATAACAGAGTCACCATCATCATTGTTTGATTCTAGAACCACAAAATCAGCAGGGTATATAAAACTGTCCACCTTGACCAAAAGATTTTCAATTACACCCCTGGGGTATACCATTGACTTGTCTACCAGCTCCAGAGACATTTGTACTGGTTTGACCTCCTCTATATGCAGCTTTTTCACCAAGGAGGATGATATTAAGTTAATACTTGCTCCGAGATCACACATTGCTTTAGTTATTGTCAATTTCCCAATGGTGCAAGGCAACAGGAAGCTTCCTGGGTCCTCAAGCTTGGGAGGAAGCCCCTTTTGAATCAAGGCCCTGCATTCCTCAGCAATCATTATGGTTTCTTTCTCATCCCAGCTTCTTTTCTTGTTGATAAGATCCTTCAGAAACTTGGAATATAGAGGCATTTGTTCAAGTGCTTCAGCCAAGGGAATATTGATTTCCAGCTTCTTAAAAGTCTCAAGGAATTTGTGAAAATGCTGGTCTTTAACCTCTTTGTTGAACCTCTGAGGGTAAGGCAGTGGAGGTGTGATGCTTTTTCCTATTTGCTGCTGCCCCTGAGCTACTTCCTTTGAGCTATGTGGCTGGTTGTCCTTCTCTTTGAGTTTCTCAGTGCCTTTGTTTGGCATCACAACTTGCTTATTAGCCTCATCTGCCTTTGTTTGCTTCTCATCCTCCGTTGGTTCTTTGATGTTCTCTGCTTGCTTCTTTGTAGTGTCATTGTTGCTTATCAATGTTCTCCCACTCCTCAATTGTATTGCCTTGCATTCCTCCTTGGGATTTGGAATTGTGTCACTGGGCAGTGAGTTTGAAGGTCTCTCAACAGATACTTGCTTGGAGAGTTGCCCCATCTGTCTCTCTAGGCTCTTCATAGAGGCTTCCTGATTCTTGGCTACCATTTCTTGGTGTTTCAACATTTTGTCTATCATGGCCTCCAAGTGAGTGATTCTTTGGGCTTCAGGTGATATTTGAGGTGGGTTATGAGATGTGGGTGGTGGATGGTAGGCATTTTGGTTGGTGGATTGGTTATTAGATTGGTATTGGTTGAGGTTGGGGTAGTTGTTTTGAGGTTTTCTGTAGGGGTTTTGGTTAGTCTGCTGCTGGTTGTGATTTTGGTTGCTTCTTGGGTTGTGCTGGTTTGAGTTCCTCTGCCATGGTTGTTGGTTTTGGGTATGGTTATCTCCCCATCTGAGGTTTGGGTGGTTTTTCCAGGATGGATTGTATGTATCACCATACACTTCATTTGGTCCTTGGTTGTGCATATACTGAACTTGCTCTTGTTGTTGTTCTTCTGGAGTTTCTTCACTCTGTCCCCATGTGGTTGATGGTTGGCTAGTGTTGACTGCTGCAACTTGGAGACTATCAATCCTCTTGGCCATTTGCTCAAATTATTGCTGAATTTGCTGCTGCATCATCTTGTTTTGAGCCAGGATTGAATCCACTCCTTCTAGCTCCATTACTCCTCTCCTTTGTGATGGTTGGCGGCCTCTTTGATGAGCAAAGAAATATTGGTTGTTGGACACCATATCAATGAGTTCTTGAGCCTCTTCTGCAGTTTTCATGAGTTGCAAGGAACCTCCAGCTGAATGATCCAAAGCTTCCTGAGATTTCAGTGTTAAGCCTTCATAGAAGTTTTGAAGCTTCTCCCACTCATTAAACATGGCAGGGGGACATTTCCTGATCAGAGCCTTGTACCTCTCCCATGCCTCATAGATAGGTTCGGCCTCCATTTGTGTAAATGTTTGTACCTCAGCCTTTAACCTTATAATCCTCTGAGGTGGATAAAATTTGGCAAAGAATTTAGTTACCAAATCATCCCAGTTGTTAATGCTGTCCCTTGGAAACGATTCCAACCATTGAGTGGCCTTGTCCCTGAGAGAAAATGGGAACAGCATCAGCTTGTAGCTGTCAGGGGGCACTCCATTAGTTTTGACAGTGTTGCATATCCTCAGGAAAGTGGATAAATGTTGGTGTGGGTCCTCAAGTGGTCCTCCACCAAAAGAGCAATTGTTCTGAACTAAAGTGATGAGTTGTGGCTTGAGTTCAAAGTTGTTAGCATTGACATTTGGAGCCAAGATGCTACTCCCACAATGTCTAGGATTTGCAAAGGTATAGGAAGCCAAAACTCTCCTCTGGGGTGGGTTGCCATTGTTGTTGTCTTCCCCACCTGGTGGATTGGTTAAATGTTCCTCCATCTCTTGGAATTCTTCGTCTGATTCCTCTTCTCCAACAATATTTTTCCCTCTTTCAGCTCTTCTTAACCTCCTAAGAGTTCTTTCGTCTTGTTCATGAAAATTGAGTATGGTTCTTCTTGTACCTGACATACAAGCAGAACATGAGAAATGCACAAAACTAGTGACACTTCAATTTACTGCCAGATTGAAGTGTTAGTTAGTTTAAGCAAAAAATCAAACAGTTAGTGGGTTAATCAAAATTAAAGAAAAAGTGCTTGATCTAGATCACCACCTCACTTAATCATTGTCAATCTAATCAATCCCCGGTAACGGCGCCAAAAACTTGATGAGATATTTTGGAGGAAAAATAAATTTCTCCCAAAATACCCAAAACTAACCAGCAAGTGCACCGGGTCGCATCAAGTAATAAAAACTTCACGGGAGTGAGGTCGATCCCACAGGGATTGAAGGATTGAGCAATTTTAGTTTAGTGGTTGATTTAGTCAAGCGAATCGAGTGTTGGTTGGGTGATTTGTGATTTGCAGAATGTAAATTGCATGAAAGTAAAGAGTGCAGGAAATTAAATTGCTGAATCTTAAGGAACAAGAAATTAAATGGCAGAAACTTAGAGTGCAAGAAATGTAAATTGCGGAATCTTAAAGTGCAAGGAATGTAAATTGCTTGAAATGTAAAGGGGATTGGGATGTGGATTTGTAGAAATTAAACAAGGAAAAATTAAATTGCATCAAACAGAAGAGGGAAAAGGGAATTGGGATTGAACCGGATATGAAGCAGAAAAGTAAATGAACATAGAAAGGAAAGAAACAGAATGTAAATTGGGGATTTGGATCTCAGGACCCAGAGACTAGAAAACCAAGTCTAGATCTCAATGCCTTCCTAGATCCAACAAGAACAATTGCAAGGAAATTGTAAATTGCAAAGAAAAGAGATGAAGAGCAATTAACCGGAAATGAAATTCAATTAACAGTAAAGAAACAGAGAGATCCAAGATTGAGATTGAAACATAATTTCTTCAATTCTCTAATCCAAGATCCAAGACAAGTGTAAATGAAAATGAAAGCAATGAAAGCAAAGAAATTAAAGTTCAAAAGCTCTCCGAAAACTATTATGAAAATTTTAAAAGGAAAGCTCCCCGAATAACTTGAATTCTATCCTATTTATACACTTTCTTCCAAAGATCTTCAAGCCTTGAGTTGGGCCTTTGCTCTTGGTGGAATTGGGTTGAAAGAGGCCTTGGTTGATTGCTCTTGAAGTTTGAAGAAGAACCAAAGTGAACCAATTGAACCGGGTTTGAGGTTAGGAAAAGTTGGACCAAAAGTTTGAGCCAAAGTTAGGGGTCTAACTTTGGCTCTAACTTTTCATAGCAGACAACACATTTTTCTGGTATGGACGTTGGTGCCAACGTTAGGGGTCTAACTTTGACCCTAACGTTGGCCTTGTCTAGTGCTAGTGGTGCCAACGTTAGCCTCCAAGTTAGGGGGCTAACGTTGGCGCAAACGTTGGCCCCTCTCCCTTATGTCTTTATGTGCCAACGTTAGCCTCCACGTTAGGGGGCTAACGTTGGCGCAAACGTTGGATGGCCAGGGAGGAATTCATGTGCCAACGTTAGCCTCCAAGTTAGGGGGCTAACGTTGGCGCAAACGTGGGATGGCCAGGGAGGAAATTTCAAGTTCCAACGTTAGCCTCCAAGTTAGGGGGCTAACGTTGGGGCTAACTTCTTGCTTCCTGGTTCAATTTCACTTATTCCATTGTCCTCTCTTCACTCCTAGCCATTCCTCTTTGCTTCAACCTTTCTCCAAGCTTTCTTCACCTATCATTAATCAACCAAACTCATCAAAGCTATGCTCAAAATCATGAGATATTCATTCTTTCATAATATGCAACAAATATAGCATAAAACCTCATGAAATGGCATAAATTCATATATGGTTGGTTCAATCAAGGGAAACATGAAAATCTACTCAATTAGCTTGCTTGTAGCTCAAGAAAGTGCATAATTCTAATGAAAACAAAAGAAAAAGACTAGTTAAAATAGGCTAGGATGACTTGTCATCAGCATCCTCCTTGCATTATTATTATTTTCGGCTGCCATCTCCTCTTCCTGTTCGAAAATTTCTGAAAGGTTATCTCTGGATTGTTGTAATTTAGCTTCTCTTAATTTCCTCTTCAGAGTCCTTTCAGGTTCTGGATCTGTTTCAACAAGAATGTTCTTGTCCTTGCTCCTGCTCATATGAAAAAGGGAGAACAGAAAAATAATAATAATAGGGGTCCTTTTTACCACAGTATAGAGGTCCCAGTGTGAGTAGAGGAAAAGAAGAAGAAGAAATTCGAACACAGATGGAAGAGGGGGTTCGAATTTGGGTGAGATGAAGTGTTAGTAGATGAATAAATAAATAGAAGGAGATGAGAGAGAGGGAGAATTTTCGAAAATTATTTTTGAAAAAGAGTTAGTGATTTTTGAAAACAGTTTTTGAAAAAGGTTAGTAATTTTTGAAAATTAATTTTGAAAAGGGTTAATAGTTTTTTTTTTTCGAAAATTCAAATAAGAAAATAAAATAATTAGTTTAATTAAAAAGAAATTTTGAAAAAGAGGGAGATATTTTCGAAAATTAGAGAGAGAGAGTTAGTTAGGTAGTTTTGAAAAAGGTAAGAAATAAACAAAAAGTTAGTTAGTTAGTTGAAACAAATTTTGAAAAGATAAGAAGTTAGAAAAGATATTTTAAAAATCAAATTTTTGAAAAAGATAAGATAAGAAGATTTTTTTGAAAAGATATGATTGAAATTAGTTTTGAAAAAGATTTAATTTTTAAAAATCACAATTAATGACTTGATTCACAAGAAATCACAAGATATGATTCTAGAACTTAAAGTTTGAATCATTCTTAACAAGCAAGTAACAAACTTGAAATTTTTGAATCAAAACATTAATTGTTATTGTTATTTTCGAAAATTTGATATAAAATTAAGAAAAAGATTTTTTTGAAAAATATTTTTAGAATTTTCGAAAATAACTAAGAAATTTGAAAAAGATTTGATTTTTGAAAAAGATGAGATTTTTAAATTGAAAATTTGATTTGACTCATAAAAATAACTAGATTTTTAAAAGTTTTTAAAAAAGTCAAATCTAATTTTCGAATTTATGAGAGAGAAAAAGGGAAAGATATTTTTTTTTATTTTTAAATTTTTTAATGAAGAGAGGGAAAAACAAGAAAAATGATGCAATGCATGAGAATTTTAGATCAAAACATGTGATGCATGCAAGAATGCTATGAATGTCAAGATGAACACCGAGAACAATATGAAGATCATCATGAACACCAAGAACATATTTTTGAAAAATTTTTAATGCAAAGAAAACATGCAAGACACCAAACTTAGAATTCTTTAATGCTTAGACACTAAGAATTCAAGAATGCATATGAAAAACAAGAAAAGACACAGAACATGCGAATGCAAAGATCAAACAAGAAGACTTATCAAGAACAACTTGAAGATCATGAAGAACACTATGAATGCATGAATTTTTCGAAAAAAAAAATGTAAGATGCACATGCAATTGACACCAAACTTATAACATGACTCAAGACTCAAACAAGAAACAGAAAAATATTTTTGATTTTCATGATTTTCTAATTTTTTTGGATTTTTTCGAAAATTAATTGAAAAAGGAAAATAAGGATTCCAAAATTTTTTAATATGAATTCCAGGAATCTTGCATTTTTAGTCTAAAGCTTCAGTCCAGGAATTAAACATGGCTCACTAGCCAGCCAAGCTTTCAATGAAAGCTCCGGTCCAAAACAATAGACATGGCCAATGGCCAGCCAAGCTTCAGCAAACATAGATACCTCTCATGTATACAACAGCTGATATTTCATCCAACTTCATATACTTATGCGTGGAAGCCTCAGTCCAAAAGAATTTAGACATGGCTTTACAGCCAGCCAGGCTTCACATGCTTCATGAAACACTAGAATTCATTCTTAAAAATTTTGAAGCCATAGAATAATTTATTTTTGAAAACATTATTTTTATTATTATTTTTTTTTTTCGAAAACAAAAGAAAAATTTTTGAAAGATTTTTGAAAAATTTTTGAAAATAAAAAAAAAGAAAATTACCTAATCTGAGCAACAGGATGAACCGTCAGTTGTCCAAACTCGAACAATCCCCGGCAACGGCGCCAAAAACTTGGTGCTGTTGTCGGATCAAACTTGGCACTGATGTTACCGGACCAAAAGCTTGCCGAAAACTCAAACAATCCCCGGCAACGGTGCCAAAAACTTGGTGCGCAGAAGTTGTGATTACACTTTAATTATGTAAAATTCATCGCTCTTTCTTTCCCTGGTAATGGCGCCAAAAACATGATGCCAATACCATGGTTCACAACTTCGCACAACTAACCGGCAAGTGCACTGGGTCGTCCAAGTAATACCTTACGTGAGTAAGGGTCGAATCCCACGGAGATTGTTGGTATGAAGCAAGCTATGGTCACCTTGTAAATCTCAGTCAGGCGGATATCAAATGGTTATGGAGTTTTCGAAAATACTATGATAAAATAGGGACAGAAATACTTATGTAAATCATTGGTGAGAATTTCAGATAAGCGAATAGAGATGCTTTTGTTCCTCTGAACCTCTGCTTTCCTGCTGTCTTCATCCAATCAGTCTTACTCTTTTCCATGGCTGGCTTTATGTGATACATCACCATTGTCAATGGCTACTTTCGGTCTTCTCTCGGGAAAATGATCCAAATGCCCTGTCACGGCACGGCTAATCGTCTGGAGGCATCACCCTTGTCAAAGGTTTCATCTTATCCTCTCAGTGAAAATGGTCAACGCACCCTGTCACGGCACGGCTATTCATCTGTCGGTTCTCAATCATGCTGGAATAGGATTTACTATCCTTTTGCGTCTGTCACTAACGCCCAGCAATCGCGAGTTTGGAGCTCGTCAAAGTCATTCAATCATTGAATCCTACTCGGAATACCACAGACAAGGTTTAGACCTTCGGGATTCTCTTGAATGCCGCCATCATTCTAGCTTACACCACGAAGATTCCGACTAAGAGAACTAAGAGATACTCATTCCGTCGAAGGTAGAACAGAAGTGGTTGTCAGGCATGCGTTCATAGGGAATGATGATGATTGTCACGTTCATCACATTCAGGTTGAAGTGCGAATGAATATCTTAGAAGCGAAATAAGATGAGTTGAATAGAAAACAGTAGTACTTTGCATTAATCTTTGAGGAATAGCAGAGCTCCACACCTTAATCTATGGAGTGTAGAAACTCTACCGTTAAAAATACATAAGTGAAAGGTCCAAGCATGGCCGAATGGCCAGCCCCCAAAACGAGATCACAGGATCAAAATACAATCCAGGATGTCCGATACAATAGTGAAATGTCCTATTTATAATAAACTAGCTACTAGGGTTTACAAAAGTAAGTAATTGATGCATAAATCCACTTCCGGGGCCCACTTGGTGTGTGCTTGGGCTGAGTTTTGAGTGTTGCACGTGTAGAGGTCCTTCTTGGAGTTGAATGCCAGCTTTTGTGCCAGTTTGGGCGTTCAACTCTGGTTTTGGATCCTTTTCTGGCGCTGGACGCCAGAATTGGGCAAAAAGCTGGCGTTGAACGCCAGTTTGCGTCGTCTAAACTTGGCCAAAGTATGGACTATTATATATTTATGGAAAGCCCTGGATGTCTACTTTCCAACGCAATTGGAAGCGCGCCATTTTGAGTTCTGTAGCTCCAGAAAATCCACTTTGAGTGCAGGGAGGTCACAATCCAACAACATCAGCAGTCCTTCTTCAACCTCTGAATCTGATTTTTGCTCAAGTCCCTCAATTTCAGCCAGAAAATACCTGAAATCACAGAAAAACACACAAACTCATAGTAAAGTCCAGAAATATGAATTTAACATAAAAACTAATGAAAACATCCCTAAAAGTAACTAGATCCTACTAAAAACATACTAAAAACAATGTCAAAAAGCGTATAAATTATCCGCTCATCAATGAACTAAATGATAAATATTATGGTACATTGCTTTGAAATGGGTTTGTGCTGAATTTCAGGTAAAAAGAGCAACAAAAAGGGAAGAAAACAACAAATAAGGCTGGGCATATAGAGTTGGGCTTGCCACTTGGAACAAACGCCATGAAAGTGTGTAGGCGTGGCACGCCAAGAGCCAGATGTGGCACGCCAGTTGTATTTTCCAGAAAGGATTCTCAAAGCTTTAACATGGGCGTGGCACGCCAGGAGCCAGCATGGCACGCCAGGAGCCAGGCGTGGCATGCCAATTGTATTTTCCAGAAAGGATTCTCAAAGCTTTAACTTGGGTATGGCATGCCAGGAGCCAGGCGTGGCATGCCAGGAGCCAAGCGTGGCACGCTAGTTGTGTTTTCCAAAAAGGGTTCTCAAAGCTTTAACATGGGCATGGCACACCAGGAACCAGGCGTGGCACGCCAGTTACATTTTCTAGAGAGCAAAGTTGAAGGTCACAAAGGGGGCGTGGCATGCCAGGCTAGGTGTGGCACGCCAACACCATCATAACCATGGGCGTGCCACTTGAACTTGAGGGTGTGGCATGCCAGAAGGGGACAACACTTGGGCGTGCCACTTGGTATCGAAGGCGTGGCACGCCAACCCTAACCCAACACTTGGGCGTGCCACTTGAGGACCTAGGCGTGGCACGCCAAGCTTGAGGGAGACACACCAACATGGGCGTGCCACTTGAACATCAAGGCGTGGCACGCCAGTGCAAGTTTCCAGAGGAGGAGGTGAAGGACCAAACACTTGGGCGTGCCACGTGGTATCGAAGGCGTGGCACGCTGATGAGCAGATAATTTATACCCTTTTGGCATTGTTTTTACATAGTTTTTCGTATGTTTTAGTTACTTTTTATTATATTTTTATTAGTTTTTATTCAAAAATTACATTTTTGGACTTTACTATGAGTTTGTATATTTTTCTGCGATTTCAGGTATTTTTTGGCTGAAATTGAGGGACCTGAGCAAAAATTTGATTCAGAGGCTGAAAAAGGACTGTAGATGCTGTTGGATTCTGACCCTGCTGTACTCAAAATAGATTTTCTGACGTTACAGAAGCCCAATTGGCGAGCTCTCAATTGATTTGGAAAGTAGACATCCTGGGCTTTTTAGAAATATATAATAGTCTATACTTTGCTTGAGATTTGATGGCCCAAACTGGCGTCCAAAGCCAGCCTAAAACTTTATAGTGTAAAACGCCCAAACTGGCACCAGAATTCGAGTTAAACGCCCAAACTGGCACCAAAGCTGGCGTTTAACTCCAAGAGCAGCCTATGCACGTGAAAGCTTCAATACTCAGCCCAAAAACACACCAAGTGGGCCCCAGAAGTGGATTTCTACACTATCTGCACTTAGTTACTCATTTTTTGTAACCCTAGGTTACTAGTTTAGTATAAAAACTACTTTTAGAGATTTATTTGAAAACTTTGGATCTTTGGATATCTAATACACGCACCGATTCCGTGAGATTAGTATCTTCATGGTATAGGCTAGAACAATTGGCAGCATTCCTGGGATCCCGAAAGTCTAAACTTTGTCGGTGGTATTCCGAGTAGGATCTGGGAAGGGATCAATGTTGGGCGCAGTGACAGTGTGCAAAAGGATCAATGGATCCTATTCCGACACTAGCAGGAACCGACAGATGATTAGCCATGCGGTAGCTGTACCTGGTATTTTTCATCCGAGACGAGAAATCCGACAGTTGATTAGCCGTGCAGAAACCGTAGAGGACCATTTTCACTGAGAGGATCCTACAGTTGCCATGGAAGGGAGCGCGATGATTGGAAGAAGGCAATAGGAAAGCAGAGATTCAGAAGCAACAAAGCATCTCCAGACGCTTATCTGAAATTCCCACCAATGAATTACATAAGTATCTCTATCTTATTTTCTATTTTATTTATCTTTTAATTATCAAAACCTCATAACCATTTGAATCTGCCTGACTGAGATTTACAAGGATGACCATAACTTGCTTCAAGCCGACAATCTCCGTGGGATCGAACCTTACTCACGTAAGGTTTATTACTTGGACGACCCAGTGCACTTGCTTGTTAGTTGTGCGGAGATGTGAAAAGTGTGAATCACGATTTCCGTGCACCAAGTTTTTGGCGCCGTTGCTGGGGATTGCTCGAGTTTGGACAACTGACGGTTCATCTTGTTGCTTAGATTAGGTAATTTTATTTTATGTTTATGCTTTTTATTTTTATTTTCAAAAAAAAATATACAAAAAAAATTTATTATAATTTTCAAAAAATTCCAAAAAAATTTGTTCTTCAAAGTTTTTAAGAACGAATTCTAGAGTTTCATGAGATATGTTGAATCCTGGCTGGCTGTTAAGCCATGTCTAATCTTTTGGACTGAGGCTTCCACTTCTCATTGACATGCTTGTATGTTTTATGCTAAATCTTGGCTAGCTATTTGTCCATGTCTAATCTTTTGGACCGAAGCTTTCACTTAAAGCTTGGCTGGCCATTTGGCCATGTCTAATCTTTTGGACTGGAGCTTTAGACTAACATTGCATAATTTCTGGAATTCTTATTAAAAATTTTGTATCCCTTTATTTCTTTTCCAAAATAATTTTCAAAAAAAAAACAAAAAAATTTAATAAAACCAAAAATTGTGTTTCTTGTTTGAGTCTAGAGTCAAATTTTAAGTTTGGTGTCAATTGCATCTTTTAATTTTTCTAAAATGTTTCGAAAATTCATGCATTATGTTCTTCATGATCTTCAAGTTGTTCTTGATGATTTTCTTTGTTTGATCTTTAAATTTTCTTGTTTTGTGTCTTTTCGTGTTTTTCATATGGATTTTTTAATTTATAGTGTCTAAAGATAAAAAATTTTTAAGTTTGGTGTCTTGCATGTGTTTCTTTTCTTCAAAATTTTTAAAAATATGTTCTTGATGTTCATCATGATCTTCAAGGTGTTATTGGTGTTCATCTTGACATTCAAAGTGTTCTTGCATGCATTTTTTGTTTTAATCTTAAATTTTTATGTTTTGTTTCATTTTTGTGTTTTTCTCTCTCCTCATTAAAAATTAAAAAAAAAATAAAAAAAATATCTTTCCATTATTCACTCATAAATTTCGAAATTTTGAGTTGATTTAGTCATAAAGTTTTAAATTTTAGTTGTTTCTTGTTAGTCATGTCAAAATTTCAATTTAGAAATTTTATCTTTTCAAATCTTTTTCAAAAAAATCAAATCTTTTTCATTTTTCTTCTTAACATTTTCGAAAATTTTAAAAATTGATTTTCAAAATTTTTTCTTATTTTTGTTTCATATTTTTGAATTTATTGCTAGCATTTAATGTTTCGAGTAAAAATTTTTAAGTTGTTACTTGCCTATTAAGAAAGGATCAACCTTTAAATTCTAGAATCATATCTTTTAGTTTCTTGTTAGTCAAGTAATCAACTTTAATTTCAAAAATAAAATCTTTTTAATTTCCTTTTCAAAATGAATTTTAATTATATCTTTTTCAAAATTTAATTTCAAAATCCTTTTCTAACGTCCTATCTTTTCAAAATTGATTTTCAAATCTTTTTCAATTAACTACTTGACTTTTTGTTTGTTTTAGCATTTCTTATCTTTTTCAAAACCACCTAACTACTTTTCTCACTCTAATTTTCGAAAGCCACTAACAACTTTTTCAAAATTCCTTTTAATTAACTAATTGTTTTAAATTTTAATTTAATTTTATTCTATTTCTCTTCTTAAATTCGAATTCTAACTTCTAATTAAAATAAAAACAAAAATATTTTTCTTTTCTTTTTATTAAAAATTTGAATACACACTCTCTCTCATCTCTTTCTATTTATTTTATTTATTTACTAACATTCTTCTTAAAAATTTGAACCCTCTCCCTATCTCTGTGTTCGACTTCTTCTTCTCCCTTCTTCATTCTATTCTTCTACTCACATAAAGGAATCTCTATACTGTGACATAGAGGATTCCTTTTCTTTTCTATTCTCTTCTTTTTCATATGAGCAGAAACAGGGATAAAGACATTCTTGTTGAAACTGATCCTGAACCTGAAAGGACTCTAAAGAGGAAGATAAGAGAAGCTAAAGCACAACACTCTGGATAGGACTTAACAGAAATTTTTGAAAAAGAAGAAGACATGGCAGCCAAAAATAACAACAATGGTGGAGATGCAGGGAAGGTACTTGGTGACTTTACTGCACTAACTTCTGACTTCTATGGAAGAAGCATCTCAATTCCTGCAATTGGAGCAAACAACTTTGAGCTTAAGCCTCAATTAGTTTCTCTAATGCAGCAGAATTGTAATTTTCACGGACTTTCATTGGAAGATCCTCATCAGTTCTTAGCTGAATTCTTGCAAATCTGTGACACTGTTAAGACCAATGGGGTTAATTCCGAAGTCTACAGACTTATGCTTTTCCCCTTTGCTGTAAGAGACAGAGCTAGGACATGGTTGGACTTACAACCTAAAGAAAGCCTGAACTCTTGGGAAAAGTTGGTCAATGCCTTGTTGGCCAAATTCTTTCCACCTCAAAAGTTGAGCAAGCTTAGAGTGAAAGTCCAAACCTTCAGACAGAAGGAAGGTGAATCCCTCTATGAAGCTTGGGAAAGATACAAGCAATTTATCAGAAGGTGTCCTTCTGACATGCTTTCAGAATGGAGCATCTTATGTATATTCTATGATGGTCTATCTGAATTGTCCAAGATGTCATTGGATTACTCTGCTGGAGGATCTCTTCATCTGAAGAAGACACCTGCAGAAGCCCAGGAACTCATTGAGATGGTTGCAAATAACCAGTTCATGTACACTTCTGAAAGAAATCCTGTGAATAATGGGATGACTCAGAAGAAAGGAGTTCTTGAGGTTGATACTCTGAATGCCATATTGGCTCAGAACAAAATATTGACTCAGCAAGTCAATATGATTTCTCAAAGTTTGACTGAAATGCAAGCTGCATCAGGCAGTACTAAAGAAGCCTCCCCTGAAGGAGAAGCTTATGACCCTGAGAATCCTGCAATGGAAGAGGTGAATTACATGGGAGAATCCTATGGAAACACCTATAATCCTTCATGGAGGAATCATCCAAATTTCTCATGGAAGGATCAACAGAAGACTAATCAAGGCTTCAATAATAATAATGGTGGGAGAAATAGGTTTGGCAATAGCAAACCTTTTCCATCATCTTCTGAGCAACAGACAGAGAATTCTAAGCAGAGCCACTCTGACTTAGAAACCATAGTCTCTGATCTATCTAAGACCACTCTCAGTTTCATGACTGAAACAAGGTCCTCCATTAGAAATTGGGAGGCACAAGTGGGTCAACTGAGTAAAAGAGTTACTGAGATCCCTCCTAGTACTCTCCCAAGCAATACAGAAGAGAATCCAAAGCGAGAGTGCAAGGCCATCAATATACCCAACATGGCCGAACCTAGGGAGGAAGAAAAGGCAGTGATTTCCAGTGAGGAAGACCTCAATGGACATCCACTGGCCACTAAGGAGTTCCCCATTGAGGAACCAGAGGAATCTGAGGCTCATATAGAGACCATAGAGATTCCACTGAACTTACTGTTGCCATTCATGAGCTCTGATGAATATTCTTCATCTGAAGAAGATGAAGATATTATTGAAGAGCAAGTTGCTCAATATTTAGGAGAAATCATGAAGCTAAATGCTAAGTTGTTTGGTAATGAGACTTGGGAGGATGAACCTCCATTGCTCATTAATGAACTGAATACCTTGGTCGAACAAAAATTACCTCAGAAGAAACCGGATCCTGGAAAATTCTTAATACCCTGTATCATAGGCACCATGACCTTTAAGAAGGCTCTGTGTGACCTTGGGTCAAGTATAAGCGTCATGCCACTCTCTGTAATGGAGAAACTAGGGATCTTTGAGGTACAAGCTGCTAAAATCTCACTAGAGATGGCAGACAATTCAAGGAAAAAAGCTTATGGACTTGTAGAGGAAGTCTTAGTGAAGGTTGAAGGCTTTTACATCCCTACTGACTTCATAATCCTAGACACTGGGAGGGATGAAGATGAATCCATTATCCTTGGAAGACCCTTCCTAGCCACAGCAAGAGCTGTGATTGATGTGGACAGAGGAGAGTTAGTCCTTCAATTGAATAAGAACTACCTTGTGTTTAAGGGTCAAGGATCTTCTTCTATAACTGATGCCAGGGCATCATGGCCTATTTTTCTATGCTTTTTCAGTAGATTTAAATTCAGTTTTCATACAATTTCTGCTGATAAAGGAGCAAAAGCATGATAAATCTCTGCATGAAACAAAATCCCAAGCATAGGTGAATTTTAGTTAATATACATGGTAAATATGATGAAATAGATCACACTAAGTGAAAGTATGATTTTGAGCATTATTAGCACACTTAGTATAGTAAAGTTTATCTTGTATGTTACTTTGATACACTTTATTTGCTTGATTTCAGAACAAAAAAAGCAGAGAAGAGCCACGTTAGTGGCTACGTTAGCGCCACTAACGTGGCCATTAAAGTGGAAGGAAGGAAAGCTTGGAAAGCTAGTGAGAACGTTAACACCACTAACGTTAGCAAAAGGCAAGAAGACCCACGTTAGAGACCCCGTTAGCTTCACTAACGTGGGTACTAACGTGGAAGAAAAGAGAAGCCCCTCGTTAGTGAGAAAGTTTATGGCATTAACTTTGAAGAAGGAAAGGGAAACGCCAACGTTAGTGGTTAAGGTGAGTGCCACTAACGTTTGTGAAGGCTAGAAGACTCACGTTAGCTTCCACGTTAGTAACATTAACGTGGGGACTAACGTGGAAGGAAAGGAAAACGTCAACGTTAGTGGAAAAGGTGAGTGCCACTAACACTGGTGAAGCAAAGGAAGACCCACGTTAATGGCCATGTTAGTGTAGTTGACGTGGACATTAACGTAGGCAAAAATCTCACCCGACAGCCTGACTATGCCTTCTTCAAACAAGAATAACTTGAGCCACAAAGCTCCAAATGAGGTGATTTCAGTGGCATTAGAAAGTAGGATTCCAAAGCATTCCAAGCATATATGCCACAACATGGTGGACACTAAATTTGAGGGAGAAATCCTGCCCCAAAAGTGCAAAGATGAACATGGTATCAACCTGTAGTAAGGCCAGCTGACCTCTTCACCTTCCAAGAAGTATAACTCGAGTTGTAGAGCTCCAAATGATGCGCTTCCAAAGGCGTTGCAAAATAGACATCCAGGGATTTCCAACAATACATAATATTATGCGGTGAACATTAAGTTGAGCTTCAGAAACTATCAATTTTCAGCCCCTGATTGCGAACGTTATTGGCACTCACGTTTGCCAATAACGCCAGCCACTATGCCAGCAATCCTGTCCCCTTCAAAGGAGCATAACTTGAGTTACAGAGGTCCAATTGAGGTGATTCCAGTTGCGTTAGAAAGCTGACATTCAGAGCTTTCCAACGATATATAATAATCTATAGTGGGCATGAAATTGGAGCACAAACCAGAGGCATCTTTTAAGCCCCAAAACACCAACTAGGTAGCAAGTGTGACGTTAGCCACACAAACTTTAGCACTAACGCCACACTTGTAGCGTTAGTATGGCTAACGGCAGCAACAACGCCAAGTCATCTTGGAACTCAATTTGATTCACTTCTCTCTCAAGTCCACTTCAAAGCTCAAGCAAGCAAGCCCACAAGTGTCAACCAATCAAGGCCACAAGAAGCATCTAGAATAGAAATTTTCATTTCATTGTAATTTGCTTTTAATTTCATTTTGTAATTTAGGAGAGCCTATATAAAGGCCTTAGCTTTTACTTTAAAAATAAAGGGGAACGGAGAATTGAAGGAAGAGGGAGAGAGTGAAGACCAATTTGAACTTCTGTGAATTGGCACACTCCAAGGGGAGTGGGTATTCGGACCCCTCCCCTCCCACACTCTTCTTCCTTTTCTTTTCTTTTCTTTTCTTCCTTAGCAGTAGTTTTATTTTCTTTGTATTTTTCATTTATGAATTTTTGAAGTTTCAATTTTAGTTTCAATCTTCATCTTTACTTTTCTGCACCTTCTTTCTTTTCTATTTTGGTAGAGCAATGATCAACTAACTCTTTTCATTGGGTTAGGGAGCTCTGTTGTAATTTGATGGATCAATATTAGTTTTCATTTTTCTTCTTCTATCTTTTCTCTTGATTTTGCTAGAAAGCTTTCAATCTTCATCCAATTGGGTAGTTATCTTGGAAAAGAAGCTATTCATACTTGGATCTCTTCTGAACCTTGGAAGAGGAATGAAGAGATCATGCTAGAAATGCTCTCTCATGTTGGACCAAATTGGGGTTGGAAGGATATGGTGACTATAATCCTACCAACACTTGATTTGGGAATGCATGTGGTATAATCAGTGACCATACTTCATCTCTTCTCATGAGTAATTGACCATGGAATTGGCTATTGATCAAGATTTAAGAGATTGAATTACAAGGAATTGTAATTCAATCACTTAAGATTGCCAAGAAGATCAATGAATGCATTGATTGAGGAAGAGATGAGAATGAACTTGATCCGGAGGATTGCAATATCTCTTGATCCCAATGTTCATTTTATTTTTAGTTCTTACATTTACTTTATAGTCATTTACTTTTCTTGCCATTTTACTTTTCTGCACTTTATTGCTTTCTTTACAATTCCTGCTGCTTATCACTCCTTAATGATTCGTCTAACTAGGATAATCAATTAACTATTGATTGCTTAATCCGTTAATCTCTGTGGGATTCGACCTCACTCTTTTGTGAGTTATTACTTGACGACAATTCGGTATACTTGCCGAAGGAAAATTTGTAGAGAGACAAGTTTCCATGCTATCAAGTTTATGGCGCCGTTGCCGGGGATTAATTGTGATTAACAAACTACCGATTGATTGATTTACTAGATTAGACACTTTTCTTTTTTTGTTTTGCTTTATTCATGTAATTGCTTTAGTTCTTTACTTTCTATGCCCTCTAACTGTTTGTGTTAATGCCTCACCAAGAAGTCTCTGTTCGTGACAGCTCTGGCTCTTGGTGATTTTGTTATTAATACAACCGTTCTTTCACTCAGCTTCTTTCCAAATAAAATTGGCATATGATCACATTCTAAGTTTGGTGTTGCCCTGCAACAATCTGTTTTCAATCTTTCTGGACACTTGCATTAATTTCAAGAGAAAGTGTCATACTAAGTTTGGTGTGCCACTTATGTTTTTATGCAATGTATCCAGCAACACCACTTATTTGTACAATCATAATGTCTGTGCTTCTTTGGCTTGCAGTGTTATCCTTAATTTTTGCTTGCTTAACCACATACATCACTTACATTTCAGTATGTAAGACGTTCATGACCCATCATAGACCCCACCACCACTGTTTTATTTGCTGCTTGAAGACAAGCAATTAGTCTAAATTGGTATGGGAAGGGAGAAAAGTAGGAGAAAAAGGGCAACAACAATAAAAATGAACTACAAGGTGGTAAAGTTCCTTTTTCTTCTTACTTATTTCCAGTACATTCAATTGCATGATTGTCTTCTAATTTCTTTGTATGTATGTGTGCTAGCTTCTTATGAATAAGCATAGTTTGATTTTTGAATTACAATATGTTGCTGTGACATTATGATTGCCACCTTGAATTTTTGTGAGTCCAAAGCAATGAAGTTTCATGATCATAAACAAACAAGGTCATTTAAGAAGAAGTTATCATGAGCATATAAATATTGGGAAGCTAGCATGACTATTGTTGCTCAATTACATTTGAATTTATTTAATTGAAGTTTTCATCTAGGACATTTTATGAAATTTTTGAAATCATGAAAACCTTGAAAAAGCAATTGCAAATAAGGCAAGAAAAGAAAAGGGAGAGAATGAGAAAGTTGAAGGCTCTGAGTACCAATGACAATTCAATTGTTAAGTGCTTGTGGTGTTTATGTATCAAGCAAAAAGCTTGAAAACAAAACATTTAGAGTCAAGGCTAGGCTCAAGTGCAAAAGCACTCCCTCAAAGCTCAAGGCTCTGAGCATCAATGATTAGAGAATCAAGAAGACAAGAAAACAAAATGAGCTAAAAGAGTTCTCTGATTAAATGCTTGTGGTGCTTATGTATCAAGTGGTAATACTTGAAAACAAAGCATTTAGAGTCGTAGCTTTCAAATCATGGTGCAAAGCACCTGAGAAGATAAGATAAAAAGAGAATGACAAGCTTGTTCAAGGAAGAAACAAACAAAAAAGATTTCATAAAATGAGCTAGATAGAGGCATCAATCATCTGAATTTCTTTTGTGATTGTTGCATGCATAGAAAGCTAGCTAACCATGAAAATTACACTGCTACTCTTCTTACCTTGGATATCAAACCTTATTACATGATTCTCTTCTTGCTTGGGGACAAGCAAGCTTTAAGTTTGGTGTTGTGATGCCAGGGCATCATGGCCTATTTTTCTATGCTTTTTCAGTAGATTTTAATTCAGTTTTCATACAATTTCTGCTGATAAAGGAGCAAAAGCATGATAAATCTCTGCATGAAACAAAATCCCAAGCATAGGTGAATTTTAGTTAATATACATGGTAAATATGATAAAATAGATCACACTAAGTGAAAGTATGATTTTGAACATTATTAGCACACTTAGTATAGTAAAGTTTATCTTGTATGTTACTTTGATACACTTTGTTTGCTTGATTTCAGACCAAAAGAAGTAGAGAAGAGCCACGTTAGTGGCTACGTTAGTGCCACTAACGTGGCCATTAAAGTGGAAGGAAGGAAAGCTTGGAAAGCTAGTGAGAACGTTAACACCACTAACGTTAGCAAAAGGCAAGAAGACCCACGTTAGCGACCCCGTTAGCTTCACTAACGTGGGTACTAACGTGGAAGAAAAGAGAAGCCCCAACGTTAGTGAGAAAGTTAATGGCATTAACTTTGAAGAAGGAAAGGGAAACGCCAATGTTAGTGGTAAAGGTGAGTGCCACTAACGTTTGTGAAGGCTAGAAGACTCACGTTAGCTTCCACGTTAGTTACATTAACGTGGGGACTAACGTGGAAGGAAAGGGAAACGCCAACGTTAGTGGAAAAGGTGAGTGCCACTAACGTTGGTGAAGCAAAGGAAGACCCACGTTAATGGTCACGTTAGTGTAGTTAACGTGGACATTAACGTAGGCAAAAAGCTCACCTGGCAGCCTGACCATGCCTTCTTCAAACAAGAATAACTTGAGCCACAAAGCTCCAAATGAGGTGATTCCA
The DNA here is from genome assembly GCF_059453495.1 of Arachis ipaensis. Taxonomy (NCBI): domain Eukaryota; kingdom Viridiplantae; phylum Streptophyta; class Magnoliopsida; order Fabales; family Fabaceae; genus Arachis; species Arachis ipaensis. The sequence continues at coordinate 91,472,140 of NC_142441.1, read as the reverse complement.
GTGGCATTGGAAAGTAGGATTCGAGAGCTTTCCAGGCATATATGGCACTACATGGTGGACACTAAATTTGAGGGAGAAAACCTGCCCCAAAAGTGCAAAGATGAACATGGTATCAACCTGTAGTAAGGCCAGCTGACCGCTTCACCTTCGAAGAAGTATAACTCGAGTTGTAGAGATCCAAATGATGCGCTTCCAAACGCGTTGGAAAGTAGACATCCAGGGCTTTCTAACAATATATAATAGTATGGGGTGGACATTAATTTGAGCTTCAGAAACTAGCAATTTTCAGCCCCTGATTGCGGACGTTATTGGCACTCACGTTTGCCAATAACGCCAGCCACTATGCCAGCAATCCTGTCCCCTTCAAAGGAGCATAACTTGAGTTACAGAGGTCCAATTGAGGTGATTCTAGTTGTGTTAGAAAGCTGACATTCAAAGCTTTCCAACGATATATAATACTTTATAGTGGGCATGAAATTGGAGTACAAACCAGAGGCATCTTTTAAGCCCCAAAACACTAACTAGGTAGCAAGTGTGACGTTAGCCACACTAACTTTAGCACTAACGCCACACTTGTAGCGTTAGTATGGCTAATGGCAGCAACAACGCCAAGTCATCTTGGACCTCAATTTGATTCACTTCTCTCTCAAGTCCACTTCAAAGCTCAAGCAAGCAAGCCCACAAGTGTCAACCAATCAAGGCCACAAGAAGCATCTAGAATAGAAATTTTCATTTTATTGTAATTTGCTTTTAATTTCATTTTGTAATTTAGGAGAGCTTATATAAAGGCCTTAGCTTTTACTTTGAAAATAGAGGGGAACGGAGAATTGAAGGAAGAGGGAGAGAGTGAAGACCAATTCGAACTTCTGTGAATTGGCACACTCCAAGGGGAGTGGGTCTTTGGACCCCTCCCCTCCCACACTCTTCTTCCTTTTCTTTTCTTTTCTTCCTTAGGAGTAGTTTTGTTTTCCTTGTATTTTTCATTTATGAATTTTTGAAGTTTCAATTTTAGTTTCAATCTTCATCTTTACTTTTCTGCACCTTCTTTCTTTTCTATTTTGGTAGAGCAATGATCAACTAACTCTTTTCATTGGGTTAGGGAGCTCTGTTGTAATTTGATAGATCAATATTAGTTTTCATTATTCTTCTTCTATATTTTCTCTTGATTTTGCTAGAAAGCTTTCAATCTTCATCCAATTGGGTAGTTATCTTGGAAAAGAAGCTATTCATACTTGGATCTCTTCTGAACCTTGGAAGAGGAATGAAGAGATCATGCTAGAAATGCTCTCTCATGTTGGACCAAATTGGGGTTGGAAGGATATGGTGACTATAATCCTACCAACACTTGATTTGGGAATGCATGTGGTATAATCAGTGACCATACTTCATCTCTTCTCATGAGTAATTGACCAAGGAATTGGCTATTGATCAAGATTTAAGAGATTGAATTACAAGGAATTGTAATTCAATCACTTAAGATTGCCAAGAAGATCAATGAATGCATTGATTGAGGAAGAGATGAGAATGAACTTGATCCGGAGGATTGCAATATCTCTTGATCCCAATGTTCATTTTATTTTTAGTTCTTACATTTACTTTATAGTCATTTACTTTTCTTGCCATTTTACTTTTCTGCACTTTATTGCTTTCATTACAATTCCTGCTGCTTATCACTCCTTAATGATTCGTCTAACTAGGATAATCAATTAACTATTGATTGCTTAATCCGTTAATCTTTGTGGGATTCGACCTCACTCTTTTGTGAGTTATTACTTGACGATAATTCGGTATACTTGCCGAAGGGAAATTTGTTGAGAGACAAGTTTCCATGCTATCAATAACCATGGAGAGTAAGAATGAAAAGATTCTCTTAGTACAGATTCAAACAGAGCCCCCACACTCAACTTCTAAGTTTGGTGTTGAGAAGCTGCCATTAAGCTCTGAGTCTTTGTAAAGCTCTCCAAGAGCTCATTGTCAAGCTATTGACATTAAAGAAGCGCTTATTGGGAGGCAATCCAATGTTATTTAATTATATTTATTTATTTTCTATTGTTATTCTATGTTTTCCTTAGGTTGATGATCATGTGAAGTTATAAAAACAGCTGCAGAATTAAAGAAAAATGAAAAATAGCATAAAAAACAGCACACCCTGGAGGACAGGCTTACTAGCGTTTAAACGCCAGTAAGGATAACAGAATGGGCGTTTTACGCCCAGCCTGGCAGCATTCTGGGTGTTAAATGCTAAAATGAACAACATTCTGGGCCTTTAACGCCAAAATGGGTTGTCTGGCGTCTGTCTGGTATTAAACGCCAGAAATGGCAGACAGACTGGTGTTTAATGCCAGAAAAGAGTGTCTGGCTGGCGTTAAATGCCAGAAATGGGCAGCAGACTGGCGTTTAATGCTAGGAAAGGTAGCAGAGCTGGCATTTAACGCCAGAATTGGCACACAATGGGCGTTTAAATGCCAGAATGGTACAGGGAGCAGAATTCCTTGACACCTCAGGATCTGTGGACCCCATAGGCTCCCCACCTACCCCACCTCTTCTTCTTCCCTCTTCACACCTTTCCATAACACTCTTCCCCAAATACCCTTGACCAATCACTTCAATACCTCTTCCCCAAACACCATTCACCTATCAAATCCTACCCTTTTCCCCATATCCTCTTCACGACTCACATCCATCCATCATAAACCCCACCTACCTCACCTTTCAAATTCAAACCATTTCCCTTCCAAACCCTCCCATTCATGACCGAATTCCCTCTCTCTCCTACCCTATAAATACCCTCCTCACTACCTTTAATTTCACACTTCATACACACTTAACCCCTCTTGGCCGAAACCACTACTTCCCTCCATCTCCTCCATTTCTTCTTCTTCTACTCCTTTCTTTCTTCTTTTGCTCGAGGACGAGCAAACCTTTTAAGTTTGGTGTGGAAATGCTCTGTTTTTTGTTTTTTTTTTCATAACCTTTAATGGCACCTAAGGCCGGAGAAACCTCTAGAAAGAGGAAAGGGAAGGCAATTGCTTCCACCTACGAGTCATGGAAGATGGAGAGATTCATCTCAAAGGTCCATCAAGACCACTTCTATAAAGTTGTGGCCAAGAAAAAGGTGATCCCCGAGGTCCCCTTCAATCTCTAAAAGAGTGAATATCCAGAGATCTGACATGAGATTCAAAGAAGAGGTTGGAAAACACTCACCAACCCTATTCAACAAGTCAGAATCTTAATGGTTTAAGAGTTCTATGCTAATGTATGGATCACTAAGAACCATGATCAATGTATGAACCCGAACCCAAAGAATTGACTCACAATGGTTCGGGGGAATTACTTGGATTTCAGTCCAGAAAATGTGAGGTTGGCATTCAACTTGCCAATGATGCAAGGAGATCCTCACCCTTTCACTAGAAAGGTCAACTTTGATTAAAGGTTGGACCAAGTCCTTAGGGACATTTGTGTGGAAGGAGCTCAATGGAAGAAAGACTCAAGGGGCAAGCCGGTTCAACTAAGATGGCTTGACCTCAAACCCATGGCTAGGGGATGGTTGGAGTTCATCCAACGCTCTATCTTTCCTACTAGCAACCGGTCTGAAGTTACAATAGACCGGGCTATCATGATCCATAGCATCATGAATGGAGAGGAAGTAGAAGTTCATGAGATCATATCCCTAGAACTCTACAAGATGACGGACAAGCCCTCTATTTTGGCAAGGTTAGCCTTTCCTCATCTCATCTGTAACCTATGCAATTCAGCTGGAAATGTCATAAAGGAAGACATCCTCATTGAAGGAGACAAGCCCATCACTTAGAAAAGGATGGAGCAAACAAGAGAGCCCACTCATGGACCTCAACAAGAGCATGAGGAAATTCCTCATCAAGAAATCCCTGAGATGCCTAAAGGGATGCACTTTCCTCCACACAATTATTGGGAGCAAATCAACACCTCCTTAGGAGAATTGAGTTCCAACATGGGACAACTAAGGATGGAGCACCAAGAGCATTCCATCATCCTCCATGAAATTAGAGAGGACCAAAGAGCCATGAGGGAGGAGCAATAAAGACAAGGAAGAGACATAGAGGAGCTCAAGCACTCCATAAGATCTTCAAGAGGAAGAACTAGCCGCCATCACTAAGGTGGACCCGTTCCTTAATTTCCTTGTTCTTATTCTTTTGTTTTTCGAAAATTATGCTTTATGTTTTGTCTATGTTTGTGTCTTTATTACATGATCATTAGTGTCTAGTGTCTATGTCTTAAAGCTATGAATGTCCTATGAATCCTTCACCTTTCTTAAATGAAAAATGTTTTTTGCAAAAGAACAAGAAGTGCATGATTTCGAATTCTATCTTGAAATTAGTTTAATTATTTTGATGTGATGGCAATACCTTTTGTTTTCTGAATGAAAGCTTGAACAGTGCATATTTTTTAATTTATTGTTTATGAATGTTAAAATTGTTGGCTCTTGAAAGAATAAATGAAAAAGGAGAAATGTTATTGATAATCTGAAAAATCATAAAATTGATTCTTGAAACAAGAAAAAGCAGTCAAAAGCTTGCAGAAAAAAAAGGCAAAAAAAAATAAATAAAGAAAAAAAAAGAAAGAAAAAGAAAAAGCAAGCAGAAAAAGCCAATAGCCCTTTAAACCAAAAGGCAAGGGTAAAACGGATCCAAGACTTTGAGCATTAATGGATAGGAGGGCCCAAAGGAATAAAATTCTGGCCAAAGCGGCTAAACCAAGCTGTCCCTAACCATGTGCTTGTGGCGTGAATGTGTCAAGTGAAAAGCTTGAGACTGAGCAATTAAAGTCGTGGTCCAAATCAAAAAGAGTGTGCTTAAGAGCTCTAGGCACCTCTAACTGGGGACTCTAGCAAAGCTAAGTCACAATCTGAAAAGGTTCACCCAGTTATGTGTCTGTGGCATTTATGTATCTGGTGGTAATACTGAAAAATAAAATGCTTAGGGTCACGGCCAAGACTCATAAAGTAGCTGTGTTCAAGAATCAACATACTGAACTAAGAGAATCAATAACACTATCTGAATTCTAAGTTCCTATGGATGCCAATCATTTTGAACTTCAAAGGATAAAGTGAGATGCCAAAACTATTCAGGAGCAAAAAGGCTACTAGCCCCGCTCATCTAATTGGAACTAAGTTCATTGATAAGTTTGAAATTCATTGTATATTCTCTTCTTTTTATTCTATTTTATTTTTAGTTGCTTGGGGACAAGCAACAATTTACGTTTGGTGTTGTGATGAGCAGATAATTTATACCCTTTTTGGCATTGTTTTTACATAGTTTTTAGTATATTTTAGTTACTTTTTATTATATTTTTATTAGTTTTTATTCAAAAATCACATTTTTGGACTTTACTATGGGTTTGTGTATTTTTCTGTGATTTCAGGTATTTTCTGGTTGAAATTGAGGGACCTAAGCAAAAATCTGATTCAGAGGCTGAAAAAGGACTACAGATGTTGTTGGATTCTGACCCTGCTGCACTCGAAATGGATTTTCTGGAGTTACAGAAGCGCAATTGGTGCGCTCTCAATTGCGTTGGAAAGTAGACATTCTGGGCTTTCCAGCAATATATAATAGTCTATATTTTGCACAATATTTGATGCCCCAAACTGGCATCCAAATCCAGCCTAAAACTTTTTTTTTTTGAAAACAAAAGAGCTCAACACACTAAAGTGGAGCCTAGACCAAAAATCCAAATAGACAAACAACTCCAGAAAATACCAAAACCCAAAGAAAAGTAGCCTGCATGTCATCTTTGACACAACCATCAACAACACTAGGGCTGTACACCTCTCCACTCATCACAGCTAAGCATGGTCATGTTGATGATATCCTCGACACTTTTGCTCTTATTCTGAAATATCCTCCTATTTCTTTCCATCCAAATGTGCCAAATGATCCAAGTGGTGGACTTGCTCACACTACAACAAATAAGAGTTTTTGCAACGGTCAAAAACCGTTGTCATAGATTAGAAAACCATTCCTAAAACTTTAGGCAACGCTTTGGCAACGGTTTTTGACCTGTGGTATATGCGGCCGTTACCAATGCTCAAAGGCAACGGTTTTTTACCTAAGGCAACGACAACCAAAAACCGTTGCCATAGTTACTGGTATAGACAACGGTTTTGATAACAATTTTTAAAGAATGGTTTAAAACTGTTACTAGATAGGCAATGGTTTAAAACCTTTCTCTTTGATGACGTAACGGTTTAAAACCGTAACTGGATAGACAACGGTTTTAAATTGTTGTAATTTTGTTGTTCATAAAGACAACGGTTTAAAAGCGTTGCCTTTGGTGGTGTTTTTTGCAACGGTTTTAATACCATTATCATTTTGTAGCTGTCTTTGCCAACGGTTTTAATACCATTGCCTTTTGTGACTTTTGACAACGGTTTTTTATAACTATATTATTCTTTATTTATAATAATTTTCTCATGTTGCATTGAAATTAGTTCCAACTATTTTTTTAAAATTTAATGTCAATAAACAAAGTTAAACTATTTGAATCAAATTACTAAAGAAAACTAATTGAACACTTACAATAGAAAAACAAACATTTATATACTTAGTGAACCAAAAATTTTTGGATACAATATAGTTGTATCAGTGTTAGTTACAAGTAATTCCGGATATTTTCTAATTATCCCAGGAAAATAAGCTTAAAAAACGCCAACCCTAGAAAGGAATTCAATCTTCCTCTAAAGAGTTTTATCAATGCTGGCAGCGAAAAATAATTCTCCCAACAGTTTCTTTATCCAAGCCCATATTTTCAAAAAACAGAACCACCTGCAGACAACAAGGAACACAAGCTTTTTAACTGGGGAAAAAATGAAGCATTTTGAATCAGTAAAATACAAAATAAAGAACAATGGCATGCATATAACACGTATCACTAGCACAATGGATACAAGCACATAGGTACTTAAAAAATTCAATTCTTAATAAGGCATCAAAAGGATTAAGCAACCATAGTGTAGTTATTTTCAAGCATGATTGTTATAGCGAGTAAGAAAAGCAATATTTGCATTGCTAATAAATAATCTTCTTAATACATCAAATCAAAAGGTTGTTATTTATAAAAGATATTAAATCCAAGAACTTTTTTTCACTAAAAGCACCACATAAGGTCACAAGACCCACCTCCCCCTCCTGTCCCCTCCTTTGACGCTACCAGAAGGTAAACCAACAGCAGCAATAAATATAATAGCAAATATTAGACTTCAGATTCAAGCATACTTATTCAAACATACCTAAAAGAAACCAGTCTCATCATGGACCCCTTTGTCAACATCAGCAGTTGCTTTGCTTAGTATAGTCTCTCACACAAAGCAGAAAACTTAAACCACCAGCCCCACCTTGCGGTAGCCAGTTAAACATGAAATCTTATCCACTAAATTAAATTGATAGCACATGAACTCTTATTTCTTCCATGTAACTGCAAAGAGATGATTAAACAAGACTAAATATGAATGGAAAAGGTTTAGAACTAAACAAATTACAACTGAAGCTCAGGTTGTGTTGCCCCTAAATACATAATGAAAATAGAACAGTCTCATAATAAAAAAAATAACATTCTTCAAGAGTGTAGTGTTGTCAGCTCAAGATAGAGCTAAATTATGACCAGCCTAAGTGTAAATCGATGACTATGCACACTGATAAAAGAAGAATGTTTCCAAGTACCCACATGAACTATAAATTCTATACTCACAGGTTGTTTCTATTGAAATGATTAGATTATGTGCACAACAAACAAACAAAAAAGTGCCAAAAGAAAAAAGGAAAAAAAATACAATGGTGCTAACTTGTTCAAGGTAAATCAATCATGGATGAAGACAGAGTCTATCACATTTCAAACAAGCAGCTTTACAGGTAAGCTACCAAGGTTGAAATGCTGGTCAACACACGAATTAAATAGAAATTGAAATGATCAAGAGAAGGTTAAAAGGAGACACACCCAGTAAAATGTTGTCAATTCCACCATGCTGGGACTGTCTGTCTTCAAGGATTATCAACTATTGTAGCTGTAATTCGTAATTGTCTTGTCTATTTTTGCTCTCCATTCCGCTTCCAGAAAGCTCTTCTCCACCAAACTTCAAATCCTCTTTGAATATTTGGGCAATCTTCTCCAGGATTCTAAGATTTTTACTTGAGTCATTCAGGCCATCAAAATCAAATGCAGCAATTTTACTTGAGTCATTCAGGCCATTGAGAGAATCAACTCAGAATTCCCAGCCACTTTACATGCTAACAAAATAAACCAACCAACAATTAAGAAACAACCATTAACATTAACATTATGCTCCAGAAAACAACTCAGCTTAATTTCAAACCAAATTGAATTAAAACAAAACTTCTATGCTTAACTTTTTACATAGAGAGAACATGTTCAGCTAAATAACTTTTTTTATTTATAACAGAAAATAAGCTTAATCCAAACACATACCGTAACCGAACCTTAGCAGACGAGGTGGGGGACGGCGTAGTGGACACAAGCGGAGAGGAGAGCACGGAACAGCAGCAGATGACAGAGTAGGAACTGACGACAAAGTAGAACTATTTTCTCCTAACATTGCTCAGAACAAAATCTCATTAAAGAAAAAAATTCAATCAACAAAGTAACTAATGGCAGAACAAGCCAACATCATCATAGTAACAATCAACAATCAACAAAATTCATAATAAGCGAAACCAATTCATAAACCAAAGAAAATGAAATCATGTGGTTATTCCCAAAAGATTTTACCATAATAGAAGAATAGTCTTTATAGTTTATACCTCAATGCAAACAAGGCAATTGTGATGCATTGCTCTTTTCAAACAGCAATGACCATCTTCCAATCATTTAGAGTAGCAGCACCCTAAAACATATAATAATTAATTTACAAGGATCAAGAAAAAAAGATATAACTATGAAGAGAAAACAGGAAAAAAATAAGGAACAATGAATGAAACTCACCACATTTCTCACCTCAATCCACCATTCACAGCAACATCATTAATTAATTACTCACCTGATGCTTATTGATGCACCGAGCAGCAATAGACGAATTTATTAAAAAATAAAGTCTTAGAGTTTTATAAAAATTTCGACAATATCACCTCAAAAATTTGGACTCAAACCAGCCTTACGGGTTCTCTCCTTCTCAACAGTTTGCCAGCCTTTCATAAGCAATTATCAAACAAACAGGTTCTCAATAATCAACATATTTTATCACCATTTGGTTCCACTCATTGTAAAATTATTTATAAACCATAAAAATTACTGCTTTTAGTTAAGAAATCTAAAATCAATCTATTTATCATTCATCAAGCCTCAATCTCATAAATTACTCATTATAATTTTATTCAACCACCAATCACAACATTATTAATTAAAAAAAAAAACAGAACTGCCGACAAGCATTCATCCCCAAACAACCTTGCAAGATGCACACAAGAGCTAAACAAATTTCAATTCACACGCACGTAATCATCATCATACCAGTCACATTCACAGCCATAACCTAAACTCAATAAACTAATTCAAACACTAGAACATCATCTCAAAAACTAATCCAAATTTTACATCCTCAAACCAAGCTTATTTCTACCAATTAATCACACAAGACATTTATAAATTATTTGCAGATACTCACTAAACTTCAATGATATTCATAAATTAAAACGGTTAATTTTAAAATAAATCCCCTACCTCTGAGTGTCAAAATTAGAAGAAATTCGAGACCGGTTGTGGCGGCAATGGCTGAACCAGCGTAAACAGCAGCAGAAACAGGGGCCGAGCACGGACAGTGGCTCCAATAGTGGCATTCTCCGGTGTCAATGGCGGTGTTCCCCGGCGACTAGTGGTGCGACGGCAAAACCTCCCTCTCCTCTGCGAGTTTCTCCTCCCTCTTCACGTTCTATTCATCCCATCAACAGTAGCAACTTCTAATAATTTGGCGATGAGACAGCCTCGTTCTCCTCCTTCTCCGTCAGAGCATCCTTCGCGCGTCACTCCTCTGGTTCTCTCTCTCTCGGACGCGTCTTCTTCAGCAGCGGCGACAACCCCGAGCAGAAACGGCGACGGCTTCGCAGCTTCCTTCTCCCTCTTCTGTTCGCGCATCCTTCCTCCTTCTCTGCCACAGCGTCGACGGCGAATGCGACGGCTAGGGTTCGACAGTGACGGCGGTGGCGTCTTCGACGGTGAGCTCGACACCGACCAGGCGCGACAGAGCTGGCGACGTCTTCTCCACCATCGCGTTTCCCGCAACGGCAGCTCTCTCCCTCGCACGGTTCAAATTGACGGTGACATGACGGCGGTGACGCGTGTGATGGGCTCTACGGCGGTGAGGCGCGACGCCGGTGCGCTCTTCTCCCTCTCCTTCCTTTCTTCTTCCTCGCGGGGTTTAGCTTTCTCTCTTCTCTCTGCGTTTCTCTTTTCTCAGTAGGGTGGAGTTCTAGGGTTAAGTTTTTTAGGAACTAGAATTTTTTATTTAATTTAAAAATTTAGCATTAGAGTCAAATTTTTATAAAATATAGAAATTAGATATTTTAATAAAGTTATTGAATAGAATAATAATTTTAAAATTAAATATGTTTTATTTAAAATTATTTAAAAATATTATTTATTAATATATTATTAAATAAAAATAATTATTTTTAATTTAAATTATAAATAAATATATTAATTATGATTTATTAATTAGTGTTTAAATTTAAAATATCAATTATTTAAATTAAATTATATAATTTTTTATTATTTTTTATTATAAAAATTCAAATTTTAAATTATATAAAATAATTAATTATAATAAAATTACATAAAAATATTAGTTAACTTAAGTTCAAAATATTTATAAAAATTAATTTAATCATTCTTAAAAAATTATTTTTTAAAAATAAAAAAATTAAATTAAATCATAAATTATTCATAATATAAGTTATTTAAATTAAATTATACAATTTTTTTTATTTTTAATTATCAAAATTATAATTTTAAATATACTAAATATCCAATTATAATAAATATTATATAAAAATTTTAATTAATTTAAATTTTAATTATTATAAAAAATTACATATCACTCCTAATTACTTTAGATTCAGTGTATATTTAATTATTTTTAATAAAGAGAGTTCCTCCAAATTTGGTTATGTTAGGGTTTAGAGGGAGTTTAAACAAAAAATATATAATATTTAATTTAAATTTATTTTAAATTTATTTTTTTAATTTATTTTAATTTTATTTTTTAAAATAATATTTATTATAAATGTATTTTAATTTTTTTTTCAAAACTAATATTTGTTATATATTTATAACAATAGTTTTGAGTATTCTATAAATTATAGTTTTTATAGAAAAAATTGCTTAAATTTATATGATTATTTATAATTATTTTTATATGTATCTTTTAATTTGGATAATTATTTAAATAATATTAAAAAAATTATTGTTTGATAAAAAATTATTGTAATAGTTATAAAACCGTTCTTTAAATTAGTCAAAAAGAACGGTTTTATTTTATTGATATAACGTAATGAAAAACTGAACTTCAACAGCAACACTGTAAAAATCGTTGTCTAAGACCATCTAATAGAACGGTTTTAAAGTGTAGCATTTTGGCAACGGTTTTTATGCGTTTCTTTTGTACAATTATTTAAACAACAATAAAAAACCGTTGCTTAAAAATAAATCTTGGTAACGGTTATAAAACCGTTCTTTAAAATAGTCAAAGAGAACGGTTTTAGTTTGTTGCTAAAAAATAATGAAAAATTGAATTCATTGGTAACACTAAAAAAAACCGTTGTCTAAAACTATCTATGAGAACGGTTTTAAGGCGTTGCAAAATTTGGCGTTGCTAAAGCCCATATTTGTTGTAGTGTTAACATCCTTATTACACAGAACACAACTCTTATCATCCTAGCCAATAATCCCAAACCGACTTAGCCGTTCCTTGGTATTCACCCGACCTACCAGGACAAACCAAGCAAACAGCTCTACTCTTGGTGGAACTAGACCTTTCCAGATGGTCTTCGTGAAGCTGTAACTGGTAACCTCGTCTGGTAGCATTCCTTCTTGTAGCACCTGCACAAAAGAGTTAGTCGTAAAGATACCAAGCCTATCATATTTCCACACTACTCTATCCTCTCTATTATTCACTAGCCTCAAAGTTCTCAAAACCTCATGTAGCTCACTCAGAAGGTCTAACTCCAACTGAAACAGCTCTTTCCGTCATTGGAAGTTCCACACCCACTCTAACCCATCCCAAAACCCACAATCCCTAATAACCGAGCCACCCTGGTTTGAAACAGAGAAGAGCCTGGGGAACCGATCTTTCAAAGATCCACAGTATAGCCAAACATCCTCCCAAAACCGAGTCCTTCGTCCATCACCAATCTCCATAGCCAGGCCTGTGATCATCTTATCCCTTATATCTTGCTCCGTTATTTGTATATGGTAGATGTCCTTCCATGGGCCTCCTCTAGTGGGCAGCACTTGAGTGGATAGTAACTCATTTGGCCTCAGATTATTACAGAAACAGACCACCTTCTTCCACAACGGACACTCTTCCTTAGCAAAGCGCCACCACCACTTAAATAACAGTGCAGTGTTGCGAATAATAGCATCTCCAACTCCCAATCCACCTAACTTCTTGGGAGCCTGTACCAACTCCCATTTCACCAACGCCATACCATTCCTCCCATCCCCCTTACTCCACAAAAATCTTCTCTGTAAGGAAATCAGCTTTTCAGCCACTGCTTTTGGCATCTTATATAAACTCAAATAATACACTGGCAAGCTATTCAAGACTGATTTGATGAGCACCAACTTCCCTGCTTTGTTTAGTAACTTAGCTTTTCAAAGGCTTAGCTTCTCTTCCACCTTATCGATAATAGGCTTCCAAGTCTTAACCAGCCTTGGATTTGCTCCTAAGGGGACTCCAAGGTACTTAACAAGGAGAGTATCTTCCTTACAACCCCACAATCTACACATACGTTGTACCCACTGCTCTTCACAATTGACTGGTATCAAACTGGATTTTTTGAAGTTAATACTAAGCCCTGACATCAACTCAAACCATCTCAGCAGCTGCTTATAATTCTTCAGAGTCTCATCCTCAGGAGGCAAAAGAGAATCGTGTCATCAGTAAACTGTAGGTGTGATAGCTCTAAACTGTCTTGACCAACCACCAAAGGGGATATGCGTCCATTCCTGACTGCCTCACCAACCATTCTATGCAGAACATCCACAACTAGCACAAACAAGAATGGAGAAAGCGGGTCCCCTTGTCTCAAGCCTCTTCCCATTTTAAATGGTTTAGATGGAGAACCATTAATCAAAACCGACTTACAAGCTGTGGTCACACACTCCATAACCCACGCCCTCCACCTGCACCCAAACCCCATCTTTTGTAACACAATATCCACAAAGCTCCACTTGACTCTGTCATATGCTTTTTGGAAATCTAACTTGATGATGGCTGTCTCCTTTTTTCTTCGTTTCAGCCAGTGTACTATTTCACACGCTATGAGAACCCCATCATGAATTTTCCTACCCTTCACAAAAGCACTCTGAGTCTCCCCTACTAAAGCTGGCATCACTGGTTTCATCCTCCTAACTAGCACCTTCGAGATGACCTTGTAAACACATCCAACCATACTAATAGGTCGGAGGTCTTTTATCTCCTTCACACCAATAAACTTAGGGGCTAGCGCCACCCACATAATATTGGAATCTGCCGGTAATCTGGATGTCTGAAAGAACCCTATCACAGCTATTGTAAACTCCGCCACAATCTCATCCTAGCTGATGCCAGGGCATTTTGGCCAGTTTCACTGACCTTTACTTTACTGTTTTTAGGATAGTTTTATGCATTTTCTTAGGAAATAAGCTAGTTTTGGGTAGATATTCACTTACACCTTGATTCAAGCATACATTGTGCATTTTACATGATTTCATGAGGATTTTGCATGAGTTTAGTAACAAACTGTATTCTGCATTACCCATGACTTGGACTAGAACTTTGATGCACTCTATTGCCTGATTTCAGGACAAAAGGAAGCAAGGAATGGGAGGTAACTTGCAAAGTTAATGAGAAAAGTGACTACCAATGACGCTCTTGAAGCCATCATTACCCACGTTAAGAGTCACGTTAACTAAGTTAACGTGAACTCTAATGTGAAGAAGGAAATTTGAGCCAACGTTAGTGACACTTAACATTATCACTAACGTTGGCCAATACTCATAAGTGGCCACGTTAGAGTCCACGTTAACTTAGTTAACGTGGCCTCTAACGTTAAAAGGGGGAAAGGAAGCAAACGTTAGTGACATTCAACATTGTCACTAACGTTGGCTTAAGTGCACAATGCCACGTTAACTCCCACGTTAACTTGGTTAACGTGGGAGCTAACGTGAATAGGCAAGGGTGGTCAACAACGTTAGTGACTCCCAACATTGTCACTAACGTTGGAAGCAACCACACAACCCCAAGGAGACATGTTGACTTCCACATTAACTTAGTTAACGTGGAGGCTAACGTGAAAGAAGAAGGTGATGGCCAACGTTAGTGACACTCAACATTGTCACTAACGTTGGAAGGAGCCACACTAGCCACTATGAGCCACGTTAACTTTCACGTTAACCTAGTTAACGTGGAAGCTAACATGGATGAGTAAAAGATGAGCCAACGTTAGTGACACTCAACATTGTCACTAACGTTGGGGATGGCTAAGCAATGCCACGTTAAAGAGCCACGTTAACTAAGTTAACGTGGGCTCTAACGTGAGACATGGGGGCACATTGGAACGTTAGTGACAATGTTGAGTGTCACTAACGTTCTCGAAGGATGGCAAGCCCACGTTAAAGAGCCACGTTAACTAAGTTAACGTGGGCTCTAACGTAGGAGCAAAGGGGGCTTTTCAACGTTATTGGGAAAGTTAAGCCCCAATAACGTGTGCGAAGGACCTAGAGGCAACGTTAGTGGCAACGTTTGTGCTACTAACGTTGAAGTTAACGTGGCTTTTACTTAGGAACGTTAGTGAGAAAGTTGATTGTCACTAACGTTCTCGAACTCATATTTTCACTAAACGTTAACACCCCTAACGCCCTGAGCTAAAGTCTCTGCCCACTTCACACTTTCTCTCTGCAAGTAAAGCCAAGCCCAAATGAAGAAAAGAACTGCTTCAAACTCAAGATCCAAAGGCCCAAGACTTGAAGAACCAACTAGAAGATGAGAAGAGTAGTATATATAGGAGTAGCTTTGAATTATTTTAGGGAGTTCCGGGAGTTGGAAAATAGCATAGAACTACTTCCTGTATTTACTTTCTCTGCACTTCTAGTTTTCATTATGTATTCTCCATCTTTGTTTTCATTTTCCAGAGCTATGAACAGCTAAACCCCTTTCATTGGGTTAGGGAGCTCTATTGTAATTTGATGGATCAATACTAGTTTTCATTATTCTTCTTCTATCTTTTCTCTTGATTTTACTTGAAAGCTTTCGATCTTCATCCAATTGGGTAGTTATCTTGGAAAAGAAACTATTCATACTTGGATCTCTTCTGAACCTTGGAAGAGGAATGAAGAGATCAAGCTAGAAATGCTTTCTCATGCTGGACCAAATTGGGTTTGGATGGATATATGACTATAATCCTCCCAATTCTTGATTTGGGAAATGCATGTGGTATAATCAGTGACCATACTTCATCTCTTCTCATGAGCGATTGACCAAGAAATTGGCAATTGATCAAGATTTGAGAGATTGAATTACAAGAAATTGTAATTCAATCACTTAAGATTGCCAAGGAGATCAATGAGTGCATTGATTGAGGTAGAGATGTAAATGAGATTGATCCAGAGAATGCAACATCTCCTAAGCCCAATGAACTCCCTATTTCTGATCTTACCCATTCTCTTTAATTTCTGTTATTTACATTTGTGAGCAATTCCCCCATTCCCATTTAAGATTCTGCAATTTACTTTCTGCCATTTACTTTCCTGCCATTTAATTTTCTGCAATTCTCAACTCAATTTCTGATTAGCTCAACTAGAACATTCCTCTAATTAAAGTTGCTTGATCAATCAATCCTTATGGGATTCGACCTCACTCTATTGTGAGTTTTTACTTGACGACAAATTCGGTACACTTGCCGAAGGAAATTTGTCATGGGACAAGTTTTCCGTGCATCTAGTTTATGGCGCCGTTGCCGGGGATTGATTGTGCATCAACAATGATTAGATTGGAGGATAACTAGATTGAGCATTTTATTTTTGTTTGATTTAAATTTCTGTTTGAGTTATTTACTTCCTGTTTTAGTTAATTTCTTCCTTTCCCCCTACTTTTTTTTTCTGTTATTTACATTTCATCTTACTAACCCACTAGCTATTTGATATATTGCATCACTCACACTAACAGTAATTCTGACAGATATACTTTCTGCATCTATTCTCTTTGCTTGTACTTATTGGTTGTATGACAGGGAGAAGAAGCGGGGCTTCAACTTCCTTTGATTCTGAACCTGAGAGAACCTTCCTTAGACTAAGGAGGGAGGCAAGAGACAAACGTGTAGTTGGTGCTGAAGAAGAGGAGGAACACTTTGAGGAATACTTTGAACCAAACATGGAAGAAAACATGGAAAACTATCATGAAGAAGAGGCTCACAACCATGGCGGAAGAGGTCGAGCAAATCATGCTGGGGAGGATAGAAGAGTTTTAGGCTCTTATATCAATCCAAACCCAGGAAACTGTGGAAGTAGCATTCAAAAGCCAACCATCCATGCCAACAATTTTGAACTGAAGCCACAGCTCATCACCCTGGTGCAGAACAACTGTTCGTTCGGAAGAAGTGTCCAAGAGGACCCAAATCAACATTTAACCACCTTTCTGAGAATATGTGACACAGTTAAGTCTAATGGTGTTCATCCTGACGCCTATAGACTGCTCTTATTTCCATTCTCACTCAGGGATAAGGCAGCCAAGTGGCTGGAATCTTTCCCAAGGGAAAGCTTGACAACTTGGGAAGACGTGGTGAACAAATTCTTAACAAGATTTTACCCTCCTCAAAGAATCAGTAGGCTAGAGCTGAGGTCCAAACCTTCAGGCAACAAGATGGTGAGACTCTATATGAAGCATGGGAGAGGTTTAAAGACCTGACAAGGAGGTGTCCACCTGACATGTTCAACGAATGGGTGCAGCTGCACATTTTCTATGAAGGGCTCTCTTATGAGTCAAAGAAGGCCGTAGACCATTCATCCAGAGGATCTTTGAACAAGAAGAAAACCATTGAGGAGGCTATAGATATCATTGAAACAGTAGCAGAGAACGACTACTTCTATACTTCCGAAAGAGGGAACACAAGAGGAGTAATGGAGCTAAACAATGTAGATGCTCTGTTGGCCCAAAACAAGCTCATTACCCAACAGCTGGCTTACCTCACCAAGAAGATGGAGAGGAACCAAGTGGCAGCAATCTCCACTTCATCAACAACCCAAGAAGGAGTGAATGAAGAAGCAGAGGGTAGTCAGGAGCAAGCCAACTACATTGGGAATTCACCTAGGCAGAACCATGATCCTTACTCCAAGAATTACAACCCTGGATGGAGGAACCACCCAAACTTTGGGTGGGGAATCAACAAGACCAAAGCCTTGATCAAAGATGCCCAAATCCAAACAATGCAGCCCACCGACACTTTACATCTAGACCATATCAACATCCTAATAACAACACCTCTCCACATTCATATCAAGGCCAGAACAACCCTCCTCAACTTGACCTATCATCATTTGATGAAAGAATCTCAAGGATTGAAAATCTACTTGAAGGTATATGCAAGGACATCCAGGACAGTAAAGCATTCAGAGAGGAAGTGCAGTCAAATATGCAGAATCAGGATGCTGCCATCAAGAAACTTGAAACACAAATTGGCTATTTATTCAAGCAAATTCCCAGCCACAACCTTCGCAGTAAAACTAACTCAACCAAAAGGGAGGAGTGTCAGGCTATCACCCTTCGGAGTGGGAAGGAACTGAAGGAAACCCCCAGAAACCACAAGAAGAGGACTCAAATAAAGAGGAAGAAGAGCAGGATGAAGCTCAAGTTCTGACTTTGAGTTCACAAAAAGGGGGAGGAGTGCTGAAACCAGACATCCCAAGAGTCCCATACCCTCAGCAACTAAAGAAGAAGGGAGATGACAATCAGTTTTCAAGATTTTTGGAAATCTTCAAGAAGCTGCAAATCAACATACCCTTTGCTGAAGCAATAGAACAAATGCCACTCTACGCCAAGTTCTTGAAGGAGCTCATGACTAAGAAAAGAAGTTGGAAGAACAACGAGACCGTGATACTAACAGAAGAATGTAGTGCTATCATTCAGCACAAACTGCCCCAGAAATTGAAGGATCCTGGGAGTTTTCAGATCCCATGCATTATAGGAGAAATCACAGTGGAGAAAGCCGTTTGTGACTTAGCAGCCAGCATCAACTTGATGTCAGTAGCTATGATGAGGAAGATGAAGATAGAGGAGGCTAAACCAACAAAAATGGCCCTACAGTTGGCAGACAGATCGTTCAAGTTCCCGCATGGCGTCGTAGAAGATTTGCTGGTGAAAGTGGGAGGTTTTATCTTCCCAGCAGACTTTGTAGTGCTGGACATGCAGGAGGAAGCCAAGGCTTCCATCATCCTGGGAAGACCGTTCTTGGCCACTGCTGGAGCTGTCATTGATGTCCAAAAAGGTGATCTTACATTAAGACTACACAATGAAAAGATGACATTCAATGTGTTCAAGGCCATGAGTTACCCACCAAAACAATTGGGGGAATGCATGAGGTTAGATGTACTTGAGGAGGAAGTGCAAGAGAATTTTGAAGAAGAAGAACCTGAAGAACCTGAGAGATTGGTAGATGAGGAATCTAAATCAAGTGAAGAGGTTGCAACAGCAGAGATTCATATACAAGGTGCACCAAAGGAAGAAAACGAAAAGTCAGAAGCACCCAAACTTGAACTTAAAGCACTACCACCCACTCTCAAATATGCATACTTAGGAAAACATGAAAGTTACCCAGTGATCATAAGTTCATGCCTCAGCCAAGATCAAGAGGAAGAATTGCTCAAAGTACTACGACAACACAAAGATGCCATTGGTTGGACTCTTGCTGACCTAAAGGGGATAAGTTCAGCCATATGCATGCACAAGATACTGCTGGAAGATGATGCCAAACCATCCATTCAATCCCAAAGGAGGTTGAACCCTATCATGAAGGAAGTAGTACAAAAAGAAGTTATGAAGTTATGACAGGGAGGGGTGATCTACCTGATCTCAGACAGCCCCTGGGTTAGCCCCGTACATGTTATCCCAAAAAAAGGAGGAATCACCATGGTTCCCAATGAGAAGAACGAATTAATTCCTACAAGGACAGTCACAGGATGGCGGATGTGCATAGACTACAGGAAGCTCAATGAGGCTACACGAAAAGACCATTTCCCCCTTCCATTCATGGATCAGATGTTGGAAAGACTTGCAGGGCACGCATATTATTGTTTTTTCGACGGTTATTCAGGATATAACCAAATAGTGGTTGATCCCAGAGATCAAGAGAAAACCTCATTCACTTGCCCATATGGAGTGTTTGCCTACAGGCGCATGCCATTTGGGCTATGTAATGCACCTGCAACTTTCCAACGCTGCATGCTTTCTATCTTTTCAGATATGATAGAAAAATTCATTGAAGTTTTTATGGATGATTTCTCGGTATTCGGAGATTCCTTCCCTAGTTGTCTACATCACCTCGTATTTGGTATTGAAAAGATGCCAAGAGACTAATTTGGTCTTGAACTGGGAGAAATGTCACTTTATGGTGACAGGAGGAATAGTCCTGGGTCACAAGGTTTCTAACCAAGGCATTGAGGTTGACAGAGCTAAAGTAGAACTCATTGAAAAACTACCTCCACCCAGTGATGTCAGTGCAATTAGGAGTTTTTTGGGGCATGCTGGTTTCTACAGAAGATTTATTAAAGATTTTTCAAAGATAGCCAAGCCCTTAAGCAGTCTCCTTATATCTGATACACCATTCATCTTTGATGAAACATGCATGTTAGCCTTTGAAAATTTGAAAATGAGGTTGTCCTCTGCTCTTATCATTTCCCCACCTGATTGGAATTTACCGTTTGAATTGATGTGTGATGCATCTGATTTTGCAATTGGGGCAGTGTTAGGACAGAGGAAAGACAACTTAGTCCATGTGATATACTATGCTAGCAAAGTTCTTAATGATACTCAGAGAAATTATACCACTACTGAAAAGGAGTTACTAGCAATAGTTTTTGCATTTGACAAGTTTAGATCATACCTAATTGGTGCTAAAGTGATTGTTTTTACAGATCACACAACACTTAAATATTTGTTTGCCAAGCATGAATCAAAACCAAGACTAATAAGATGGATCTTATTGTTGGAGGAATTCAATATTGAAATCAGAGACAAGAAAGGAGTGGAAAACAAGGTAGCAGATCACCTATCCAGGATCCCTCATGATAAAGGTGGAGCACATGATACAAGTGTGAACGAGCTCTTCCCGGATGAGCAGTTGATGACAGTTCACAAAGCACCATGGTTCGCAGACATTGCCAACTTCAAGGCATCTGGAGCATTACCTCCAGAGATAAATAAACATCAAAAAAGGAAGCTCATGAATGATGCAAAATACCTTGTCTGGGATGAGCCATATCTCTTCAAGAAGTGTTCAGATGGGATCCTTAGAAGATGTGTTTTAGAAGAAGAAGGACAAGAGGTCCTATGGAACTGCCACGGCTCATGTTATGGAGGACACTTTGGAGGAGACAGAACTGCAGCACAAGTGTTACAAAGCGGATTCTTTTGGCCTACCATTTTCAAAGATGCAAAAGAACTAGTAAGGAACTGCAATGAATGCCAAAGATCTGGAAACTTGCCCAAAAAAAATGAGATGCCACAGAATTTCATCTTGGAACTGGAACTTTTTGATGTGTGGGGAATTGATTTCATGGGACCATTCCCAACCTCATATGCAAACAATTACATTTTGGTAGCAGTAGATTACGTCTCCAAGTGGGTAGAGGCTATTGCAACCCCAACAAATGATAACAAGGTTGTCATGAACTTCCTTAGGAAGAATATCTTTAGCCGGTTTGGAGTCCCACGAGCACTCATCAGTGATGGAGGGAGCCATTTTTGTAACAAACCACTAGAAGCTCTTCTCCTACGATATGGGGTAAAACATAAGGTAGCTACACCATATCATCCCCAAACAAGTGGACAAACTGAGATATCCAACAGAGAGTTAAAGAGGATTCTGGAGAAGATTGTGGGTGCATCAAGAAAGGATTGGTCGAAGAAGCTGGATGATGCTCTTTGGGCAAATAGAACAGCATTCAAAACACCACTGGGGATGTCCCCTTATCAACTGGTTTATGGGAAAGCTTGTCACCTACCACTGGAGCTGGAGCACAAGGCTCTCTGGGCTATCAAGATACTAAACTTTGATAGCATTGCTGCTAGTGCAAAGAGGATCTTGCAGCTGCAAGAGATGGAGGAATTTAGGTCACAAGCCTATGAAAACACCAAGATGTATAAAGAGAAGGCAAAGAGAAGACATGACCTGCATCTTGCACCTAGGAGTTTCGAAAAGGGGCAACGAGTACTCCTCTACAATTCCAAATTGAGACTATTCCCAGGAAAACTCAAATCAAGGTGGTCTGGACCTTTTCTTGTCACAAGAGTTTCGCCTTATGGACATATCGAAATCATGGATGAAGGCTCTGAAAGGACTTTTACAGTGAATGGACAAAGACTCAAGCATTATCTGGGCAACATGGGGGAACACCCCAGAGTAAATTACCACCTCAAGTAAAGGAGGAACTGTCGAGCTAGCGACGATAAAAGAGCGCTCTGTTGGGAGGCAACCCAACCTCAGGTAGTTTCCTTTTCATCTATATTTCAATAAGGATCACAAGTTGTTTCCCCTGGTATTGCGAGGAGCTAAGTTTGGTGTTCCACACCAAAACAAGTCAAGAGTGAAAGTGTGATTCTAAGTTTGGTGTTCCACCAAAGACATTAGAATTACAACCCACTCCCAAAACACATTGCTAGCTCCAACCAATCAAGGGAAACCACTTAGATGTAGTTAGACTTTAATAATAATTGTTATATTAACAACAAGATATGAGGTTCTCTGCATATATGCAATGTTTTGTACTGGGCAAAGAACAAAGTTTGGTGTTCGCACACCAAAGTAAGTTCAACAGCCACAAGCACACATACAAGCTAACTATGTCTCAAGTGCTTTGGAAACAAGCAACTTCCAATAACTTTACAGGAATCTTATGAGGAAATAGTGCATCTTCACCCAAGGAAGTGAAGTAGCAAGGACTAGGATGATGACAAAGAAAGAGAGCAACTAGAAATCATCACCCGAAGGTTGTATTGTCACTTAATTCCATTATACTCAGAATTGTTAAAAATTGGAAGTCCGAATGCACTTTTGATTAATAGATACTCGTAGTTGGAACCTTTTTCAATTCTGTCTTTTAAAGTTTTTGGTGTTGAAGAAGGTCTCTATATGCTAGTCTGTATGTTACCACATCATCTCCCTACTTAATTGTATTTTTGTCCCTTTTGAATCAAATAAAAAGAGAATGAGTTGTTTTTAAAAACCAGAGAGGAGTTCATACTATGGAGTAAGTTCATGAGTTTGTGGTATAATCATAAGTTAGCTAAGTTGGTTCAACCATAAGGTGGGAAGACAACTATCTGTCATGAATACTATGCTTGAGACACACCCCATGAGACTAGATAAATAAGAAGATCCTAATAAGAGAAAGGGAAAGAACAATCAAAGATGAGGAATAAAAGAAAAATAGTAAACAATAAGGCTAGGCACCAATGGTTTTAATCTTGAAGCATGTGTTTGTGGTGCTCCTGTGTGAAGGATCTACTTGGATGAATAAGCTCTTAGGGGTGCCTTATCACTTGGTAACTTGGGTTAACTAACTCGGGATTATCAGCTAAAAGTCCACTATCAAGAGTAACCCTCAATACAGAGCATTTAGTAACCCAAAGAGGTGCTGGACACCAAGGCCTCAAGAAAAGAAAATGAATAAACTATATGCCTGTGGTGTGTATGTATGGGGGAGAGACTTGAGCAAGTAAGTCCTTAGGGGTGCTTCAACACTTAGCACCTTGAACTAACTGGTTCGGGAGTGTTGGCTGAAAGCTTATTTTAAAGAGTTGCCCCCTTACAGAGCACTTAGCCTAAGAACACAAATAAGCCCTGAAATAACAACAAAAGGATCAATAAATAAAAGTTTCATGGGATGCAATCATAGTGAGTATTCTAGGATATGATAAAGGTCTGAAAGCCAGGAATGAACCTAAGTGGCTATGCATGAAACCACCATAAAACCAGGGACATGACTTCCACAAGAATGACTCATTTCTCTTGGTATCCCATTCATCATTCTCTTGTTCTAGTACTTGCTTAGGGACAAACAAGCTTTAAGTTTGGTGTTGTGATGCCAGGGCATTTTGGCAAGTTTCACTGACCTTTTCTTTACTATTTTTAGGATAGTTTCATGCATTTTCTTAGGAAATAAGCTAGTTTTGGGTAGATATTCACTTACACCTTGATTCAAGCATACATTGTGCATTTTACATGATTTCATGAGGATTTTGCATGAGTTTAGTAACAAACTGTATTCTGCATTACCCATGACTTGGACTAGAACTTTGATGCACTCCATTGCCTGATTTCAGGACCAAAGGAAGCAAGGAATGGGAGGTAACTTGCAAAGTTAATGAGAAAAGTGACTGCCAATGACGCTCTCGAAGCCATCATTACCCACGTTAAGAGTCACGTTAACTAAGTTAATGTGAACTCTAATGTGAAGAAGGAAATTTGAGCCAACGTTAGTAACACTTAACATTATCACTAACGTTGGCCAATAATCATAAGTGGCCACGTTAGAGTCCACGTTAACTTAGTTAACGTGGCCTCTAACGTTAAAAGGGGGAAAGGAAGCAAACGTTAGTGACATTATCAAAGTTGAGATCCAGATGGGAAGGTCCATACAGAGTAGAGAAGGCCGAACCGTACGGAGTTTATCACCTAAGTCATCCTTCAAGTTCTGACCTTATCAAAGTTAATGGACAACGCCTGTAGCTATACCATGGCAAGAAGATGCAGAAAAACAAGGAGCTTGAGATCTTCCTCTTGGAGGATCCCCACATAGCAGAAGATTGAGCTAGTAGAGCGTCCAACTTACGACGTTAAAGCAAAGTGCTAGGTGGGAGACAACCCACCATGGTATGATCGTTCTTTTCACTATTTTTAGTTTTCTTATCCAATAACTCTTCTCTTTATTAGTATATTTCGTGCATCTGCATTTATTTAAAAAAAAAAAATGCCACGCGACGCGACCGCATCAGCAACGCGTCTGCGTCGGAAGGAGAAGGGAGAAAAATAGAAAACGAATAGAGAGTCATGCTGGAGCGTGGCTAGAGGAGTGCCAGTGGCACAAATTAGCCCACGCGACCGCGTCGCCGACGCGTCCGCGTCGTATGGGCATAATGACCTCCCACGCGACCGCGTGCCCCACACGACCGCGTGCTCTGATTTTTGACGTAAAACGGGTGCACAGCTGAAAGTTGTGCTAGAGTGGTGCTGGACTGGCGCTGGATGCGCAATTCCCCTCACGCGACCGGGTGCCCCACGCGGCCGCGTCGTGCCCCATAAAGTTCCCACTCACGCGATCGCATGCCCCATGCGATCGCGTCACCTAAAATTTGGCATTTAATGATTTTGAACAGAGAGTTGTGCGAGTGCGAGGCAACCCTCGCGCCACTGGCACAAACTGGGTCATGCGACCGCTTGACCGACGCTACCGCGTCCCTCACCTTAAGCGCAAGTCGCGCGACCGCGTGCCCCATGCGATCACGTCGCTTGCGCCGTACAGCTCAACCTAATTTAGCCAATTATCATATCTTTCTCTTTTCCAAATCCTAATTTTCCTTTCTCCCTCCTTATTTCTTCCTCTCCCCTTCTTCCTTCTATCTCACCTTTCACTCTCTCTCCCTCACCTCCATTAACAAGGTTTTATTTTCTTCTTCATCCTTCTCTTTTTTTATCATTCTTCTTATTTTATATGTTATTTTCTTTTCTTTTCTTTTTTTCTTTTCATTATTCATATTTTCTTTTTTCTTCTTTCCTTTTTACATGGTGTTAGAATTTTATTTGAGTCATTATTTTTCATTATATGCTTGTGGATTGTTGCAAATTGTTTGACAATTATATATTATTTTCTTTAAAGGGTTGCTTGCATGTTCACTTTAATACTTTCTATACTTTCTTCACCATGCATGCTATGTGTTTGTGAAAAAGCCCATATGGCATTGTGCACTTCTCTATGTTATTCTACTATTCAATGATTGCTTTTCACAAATTTCCTTTACTATTATACTAATTGAATTTCATTGTCAATACAAACGTGATGGTTTGTTACAAAGTAATGCTTGGTCTATGCTACTCATGCCCTTTGCAGGCATGCCAATAAACACCTTGCATTCACTTGTCATCATATGCACTAACTATTTTCCATTAATGATCTTTCACATGTACTCATGAGCGTGTGTTGACATCATTTACCTTTTAATGTGCATTTACAACCATCTTTTTTCGTTCTCTTCATTGCTATATATCTCTTTGAATTCAATCTAGTCTCTCTTCCCTTTTCAAGATGGCCACCAAGAAAGGAAAAGAGAAAGCTACTCCCAAACCACCAGCAAGAAGAGGAACTAAAAGAGCACTAGTGGCAGAGCCTTCTTCAACTGCAGTCAAGCCCTCAACAAAAGAGTTAAGAGGATCATAAAGGTTGATGAAAAGGAGAAAGCCTTTCAACCAAAGGACACTGCGCGATTTCCAAATCGCTACTGTGAGCAGATGCTCCCTATTCTGGCTGAAAGGAGTTACAAGAACGAACACCTTCTTATCCTCCCGCCCAATATTGCTACTTTTGTTGAGCCGCAAATTGAACGAAGACAATGGGGTTTCCTATAGAGACAACAGAAGCATGTCCATCTTTTTTGGGTAGTCGAGCTCTAGTCTAACTTCTACCTGCCTACCCTGCAGTCTGTCTTTGTCCGTCAGAAGCAAGTCCCCATTACAGAAGAGGCTATTCAACAAGCTTTGAGTCTTCCCCCTATTCCAGAAGGATTGGACGCCTTTCAAGAAGCTGCACTCAAGCGCCAGATGTACCAATTTGACTGGGAAGCTGTTCTCAGAGTTATCGCACTACCTGGCAGCCGTTGGATCTATGGATACCATCGTACCTGCCCTAAGGGAATATCAGCTTCAGCACTTACCTTGGAGGCTTACGTATGGGCACAGATCATGTCCCATTACGTCTTTCCGAGCACTCACGAGTCCTCCTTCACTGCAGACATGGCCGTTCTACTATGGTGCATCCTTACAGACCAGTCTCTGAATCTACCAAGACATATCCGGAATGCCATGGGACATGTACAAATTACGGGCAACTTACCTTTTCCCACCTTGGTCTCAGAACTTGTCTCAGCAGCCGGAGTCTACTACAGAGCTGGAGACACCAAAGCCATGCTTCCACAGGATGATTAGTATGTCCCCAATGGGAAGTACCTCAGACTTCTAGCAGCCACTACAAGCCTTCCCCCTACTCCGGTAGAAGATATCCCTTCTTCAACACCACAAGCACCTACAACAGATGAACAGCTCCAGCAGATAATCAAAAGATTGGATCAACAAGAACAAAAAGCGAAGTTAAGAGAGCGCCGTAACGAGCGCCGATTCAAACACCTCAAGGAGCTACTCAAGGGATACTTCAAGGACTCAGACACCCCAGACTCCACTTCCTTTACCAGCACAGGGAGCCATGATGGTCCCAACTGTGGAGATACTGCAACCAGCCCACCCCTGTTCCTGACAGGTGGCACCGAGGACGGTGCAAAGCCTTAAGTGTGGGGAGGTCGGTCAGTACCTGACTTCCGGAGGTAATTTCTCTTCCCTAGCACCAATAAATTAGGATATTTTAGTTAGTTTTTCTTTCTTTTATAGAATAGGATAAATTGCATAGTAATAGGTTAGTTGCATGCATGCTCTACTTGATTGAAAAGATAATAAGTTTCTTCTAAGACTCTATCTTTGGAACAAAATTTCACTAATTTTTTAAATTTTTATGATAAATTTGCTTGAAGTTGTATTTGGAACATGATGTTTGAGCTAAAGAACACACAACCTGTGAGATTTGAGCCTTTATGAATGGTTACATTATTTAACCATAATTATTTTATTCTTGTGTGTTTACTTCTCTATGATTGTAATCTATATTTTGTTTTATCTTATATGTCTAATATTTATTATATTTGTATGCTTGCATATGATTGAGGCCATTATTTGTTTAAATTCACGTATCCAAATTAAGCCTACCCTTTTCAATTATCTTTGTTAACCACTTTGAGCCTTTACATCCCATTTGTTCTATATTTCACCACATTACTAGCCTTAAGCGGAAAAACAATTATATATCCCAAATTGAATCTTTGGTTAGCTAAAGATAGAATTGTGTGTGCTAGCTAAGTATGGAAAATTGTGGGAACAAAAGTTATTAAGGGAATGTGTCATGATAATTTAATGGGAATTTGGATACCTACTCATGAAAAACTATAAGAATTAAAAATCTATGTGCATTGATAAGCTATGTTTATATTTGCTTCTATTTAAAAAAAAAATTTTAATAAATAAATAAGGGGACAAAATTACCCCAATGCTGAATTGAGAATTCAAAGATCAATGCACATATGATAAAAATTAAAATAAAAAGTTGATATATAAGTATGGAATGTAAAAGGGGAATTCTGGGTAGCTGATGCACGGAAAACTTGTGCCATAACAAATTTCCTTCGGCAAGTGTACCGAATTTGTCGTCAAGTAAAAACTCACAATAGAGTGAGGTCGAATCCCACAAGGATTGATTGACCAAGCAACTTTAATTAGAGGAATGTTCTAGTTGAGCTAATCAGAAATTGAGTTGAGAATTGCAGAAAATTAAATGGCGGGAAAGTAAATGGCAGAAAGTAAATTGTAGAATCTTAAATGGGAATGGGGGAATTGCTCATAAATGTAAATGACAGAAATTAAAGAGAATGGGTAAGATCAGAAATGGGGAGTTCATTGGTCTTAGGAGATGTTGCATTCTCCGGATCAATCTCATTTACATCTCTACCTCAATCAATGCACTCATTGATCTCCTTGGCAATCTTAAGTGATTGAATTACAATTTCTTGTAATTCAATCTCTCAAATCTTGATCAATTGCCAATTCCTTGGTCAATCGCTCATGAGAAGAGATGAAGTATGGTCACTGATTATACCACATGCATTTCCCAAATCAAGCATTGAGAGGATTATAGTCACATATCCATCCAAACCCTATTTGGTCCAGCATGAGAAAGCATTTCTAGCTTGATCTCTTCATTCCTCTTCCAAGGTTCAAAATAGATCCAAGTATGAATAGTTTCTTTTCCAAGATAACTACCCAATTGGATGAAGATCGAAAGATTTCAAGTAAAATCAAGAGAAAAGATAGAAGAAGAATAATGAAAACTAGTATTGATCCATCAAATTACAACAGAGCTCCCTAACCCAATGAAAGGGGTTTAGTTGTTCATAGCTCTGGAAAATGAAAACAAAGATGGAGAATACATAATGAAAACTAGAAGTGCAGAGAAAGTAAATACAGGAAGTAGTTCTATGATATTTTCCAACTCCCGGAACTCCCTCAAATAAT
The DNA here is from genome assembly GCF_059453495.1 of Arachis ipaensis. NCBI lineage: Eukaryota > Viridiplantae > Streptophyta > Magnoliopsida > Fabales > Fabaceae > Arachis > Arachis ipaensis. The sequence continues at coordinate 91,443,305 of NC_142441.1, read as the reverse complement.
TCAGAGCTACTCCTATATATACTACTCTTCTCATCTTCTAGTTGGTTCTTCAGGTCTTGGGCCTTTGGATCTTGAGTTTGAAGCAGTTCTTTTCTTCATTTGGGCTTGGCTTTACTTGCAGAGAGAAAGTGTGAAGTGGGCAGAGACTTTAGCCCAGGGCGTTAGGGTGTTAACGTTTAGTGAAAATATGAGTTCGAGAACGTTAGTGACAATTAACTTTCTCACTAACGTTCCTAAGTAAAAGCCACATTAACTTCAACGTTAGTAGCACAAACGTTGCCACTAACGTTGCCTCTAGGTCCTTCGCACACGTTATTGGGGCTTAACTTTCCCAATAACGTTGAAAAGCCCCCCTTGCTCCTACGTTAGAGCCCACATTAACTCAGTTAACGTGGCTCTTTAACGTGGGCTTGCCATCCTTCGAGAACGTTAGTGACACTCAACATTGTCACTAACGTTCCAATGTGCCCCCATGTCTCACGTTAGAGCCCACGTTAACTTAGTTAACGTGGCTCTTTAACGTGGCATTGCTTAGCCATCCCCAACGTTAGTGACAATGTTGAGTGTCACTAACGTTGGCTCATCTTTTACTCATCCACGTTAGCTTCCACGTTAACTAAGTTAACGTGGAAGTTAACGTGGCTCATAGTGGCTAGTGTGGCTCCTTCCAACGTTAGTGACAATGTTGAGTGTCACTAACGTTGGCCATCACCTTCTTCTTTCACGTTAGCCTCCACGTTAACTAAGTTAACGTGGAAGTCAACGTGGCTCCTTGGGGTTGTGTGGTTGCTTCCAACGTTAGTGACAATATTGGGTGTCACTAACGTTGTCGACCACCCTTGCCTATTCACGTTAGCTCCCACGTTAACCAAGTTAACGTGGGAGTTAACGTGGCATTGTGCACTTAAGCCAACGTTAGTGACAATGTTGAATGTCACTAACGTTTGCTTCCTTTCACCCTTTTAACATTAGAGGCCACGTTAACTAAGTTAACGTGGACTCTAACGTGGCCACTTATGAGTATTGGCCAACGTTAGTGATAATGTTAAGTGTCACTAACGTTGGCTCAAATTTCCTTCTTCACATTAGAGTTCACGTTAACTTAGTTATCGTGACTCTTAACGTGGGTAATGATGGCTTCGAGGGCGTCATTGGCAGTGACTTTTCTCATTAACTTTGCAAGTTACCTCCCATTCCTTGCTTCCTTTGGTCCTGAAATCAGGCAATAGAGTGCATCAAAGTTCTAGTCCAAGTCATGGGTAATGCAGAATACAGTTTGTTACTAAACTCATGCAAAATCCTCATGAAATCATGTAAAATGCACAATGTATGCTTGAATCAAGGTGTAAGTGAATATCTACCCAAAACTAGCTTATTTCCTAAGAAAATGCATGAAACTATCCTAAAAACAGTAAAGAAAAGGTCAGTGAAACTGGCCAAAATGCCCTGGCATCACAACAAGAAACTTAAAGCTTGCTTGTCCCTAAGCAAGTACTGGAACAAGAGAATGATGAATGGGATACCAAGAGAAACGAGTCATTCTTGTGGAAGTCATGTCCCTGGTTTTATGGTGGTTTCATGCATAGCCACTTAGGTTCATTCTTGGCTTTCAGACCTTTATCATGCCCTACAATACTCACTTTTCTTACATCCCATGAGACTTTTATTCATTGATCCTTTTATTATCATTTCAGGGCTTATTGGTGTTCTTCAGGCTAAGTGTTCTATAAGGGGGCAACTCTTTAAGATAAGCTTTCAAGTCTCTCCATACATATACACCACATGCATATAGTTTATTCATTTTCTTTTCTTGATGCCTTGGTGTCCAGCACCTCTTTGGGTTACTAAATGTTCTGTGGTGAGGGTTACTCTTGATAGTGGACTTTCAGCTGATAATCCCGAGTTAGTTAACCCAAGTTACCAAGTGATAAGGCACCCCTAAGAGCTTATTCATCTAAGTAGATCCCTCACATAGGAACACCACAGACACATGCTTCAAGATTAAAACCATTGGTGCCTAGACTTATTGCTTACTATTTTTCTTTTATTCCTCAACTTTGATTGTTCTTTCCCTTTCTCTTATTAGGATCTTCTTATTTATCTAGTTTCATGGGGTGTGTCTCAAGCATAGTATTCATGACAGATAGTTGTCTTCCCACCTTATGGTTGAACCAACTCAGCTAACTTATGACCACACCACAAACTCATGGACTTACTCCCTAGTATGAACTCCACTCTGGTCTTTTGAAAACAATCATTCTCTTTTCATTTGATTCAAAAGGGACAAGCATACAAGTAAGTAAAGAAATGATGCAGTAGCACAAAGACCAGATATCATAAACCTCTTCAACAAGAACTTAAAAGAAAAGATTTATAAATGTTTAAACTGAAATGGAAGCAAGTTCTATTTCATACAAGATGTTCCTTATTTAAAACATAGAGAAAGATGGACCAAAGAAGGAACTCCACCACCTTTTACTCTTGTGGATGTTCATGCTCTCCTTCTTGATTGCTTGTGCTCCCACTTCCCTTGCCTTTTCCAAGCAGCTTCTTCCAGAAACCACCATCTTCCATCTTCTTCTTGAGTGTCTCCTTTTGCTGTTTATCTTTCCTTTCTTCTTGTTCTACAAAATCTTTTTGGACTTCATCATATGTAGGGATGGCATAGTGTAGCTGATGCATATTACTGGACATGTAGTTCAACATGGCTTGAGTGTTGATGTTAAACTCCTCCCGATGTAGTTGTCGTCCTTCATTAAGTACAGTGAACTCATTGAATGCTTTCATCTGGGCTAGTTGTCGCTGATTGAGTTCCTGCAAATTCTTATCTTGACGTTCTTGCCTCTCGGTAACTTGGTGGATGGTTTGAGTGAGCTGGGAGTATTGTTCCTGTTGCTGCTCCATTTGTTGTTTCTTCCACTCCTCTTGTTGGCTCATCCAGTTCAATATTTCCTCTTGTCCTTCCATATGTCTCATTCCCAAATCTTCAATAGCTCTTAGAAGGTGATTCATATTCAGATCGGTTGGGTAAGGATGCTCTCCCTGTTGATATTCTTCCTGATGAGACTCCTCTTGGTGAGTTCCTTCCCTTGCTTTTAATTTCCCTATTTGTGGCCTTCTTTGTTGCTGAGCAGGTGTAGTATAGGCCATACGCTGGGTTGTCATTAGCCTCCCTGGGTTAACCCAATCTGGATTACTATCTTCAAAGACCACCTTGGCCTTTGTGCACAATCAGAGAATGGTGCTGGGGTACCAAAGCTTGGCACCTGATTCAAGCTTCTCAGCTGAATCTTGAATTCCCTCAGCCATAAGTTCATGCACGTTGATTTCTCCTCCTTGTAATAGGAAATGTACCATAGTTGCTCGATTAATATTTACCTCTGAATTATTTGCAGTTGGGAGAATAGACCACCTCACGAGTTCAAACCACCCCTTGGCTTCTGGGCTAAGGTCTCCCCTCTTGATGAACCGGGGTCTCCCATCTCCATACCTCTCCCAGTCAGCTGCTATAACACAGATGTCAGTCACTATCTCAGTGAGCTCATCATTGTCTTGGCTTTTACTTATCCTTGTATGATAGCTAGGCTCATCAAAGTGTGGTGATTTCAGGTGAAGAGTTCTTATTATAGCATTTGGACTGAAGTCTACCTCTTTTCCCCTTACATAGCTTTTGAAGGTTGGTGCTCTGGTTTTGTCTTCTCTGACCACATTTGCGTAGAACTCTTTGATGAGTTTTGCATTGATCTTTCCCTCTGGATTGATGAGCAATTGCCACCCTCTTTCTTCAATCTTCTCCCGAATCTATGGGCATTCGTCTTCATTGATTTGGAAGGTTAACTCGGGCAGTATCTTTTTGAGCTTTATCCGCTCAAATTCTCGTTCATGAAAGGTAGTCTTGAATCTCTTCTCGTCGAAGGGAATGTTCTCCGTTGGTTCCTTCCTCTTCTACCTCTTGGAGCTTGATGATGCCATGAATGAAGTTAAAGCAAAAAGGGTGTAGTGAAGGGAAGAGATGTGGGGTTTAGAGAGTGGGAGGTTGAAGAATTGGTTGCTGGAAAGTGAAGTGCAAGGGGTATGAATTTCGAATGTGGAGATGGTGTGAATTTGATTCACTTATATAGAGAAGTGATGAAGAGATGAAAGGTGTGGATTGATGGGATTGGTGTATGATGAACGGATGGGGATGTGTATGGAGTAAGCACGAGGATTCTCAACTTTATGATGGAGTTGATTCACTTTCCAAGTTTGTTCTTCCTCCAATGTTGCATGGCAACCATTCCCAATGCATTCCCCCTTGAGGCACGTGTGTAGTGCCCTCTTCATGAAGTGGCCGAACCTTTCCCATTAAATTGTCCTATCAATCTCCTTCAATGCTCCTTTTCTTTTTCCTATAAAGATAAAATTAGAAAAGTAAGACATAATATCACAAAAAAAGAAATCACTTTAAATTTTTTTTACGGCTAAAATAATAAAGAGATGAAAATATGAGATTGTTTATTCATGAATTCCAACTAACTAACTAACTGTGTATCCTTATATGCATTTTGGTGGCACCAAGGGGGTGACACCGAACTTAATTTGAAGCACTGTGATGAAAAGTTCTGTTCAAAGCTCCAAGACTAGCATGCTCTCTGTTGCATTCATGCTTTCTTGGTACGCTTTGAACACCAAACTTGTTCTTCACTATATATACTACAATATAAGAACGTCACCAAGTTTGGGTTGGAATTTATGAATATTGACTTATTTACTAGTAAAAGCTAATAAAACATGGGTTGCCTCCCATGAAGCGCTTCTTTAGCATCACTAGCTTGACGTTTCTTCTTTATCAGGGAGGTTGATAATGCTTCAAGTCGTCCCCTCTTGCCTTGGACTTATATCCATTGGTTGTATCAATGATCTCTACATGTTCCAAGGAGAAGACTCTGTTAATAGTGAAGACCTTAGGTAACTGAGATGGTACAGTCGGGAGATTAGGGGGGATATCTGGGAAGTAAGTTGCGATCACTTTATCTCCTGGAGAGAAGTTTTCCGTAGGGATCTTCTTGTTCCTCCACCCCCTTGGTACTTTCTTCTTTGTCCCTTTTGACGTTGCCTTGCTCTTTGTGGCCTCTTCTTCTAAGTAAATTTTGTTGTTGTCTTCACATGTTTCTGGTGGTTTAGGTCCCTCCAGCTTTTCCTTGAGCTGTGACAGCTGCTTATTTCCTTTGTCATCAACCAAGGGCTTTCCCAGTTGGACTGGTTGTGCTTCAGTGTTTGCTTCCTCTGTTAGCATCTCATTATGATCTGTGCTTGGTTCTTTGTTCTCTTGGTCTGCTTCTTGTGAGAGTTTGAAGACATTAAAGTTGAGTCGTTCATCATGGATCCTCGATATTAACTCCCCTCGCTCCACATCTATGAGTGCTCTGGCTGTAGCTAGGAATGGTCTTCCCAATATGATTGGGTGAGTGTGACTCTCTTCCATGTCCAAGATGACAAAGTCTGTGGGAAGAAAGTATTTCCCAACCTTTAACAACACATTTTCCACCACCCCTATTGCTTGTTTTTGAGTTTTGTCAGCCAGCCTGATGACCACATCTGTGGGCAATATCTCATTGATCTACAGTCTCTTCACCAGGGCTAAGGGCATTAAGTTGATGCTTGCTCCCAAATCACAGAGTGCTCTATCAAACATTGTTTCTCCTATGGCACAGGGGACATGAAAACTCCCTGGATCTTTTCTTTTCATAGGCAACTGTGGTTGAATGAGGGCACTGCACCCATTGTTCATCACTATAGTCTGGCCTCCCTTGAGTGAGCTTTTCCTAGGAAGCAGCTCCTTCATATACTTGATATATGCAGGTATTTGTTGGATAGTCTTGATGAATGGTTTGTTCACATGCAAAGATGAGAACAAGTCAAGAAATCTTGAGTATATTCTCTTCTCCACAGCACCATTGAGCAGTTGGGGAAAAGGTGCATAGAGTCTCAGCAGCTCCTGTTTTGATATTTCTGGTTCTTGGTATTCTTTTTCCTCCTTCTCTGTTGAGGTATCTTTAGGTTGTTCTGACAGCTTGCTTGGCTTGTCCTCAGTCTCCTTGTCACTTATAGTGACCATTTTACAATCTTCCCATCTGACTTTCTTTGTTTCACCTCTCGGATTCTTTTCTGTGTCACTTGGGAATCCATCTGTGGATTTGGGAATCTGCTCAGAGAGATATCCTACTTGAGATTCCAACGCTTGATTGTGTCTCCCTGGTTCTTGAAATTGGCTCGCACTTCCTCCTTGAACACCTTGTTGTCTTGGATATCCTTGCATATGCCTTCAAGTAGATTTTCAATCCTTGAGATTCTTTCATCAAATGATGATAGGTCAGGTTGAGGAGGATTGTTCTAGCCTTGATATGAATGTGGAGAGGTGTTGTTATTGGGATGTTGATATGGTCTAGAGGTGAAGTGTTGGTGGGCTACATTGTTTGGATTTGGGCGCCTTTGATCAAGGCTTTGGTCTTGTTGATTTTCCCACCCAAAGTTTGGGTGGTTCCTCCATCCAGGGTTGTAATTCTTGGAGTAAGGATCATGGTTCTGCCTAGGTGAATTCCCAATGTAGTTGGCTTGCTCCTGACTACCCTCTGCTTCTTCATTCACTCCTTCTTGGGTTGTTGATGAAGTGGAGATTGCTGCCACTTGGTTCCTCTCCATCTTCTTGGTGAGGTCAGCCAGCTGTTGGGTAATGAGCTTGTTTTGGGCCAACAGAGCATCTACATTGTTTAGCTCCATTACTCCTCTTGTGTTCCCTCTTTCGGAAGCATAGAAGTAGTCGTTCTCTGCTACTGTTTCAATGACATCTATAGCCTCCTCAATGGTTTTCTTCTTGTTCAAAGATCCTCCGGATGAATGGTCTACGGCCTTCTTTGACTCATAAGAGAGCCCTTCATAGAAAATGTGCAGCTGCACCCATTCGTTGAACATGTCAGGTGGACACCTCCTTGTCAGGTCTTTAAACCTCTCCCATGCTTCATATAGAGTCTCACCATCTTGTTGCCTGAAGGTTTGGACCTCAGCTCTCAGCCTATTGATTCTTTGAGGAGGGTAAAATCTTGCTAAGAATTTGTTCACCACGTCTTCCCAAGTTGTCAAGCTTTCCCTTGGGAAAGATTCCAACCACTTGGCTACCTTATCCCTGAGTGAGAATGAAAATAAGAGCAGTCTATAGGCGTCAGGATGAACACCATTAGACTTCACTGTGTCACATATTCTCAGGAAGGTGGTTAAATGTTGATTTGGGTCCTCTTGGACACTTCCTCCGAACGAACAGTTGTTCTGCACCAGGGTGATGAGCTGTGGCTTCATTTCAAAATTGTTGGCATGGATGGTTGGCTTTTGAATGCTACTTCTATAGTTTCCTGGGTTTGGATTGATATAAGAGCCTAAAACTCTTCTATCCTCCCCAGCATGATTTGCTCGACCTCTTCCGCCATGGTTGTGAGCCTCTTCTTCATGATGGTTTTCCATGTTTTCTTCCATGTTTGGTTCAAAGTATTCCTCAAAGTGTTCCTCCTCTTCTTCAGCACCAACTACACGTTTGTCTCTTGCCTCCCTCCTTAGTCTAAGGAAGGTTCTCTCAGGTTCAGAATCAAAGAAAGTTGAAGCCCCGCTTCTTCTCCCTGTCATACAACCAACAAGTACAAGCAAAGAGAATAGATGCAGAAAGTATATCTGTCAGAATTACTGTTAGTGTGAGTGATGCAATATATCAAATAGTTAGTGGGTTAGTGAGATGAAATGTAAATAACAGAAAAAAAAAGTAAGGGGAAAGGAAGAAATTAACTAAAAGAGGAAGTAAATAACTCAAACAGAAATTTAAATCAAACAAAAATAAAATGCTCAATCTAGTTATCCTCCAATCTAATCATTGTTGATGCACAATCAATCCCCGGCAACTGCACCATAAACTTGATGCACGGAAAACTTGTGCCATAACAAATTTCCTTCGGCAAGTGTACCGAATTTGTCGTCAAGTAAAAACTCACAATAGAGTGAGGTCGAATCCCACAAGGATTGATTGATCAAGCAACTTTAATTAGAAGAATGTTCTAGTTGAGCTAATCAGAAATTGAGTTGAGAATTGCAGAAAATTAAATGGCGGGAAAGTAAATGGCAGAAAGTAAATTGCAGAATCTTAAATGGGAATGGGGGAATTGCTCATAAATTTAAATGACAGAAATTAAAGAGAATGGGTAAGATCAGAAATGGGGAGTTCATTGGGCTTAGGAGATGTTGCATTCTCCGGATCAATCTCATTTACATCTCTACCTCAATCAATGCACTCATTGATCTCCTTGGCAATCTTAAGTGATTGAATTACAATTTCTTGTAATTCAATCTCTCAAATCTTGATCAATTGCCAATTCCTTGGTCAATCGCTCATGAGAAGAGATGAAGTATTGTCACTGATTATACCACATGCATTTCCCAAATCAAGCATTGAGAGGATTATAGGCATATATCCATCCAAATCCAATTTGGTCCAGCATGAGAAAGCATTTCTAGCTTGATCTCTTCATTCCTCTTCCAAGGTTCAGAAGAGATCCAAGTATGAATAGTTTCTTTTCCAAGATAACTACCCAATTGGATGAAGATCGAAAGCTTTCAAGTAAAATCAAGAGAAAAGATAGAAGAAGAATAATGAAAACTAGTATTGATCAGTCAAATTACAACAGAGCTCCCTAACCCAATGAAAGGGGTTTAGCTGTTTATAGCTCTGGAAAATGAAAACAAAGATAGAGAATACATAATGAAAACTAGAAGTGCAGAGAAAGTAAATACAGGAAGTAGTTCTATGCTATTTTCCAACTCCCGGAACTCCCTCAAATAATTCAAAGCTACTCCTATATATACTACTCTTCTCATCTTCTAGTTGGTTCTTCAAGTCTTGGGCCTTTGGATCTTGAGTTTGAAGCAGTTCTTTTCTTCATTTGAGCTTGGCTTTACTTGCAAAGAGAAAGTGTGAAGTCGGCAGAGACTTTAGCTCAGGGTGTTAGGGGTGTTAACGTTTAGTGAAAATATGAGTTCGAGAACGTTAGTGACAATCAACTTTCTCACTAACGTTCCTAAGTAAAAGCCACATTAACTTCAACGTTAGTAGCACAAACATTGCCACTAACGTTGCCTCTAGGTCCTTCGCACACGTTATTGGGGCTTAACTTTCCCAATAACGTTGAAAAGCCCCCCTTGCTCCTACGTTAGAGCCCACGTTAACTTAGTTAACGTGGCTCTTTAACGTGGGCTTGCCATCTTTCGAGAACGTTAGTGACACTCAACATTGTCACTAACATTCCAATGTGCTCCCATGTCTCACGTTAGAGCCCATGTTAACTTAGTTAACGTGGCTCTTTAACGTGGCATTGCTTAGCCATCCCCAACGTTAGTGACAATGTTGAGTGTCACTAACGTTGGATCATCTTTTACTCATACGTGGAAGCTAACGTGGCTCATAATGGCTAGTGTGGCTCCTTCCAACGTTAGTGACAATGTTGAGTGTCACTAACATTGGCCATCACCTTCTTCTTTCACGTTAGCCTCCATATTAACTAAGTTAACGTGGAAGTCAACGTGGCTCCTTGGGGTTGTGTGGTTGCTTCCAACGTTAGTGACAATGTTGGGTGTCACTAACGTTGTCGACCACCCTTGCCTATTCACGTTAGCTCCCACGTTAACCAAGTTAACGTGGGAGTTAACGTGGCATTGTGCACTTAAGCCAACGTTAGTGACAATGTTGAATGTCACTAACGTTTGCTTCCTTTCCCCCTTTTAACGTTAGAGGCCACGTTAACTAAGTTAACGTGGACTCTAACATGGCCACTTATGAGTATTGGCCAACGTTAGTGATAATGTTAAGTGTCACTAACGTTGGCTCAAATTTCCTTCTTCACATTAGAGTTCACGTTAACTTAGTTATCGTGACTCTTAACGTGGGTAATGATGGCTTCGAGGGCGTCATTGGCAGTCACTTTTCTCATTAACTTTGCAAGTTACCTCCCATTCCTTGCTTCCTTTGGTCCTAAAATCAGGCAATAGAGTGCATCAAAGTTCTAGTCCAAGTCATGGGTAATGCAGAATACAGTTTGTTACTAAACTCATGCAAAATCCTCATGAAATCATGTAAAATGCACAATGTATGCTTGAATCAAGGTGTAAGTGAATATCTACCTAAAAATAGCTTATTTCCTAAGAAAATGCATGAAACTATCCTAAAAACAGTAAAGAAAAGGTCAGTGAAACTGGCCAAAATGCCATGGCATCAGTAGCTAGGTATGAATTCTAAGGTTATGCAAGTTATATAGGTAGGTTGAAGCTTGGGATAATTAAAGATTCAATTTATAAGCTCACTTGACCATACATGTATCCCTACCTACTTTGGCCCCATTACAACCTTGAAAAGACCTCATGATGTTTGCATTGGTATATTAATTGTTGTTGATTTGTTAGGAGAAGAACAAAAGTTAGAGAGCATGATTAGAGAAGGATAGAGTTATTACCCTATACACTAGAGAGATTAGAGCGTACATACATCATCAGTGAGGGTTCAATGCTTGAATTTTCATGTTCCCTGCTTTCATAAGCTATCTTCTTGCACTTTTATCTGTCTTACTGTATAATGATAGAATTAGTGGAATTTGATTTGTAATTATTTTGAAGAGCTTATTTACTTTTGATCAAGTGGGCAAGAATCATATAGTTGCATTCATATATATATGATTGCATTGCAATGCATTGCATGAATTTCTGCATGTTCATACTTATTTACTTTATCTCCTTCAATTAAGCATGAGGACATGCTAATGTTTAAGTGCGGGGAGGTTGATAAACCACTATTTTATGGTTTATATTGTGTTTAATTGTGTGGTTTTATCATGATCCTGACCCACTTATTCATTAAAATAGCATGCGTTTATATTTCCTTCCTGAAATTATTACATGAGTGAAAACTGCTTCCTAGAGACGATTAATTATACATTTTACATCTCCTTTATTCCATTCGATGCCGTGATCTGTGTGTTAAGCGTTTCAGGCTTTATAGGGCAAGAATGAGTTGGAGATTGAAAAGGAAGCTAGCAAAAATAGAAGGAACACAAGAAATTGAGGAGATGACCAGCGAGAAGCGACGCGGCCGCATGGACGACGCGACCGCGCAGAGAAGATCAAATCACAGTGACGCAGCCACATGGATGACGTGACCGTGCGAAATGAAAAAGCACGAGCGACGCGGAGGCGTGGACGACGCGCCCGCATGGTGAAGCAAAACGTGAAGGACGCATCCGCATGAGCAACGCGACCGCGTGGCATGTGCGATCTGCATAATTTGCAGAATTGCTGGGGGCGATTTTGGACCTTATTTTGACCCAAGTTTTGGCCCAGAACAGCAGACTAGAGCTAGAGAACATGCAGAAACCAAAGACAACATTCATTCTACACAGTTTTAGTTTCTAGATCTAGTTTTTACTCCTCCTTTAGGTTTTCTCTCTACACATCCCAGTTCTTAGGATTTTAGTTTCTCTTACTTTTTTTGGCATTGGAACACTGAGAAGAGTTATTACCTCATCAAGACTTCGTCATTCTAGTTCGTTTTTTTTACTTGGTTTACTCTTCCATGTTCTTTGCATTGTTAATTTTACCATTGGAATATTATTAGGATTATTTAATATAAGGATCACTTTTATTTTTAATTGACTATTTTAATTTTTATTTACAATGTCCTTCTTTAATTCCTTTTCATATGCTATGAATTTAACCTTTACAATGAGTGAGTAGTTCCCTAACTGGATGGGGAATTGATTGAAAGGAACCCTTGAGTTGGAAGCCTTGAAAGAAAAATTATAATTGGGTTTATGGTTGGATTGCCTCCTAATCACTAACACCAATCCCTTTTAATTAAGTGGATTGCAACTTGTGAACGGACGTAGCATTCCAACTTGTTTGACTTTCCTTCACCTAGTGAAGGATAACTAAACAGGATAACCTTTAATTGTCAATTAATCCTGAGAGCATTCCAACAATAATAGGGATTCCAACTAATCAATTCCCAGTCAAGGCTTTTATTTACATTATTCAAATTCACCAATTTAATTTCCTGTTTGCCCAATTCAAATCTTTTTTGAAAACCTCTGATTAATAGAATAGCACACTTTTCTGCAACTCGTTGGGAGACGACCTGGGATTCATACTCCTAGTATTTTAAATTCAATTTTCTGTGACATCTTTCTAAATTGATAAGCGGATTTCTGGCGAATTAGGAACTATACTTGCAACGTATATATTTTAATAATTTTTAATTCGCTAATTTTCGCCCGCATCAGTGTCCCTAGCTCTGTAGGAGACTCCGGCTACTGAGATGAGATCTGAGACCAAGGCGGAAAAAGGTAAGTTGCCCGCAATCTATACGTGTTCCATGGAATTCGGATGTGTCTTGGTAGGTTCAGAGGCTGGTCTGTAAGGATGCACCATAGTAAAACGGCCATGTCTGCAGTGAAGGAGGATTCGTGAGTGCTCGGAAAGACGTAATGGGACATGATCTGTGCCCATACGCAAGCCTCCAAGGTAAGTGCTGAAGCTGATATTCCCTTAGGACAGAAACGGTGGTATCCGTAGATCCATCTGCTACCAGGTAGTGCGATAACTCTGAGAACGGCGTCCCAGTCAAATTGGTACATCTGGCGCTTGAGTGAGGCTTCTTGAAAGGCGTCTTCCGTAATGGGGACTTGCTTTTGATGTACATAGACAGACTGCAGGGTTGGCACGTGGAAATTAGAGTAGAACTCAACTACCCAAGAAAGATTAACCTGCCGTGGCTGTCTCTGGAGAAAACCCCATTGTCTTCGTTCAATTTGTGGCTCAACAAAGGTAGCAATATTGGGCGGGAGGATAAGAAGGTATTCGTTGTTGTAGCTCTGTTCTGCCAGGATAGGGAACATCTGCTCACAGTAGCGATTGGGAAATCGCGCAGTGTCCTTTGCTGGGAAGGCTTTCTCTTTTTCATCAACCTTTATAATCCTCTTAATTCTTTTTGTTGAGGGTTTGACTACAGTTGAAGAAGGCTCTGCCACTAATGTTCTTTTTGTTCCTCTTCTTGCTGGTGGTTTGGGAGTAGCTTTCTCTTTTTCTTTCTTGGTGGCCATCCTGAAAAGGGAAAAAGAAAGTAACATGAATTCAAAGGGACATAGCAAGGAAGAGGATGGTATAAGTGATAATCAATGCACGGTAAAGAGGATGTCGTTAACACATGGTCATGACTACATGTGAAAAGTTCACCAATGAAAATATAGAAAGTGCATTTGATGACAATTAAATCCTTGGTGTTTATTGGCATGCAGGCAAAGGCATGAGTAGCATAGATCAAGCATTTAATTTGTTAAATATGTTATCATTCGTAACAAACTAACTATCACGTTTGTATTGACAATTAAATTAAATTAATAAAATAGTAAAGGGAATTTATGAAAAGCAAGTATTGAATAGTAGAATAGAATAATGTAGAAAATGCATAATCCCATATGGGCTTTTCCACAAACACATAGCATGCATGATGAATAAACAATTGAAAATAATAATTTGAACATGTAAGCAACCCTTTAAAAAGTAATATATAATTGCCAAACAATTTTGCAACAATGCACAAGCATATAATGAGAAATAATGACTCAATTAAATTTCTAAAACCAATTAAAAGAAAAAAAGAAAGAAAAAGAAAATATGGATAATGAAAGTAAAAAGAAAAGAAAAGAAGAAAACATAAAAATAAGAAAGATAATGGAAAAGTAAGAAAGGAAGAAGAAAAGAAAAACCTTGTTAATGGTGGTGAGAAAATAGAAAATGAGAAAGAAGGAAGAAGGAAGAAGGAAGAAATAAGGAAGGAAAAGAGAAAATAGGATTTAGGAAAAAGAAAGATAAGATATTTTGGCAATTTAGGGTAAGCTATGCGGCGCAAGCGACACAGACGCGTGGGTGACGCGTTCACGCGAATTGCGCTTATTCGGATTAACGCGGTCGTGTCGGTCACGCGGTCGCGTGACATGTTTTATGCTACTGGCACGAGGGCAGCCTCGCGCTCGCACAAGTCTCTGTTCAAAATCTTATTTTGCCAAAATATGGGTGACGCGATCGCGTGGGTCATGCGATCACGTGAGTGGCCAATATTGGGATATGACGCGGATGCGTAGGGCATGCGTTCGCGTGGTAGGGACTGTGCGTGTAGCACTAGTCCAGCACCACTCCAACATAACTTTCGGCTATGCACCTTTTTCACGTCGATTACCAGGTCACGCGGCCGCGTGGGTGATGCGGTTCGTGGGGCGATTTGTGCCAGAGGCACGCCTCCAGCCACGCTCTCGCATGACTTTCTTTTTACTTTCTTATTCTTTCTGAGCCACCTGCGACGCGGACGCGTCATTGATGCGGTCGCATCACGTGAAATTTTTTTTTAAATAAAAATATGCAAATGCAGATGCAAGCTAGATGTGCGAATAAGGAGAAGAGTTATTGAAAAAGAAAACTGCGAATAAAGAAAAGAACGATCATACCATGGTGGGTTGTCTCCCACCTAGCACTTTGCTTTAACGTCCGTAAGTTGGACGCTCCACTAGCTCAGTCTTCGGCTATGTGTGGATCTTCCAAGAGGAAGATCTAGAGCTCCTTATTTTTCTTCAACTTCTCACCATGGTACAGCTTTAAACGATGTCCATTAACTTTGATGAGTTCAGAGCTTGAAGGATGACTTAGGTGAAAAACTCCGTACGGCTCGGCCTTCTCTACTCTATTTGGACCTTCCCATCTTGATCTCAACTTTCCTGGCATGAGCCTCAGTCGAGATTTATAAAGGAGGACTAAGTCCCCAGGTTGGAACTCTCTCCTCTTGATGTGCTTATCATGTACAGCCTTCATCTTCTCCTTGTACAGCCTTGAGTTCTCATAAGCTTCCATGCGAAGGCTTTCTAATTCTTGCAGTTGTAACTTCCTCTCAGCTCCGGCTGTTTCAAATCCCATATTTCATTCCTCTACTGCCAAAAGGCTTTGTGCTCTACTTCAACTGGGAGATGGCAGGCTTTTCCATAAACTAAGCGGAAATGACTCATCCCAATGGGTGTCTTGTATGCTGTTCTGTATGCCCAAAGTGCATCTTGTAGCCTGGTGCTCCAATCTCTCCTATGAGGTTTGACTATCTTCTACAATATATGCTTTATCTCTCTGTTTGACCCCTGGGCTTGCCCATTAGTCTGAGGATGGTAGGCTGTTGCAACTTTATGAATTATCCCATGCTTTTTCAGTAAGCCTGTTAGTTTCCGGTTACAAAAATGGGTGCCTTGATCGCTCACGATTGCTCGTGGGGATCCAAAGCGACAAATAATGTGGTTTCTAACAAAGGAAACAACAGTGTTAGCATCATCAGTGCGGGTAGGAATTGCTTCCACCCATTTGGAAACGTAATCCACAACTAACAATATATAAAAATGGCCATTAGAATTTGGAAATGGACCCATGAAGTCAATGCCCCAAACATCAAAAACTTCACAGAAAAGCATAATTTGTTGAGGCATTTCATCCCTCTTGGATATATTACCAAATTTTTGGCATGGAAAATAAGATTTACAAAATTCAGCAGCGTCTCTAAAAAGAGTAGGCCACCAGAATCCACAGTCTAGGATTTTTCTAGCTGTTCTTTGAGGGCCAAAGTGTCCTCCACTCTCAGATGAGTGGCAGGCCTCTAAAATGGACTGGAATTCTGATTGAGGCACACACCGTCTAATTACCTCGTCAGCGCCACATCTCCATAAATATGGGTCATCCCATATATAATATTTAGACTCACTTTTCAGCTTGTCTCTTTGATGCTTAGTAAAGTTTGGAGGAAAGGTGCGGCTAATTAGATAATTAGCTACAGGTGCATACCAAGGGACTACCTCAGATACTGCTTGCAGGTTATCAAATGGGAAATTATCAGCTATAGGAGTGGAGTCATGCTTAATGTGCTCAAGGCGACTCAAGTGGTCTGCCACTAGATTCTGGTTACCACTCCTATCCTTAATTTCTAAATCAAATTCTTGTAGTAGCAGTATCCAACGTATAAGCCTTGGTTTGGATTCCTTTTTAGCTAATAGATATTTTAGATCTGCGTGGTCTATGTACACTACTACTTTCGTACCAAGTAAATAGGCTCAGAATTTATCCAGAGCAAAAACAATAGCAAGAAGCTCTTTCTCAGTAGTAGTATAATTAGACTGAGCGGCATCTAAAGTTTTAGACACATAAGTAATTACAAAGGGGTCCTTACCTTCACGCTGAGCCAGTGATGCACCTACTGCATGGTTGGAGGCATCGCACATTATTTCAAATGGCTGGCTCCAGTCTGGTCCTCTTACAATTGGAGCTTGAGTCAGGGCGGTCTTCAGCTTATCAAACGCTTGTTTGCAATCCTCACTAAACTCGAACTCAATATCTTTCTTCAGTAGTCTGGATAAGGGAAGGGCTACCTTACTAAAGTCCTTAATGAATCTCCTGTAAAAACCTGCATGGCCAAGAAACGAACGGACTTCCCTCACAGAGGAGGGGTAAGGTAAACTAGAAATAACCTCCACCTTTGCTGGATCGACATAAATGCCAGTATTAGACACAACATGTCCTAGTACAATCCCTTATTTAACCATAAAGTGACATTTTTCAAAATTGAATACAAAGTTTGTACTGACACATCTATCTAACACTCTAGATAAACTATCCAAGCAAAGATTGAAGGAATCACTATATACACTAAAGTCATCCATAAAAACCTCCATACAGTCCTCAATAAGATCAGAGAAAAGACTCATCATGCACTTTTGGAAAGTAGCTGGTGCATTGCACAAGCCAAAGGGCATTCTCTTATAAGCATAAGTCCCAAAAGGACATGTAAAAGTGGTCTTTTCCTGATCTTCAGGACCTATATGAATCTGGAAATAGCCTGTGTAACCATCTAAGAAACAATAATGTGATTTACCTGACAGGCGATCCAGCATTTGATCAATGAATGGAAGAGGATAGTGATCCTTACGAGTTGCCTGGTTGAGGCTTCTGTAATCAATGCAGACCCTCCAGGCATTCTGAACTCTGGTTGCCATGAGCTCTCCATGCTCATTCTTCATTGTAGTGACTCCAGACTTCTTGGGAACCACTTGTACTGGGCTTACCCATTCATTGTCTGAGATGAGGTAGATGATATCTGCCTCGAGTAGTCTGGTCACTTCCTTCTTGACAACTCTAAGATAGTGGGGTTCAGTCTTCTCTGGGGTTGACGGACAGGCTTTGCTCCCTCTTCTAAGAATATTTTGTGCTCACAAACTCGAGGGTTGATGCCTACTATGTCTGCCAAACTCCAACCAAGTGCCTTTTTATGCCTCCTCAGCACACTAAGTAGCTGCTCTTCTTGTCGAGAAGTGAGTTCCCTTCCAATGATAACTGGAAACTTCTGCTTGTCCTCAAGGTAAGCATATTAAAGGTGTGGAGGGAGGGGTTTCAATTCTAACTTCTGCTCATGGTCAGGCTCTGGGTTGTTTGGAGCTGGTAACAATGGTAAAGCACTGTCATTGTCTTCAGAAAGTGTCCCCACACTCGGACCTTGTCCTATGTATTTCTCTTCAAATTCCTCCTGGTGAATTTCAGCCACGGTTTCATCTATGATGTCACACCGAAGGATAGAATGATCCTCTGGGGGATGCTTCATAGCTCCATTCAGATTGAAGATTACTACTCGGCCATCTATTTCAAAAGAGTATGTTCCTGAAAAAGCATCTAATTTGAACTTTGAGGTTTTCAGGAATGGTCTTCCGACCAGGATTGATGATGGCTTCTCTGAGTCATTTTGGGGCATCTCCAGGATATAAAAATCAATGGGAAAGGTGAGCCCCTTAATGCCCAGTAATACATCTTCAGCAACTCCAGCCACTGTAATAATGCTTTTATCTGCTAACACAAAACGCGTTGTCGACCTTTTTAAGGGAGGGAGCCTCAAATTATCATATATAGACAAAGGCATTATACTAACACATGCTCCTAAATCACACATGCAGTCAGAAAATATCACACCACCAATAATACAATTAACCATACATAGACCTGGATCACTACACTTTTCAGGTATACCTCCCATTAAAGCAGATATAGAACTACCTAAAGGAATAGTTTCTAATTCATTAATTTTGTCTTTATGTATACATAAATCTTTTAGAAACTTTGCGTAGTTAGGTAACTGCTGAATAACATCAAAAAGGGGAACAGTTACCTCAACCTTTTTGAATATCTCTACCATTTTGGGATCGGGTTCCAACTGCTTCCTGGCCTTCCTTGTAATTTGTGGAAATGGAACAGGGATGACGTCCTTCACAGCTTCAGCGTCCTTTGGTGCTTCTTCCTGTGGTTGAACTTCTTCTTCATCAACTATGTCATGTATGTCCTCTTCCTCTTCAACATCTTCTACTTCCACTACCTCTTCAGCTGAGGCGTGTTCTGGTGGGTTTGGCTCCTCCTGATTTCTCTCCTGCAATGTGGTTCCGGACCGTAGGGTGATGGCATTGATGCCACCCTTTGGATTGGGTAATGGTTGAGAGGGGATTCCACTGGAGCTCAAAGGCTGGTTATTGGAGTTATTCATTGATCCAATCTGTGAGATAAGAGCTTGCAAGGTAGAGTTCAGACCATTTAGAGTAGAATTAAGGTTATTTCCATGGTCTGTTGTCTCCGAACAATAGATTGTAGTAACTCATCATTAGAAGATGAAGAGGGGTAAGTGATCTGAGAGGTCTGTTGTTGGTTATTCTGTGGTCCTTGGGATTGCCTCAGGTGAGGTGCTCTGTAAGGCGGGTTCTGATTCTGCTACCTGTTGTTGTTATTATTCCACCTCTGATTTCCCTGATTGTCTCTGCCTCCTTTGTTATTGTTGTCCCTCCAATTATGGTTAGAATTATCTCTCCAATTCTAGTTAAAATTGTCCTGCCATCCGTGGCTGTAACTGCCACCTTGATTGTACCCTTGGTTGGGGCGGTCATAGAAGTTATGAGTGGCTGCCACGGTTTTATCTTCCTGCTGGAACTGCGGACATTAATCAGTATAATGGCTATAATCAGCACAGATTCCACAAACTCTCTGTGGGACTAACTGTTGGCTTTGCTGTGGTGGAGAAGGTTGAGCTTGCTGAACTTGTTGTTGATTCAATTGCATCTGCTTCAGTAAGTTGGTCATTTCACAGATACTTTGAGTTAGAGCAGCAGTCTCTCTGCTAGAAGATACCTCTGCAACAGCTTTTGAACGGCCTTGTTTCTACCTGTGATTCCGAGTAGATTCAGCTAAGTCACTGATCAATTGTCATGCCTCATCAGTGGTCTTGTACTTCTTCATAGACCCATTGCTAGCACTTTCCAATGTGGTCTTATCTTGAGGCCTCATGTCCTGTGTGACGTAGCCGAGCAATACTATCTTGTCAATTATATGGTGGGGGCATGCTTCCAGAAGATTGTTGAAGTGCTCCCAGTATTCATAGAGAGTCTCGGATTCGTCCTGAACAATCATGGAAATGTCTTTCCTCAGTTTATCAGTAACTTCAGCTGGAAAGAATTTTTCCGAAAATTCTCTTCTCAGTGTATCCCAGTCGGATACAGTTACTGCGGGTTGAGTGTAGTACCACTCTCTCACCTTTCCCTCAAGAGAGAATGGGAAGGCTTTTAACAAAATTGAAGTTTCATCTGCACCGTCATGCCTGACAGTAGAACAGGCTACTTGAAAGTCTCTAAGGTGCTTGATAGGCTCTTGAGTAGGTAAGCCATGTAACTTGGGCATCAAATTGAGCAGTGCTATTTTTATTTCAAAGTCTGTAGCCACCGCTGGGTGATGCGCTTAAAACGGTTGCATCGAAAAATCAGGGGCTCCAGCCTCCTGGATAGTAATTCTCCTAGGTGCTGCCATGTCACGTGCACGTAAATCAACCGAATCAGCAGAAAGGGAGCTTGTTTCTTCCTCAAGTGACGTTTCAGATCCGCCCTCAGAGAGGACTAACCGACGCCGAGCTTGCCTTATTCGTGAAATAGTTCTTTCAATCTCAGGATCGAATACTGGCAAGCTTGGATCAGGAAGTGAACGCGTCATTTAACGAAAGAAACATGAAGCTCATAGTAGCAAAATAAAATAAAATGCAAATAAATAAATTTCAATTAATAACTTTAGCACTCTATTACAACTCCCCGGCAACGGCGCCAAAAATTGACGTGGCGGAAATTGGCGAGTTAAGAAATTATTATAAGAAATACGTTGCAAGTATAGTTCTTAACCAACCAGAAATCCGCTTATCAATTTAGAAGGGTTGTCACAAAATTTAAATTAAAATACTGGGAGTATGAGTCCCAGGTCGTCTCCCAACGAGTTGCAGAAAGGTGTGCTGTTTTATTAATCAGATGTTTTCAAAAAAAATGATTTGAGTTGAATAACAGGAAATTAAATTAGAGAATTTATGTAATTTTAAATAAAAGTCTTGGCTGGGAGTAGATTAGTTGGAAGCCCTATTCTTGCTAGAGTACTCTCAAGATTAATTGATAATTGAGGGTTGTTCTGTTTAGCTATCCCTTACTAGGTAAGGGAAAGTCAAGCAACTTGGAAAGCTATTTCTATTCACAAGTCCCAATCCGCTTACTTGGAAGGATTGGTGTCAGTGACTAGAGAGCAATCCAACAATAAACCCAATTACAATTTTTCTTTTAAGCATTCCAACTCAAGGTCTTCCCTTCAATCAACTCCCATCCAAGTTATGGAACTACTCGCTCATTGTAGAATTCATAACATAGGAAAGGGAAATATAGAAAGACATGATAAATAATAATCAAAGGGATCAATTAAAAATAAAAATAGTTCTTGTATTAATAAATTCTAAAAATAATACAATAATATTTCTGAGTAAATAAAGGACATGGAAGAGTAAGAGACAGGTAAAGAAAACAAACTAGAATGACGAAGTCTTGCTAAGTTAATAACTCTTCTCAATATCCCAATGCAAAAAGCAATAAAAATAAAATCTGAAGAACTATGAATGTGCAGAGAGATAACCTAGAGGAGGAGTAAAAAACTAGATCTAAAACTGAGAATTGTCTGTAATGAATTGTTCTCTTTCATTTCTCCATGTTCCTTGGCTCTAGTCTGCTTTTCTGGGCCGAAATTGGGTCAAAACAGGGTCCAAAATCGCCCCCAGCAAATTCTGTAGATTCTACAGATCGCGCATGTCACGCGATTGCGTCATTCATGCGGACACGTCATTCGGCGTTTTGCCTTGCCACGCGTGCGCGTCGTCCACGCCTCTGCGTCCCTTGTGCAGTTCTAATCCGCGCGATCGTGTGAGCCATGCGTCCGCGTCACTGCGATTTCCTCTATGTCGCGCGGTCGCGTGAGCCATGCGTCCGCGTCACTTCTCACTGGTCATCTCCTCAATTTCTTGTGTTCCTTCCATTTTTGCAATTTTCCTTTCTAATCTCCAAGTCATTCATGCCCTATAAAGCCTGAAACACTTAACACATAGATCACGGCATCTAATGGAATGAAGGAGAATTAAAATACATAATTAAAAGTCTTTAGGAAGCAAATATTCAGTCATGTAATAATTTTAGGAAGGAAATATAAATGCATGCCAATCATATGAATAAGTGGGTAAAGAATTGATAAAACCATACAATTAAGCACAATATAAACCATAAAATAGTGGTTTATCAATGGTATCATAAAGCTTCCGGGATTTTTAAGCTTCTCTGGTAAGCTTTTCAGAATGATTTCACTGCATTCTTCAGTGAGGAAAGCTTTTTCAGTTTCTCTCCAATCCTTCTTATGACTTAAGATCTCTTTCATGAACTTAGCATAAGAGGGTATTTGCTCAAGTGCCTCTGTAAACGAAATCTTTATTACAAGAGTTCTGAGATAGTCTGCAAAGCGGACAAATTGTTTATCCTGTTTCGCTTGGCGGAGTTTCTGAGGATAAGGCATCTTGGCTTTATATTCTTCAACCTTAGTTGCTTCAGGTTTACTTCCTACAGAAGTGGTTGGAGAGGCCTGCCTAAGGGGTTCTTATCAGCACTTGCAGGTGTCTGATCCCCCATTGGCGTTTGAACGCCAGAATTGGGGTGCTGTATGGGCGTTTAACGCCAGATTGCTACCCTTTTCTGGCGTTTGGAGGCCAGAATTGGCCATCCACTGGGCGTTTAATGCCAATTTTTCACCCTTTTCTGGGGTTTGAACGCCAAAATCATTCCTCTCTGGGCTCTTACTGTCCTCAGAGGAATTTTGGGCAGTGGCTTGGTCATCCTCTGTCAGTTGTTCCTTTCTTGGCTTTCTGCTACCTTGAGTTGAGACATTCAATGTCTTCACACTCCTTAAATAAACAGCTTGGCACTCTTCTGTTATCTATTTAGATAGCTGCTGTCTTGTCTGATCCAAGTATTTTTCCATATTCTTGTTAGCATTTTTTGTGTCTTGTAGCATCTCTTTAAATTCTGCTAACTGTTTTGTTATAGAAAATAGTTGCTGATTAAGTTCAGCAATTTATTTTAGAGGACTAAGTTCAATGGATAGTGCTTTAGCCTCTTCTTTCACGGAGGACTCACTACTTAAGTACAGATGCTGATTGCTAGCAACTGTATCAATGAGCTCTTGAGCCTCTTTAATTGTCTTCCTCATGTGTATAGATCCACCAGCTTAGTGGTCTAGAGACATCTGGGCCTTTTCTGTAAGCCCGTAGTAGAAGATGTCTAACTACATCCATTATGAAAATATTTCAGAGGGGCATTTCTTTAGCATCTCTCTGTACCTCTCCCAGGCATTATAAAGAGATTCATTATCCTCTTTTTTAAAGCCTTGGATGTCCAGCCTTAGCTGTGTCATCCTTTTTGGAGGGAAATATTGATTCAGGAATTTGTTTAATAACTGTTTCCATGTTCTTATGCTTGCTGTGGGTTGGTTATTTAACCATCTCTTAGCTTGATATTTTACAGCAAATGGAAATAGTAATAATCTGTAGACATCCTAATCTACTTTCTTATCACGTACTGTGTCAGCAATTTGTAAGAACTGTGCCAGAAACTCAGTAGGTTCTTCCTGTGGAAAAATGGAATACTGGCAATTTTGCTGCACCATGATAGGGGGGTATACAGATACTACTCCCATAGGAAGCATTAGTGGGGTTAGTATATGACCCCAGAGTCCTTCTGGACTGTTCATTTTCTCTTATGAATCCTGCCTCCAGTAATGCTTGTACCTGTTCTTCCACAGCTTAGGATCGCTCTGGCCCAAGTTTTCTTCGTCTTTGATGTACCGGCCGAGATCCTGGATAGACCGCCAACTTGTGGCACATTAGCTTGGGGTCTATGCCTGGCATGTCTGCGGCTTTCCATGCGAAGAGATCGACATTATCTCGTAAGAATTGTACCAGTAATTCTTTTGAGTCTCCTCTCAGGATCGTGCCAATATTAGTCGTTTTTTCCGAGGTGTCTCCAATCTGAACCTTCTTGATGAGCGGATAATTTATACGCTTTTTGACATTGTTTTTAGTATGTTTTTAGTAGGATCTAGTTACTTTTAGAGATGTTTTTAATAGATTTTGTGTTAAATTCACATTTCTGGACTTTACTATGAGTTTGTGTGTTTTTCTGTGATTTCAGGTATTTTCTGGCTGAAATTGAGGGACTTGAGCAGAAATCAGATTCAGAGGTTGAAAAAGGACTGCTGATGCTGTTGGATTCTGACCTCCCTGCACTCAAAGTGGATTTTCTGGAGCTACAGAACTCGAAATGGCGCGCTTCCAATTGCGTTGGAAAGTAGACATCCAGGGCTTTCCAGCAATATATAATAGTCCATACTTTGCCCAAGAATAGATGACGTAAACTGGCGTTCAACACCAGCCTTCTGCCCAAATCTGGCGTCCAGCGCCAGAAAAGGATCCAAAACCAGAGTTGAACGCCCAAACTGGCACAAAAACTGGCGTTCAACTCCACAAATGGCCTCTGCACGTGCAACACTTAAGCTCAGCCCAAACACACACCAAGTGGGCCCCGGAAGTGGATTTATACATCAAATACTTACTCATGTAAACCCTAGTAGCTAGTTTATTATAAATAGGACCTCTTACTATTGTATTTGACATCTTTGAACGCATTGTTCTTAGACCATGGGGGCTGGCCACACGGCCATGCCTGGACCTTCACTTATGTATTTTCATACGGTAGAGTTTCTACACTCCATAGATTAAGGTGTGGAGCTCTGCTGTTCCTCAAAGATTAATGCAAAGTACTAATGTTTTCTATTCAATCCTTCTTATTTCGCTTCTAAGATATCCATTCGCACCCAAGAACGTGATGAAGGTGATGATTATGTGTGACGCTCATCATCCTTCTCCCTTATGAACGCGTGTCTGACAAACACTTCTGTTCTACATGAAATAAGCTAGAATGAGTATCTCTTAGATCTCCTAACCAGAATCTTTGTGGCGTAAGCTAGAATGATGGCGGCATTCAAGAGAATCCGGAAGGTCTAAACCTTGTCTGTGGTATTCCGAGTAGGATTCAATGATTGAATGACTGTGACGAGCTCCTAACTCGCGATTGCAGAGCGTTAGTGACAGACGCAAAAGGATAGTAAATCCTATTCCAGCATGATCGAGAACCGACAGATGAATAGCCGTGCCGTGACAGGGTGCGTGAGCATATTATTCACTGAGAGGATAAGATGAAGCCATTGACAAGGGTGATGCCTCCAGACGATTAGCCGTGCCGTGAAAGGGCATTGGATCATTTTCCCGTGAGATGACCGAAAGTAGCCGTTGACAGTGGTGATGTATCACATAAAGCCAGCCATGGAAAGGAGTAAGACTGATTGGATGAAGATAGCAGGAAAGCAGAGGTTCAGAGGAACGAAAAGCATCTCCATTCGCTTATCTGAAATTCCTACCAATGTTTACATAAGTATCTCTATCCCTATTCTATTATTTATAATTTGAAAACCACATAACTGTTTTATATCCGCCTAACTGAGATTTACAAGGTGACCATAGCTTGCTTCATACCAACAATCTCCGTGGGATTCGACCCTTACTCACGTAAGGTATTACTTGGACGACCCAGTGCACTTGCTGGTTAGTTGTATCGAAGTTGTGACAATCATGAATTAAGATCACAGCACCAAGCTTTGGAGCCATTACCAGGATTTGTTCGAGCCTAGAGATCACAATTTCGTGCACCACTTCTCTATCTCACTTTCTGGCTGTGGACGGAGTTCTTCTCGTCTCTGAACTCTGCCAAGCTCAATTGTATGAAACTCTTCTCCTCTGCCTCTGAGGTTTAAACTTTCGTTATAACAGCGGTGTGCCATCTTTTGATCTGCTTTTATTGTGGCTATCCCCTCTGTAGTTGGGAATTTCATGCATAGATGTGGAGTCGAGACTATTGCACCAAGTTGATTTAGTGTTGTCCGACCTATTAGAGCATTGTAGGCTGAACTCACGTCGACCACAATATAGTCTATTTTGAGTGTCCTGGATTGGTTCCCTTTTTCGAAGGTTGTATGTAGTGATACGTATCCCAGTGGTTGTACCGGGGTATCTCCCAGTTCGAACAGACTGTTCGGGTATGCCCTAAGCTCCTTGTCTTCTAGGCCGAGCTTGTCGAAGGCAGTTTTGAATAAGATGTCGGCAGAGCTCCCTTGGTCTATTAATGTGCGGTGGAGATTGGCGTTTGCCAGTATGATGGTGATGACCATGGGGTCGTCGTGTCCCGAGACGATACCGGATGCGTCCTCTTTAGTGAATGTGATTGCAGGGATGTCGACTGCTTCCTCCTTTCCTTCGACATGATATACTTCTTTGAGATATCTTTTGCGAGATGATTTGGAGATTCCTCCCCCTGCGAATCCGCCGTTTATCATGTGGACGTGTCTTTCCAGTGTACGAGGTGATCGCGCGGTTCATCCGATATCTTCGTCCCTTCGTCTCTTTCTTTGGTCATCATCTCGGGTGGCTAGAAACCGATCTAGTTTTCCTTCCCTTACCAATTTTTCTATGATGTTCTTTAGATCGAAGCACTCGCTGGTGGAGTGCCCTCGCACTCGATGATATTTTCAATATTCATTCCGGTTTCCTCCTCTTCTTTAGCCTTTGAGTGGCCAAGCTGGGGGTATTTTCTCCGTATGGCCGACTTCTTTTTATACGTCGACTAGGGATGCCCTGAGAGGGGTGTAATTGTGGTATTTTTTTATTTTCTCCCCTTGTCGATCTTCATTCCTTTTGGATTTCTTGTCTTTATCTCGGCAGGGGACCCCGGATTTTGAGGTTTCTCCCAACCGAGCGTTTTCTTCCATGTTGATATATTTTTCTGCTCGCTCCTGCACTTCGTCTAAGGAGGTAGGGTACTTCTTTGATATGGATTGGCTAAAAGGTCCTTCTCGTAGGCCATTGATGAGTCCCATGATGGCGGCCTCTGTTGGCAGGCTTTGTATGTCCATGCATGTTTTGTTGAATCTTTCCATGTAGTTGCAGGGGCTCTCCCGATCTCTTTGCTTGATCCCTAGTAAACTGGGGGCGTGCTTGGCCTTATCTTTCTGGATGGAAAATCTGGCTATGAATTTTTTGGCCAGGTCGTCAAAGTTTGAGATGGACTTTGGAGGTAGGTTGTCGAACCATCTGATTGCTGTCTTCGTGAGAGTTGTTGGAAAAGCTTTGCAGCGAACGGCATCTGAGGTGTCGGTGAGGTACATTCTGCTTCTGAAATTACTAAGATGATGGTTGGGATCTGTGGTGCCATCATACAAAGTCATATCCGGGAGTTTGAAGTCTTTTGGAATTTTGGTTTTTATGATTTCCCTGGTGAATGGATCTTGCTCTTTGCGTGAATTTTCCTTAAGAGTGGTCCGAGGAGCTTTTGATTTGAGATCGGCTTCTAATTGCAGTAGTTTATCTTCCAATTCTCAACGCCGCCATACCTCTCTTTGTAGATCCTTTCCGACCTCTCGTTGTTGTTGGGTTTCTTTTTCAAGTTGCTTTAAGCGATCTTGAAGTGCTTCTATTACCCCCGGATTTGATGAGTTTTTGTCCCCGTTGGATTCTGGAGTATCCTTTAGCGTAGTGTCCGCATTCTTGTACGGTGTTCTGTTTTCCAGATTTGAATCGTGGTCGTTGTCATGACCGTCCGCCATGGTGTTGGGATGACTTCCAGGTTCCCCGGCAACGTCGCCAATGTTCCAAGGGTTACCTGAAACTGTAGGTCGATCTCGGATGAGATCCTCTGTACTGGTCGGAGATGACGTGTCCGGCTGGTTGGTGGCGGCCGGAGCTATTGTGTTCGACTTGTTGGACTGGCTGCACTACTGATCCTTCGTCACCGGAGGGTGGGGGTACCTGCAAGAGACTCCGATGCTTAAGTTAGCATGGGTATTAAACAGGTTTATTGTAGAATCAGAGTATAAGTTATACCTGGATGCTCCAGTGTATTTATAATGATGAGGAGTGACCTTTTTAGATAAGATAAGTTAGTTATCTTATCTTATCTTATCTTTGGGTGAGGTCAGCTTATCTTCTATGGAACTGCCCTTATCTCTATAGGCGTGGGCTGCTTCTGGATCTGGGTCGTATTCCTTGAGTTGGACCCTTCTTTGGGCTTTCCTGTCGATTTGGCCGAGTTCTTCGTGAAGAAGTCGGTCCGCTTGACCTAAAGAGGTCGGTCGCTTTGCTACTGAACATCCCGATTTGGACAGCTCGAACAAGGGTATGAACAGAAGGGGAGAGATCTTATTGCTGATCCTGCTAAGAATCTGTATAAGGCTGCCAATCTCCCATTGCGTTGTTGTACCTCTCTGACACAAGTCGGGCTCTTCATGTTGAGTATAGCCAGGCATTTGTCTGGATTTGCTTCAACTTCTCTTTGTGTGAGCATGAAACCTAAGAATTTGCCCGCTTCTACTGCAAAAGTGCACTTTGTGGGATTGAGTCGTATGTCATGCTTCCTTATAGTGTTGAACACTTGGGCCAAGTCGGACAATAATGTTTCTTCGCTTTGTGTCTTTATTAACATGTCATCCACGTATACTTCCATGATTTTTCTGATATGATCTGAAAAGACTTTATTCATCATCCTTTGATAAGTAGCTCCCGCATTCTTGAGGCCGAAAGGCATCACAATGTAGCAGTAATTTGCTTTTGGCGTTAAAAATGAGGTCTTTTCTTGATCTGGTGGATACATGAAAATTTGGTTATATCCAGAATATGCATCCATAAACGAGAGGTATCTATATCCGGAGGAAGCATCTACCAGGGCGTCGATACTTGGGAGTAGGTAAGGATCTTTTGGGCAGGCTTTGTTGAGGTCGGTGTAGTCGGTGCACATTCGCCACTTCCCATTTGATTTTTTCACCAAGATGACGTTAGCTAGTCATAGTGGGTACTTGACTTCTCTTATGAATCCTGCCTCCAGTAGTGCTTGTACCTGTTCTTCCACATCTTGGGATCGTTCTGGTCCAAGTTTTCTTCGTCTCTGCTGTACCGGCCGAGATCCTGGATAGACCGCCAACTTGTGGCACATTAGCTTGGGGTCTATGCCTGGCATGTCTGCAGCTTTCCATGCGAAAAGATCGACATTATCTCGCAAGAACTATACTAGTGATTCCTTTGCCTCTCCTTTCAGGATCGTGCCAATTTAAGTCGTTTTGTCCGAGGTGTCTCCGATCTGAAATTTCTCTATTCCACCTTCGGGCTGTGGGCAGAGTTCTTCTCGTCTCTGAATTCCACTAAGCTCAATTGTATGGAACTCTTCTCCTCTGCCTCTGAGGTTTATACTTTCATTATAACAGTGGCGTGCCATCTTTTGATCTGCTTTTATTGTAGCTATCCCTTCTAGAGTTGGGAATTTCATGCATAGATGTGGAGTTGAGACTATTGCGTCGAGTTGGTTTAGTGTTGTCCGGCCTATTAAGGCATTGTAGGTTGAAAACTCACGTCGACCACGATGTAGTCTATCTTGAGCGTTCTAGACTGATTCCCTTTTCTGAAGGTTGTGTGTAGTGACACGTATCCCAGTGGTTGTACTGGGGTATCTCCCAGTCCGAACAGGCTGTCGGCAGAACTCCCTTGGTCTATTAATGTGCGGTGGAGATTGGCGTTTGCCAGTATGATGGTGATGACCATGGGATCGTCGTGTTCTGAGATGATACAGGATGCGTCTTCTTTGGTGAACCTGATTGTAGGGATGTCGGGTGCTTCTTCCTTCCCTTCGACATGATATACTTCTTTGAGGTATCTTTTGCGGGATGATTTGGAGGTTCCACCTCCTGCAAATCCTCCGTGTATCATATGGACATGTTTTTCTGGCGTGCGAGGTGATCGCTCAACTCGTCCGATGTCTTCATCTCTTCGTCTTTTTCTTTGTTCATCATCTCGGGTGGTGATGCATTCGCATAATTGCTAGATTAGCTACTCAGTTTAGTTAGTTTTAGCTTAGTTTCACTCATTTTCTTTGAATTAAACAAGTATTTCTATGAGTTTTGTTTCCATGCATAAGAATACCAAGGACCATGTTAATTGTGGCTAATTTCATGCAAATGAGTCAAGGAATGCATAAATAAATAAATCTCATGAAGTTGATTACATTGATTGCATGCATTGGTGAGACTTCGAAGCAAGTTTCCTTGTTTATGATAGGTGATGCAACAAGAAGGCATTGAAGCAAGAATGAAACAAGCAAGTGGCTAACAATTCATTCAAGAAGGGAAACATGCACATTGCTAACTTGGAATTACATTGAAGTGCTTGGCAACAACGCCAACAAGTAAACTGGGCAAGAAGAAGAGGAGTTGGGCGTTGCCAACGCCAGGAACAAGGGCGTGCTCCTAGGCAACACCAGGCATCCCTGGGGAATGAATATAGAGAAGTTGCACGTTGCCAACTTGCACTTCAACTAGAGTGTCCATCAACAACGCCCAACAATGCAAGGCAGCCCTGGAGAACACTTTTGAGAGTTGCCAACTTGGAGAAAGGGTGAGTGTTTGATGGTAACGCAGGCAAGCAAGGAATTGGGCCAAGGAGGAGCTCGAGGGCATTGCCAACGTGGGAATGTATAGGCATTCTTCAAGGCAACGCTGAGCTAGAAGATTTGGTCCAGCCAAGGAAGCTCGAGCACGTTGCCAACGCCAGCTTCCAAAGGTGTGTTTAGGGACAACGTAGCAAGCACAAAGCTCAAGCACGTTGCCAACTCCATTATGCATGAACATGTTTGATGGAAACGCCAGCAGCATAGGCAATTCAAGGCAACACAGGGAAGAAGCTCGAGGACGTTGCCAACGTGCTACTTCACTATAGTGTTTAGAGGCAACGCCAGGGGGGAAAGCTTGGAAGGAGGCAATCCTGGAGAGCACATTACCAACGTGCTGCTTCACTAGTGTGTTTGAAGACAACGTCAAGACTTGGCCCAGGAAGGGGAGAAGCTGGCGTTGCCAATGCCAGGAACAAGAGACGTGTTCCAAGGCAACGCAGCAAGCCTTGGATCTCCACCCATCGAGCATGTTGCCAACGCCAGCCTTCATTGGCGTGTTTGGCAACAACTCAAGGCAGCTTGGATAATGCCTCTCCAACTCAAGCACGTTGCCAATGCCAGGAAACATAGGCGTGTTCAATGACAACGCCAAGCAGCAAGCATGGAGCCTTGAGGAAGGCTCGAGCACGTTGCCAACTCCAGGAAGAGTTGGAGTGTTTTGTGATGACGCCAAGTAAGGAGGCTGTCCAGGAAAGGAAGCCAACGTTGCCAACGCTAAAGTGCATAGGCGTTATCCAAAGCAACGCAACAAACAAGTTTGGAGAGCAATCCTCCCTCACTCAAGCACGTTGCCAACGCCAAGCTCTATAGGCGTGTTCCAAGGCAACGTGACAAGCAAAGTTGAAGGCTAGAAAGCAGCACTGGAGGGAAGCAACGAGCACGTTGCCAACGTGCCAACAAGGGGGCGTGTTTGAGGACAACGCCAGCCCCATGATTCAGCCTTGGGAGGCTTGGCACGTTGCCAACTTGGGAAGAGAGGGGCGTGTTCAGCAACAACTTCAATAAACTTGGCAGTTTGACCTTACCTTCTTTGAGGAAGCATAACTTGAGCTACAAAGCTCCAATTTAGGTGATTCCAAGTGTATTAGAAAGAAGATATTCTGAGCTTTCCAATGATGTATGATAGTCTATATTGAAGTAGAGGATTGACGCTCAAATTCTGGGCAACATTAAGCATAAAAGTAGAGTCAAGAAGAAGAAAAGCAAGTTGTTAGCAACAACTTGGGCTAACAACGCTCAAGTATCAAAGCCCATTCCCAGAAAATACCATGCACGTTGCCAACGTGCATTAAGGCTAGCGTTATTGACAAAAATGCCAAGCCATTGGGCCAGAAGCATTATGAATGAACTCCTCCTTCCAAGTTTAGCAACACTTCTTCCATTGAGCCAGGAATTCAACAAAGAGAAAGCCCACATTGCTAGCCCAAATTAAAGATCTCTGAAGGAGTTTTAGGAGTAGTATAAATAGAGAAGAGTTTGGTACTTTGAAGGGACTTTTACTTTTGACATTTATTTTTAGCAATTTTTACTCTTAGACACTTTTACTTCTACACTTAGAGTTTTTTTTTGGGTTTTCACTGCTTCTCAACCATATTCTATTTTGTTTTCTTCTGGCAACTTTGAATTGGAGTTTCAAGAACTTCTTCTTCTTCTTCATTCTTCTCTACACTTAATTTAATCTTCATCTATTGCAATTGTTATTGAAATTGGAGCTATGATTCACTAAACCCCACTTTCATTAGGGGGAAGAGCTCTGCTTGTTTGAATGAATTGATAACTCTTCTCCTCCTTCTTAATTCAAGTGGTTAATCCAAGAGGAAACTCTTGTTCTTCAAAGATTCAGTCACCATCGAGAGAGGGATTAATCTATATGAATTATGTGGTGAATTTGAGAAAGGAGTCACATAATTCAGTTTAGAGTTCATCCTTTCATGATTTCCTTGATCAATACACTTTGGTTGGTATGTGAGATGTAACCTTCCTTAGTTGAGATTCTGGAAGTTGTGTGGCTTGGATTAGAAATTGAACTTCATCTCTTCTCATGAACAATTAGATCACGAGAGTGGCAATTGGTTGTGTTGAGAGAAATTGAGTTACCAAGAGATTGGGACTCAATTACCCACAATTTGCCATGGATATATACCTATGATTGAGAAGGAATTGATCAACATTAATTCATGAGAATTTGTATCTCCGATCCCTAATGATCCTCTCCATCATCAATTCTCATTTCTTTTGCTCTTTAGTTGTTTGAATACCCATAACCCAATTCCCTTCTATATTCTTGCAATTCATTATTCTTGTCATTTACATTCTGTTTCTATATTTCTTGCTATTTACTCTTATGCTCTTTAAAATTCTGCAATCTTTACTTTCTTGCAATTTATCTTTAATGTCATTTAAGTTTCTTGTATTTTAAGTTTCAGTTATTTACTTTCATCTTCTTTCTCTCTTCTAGTTCTTTAAATTCCTTGCCATTTAAATTTTTGCAATTATGTTCAAAAATCACAAATCTCATGAAATCAAAACCATGTTTGCTTGACTAAATCTACCATTTAACTAAAGTTTCTTAATCTACCAATCTCCGTGGGATCGACCTCACTCTTAGTGAGTTTTATTACTTGATACGACCCGGTATACTTGCCGGTAATTACGTGAAATTAATTTTTTACGTATCAAGTGGCTAGATACCGATTTAGTTTTCCTTCCCTTACTAATTTTTCTATGATATTTTTTAAGTCGAAGCACTCGTTGGTGGAATGTCCTCGGACCCGATGATATTCACAGTACTCGTTCCGATTTTCTCCTCCTTTTTTGCCTTTGAGTGGTCGAGCTGAGGGTATCTTTTCTGTGTTACAGACTTCTTTGTAGATATCCACAAGGGACACCCGAAGAGGGGTGTAATTATGATACTTTTTGATTTTTTCGCCCGTTCGATCTTTCTTCTTCTTGGATTCTTTATCTTTATCTCGATAGGTGAAACCGGATTTCAAGGCTTCTCAAAGTCGAGAATTTTCTTCCATGTTGATGTACTTCTCTGCCCGCTCTTGTACCTCGTCTAGGGATGTGGGATATTTCTTTCATATAGATTGGCTGAAGGGTCCTTCTTGTAGGCCATTGATGTAGCCCATGACGGTAGCCTCTGTTGGTAAGCTTTGTATGTCTAGGCACGTTTTGTTGAATCTTTCCATGTAGTTGCGGAGACTTTCCCGCTCTCCTTGCTTGATACCTAGTAGACTGGGGGCGTGCTTAGCCTTATCTTTTTGGATGGAGAATCTGGCCTGGAATTTTTTGGCTAGGTCGTCAAAATTGGAAATGGACTTTGGAGGTAGGTTGTCGAACCATCTAATTGCTGTCTTCGTGAGAGTCGTTGGAAAAGCTTTGCAGCAAACGGCGTCTGGGGCGTTGGTGAGGTATATTCTACTTCTGAAGTTGCTGAGGTGATGGTTGCGATCTGTAGTGCCATCATACAAAGCCATATCCAGAAGTTTGAAGTCCTTAAAGATTTTAGTCTTCATGATTTCCCTAGTGAATGGATCCTGATCTTTGCGAGAGTTGTCTTCAGGGGTGGTCCGAGTAGTTTTTGCTTTGAGATCGGCTTCAAGTTGTAGAAGTTTATCTTCTAATTCTCGGCGTCGCCTTACCTCTCTCTGTAGATCCTTGCCGACGTCTTGCCAGTACTGGCTTTCTTTTTCGAGTTGCTTTAGGCGATCTTGAAGGGCTTCTATTACTCCCGGATGTGATGAGTTTTTGTCTCTGTTAGATTCCAGAGTGTCCTTTGGTGTGGCACCCGTGTTTTTGTGTGGCGTTTTATCCTCTAAATCTGAGTTGTGGTCGTTATCCTGTTCGTCCGCCATGGTGATGGGATGACTTCCAGGTTCCCCGGCAACGGTGCCAATGTTCCGAGGGTTACCTGAAACTGTAGGTCGATCTCGGATGAGATCTTCTGTGCTGGTCGGAGATGACGTGTCTGGCTAGTGGGTAGCGACCAGAGCTATCGTGTCTGACTTGTTGGACTGGCTGTACTGCTGATCCTTCGTCACCAGAGGGTGGGGGGGTACCTACAAGAGACTTCGATGCTTAAGTTAGCAAGGGTATTAAACATGTTTTTTAGTAGAATCCGAGTATGAGTTATACCTGGGTGCTCCAATATATTTATAGTGGTGAGAAGTGACCTTCTTAGATAAGATAAGTTAGTTATCTTATCTTATCTTATCTTATCTTTGGGTGAGGTCAGCTTATCTTTAACGAAGCCGCCCTTCTCTCTGTAGGCTTGAGCCGCCTTTGGATTTGGGCTGTGTTGCTTGAGTTGGGCCCTTTTTGGGCTTTCCTATCGATTTGGCCGACCTCTTTTGGAGAGAGGTCGGATAGTCTGACCTGAAGAGGTCGGTCGCTTTATCTCCAATCATCCCAAGTCGGATAGCTCGACTCAGGGTATCAACAGATGGGAAAGACAGCCAGTTTTCTAGATTCCTGGAAATCTTCAAGAAGCTCTAGATCAACATAACCTTTGCTGAGGCATTAGAGCAAATGCCACTTTATGCCAAGTTTTTAAAGGAGCTCATGACAAGAAAAAGAAACTGGGGTAAAAAGGAAACCATAGTGCTAACAGAGGAATGTAGTGCCATCACACAAAAGAAGCTTCCCCAAAAGATGAATGATCCTAGGAGCTTTCAAATCCCTGCATCATAGGGGATATCAATATTGAGAAAGCATTATGTGATATGGGGGCTAGCATCAACCTCATGTCCTTGGCCATGTTGAAAAGGATGAGGATTGAAGAGGCCAAACCAACAAGAATGGCACTTCAATTGGCTGATAGAACATTCAAGTTTCCTCATGGGGTGGTGGAAGATTTGTTGGTAAAAGTAGGGGAGTTTATTTTTCTAGCTGATTTTGTTATGCTTGATATGGAGGAAGAGACCAACACATCAATCATCCTAGGAAGGCCATTCCTGGCTACTGCTAGAGCTATTATTGATATTCAAAAAGGATAGTTAGTCTTAAGGTTGCATGAAGAGAAGATGGTTTCAATGTCTTCAAAGCAATGAGTTAACCCAAGGAATCCATAGGTGAATGCATGATGGTGGACACAATGGAGAAGATAGTTCAAGGATTTTTGGAAGAAGAACAATGTGAAGAAGCTATGGAGTTGGAGCAATAAGCATCAGGCAGAGAATTACCACAAGAAACCATGGAAGACTTCATCATGATGAACCGCACAAGGAACAAGGAAGTGGAAGCACCAAAACTAGAGTTGAAAGCTCTACCTCCAAGCTTGAAGTATGCTTACTTGGGTGATAATAACACATACCTAGTAATCATCAATTCATGTTTGAGTGAGGGACAAGAAGAGGAACTTATCCATGTGCTGAAGCAACACAAGGATGCTATAAGGTGGACACTTGCAGATCTAAAAGGGATTAGTCCTTCAATGTGTATGCACAAAATCCTCTTTGAAGATGATGCCAAACCATCAAGACAATAACAAAGAAGGCTAAACCCAACAATGAATGAAGTAGTCCAAAAAGAAATGTTGAAATTGTGGCAAGCAAGGGTGATTTACCAATCTCAGACAACCCTTGGATAAGCCCAGTGCAAGTAGTCCCTAAGAAAGGAGGGATTACTGTTGTACCAAATGAGAAGAATGAATTGATACAACAAGAACAGTGACTGGCTGGCGCATGTGCATAGATTATAGGAAGCTTAATGAAACTACTAGGAAGGATCACTTCCCCTTACCTTTCATGGACCAGATGCTAGAAAGACTTGCGAAACATGAAAATTATTGCTTCTTGGACAGTTATTCTGGCTATAACCAAATAGTTGTAGATCCCAAGGACCAAGAAAAGACCTCATTTACTTGTCCCTATGGTGTCTTTGCTTATAGGAGAATGTCCTTTGGATTGTGCAATACACCTGTAACATTCCAAAGGTGCATGCTCTCCATATTTTCAGACATGATTGAAAGATTTATTGAAGTGTTTATGGATGACTTCTGGTGCACGAAATTGTGATCTCTGGTAATGGCTTCTTAGGCCAGATACTCTGATCTAGTTTTACAGTC
Source organism: Arachis ipaensis (assembly GCF_059453495.1). Taxonomy (NCBI): domain Eukaryota; kingdom Viridiplantae; phylum Streptophyta; class Magnoliopsida; order Fabales; family Fabaceae; genus Arachis; species Arachis ipaensis. The sequence continues at coordinate 91,407,137 of NC_142441.1, read as the reverse complement.
TGTCACAACTTCGATACAACTAACCAGCAAGTGCACTGGGTCGTCCAAGTAATACCTTACGTGAGTAAGGGTCGAATCCCACGGAGATTGTTGGTATGAAGCAAGCTATGGTCACCTTGTAAATCTCAGTCAGGCAGATATAAAGTGATAATGGTGTTTTCGAATATTATATAATAAAATAGGGATAGAGATACTTACGTAAATCATTGGTAGGAATTTCAGATAAGCGAATGGAGATGCTTTTCGTTCCTCTGAACCTCTGCTTTCCTGCTATCTTCATCCAATCAGTCTCACTCCTTTCCATGGCTGGCTTTATGTGATACATCACCACTGTCAATGGCTACTTTCGGTCATCTCACGGGAAAATGATCCAATGCCCTGTCACGGCACGGCTAATCGTCTGGAGGCATCACCCTTGTCAATGGCTTCATCTTATCCTCTCAGTGAATAATATGCTCACGCACCCTGCCACGGCACGGCTATTCATCTGTCGGTTCTCGATCATGCTGGAATAGGATTTACTATCCTTTTGCGTCTGTCACTAACGCCCTGCAATCGCGAGTTAGGAGCTCGTCACAGTCATTCAATCATTGAATCCTACTCGGAATACCACAGACAAGGTTTAGACCATCCGGATTCTCTTGAATGCCGCCATCATTCTAGCTTACGCCACGAAGATTCTGGTTAGGAGATCTAAGAGATATTCATTCTAGCTTAATTCATGTAGAACGGAAGTGTTTGTCAGGCACGCGTTCATAAGGGAGAAGGATGATGAGCGTCACACATAATCATCACCTTCATCACGTTCTTGGGTGCGAATGGATATCTTAGAAGCGAAATAAGAAGAATTGAATAGAAAACAGTAGTACTTTGCATTAATCTTTGAGGAACAGCAGAGCTCCACACCTTAATCTATGGAGTGTAGAAACTCTACCGTTAAAAATACATAAGTGAAGGTCCAGGCATGGCCGAGATGGCCAGCCCCCTAAACGAGATCAATAGTCTCCTAAGATGAACAATGGAATAAAACTGAGAGCAAAGATGCTCAAAAAGACTAGTAAGAGGTCCTATTTATAATAAACTAGCTACTAGGGTTTACATGAGTAAGTAATTGATGCATAAATCCACTTCCGGGGCCCACTTGGTGTGTGTTTGGGCTGAGCCTGAGTGTTGCACGTGCAGAGGCCATTTGTGGAGTTGAACGCCAGTTTCTGTGCCAGTTTGGGCGTTCAACTCTGGTTTTGGATCCTTTTCTGGCGCTGGACGCCAGATTTGGGCAGAAGGCTGGCGTTGAACGCCAGTTTACGTCGTCAATTCTTGGCCAAAGTATGGACTATTATATATTTCGGGAAAGCCCTGGATGTCTACTTTCCAACGCAATTGGAAGCGCGCCATTTCGAGTTCTGTAGCTCCAGAAAATTCACTTTGAGTGCAGGGAGGTCAGAATCCAACAGCATGAGCAGTCCTTTTTCAACCTCTGAATCTGATTTCTGCTCAAGTTCCTCAATTTCAGCCAGAAAATACCTGAAATCACAGAAAAACACACAAACTCATAGTAAAGTCCAGAAATGTGAATTTAACAAAAAAACTAATGAAAACATCCCTAAAAGTAACTAGATCCTACTAAAAACATACTAAAAACAATGTCAAAAAGCGTATAAATTATCCGCTCATCACAACACCAAACTTAAATTGTTGCTTGTCCCCAAGAAACTGAAAATCAAATAGGATAAAAAGAAGAGAATATACTATAAATTCCAAACTATCAATGAAACATAGCTCCAATCATATGAGCGGGACTTATAGCTTTTTGCCTCTTGAATAATTTTGGCATCTCACTTTATTCATCGAGGTTCAGAATGATTGGCATCTATAGGAACTCAGAGTTCAGATAGTGTTATTGATTCTCCTAGTTCAGTATGATGATTCTTGAACACAGCTTCCTTATGAGTCTTGGCCGTGGCCCTAAGCACTTTGTTTTCCAGTATTATCACTGGATACATAAATGCCACAGACACATAATTGGGTGAACCTTTTCAGATTGTGACTCAGCTTTGCTAAAGTCCCCAATTAGAGGTGTCCAGGGTTTTTAAGCACACTCTTTTTTTTTTTTTTTTTTTGCTTTGGACCTTGACTTTAACCGCTCAGTCTCAAGTTTTCACTTGACACCTACACGCCACAAGCACATGGTTAGGGACAGCTTGGTTTAGCCACTTAGACCAGGATTTTATTCCTTTAGGCCCTCCTATCCACTGATGCTCAAAGCCTTGGGATCCTTTTTATTTGCCCTTGCCTTTTGGTTTTAAGGGTTATTGGCTTTTTCTGCTTGCTTTTTCTTTTTCTTTTTTTTTTCTATATATTTTTTTTTTCGCCTACTTTTTTTTTTCTTTTTTTTTTCTGCAAGCTTTGTTCTTTGCTGCTTTTTCTTGCTTTAAGAATCATTTTTATGATTTTTCAGATTATCAAATAACATGTCTCCTAGTCATTATTCTTTCAAGAGCCAACATATTTAGCATTCTTAAACAACAACTTCAAAAGACATATGCACTGTTCAAGCATACATTCAGAAAACAAGAAGCATTATCACCACATCAATATAATTAAACTAAGTTCAAGGATAAATTCAAAACTCATGTACTTCTTGTTCTTTTGAATTAAAACAGTTTTTATTTTAAGAGAGGTGATGGATTCATAGGATATTCATAACTTTAAGACAGAGTTACTAACTACTAATGATCATGTAATGAAGACACAAACATAGATAAGCACATAACATAGAAAATGAAAAACAGAGAAAGTAAGAACAAGGAATGAGTCCACCTTAGTGATGTCCTTGAGCTCTTCTATGTCTCTTCCTTGCCTTGGCTGCTCCTCCTTCATTGCTTTTAGATCTTCTCTGATTTCATGAAGGATGATGGAGTGCTCTTGATGTTCCACCCTTAGTTGCTTCCAATAATTGTGTGGAAGAAAATGTATCCCCTGAGGTATCTCAGGGATCTCTTGATTTGCAGTCAAATGTTCTACCACTGAGCTATAGACCCTTGATGGAAGCTTTTGTCTTCCCTTTCCTCTTTCTAGAGGTTTCTCTGGCCTTAGGTGCCATCAATGGTTATGGAAAAAACAAAAAAGCTATGCTTTTACCACACCAAACTTAGAATGTTGCTCGCCCTCGAGCAAAAGAAGAAAGAATAGAAGAATAAGAAGAAGATATGGAGGAGATGGATGGGAGTGTGTATTCGGCCATATGGGTGGGATTGAGTGGGAGAGAGATGTTGAATTTTTGAAGGTAGTGGGTGTATGGATGTGAGTGGTAAATGGAAATCAAGAAGGGATGATCATGAATGGAAAGAGAGATGATAAGGTAGGTGGGGATCCTGTGGGGTCCACAGATTCTGAGATGATCCTGTGGGGTCCACAGATCCTGAGGTGTCAAGGCATTTACATCCCTGCACCAATTTAGGCATGTAAAATGCCCTTGCACACAACTCTGGGCGTTCAGCGCCAGGTTGGTGCCCATTTTGGGCGTTCAACGCCCCTTTGCTGCCATTTCTGGCGTTGAACGCCAGAACCATGCTTGTTCTGGGCGTTCAGCGCCAGGATGCTCCCATTCTGGGCGTTCAGCGCCAGAACTATGCTCTGTTCTGGCGTTTGAACGCCAGACAGATGCTCCTCCAGGGTGTGATTTTTCTTCTGCTGTTTTTGATTCCGTTTTCAATTTTTATATTTATTTTGTTACTCCACATGATCATGAACCTAAGAAAACATGAAAAACAATAAAAATAAGAATTAGATAAACATTGGGTTGCCTCCCAACAAGCGCTTCTTTAATGTCAATAGCTTGACAGTGAGCTCTCATGGAGCCTCACAGATGTACAGAGCTTTGTTGAGACTCTTCAACACCAAACTTAGAGTTTGGATATGGGAGTTCAACACCAAACTTAGAGTTTGGTTGTGGCCTCCCAACACCAAACTTAGAGTTTGACTGTGGGGGCTCTGATTGACCCTGCTTGGAGAGAAGCTTTTCAAGCTTCCTCTCCATGGTTGCAGAGGGAGATCCTTGAGTTTTAAACACAAGGGAGTCCTCATTCCATTGAAGGAATATTTCACCTCTGTCAACATCAATCACAGCTCTTGCTGTGGCCAGGAAAGGTCTTCCTAGGATGATGGATTCATCCTCTTCCTTTCCAGTATCCAGGACTATGAAATCAGCAGGGATGTAAAGGCCTTCAACCTTTACTAACACGTCCTCTACTTGTCCATAAGCCTGTTTTCTTGAGCTGTCTGCCATCTCTAGTGAGATTTTAGCAGCCTGCACCCCATAGATTCCCAGTTTCTCTATTACAGAGAGGGGCATGAGGTTTATCCCTGAACCAAGGTCACACAGAGCTTTAAAGGTCATGGTGCCTATGGTACAAGGGATTATGAACTTTCCAGGATCCTGTCTCTTCTGAGGCAATGTCAGTTGATCCAGATCACTTAGTTCATTGATGAACAAGGGAGGTTCAACTTCCCAAGCATCAATGCCAAATAATTTGGCATTCAGCTTCATGATTGCACCAAGAAACTTGGCAGTTTGCTCTTCAGTTACATCCTCATTCTCTTCAGAAGAGGAATACTCATCAGAGCTCATGAAGGGCATAAGGAGGTTCAATGGAATCTCTATGGTCTCTAGATGAGCCTCAGAGTCCTTTGGTTCCCCAGAGGGAAGCTCCTTATTGGTCACTGGACTTCCCAGGAGGTCTTCTTCCTTGGGATTCACGTCCTCTCCTTCCCTTACAGGTTCGGCCATGGCACTTATGTCAATGGCCTTGCACCCTCCTTTTGGGTTCTCTTCTGTATTGCTTGGGAGAGTACTAGGAGGAATTTCAGTGATCCTTTTACTCAGCTGGCCCACTTGTGCTTCCAGATTTCTAATGGAAGACCTTGTTTCATTCATGAAACTTACAGTGGCCTTAGATAGATCAGAGACTAGATTTGCTAAATTAGAAGCATTTTGTTCAGAGCTCTCTGTCTGTTGCTGAGTTGATGATGGAAAAGGCTTGCTATTGCTAAACCTGTTTCTTCCACCATTATTAAAGCCTTGTTGGGGCTTTTGATCCTTCCATGAGAAATTTGGATGATTTCTCCATGTTGAGTTATAGGTGTTTCCATAAGGTTCACCTAAGTAATTTACCTCTGCTATTGCAGGGTTCTCAGGATCATAGGCTTCTTCTTCAGAAGATGCCTCTTGAGTACTGTTGGATGCAGCTTGCATTCCATGCAGACTCTGAGAGATCATATTGACTTGCTGAGTCAATATTTTATTCTGAGCCAATATGGCATTCAGAGTATCATCTTCAAGAACTCCCTTCTTCATAGGCGTCCCGTTACTCACAGGATTCCTTTCAGAAGTGTACATGAACTGGTTATTAGCAACCATGTCAATGAGTTCTTGAGCTTCTGCAGGCGTTTTCTTTAGGTGAATGGATCCACCTGCAGAAGTGTCCAGTGACATCTTTGATAGCTCAGATAAACCATCATAGAATATATCCAGGATGGTCCATTCTGAAAGCATGTCAGAAGGACACTTTTTGGTCAACTGTTTGTATCTTTCCCAAGCTTCATAGAGGGATTCACCTTCTTTCTGTCTGAAGGTTTGAACATCAGCTCTAAGCTTGCTCAGCTTTTGAGGAGGAAAGTACTTGGCTAAGAAAGCCGTGACCAGCTTATCCCAAGAGTTCAGGCTGTCTTTAGGTTGAGAATCCAACCATAATCTAGCTCTGTCTCTTACAGCAAAAGGGAAAAGCATGAGCCTGTAGACTTCAGGATCTATTCCATTAGTCTTAAGAGTATCACATATCTGCAAGAATTCAGTTAAGAACTGAAAAGGATCTTCAGATGGAAGTCCATGAAACTTGCAGTTCTGCTGCATCAGAGAAACTAATTGAGGTTTCAGCTCAAAGTTGTTTGCTCCAATGGTAGGAATGGAGATGCTTCTTCCATGTAAATTGGAATTAGGTGCAGTAAAGTCACCAAGCATCTTCCTTGCATTATTATTATTTTCGGCTGCCATCTCCTCTGCCTGTTTGAAAATTTCTGAAAGGTTATCTCTGGATTGTTGTATTTTAGCTTCTCTTAATTTTCTCTTCAGAGTCCTTTCAAGTTCTGGATCTGCTTCCACAAGAATGTTCTTATCCTTGCTCCTGCTCATATGACAAGGAAGAATGGCCAGGAAAATAATGATAGTAATAGAGACCCTTTATACCACAGTATAGGGATCCCTTTGTGAGTAGAAGAAAAGGGGGAGACAAAGAATGTAATGTAATGGAAGAAACACAACTGTGAGGATTGGAAGAGATGTGAGATGAGATGTTAGGATATGAATGAATAAATAGAATAGGATGAGGGAGGGATAATTTTCGAAAATTATTTTGAAAAAGAGTTAGTGATTTTTGAAAATGGTTTTTGAAAAATGTTTAGTAATTTTCGAAAATTTTTTGAAATCAAAAATAGAAAATAAAAATAATTAGTTAATTAAAAAGAAATTTTAGAAAAAGAGGGAGATATTTTCGAAAATTAGAGAGAGAGAGAGTTAGTTAGGTAGTTTTGAAAAAGTTAAGAAACAAACAAAAAGTTAGTTAGTTAGTTGAAACAAATTTTGAAAAGATAAGAAGTTAGGAAGTTAGAAAAGATATTTTGAAAAGATATTTTTGAAAAAGATAAGATAAGAAGATATTTTTGAAAAAGATAAGATAAGAAGATAATTTTGAAAAAGATAAGATAAGAAGATATTTTTGAAAAGATATGATAAAATTAGTTTTGAAAAAAGATTTGATTTTTAAAATCACAATTAATGACTTGATTCATAAGAAATCACAAGATATGATTCTAGAACTTAAAGTTTGAATCTTTCTTAACAAGTAAGTAACAAACTTGAAATTTTTGAATCAAAACATTAATTGATTATGTTATTTTCGAAAATTTGGTATAAAAATAAGAAAAAGATTTTTGAAAAAGATTTTTGAAATTTTCGAAAATAACTAATTATTTTGAAAAAGATTTGATTTTTGAAAAAGATTTTGAAAAAGATAAGATTTTCAAATTGAAAATTTGATTTGACTCATGAGAAAGAATTTGATTTTAAAAATTTTTTGAAAAAGTCAACTCAAATTTTCGAATTTGATGAGAGAAAAAGGGAAAGATATTTTTTTTATTTTTGAATTTTTATGATGCAAGAGAAAAACACTAAAAAGATGCAATGCATGAAATTTTTAGATCAAAACAATGAATGCATGCAAGAATGCTATGAATGTCAAGATGAACACCAAGAACACTTTGAATGTCATGATGAACATCAAGAACATGTTTTTGAAAAATTTTTAATGCAAAGAAAACATGCAAGACACCAAACTTAGAATTCTTTAATGCTTAGACATTAAGAATTCAAGAATGCATATGATAAACATGAAAAGGCACAAAACAAAAAATCATCAAGATCAAACAAGAAGACTTACCAAGAACAACTTGAAGATCATGAAGAACACTATGAATGCATGATATTTTCGAAAAAATGCTAGATGCATATGCATGTGACACCAAACTTATAATATGACCCAAGACTCAAACAAGAAACACAAAATATTTTTTATTTTTTTTTTATTTTCTAATTTTTTTTGGATTTTTATTTTATATTTTTTGAAAATTATATGAAAAAAAGAAAAAATAAGGATTCCAAAATTTTTAATATAAATTCCAGGAATCTTGCCATGTTAGTCTAAAGCTTCAGTCCAAGAATTGGACATGGCTCACTAGCCAGCCAAGCTTTCAAAGAAAGCTCCAGTCCAAAACACTAGATATGGCCAATGGCCAGCCAAGCTTCAGCAGGTGATCATGGATCAACAGCGGGTAGATCAGGAACAGTAGCAGGTGGATTAGCTCCAACTAGCTTGCTCTTGATAACAAATTGCAAGCCTCAGTCCAAATGAATTTAGACATGGCTTTACAGCCAGCCAGGCTGCAACATATAATTACATGGGCTGAAGTGATTAGTTGAATACCAATCCCAAAGTGGTTTGGGTATGGCTTTACAGCCAGATATGATTCAACATATTTCATGAAACACTAGAATTCATTCTTAAAAATTTTGAATAAAAAAATTTTTTTGAAAACATTTTATTTTTTTTTTCGAAAACAGATGAGAAAATTTTAGAAATATTTTAGAAAGATTTTTGAAAATAAAATAAAAAGAAAATTACCTAATCTGAGCAACAAGATGAACCGTCAGTTGTCCATACACGAACAATCCCCGGCAACGGCGCCAAAAACTTGGTGCACGAAATTGTGATCTCTGGTAATGGCTTCTTAGGCCAGATACTCTGATCTAGTTTTACAGTCTGTCACAACTTTGATACAACTAGCCAGCAAGTGCACTGGGTCGTCCAAGTAATACCTTACGTGAGTAAGGGTCGAATCCCACGGAGATTGTTGGTATGAAGCAAGCTATGGTCACCTTGTAAATCTCAGTCAAGCAGATATAAAGTGATAATGGTGTTTTCGAATATTATATAATAAAATAGGGATAGAGATACTTATGTAAATCATTGGTAGGAATTTCAGATAAGCGAATGGAGATGCTTTTCGTTCCTCTGAACCTCTGCTTTCCTGCTATCTTCATCCAATCAGTCTCACTCCTTTCCATGGCTGGCTTTATGTGATACATCACCACTGTCAATGGCTACTTTCGGTCATCTCACGGGAAAATGATCCAATGCCCTGTCACGGCACGGCTAATCGTCTGGAGGCATCACCCTTGTCAATGGCTTCATCTTATCCTCTTAGTGAATAATATGCTCACGCACCCTGTCACGGCACGGCTATTCATCTGTCGGTTCTCGATCATGCTGGAATAGGATTTACTATCCTTTTGCGTCTGTCACTAACGCCCTGCAATCGCGAGTTAGGAGCTCGTCACAGTCATTCAATCATTGAATCCTACTCGGAATACCACAGACAAGGTTTAGACCTTCCGGATTCTCTTGAATGCCGCCATCATTCTAGCTTACGCCACGAAGATTTTGGTTAGGAGATCTAAGAGATATTCATTCTAGCTTAATTCATGTAGAACGGAAGTGTTTGTCAGGCACGCGTTCATAAGGGAGAAGGATGATGAGCGTCACACATAATCATCACCTTCATCACGTTCTTGGGTGCGAATGGATATCTTAGAAGCGAAATAAGAAGAATTGAATAGAAAACAGTAGTACTTTGCATTAATCTTTGAGGAACAGCAGAGCTCCACACCTTAATCTATGGAGTGTAGAAACTCTACCGTTAAAAATACATAAGTGAAGGTCCAGGCATGGCCGAGATGGCCAGCCCCCTAAACGAGATCAATAGTCTCCTAAGATGAACAATGGAATAAAACTGAGACCAAAGATGCTCAAAAAGACTAGTAAGAGGTCCTATTTATAATAAACTAGCTACTAGGGTTTACATGAGTAAGTAATTGATGCATAAATCCACTTCCGGGGCCCACTTGGTGTGTGTTTAGGCTGAGCCTGAGTGTTGCACGTGCAGAGGCCATTTGTGGAGTTGAACGCCAGTTTCTGTGCCAGTTTGGGCGTTCAACTCTGGTTTTGGATCCTTTTCTGGCGCTGGACGCCAGATTTGGGCAGAAGGCTGGCGTTGAACGCCAGTTTACGTCGTCAATGCTTGGCCAAAGTATGGACTATTATATATTGCTGGAAAGCCCTGGATGTCTACTTTCCAACGAAATTGGAAGCGCGCCATTTCGAGTTCTGTAGCTCCAGAAAATCTACTTTGAGTGCAGGGAGGTCAGAATCCAACAGCATCAGCAGTCCTTTTTCAACCTCTGAATCTGATTTCTGCTCAAGTTCCTCAATTTCAGCCAGAAAATTCCTGAAATCACAGAAAAACACACAAACTCATAGTAAAGTCCAGAAATGTGAATTTAACATAAAAACTAATGAAAACATCCCTAAAAGTAACTAGATCCTACTAAAAACATACTAAAAATAATGTCAAAAAGCGTATAAATTATCCGCTCATCAACTTCTCTGTGTTTGGTGATTCATATTCTAAATGCTTACACCACTTAGCCTTGGTGCTAAAGAGATGCCAAGAAACAAACCTCGTTTTGAATTAGGAGAAGTGCCACTTTATGGTCACAGAGGGGGTGGTTCTTGGTCGCAAGATCTCAAAAAAGGGCATACAGGTGGACAAGGCCAAGGTGGAAGTGATTGAAAACTTGCCCCCACCTTGCAATGTCAAAGCAATTAGAAGTTTCCTAGGACATGCTGGTTTCTATAGAATGTTCATTAGAGATTTTTCAAGGGTTGCCAAAACTCTAAGCAACTTGCTTGTCTCTAATGTACCTTTTATCTTTGATAGAGAATGCATGCTAGCCTTTGATGAACTTAAGAATAGACTTTCCTCTGCACCTATCATAGCACCACCCTGCTGGGATCTACCCTTTGAGTTAATGTGTGATGCATTAGACTTTGCTGTTGGTGTTGTTTTAGGACAGAGGAGGGACAAATTGGTGCATGTTATTTATTATGCTAGCAAAGTCCTTAATGAGAATTAGAGGAACTACACCACTATAGAGAATGAACTTCTTGCCATAGTCTTTGCATTTGATAAGTTTAGATTATATCTTATTGGTTCTAAAGTCATTATGTTAACTGACCATGCAGCTCTCAAATATTTGCTTACCAAACAAGAGTCCAAGCCTAGATTGATAAGGTGGATCTTGCTACTCCAAGAGTTCGATATTGAAATCGAGGATAGGAGTGGAGCAGAGAACAAGGTAGCTGACCACCTATCAAGGATCTCACAAGAAGAGGATGAAGCACACCAACTTGTAGTGAATGAGAGCTTCCCTGATGAGTAGTTGATGATGATCCAAGAAGCTCCCTGGTTTGTAGATATAGCCAATTTCAAGGCTATTCGAGAGCTACCAACCAACATCAACAAGTACATGAGAAGAAAGCTACTCAATGATGCTAAACACTACATTTGGGATGAGCCCTATTTGTTCAAAAAGTGTGCTGATGGGATCTTGAGAAGGTGTATATCTCATGAAGAAGGACAAGAAGTCCTCTGGCAGTGCTATGGATCCACATATGGAGGCCATTTTAGTGGAGAAAGAACTGCAGCCAAGGTGCTACAGTTTGGATTCTTTTGGCCAACAATATTCAAGGATGCAAAGGACTTGGTGACAAGATGCAATGAGTGCCAAAGAGCTGGAAACCTACCTAAGAAAAATGAGATGCCACAGAGGTTCATCATGGAATTGGAGTTGTTTGATGTATGGAGAATTGATTCATGGGACCATTCCTATCCTCATACTGAAACAGCTATATATTGGTGGCAGTGGATTATGTGTCAAAGTTGGTGGAGGCCATAGCTACATCAAGCAACCAAAGTGGTGATTAACTTTTTGAGGAAGAATATATTCAGCAGATATTGGGTTCCAAGAGCTCTTATAAGTGATGAGGGGACTCACTTTTGCAATAACCAACTTGAGACAATCCTCCTTAAATATGGTGTGAAGCACAAAGTGGCAACCCCATACCATCCACAGACTAATGGTCAAGCTGAAATCTCAAACAGAGAGCTCAAGAGGATCCTTGAAAAAACTGTTGGAAGCTCAAGAAAGGATTGGTCCAAGAAGCTGGATGATGCATTGTGGGCCTATAGGACAGCTTTCAAGACACCCATTGGCATGTCTCCGTACCAATTGATGTTTCAAAAAGCTTGTCACCTACCAGTGGAACTTGAACATAGAGCATTCTGGGCTCTAAAGATGTTGAATTTTGATGATCAAGCTGCTGGGGAAAGAAGGCTAATGCAACTCAATGAGTTGGAAGAATTTAGAAATTAAGCCTATGAGAATGCCAAAATTTACAAGGAAAACACAAAAAAATGGCATGATCAAAAGATAGCAAGGAGAGAGTTTACAAAAGGTCAGAAAGTGCTGCTATACAATTCAAGGCTCAAGTTCTTCCCAAGAAAGCTTAAGTCTGAATGGTTTGGACCCTTCACCATCCTCAAGGTGTCTCCCTATCTGTCAATGGCCACAGACTCAAGCACTACTTGGAGAACTTGTTGGATGAGCAGCAAGTGAGCTATAACCTCAACTAAGGAGAAAGAAATGTCAAGCTAGTGACGTTAAAGAAGCGCTAGTTGGGAGGCACCCCAACACTCATATCCTTTCATGCTTTTCTATTTTCTAAAAGTTGTTATGATTATGAAGTCAGGTAATTTTAATTTCAGTCTATTAGTTGATAGTTCTTTGGTTTATTTTCGTTTGTTTACTGGAAGTGCAAGGTTGCATAATTCACTAATTGAGGTTGGTTGAATGGGCTGAGAAACTAGCTAAACAGCTAAATTTGGTGTGGCCACTAAAACACTTAATTTAGGCTTACAACTTACTGATTGAATTAACTTTGAAAGTAAGCCTAACAATTAAGTTTGGTGTGGCCATCACCATAAGAAATTCACACAGCAAGCCCAAACATGGTTTATGTTTCAAAGCATTTAGTGGATTGGTGAGAGCATAAATATGTACTTTATTACATACATATGAATTGGAAAGTGGAAAGATGAATAGATCTATTCCAATCATAATGTATATAATAAAGTCCAATGATGAAACCAATTCACCATATGCAATGGATTTAAGTTTGGTGTCCCAAGAAACACTCATCAATTGTATTTTAATTGTCGTTAAATTGAGGGAATGTGAAGCAATTTCTTTTTCATTACTGATGGGAGGTTTTCGGATTGAACTTACAGGAAATATGGGGCCCACATGATTGATGGCTCATTAAGTTAAGAAGTTAAAGTGTACTTGCACTTTGGAACTCAACATCTGAAGAAAGCAAAAAGGCAAGGATAGGCGCCTCTCCCCATGCTAGGCGCTACTCCCAAGTGAGAAAATATTCAATTGCTTTCTACTTCCCACCCACCTTCCAGACTCCCCTTCTCGTCCTTATAAAAGCCACTCACTTCCCACCTCCCCCCACACTTCAAAATACAACCTCACATCCGAAACACCCTCTGCACTCCCTCTACTCTTTTCTGCACTATTCTCTTTTACTTGATTAGGGACAATCAAGTCCTAAGTTTGCTGTTGTGGAGCAAATCCCTTGCTTTGCTCTCCTTCTTTGTTTTTTTTTTCAACTTTTCTTCAACCTTCAAACCCTCTTCTCTCACTCCAAATGGCACCACCAAGAGTTGCCTTATCAAAGAAAATAAAGACCAAGGAAGCTACCTTCGGATCCTCAAGCTTCAATGAATACAAGTTCCTCTCATTATTCAACCAAAATCAATTCTATGGTTGGGTGAGTGAGAGGTAAATCATTCCGGAAGTAGGCTTCCAACAAGGAAGGAATGAGCACCCAGAGATCAACAGAGAGATTAATAACAGAGGATGGGCATTCTTGTGCAACTGGTGCACGGAATTGCAATCACACCTTTGCAACTCCATCCAACTAACCAGCAAGTGCACTGGGTCGTCCAAGTAATACCTTACGTGAGTAAGGGTCGATCCCATGGGGATTGCCGGCTTGAAGCAAGCTATGGTTATCTTGTAAATCTTAGTCAGGAGATTAATGATAAAAATGATTTTGTTTATGAAAAGTAAATAACATGAAATGAATGATACTTGTGATTCAGTAATGAGGAACAGGTTGAGGTTCCGGAGATGCTCTGTCATCTGAATCTCTGCTTTTCTACTGTCTTCTTCTCCAAACACGCACAGCTTCCTTCCATGGCAAGCTTTCTGTTGGTGGATCACCGTTTTCAATGGCTACCATCCGTCCTCTCAGTGAAAATGGTCCAGGTACGATTTCTGTACGGCTAATCAACTATCGAATCTCTCATCTCGGATGAAAATATACTAGGTATAGCTACCGCACGGCTAATCATCTGTCGGTTCTCACTTATGTCGGATTTCTGTACGATTTCTGTATGGCTAATCAACTATCCGTTCTCTCTATCCTTTTGCACATTGTCACTACGTCCAACATTCGTGAGTTTGAAGCTCGTCACAGTCATCCCATCCCAGATCCTACTTAGAATACCACAGACAAGGTTTAGACTTTCAGGATCTCAGGAATGCTGCCAATTAGTTCTATCCTCTACCATAAAGGTTCTAATCTCACAGATTCGAATGCTCTGTTGTCAGGAGAGGCAAGTCAAATCCGTGGATTAAAGACCCAAGAGATACGCACTCAAGCTGTCACCCAATGACTACGTTGAGCTCAGATAGAACGGGAGTGGTTGTCAAGCATCCGTTCATAAAGTTGAGAATGATGATGAGTGTCATGGATCATCATATTCTTTATATTGAAGTACGAGTGAGTATCTTAGAACAGAATCAAGGGTGATTGAAAAGAAAATAATAGTAATTGCATTCATCCATTGAGACACAGCAAAGCTCCTCACCCCCATCTATGGAGTTTAGAGACTCATGCTGTAGAAGATACAATATAAGATGTAAAATGTCAAAGGTTACCAAAATGAATCTCTAAAAATAGTTTTTATACTAAACTAGTAACTTAGGTTTACAGAAAATGAGTAACTAAGTGCAGTGAGTGCAGAAATCTACTTCCGGGGCCCACTTGGTGTGTGCTTGGGCTGAGCATTGAACTTTACACGTGCATAGGCCTTTTCTGGAGTTAAACGCCAGCTTGGATGCCAGTTTGGGCGTTTAACTCCGGTTCTGGTGCCAGTTCTGGCGTTTTATGCCAAAAAATGGTCTCTGGCTGGCGTTGAATGCCAGTTCGGGCCATCAAATCTCAAGCAAAGCATAAACTATTATATATTTATGGAAATCCCAAGATGTCTACTTTCTAACGCAATTGAGAGCGCTCCAATTGGGCATCTGTAGCTCTAGAAAATCCACTTCGAGTGCAAGAGGGTCAGAATCCAACAGCATCTGCAGTCCTTTCTCAGCCTCTGAATCCGATTTTTGCTCAGGTCCCTCAATTTTAGCAAGAAAATACCTAAAATTATAGAAAAACACAAAAACTCATAGTAAAGTCCAGAAATGTGATTTTTGCATAAAAACTAATAAAAATATAATAAAAAGTAACTAAAACATGATAAAAACTACCTAAAAAAATGCCAAAAAGCGTATAAAATATCCGCTCATCACAACACCAAACTTAAATCGTTGCTTATCTCCAAGCAACTAGATAAATAAAATAGGATAAAAAGAAGATAATGATGCAATAACATCTCAGAGTTTCCAATAAAGCTCACAATTCAAATTAAATGAGCGGGGCTTATAGCTTTTTGCTTCTGAACAGTCTTGGCATCTTAATTATCCTCTAAAGCTCAGAATGATTGGATTCTTTAGAAATTCAGAATTTAGATAGTGTTATTGACTCTCCTAGTTTTAGTTTTGTTGAATCTTGAACACAGCTACTTTATGAGTTTTGGCCGTGACCCTAAGCATTTTGTTTTCCAGTATTACCACCGGATACATAAATGCCACAGACACATAACTGGTTGAACCTTTTCAGATTGTGACTCAGCTTTGCTAGAGTCCTCAGTTAGAGGTGCCCAGAGTTCTTAAGCAACCTCTTTTTGCTTTGGATCACGACTTTAACCGCTCAGTCTCAAGCTTTTCACTTGACACCTTTACGCCACAAGCACATGGTGAGGGACAGCTTGATTTAGCTGCTTAGGCCAAGATTTTATTCCTTTGGGCCCTCCTATCCATTAATGCTCAAAGCCTTGGATCCTTTTTTCCCTTGCCTTTTATTTTAAAAGGTTACTAGCTTTTTCTGCTTGCTTTTTCTTTCTCTTTCTCTTTTTTTTTTCTTTATTTTTGGCATTTTTTTTCGAAAGCTTTGTGTTTTTCGCTGCTTTTTCTTGCTTCAAGAATCAATTTTATGATTTTTCAGATTATCAATAACATGTCTCTTTTTCATCATTCCTTCAAGAGTCAATACATACTTGCATCTTTAGTATCAAAGCATGCTCTGTTCATGCATTCATTCAGAGAGCTAAAGTAATGCCACCACATATAAATAATTTGAATTTTTCTTATTAATACACTCAAAATGGTTGCACCCTTATTCCAAAAAATCTACTATTTTATTCATGTTTAATGATGATAAGAGGAATAAATTATAGCCAATTTGGAAAATAAAAATAAAATACTACTCACGCAATTCAGATTTAATTAATTAAAATAGCAGAGAACTTAAATGGAAATTTAGATACTACTAATACTTATGGAATAATAATTAAAGACATAAAAATAGACTACTCTAAT
This sequence comes from Arachis ipaensis, assembly GCF_059453495.1. NCBI lineage: Eukaryota > Viridiplantae > Streptophyta > Magnoliopsida > Fabales > Fabaceae > Arachis > Arachis ipaensis. Next base: position 91,390,846 of record NC_142441.1, on the reverse strand, counting down.
ACTAATGCTTCATATATCTCTTGCAATAGGTTCAATAAAAGTTATCACAGAGTTAGGACTAAACAACCTTTAGCTTTGAAGGGTGTTGGCTCCTTCTATCTGTGGGACGTCTGGCGCTTCAGGGGACAGCTTCTGGCGCTTCAGCTCCTGTAGATAATGCCCTTGATTCAATTGTTCCTTGAGCAGTTTGCAAAGCATGCTGTTTTGATTTTGTTGCTCTTCTTTGAGTTAATCCATAACTTCTTGCAGCTTGGTGACAGAAGCTTCTAAGCGGACCCAGAATTTATATTGAGGAATTTCTGGGAGGAGCTTATGCGCCCTCCTCTTGATGGGGTTGTCTTGAACTTGAGTTCCATCCATCACTTTTTTGGTGATTGGGTGTTCAACTGGGATATATTCATCCACACCCATCTTTACCCCCGCATCTTTATGTAACATCCCGTCCAGCAAAATACCTTGCCTAAGTCAGGGTATTTCTACTAAAAAGAACATTACATAACATTTTCTAATATTAACTACTTAATTATCGAGCCTTTGTATCGAGTTCGCGTTTCAGTTTTAAGAAAAATGCCAAAAAATTTTGTTCTTTATTCATTAAAGTCATAATTCAAACATTTACAAATAATAATAATCACATAAATATTATTGATAATAATTCTTATACAAAAGAAACCAAATAAACCCAATTACAACACCTACCCCTCTGTTAAAATAAAACCTCATACGACAAGAGCGAGGGGACTCTATGAAAGCAATTAAAACCATAAAGAAAATCTACTAATCGCTTGCAGCTTCATATTGCATCTTCAAACCTGTGTCACTGAAAGGGTGGAAAATTTAGGGGTGAGAACCAAACCACATGTTCTCAGTAGAGGTCGAGAATGCCGTGAAAGTAAAGAATAAAGCGCAAATAGTTAATTTCATTTAGAGACATTGAAACGAAAACTACTTTCATTCGCAATATTTATCCCTCGCCTTATATATACTTCTTTTGAAAACCAATGGCTCAACATTCAAAAATCAAAAACCTTCTTTAGAAGCATCAATTAATTATCCAAAATCCTAAACCCATATTTTTCTTTATATACGTCTTAAAAGTTTTCCTAGACTGTATGAATGACTAATTTATTCCAAGCATAGGTTCATTAAGTCTATGCTGAACCAGCTTAATCTTTCATACTTTACTAAACCTCAAACACAAACCAATCACGGCCTTAGGCCCAAGCAATTCACTACAACCCAGCCAATCAGATACAAACACAAGTAAAGAGATTCAAACACAACTAAGAGCAATTACATCAAGTATAGCAATTAGCAGTTAAATAGAATTATTCACATAGGCAAACCAATTACAATATACACACCCAAACAATGTCACATAGATGCATATGATGAATGTCTAGTCCTAGTATAGGCCATGAGCTCATGTGTCGGTTGGCTGCCCGCAATCCCGACATTTATCCAGTCACGAGTAATCCCGATTTCCCGAATACGATTTTCCGTTCCTAAATAAATGTGCATATGATAATAGCCGCTCATTTGAGACAGCCTCTGCTTACTGCAGGAAAATATATATATACTCTGCTCTGCTCTGGGGAAGCGAAAAATGGCTGTAGGTAACTTAGTTTCCCTACAGAGGCTTTGGGTTGCATTAAGCAACTAATATATATTAAATATAGCTCTGGGTTGCATCAAGCAACTAATGTATATATATATATACAAATATCTCTTTTCTCTGCATCTCTTTACTCTACTCTAGTTGTTCTGTTCTCTGTATCTCTTTACTTTTCTCTGAATACTCTTTCATCTGTATCTATATTACTCTTTTTCTCTTTATCTCTTTACTCTTTTGTAATTGTAAATATGCAAGCGGGACAAAACCCATGTCCTTGCTAGCAACTTTATAAACCAAATATATTTTCTCAAAAGAATCAGTAAAGTTATTATCGTTAAACAAGTCTCAAGTATTCATTTTGATTAAGTCCTTTTACTTTTATAAAAATTTGGACATAATCTCATTTAAAAATAGGACTTAGCCACCCTTACGGGTTCCTTCTTTCTCAATATTTCATCAGCCTCTTTCAGCAGTTGCCACAACAATATATATTCTCAAAGACATTTGATAATAGTATAGAAAATCTATTTCTTAAATTCCATATCCAAAATAATTGCCAACACAACCTGGCAGCCTGATTTCCATTTTGTTTTTAAAACATCAAATGAATTCGGAATCACGCAAACTTAATATCCATGTGACCGTCTCGGATTAAGCTTTCTGTTAAACTAAAAATCATAATTTTTCGTTGACTCTAGCTTCGGGAATATAAGCAAAACCGTGACTGTTCTGCAGAGTTTTAAAACCAGAAGACAGCAGCAGCATACAACATTTGAAATTTCATATAAAATCCAAATTAAATCCAACTACCTTCAAAATTAATGTGGTTAAACATAACTCATCCAAATTTCTTTCTCAATTGGTTCCAGGGTCATACCACTTTTAATGAAGGAGTTACGTAGCTTGGAAGTTAGGTAATTTTCAGCAGAATTCTGTTTTACAAATCATTGAACATAACCTCTTCCAAGTTCTATAACTCACTTATTAAAACATGGAAAACCCTGAAATTTGAATCATATATACTAAACATACTCAACTTTCACCTCCAATTGGTTGCATCTCAATATCATTCCAGAATTAAAAATTATAAAGCCTCAAAGTTACTGACTTAGAAAACAAAGCCTGACTTTTACTGCATGATACATCTTTCTTTGAAAACCCAAATCTTTAAAACCACAACTCTATAACAATTCTAAATTTTTATGAAATTAAATTATTAGGACCAAAGTTTCATTTAAAATTGGTTCCATTCCAAAATTCAAACTGGAGAAATTCCAATAGAGGAAACAAGTTGCTGCTGTGTTAAACGTTCTGCAGAAAACCAGATTTGACATCTCCAATTCAAAAATTTACCATAAATCATAAACTTAATAAAAAAGTCTCAAATTCACCAGTCCAACTCCCTATATTCCCAAGCGTAATCCAGACTTAGTCCCTCGCAAATCCGATCATCATAGAATTAGTTATAGATTTTCAAAGTTTCTAATTTCATTTAAAGTTGTGCAGAAAATCAGATTCACGACTTAACTTTGAAAAATCATAACTAATGTTCAAGTTAATATGAAACCTTCAAAATTAAATCTCAACAATCACACTTAATATAATTTACTTAACATTTAAATTCTCATTATTTTAGTCACTATAGAGCCACTGATTCACTTTCAAAGTTGCCATTTAATTTCAAAATCCAACCTTTCAATACCTCTCAAAACCAACTCCAAATCAACCACCAACCAAGTTCATTAACATTACAATATACCAAATAATAGCTCAACGGCAACAAATCCAACATAACCCATTAAAATTCAGAAATTCTCAACAATTAGTCATCAAACAATTCCCAGTCCACATAATCAATCAACATCACTAATCAACAATTCCAAATCACAATCTCAACCATTCCAATCACAATTTCAGCCACAATTCAATATTCACATAGTCAATCAATTACTCACAGATATTAAATCTATTTGCAGTTATTCAATAAACCTTGTAGGCATTCTTAAATTGAAATCGTTTTAAACCCCCTACCTCGATGTCGCAATTGCATAATTTAACGTAACAATTCCCTTCCCTTTTAGTTTCATGGCAGCAGCGGTGACTGTCACGCAACCGGAATGGCAAAGGCAGCAACCGGAACAGCAGCATTTTTAATCTTCATGGCAGTGACCGGGGTTGTAACCAAACAAAGGATTCAAATTGGATAGAAATTAAGAGCAATCACAGCCCTGGAGATCTCAAGACAAGGCACATACCGGGATCAACTCAGAACAAGTATAGCAATGACAATAAAATGTGTAAATAGATAATGATCAAGGAAAAGATCAATCCAGAATTAAAGTAGCATCAGACTCACCAATAGCAACTCTAACAGATTCATAATAGCATCAATGCCAGTATTCCAAATAATAGCAGTAGAGAAACAAGGGCAGCAAGGGGCATGAACGACGGGGAGGACTAGGATCCAGATTGACGATGACGACAACAATACAAAACATGAACATACACTATTGAATTCAGAATTAAAATATAGTAGAGAAATAAAATCGGGAAGCAGAGCACGAGCGAGAGTGTTACAGTTTCAAGAATGGAATTGGGAATGCAGGGGAAGCTGCTGTCGGGTATATCAGTGGCGCCTCCCTTCAAGCTCAATGATGATTGAACTGTGACGGCGAGCTCCCTTCAACGGCAGTGCTAACGGCGGTGCGTGGCATTGGTAGCGACGACTCCAACAAGGCGACAAAGGCAGAGCTTCTTCTCGGTCAGCGGCTTGCAGCTCACAGTTTCCTCCCAACATCGTTCTTCCTCTCCTCTTCGTGGTTCTGCTTCCGACGGTGGCGACATATGTGACGGGCTCCACGGCTGCGCGGCGCAACCTCCTCTCTCTCCCTCACGAGTTCGTCCCTCTCTCTTTCTCCTGACGCTCTTGATGACAGACGGCCTCCAAGGTGGCAGCAGGAAACTCGAAGGCGTTCGGTCTCCACAGCGACAGCAGTGAGATGCCGGTGATAGCGGGATGGACGGCGGCTGGACGAAGATGTGGTGTAGCTCCCTCTCATCCTCTCAGCTCTCTCAGACGCTCTCCTCTTCTCTGTGTGTGTGTCTGCGTTTTAGGAGAAAGGGGGTAAGGGGTTAGGGTTTGTGAATTGGGAAAAATTAGGGTTTCTGAATGAATTTATTTGATTTTGGGATTTAGGGTTAGAAATTAGCATTTTATAAAAGAATATGGATAGATATGAATAGATATTTTGATAAAATTGGAAGGTAGAGTAATTTTAAAATCAAATATACTCTCTTAAAATATTTAAGAACATCATTTATCAACATATTGCTAAGTTGAATTAGTTATTTCTAATTTAAATTATAAAATAAGCATATTAATCACATTTTTATAAAATATAGTTTAAACTCAACACTAATTATTCAAATTAAATGATATAACTTTTTATTATTTTTCTATCACCGAAACTTTAATTTCAATTTACAAAATATCTAATTATAATATAATTACTTAAACTTTAAGTATTTATAAAAAATCAATTTAATCATCCCTAATAAATTAATCTCTAAGAGCTCAACTAATAAAATAAGTCACAATTTATTCATAATAGGAGTTACTTAAATTAAAATGTACAATCCTTTCTTATTTTTCAACTACTAAGAATATGCAAAATATTCAATTATAATAAAATTGCTTAAGAAGCTTAGTTGGTCTAAAATGAAATTATCTCCGAATCTATTTAATTATTTCTAATAAAGTAATTTCTAAAATTACAAAGTTTAAACTTAATAAGATAAAATCTCAATTTATTTATATTTAGATTTTTAAAAATACGGGGTGTTACACTTTACATAACAGACTAATCAAGCTTGGGTAAGCCAATTTGGCATCAGTGGATTCTTTGTTTTCAAATATATAAATTTCACCAGGGATCAGCTGATGAATCTCTACCCTTTTCCCCAGCATAATACAGTGAATCATCACTGCTCTCTTGACAGTGACTTCAGAGCGGTTGCTGGTTGGGAGTATAGAATGCCCAATGAAATCCAGCCAACCTCTAGCAACTGGTTTGAGATCTCCTCTCTTTAGCTGGTTTGGGACACCTTTTGTATTAGTAAACCACTTGGTTCCAGGGAGGCATATATCCTCTAGAACTTGATCTAGCCTTTTATCTTTGGCCATTCTCCTATTAAAGGACTCTGGACCATCTTGTAGTTGAGGAAGCTTGAGAACTTCTCTCACTTTGTCAAACTGGAAGTAAATAATCTTCCTTCCGACCATAGTCTAAAAGGAGTAAAAAATAATTCCCTCTAATCTTTGTTTATCCATCATCCACAGATTTGCATAGAATTCCTGGATCATGTTTCTTCCAACATGTATCTCAGGATTAGCCAGGACTTCCCAGCCCCTGTTTCGAATCTGCTCTTGGATCTCCGATCTTCTTTCAGATTGAACTTAACTTCCGGGATCACTGATCTTCTGCACATAATTTTGAAGTAATGGTCTGCATGTTCTTTGGTGTAGAAATTCTCATGCATCCATGGTAGTTTTGGATTTTTTTCTTTCTTTCCTCTTGAAGTGGGTTGTTTTCCTTTAGGGGCCATGATCTCAGTCTATTTTAGCTCAGCGATCACGGAAAATCACACCAAACTTAGATTTTTGCTTGTCCTCAAGGAAAAAAAAGGAAGAAGAGGAATAGAGGGAGAGAAGGATTCGAATAATGGGTCAAGGAGGTTGGCCGAATGTATATTTAAAGGGGAGGGAGGGAATGTGTTTCTAATTTTTAGAAAAAGATAAGATAGAAAGATATGATTGATGAAAGATAAACATGATATGAAAAAGATAAGATTTTAAAATTTAAAAGAGATGAAAAAGATATGAGGAAGTTAAATCTGAATTTTTGTTAATGCATCTAAAAAATAAAAGATAATATAGATGACTTAAAAAGATTTGGAAAGAAATTGGAAAGATAAATGAGTTTTAAAATCGTTTTGAAAAAGAATTGAAAAAAATTTATAAGATTATTAATTTTTGGAAATGAAAATTGAAAGATGAATATTTGTAACATTTTTATGCAAAAAATTATGAATTAAAACGTGAAAATTTGAAAAAAAATTGAATTGGAAACGAAATTACCTCCCCCTTGCTGTTCTGGCGTTAAACGCCTAGAACGATAGCCATTCTGGCGTTTAACGCCCATCTAGTAGCCACTTTGGGCGTTTAATGCTCAGCCAGGTATCCTGGCTGGCATTAAACGCCAGAAATCCTTTGTTACTGGGCTTTTTTCTAAACACCCAGGATGCTGCTGTTTCTGGCGTTAAACACCCATAATGCTGCCCATTCTAGCGTTTAACGCCCAGAATGATACCTTTACTGGCGTTTTAACGCCAGTGAGCTCTTTTTCTCTGTGATTCATCTGCTTTATGTTCTGAACCTTCATTTCCCTGACTTGTTCACTGAAATGTATTAACGAACATGAATAACAAAATTAAATAGACTTGTATAATTGTTATAAACATCTAATTCTTTATAATGGCTGGGTTGCCTCCCAGCAAGAGCTTCTTTACTGTCTTTAGCTGGACTTTACTGAGCTTTTTAATTTAGTCTCAGTTTTGAGCACTCTTGCTCAACATTTCCTTCAAGATAATGTTTGACTCTCTGTCTATTAACAATGAACTTTTTGTCAGAGTCAGTATCCTGAAGCTCTACATATTCTTATGGTGACACACTTGTAATCACATATGGTACCTTCCACCGGGATTTCAATTTCCCAGGGAACAATCTGAGCCTAGAGTTAAATAGCAGAACCTTCTGTCCTGGCTCAAAGACTCTAGATGACAGCTTTCTGTCATGCCACCTTTTTGCTTTCTCCTTATAAATTTTAGCATTTTCAAAAGCATTGAGTCTGAACTCCTCCAGCTCATTCAACTGGAGTAATCTTTTCTCTCCAGCTACCTTAGCATCAAGGTTTAGGAACCTGGTTGCCCAGTAGGCCTTATGTTCTAGTTCCACTGACAGATGACAGGCTTTTCCATACACAAGCTGGTATGGAGAGGTCCTTATAGGAGTCTTGAATGCGGTTCTGTATGCCTACAGAGCATCATCCAGACTTCTTGCCCAATCCCTTCTACGGGTACTTACAGTCCGTTCTAGGATTCGTTTTAGTTCTCTATTTGAGACTTCAACCTGCCTATTTGTCTGTGGATGATATAGAGTTGCCACTTTGTGGTTAATTCCATATCGGATCAGAGCAGAGTCAAGCTGTTTATTGCAGAAAGTAGTTCCTCCATCACTGATCAGTACACTAGGGACACTGAAGCTGCTGAAGATGTGCTTCTGGAAAAACTTCATCACTATCTTAGTATCCTCAGTGGGTGTTGCAATTGACTCTACCCATTTAGATACATAGTCTACTACCACAAGAATATAAGTGTTTGAATATGATGGTGGGAAAGGCCCATGAAGTCAATACCCCATACATCAAACAACTCAATCTCTAAGATCCCTTGTTGAGGCATGGCATAACTGTGAGGCAGATTACCAGCTCTCTGGCAACTGTCACAGTTACGTACAAACTGTCGGGAGTCTCTATAGAGGGTACGCCAGTAGAAACCACATTGGAGAACCTTTGTGGCTGTTCGCTCACCTCCGAAATGTCCTCCATATTGTGATCCATGGCAATGCCATAGGATCTTCTGTGCCTCTTCTCTAGGCACACATCTACGGATTATTCCATCTGCACATCTCTTAAAGAGATATGGTTCATCCCACAAGTAGTACTTTGCATCAAAATCAATTTTTTTGTTTGCTGCTTACTGTACTTTTTGGGTATAAATCTCACAGCTTTATAGTTTGCAATGTCTGCAAACCACGGTACTTCCTGAATAGCAAAGAGTTGCTCATCCAGAAAGGTTTTAGAGATCTCAGTAGGAGGGAGGGACGCTCCTGCTACTGGTTCTATCCGGAACAGGTGATCAGCTACTTAGTTCTCTGTCCCTTTTTGTCTCTTATTTCTATATCAAACTCTTGCAGAAGCAACACCCATCTTATGAGTCTGGGTTTTGAATCCTGTTTTGTGAAGAGATATTTTAGAGTAGCATGGTCAATGTACACAATCACTTTTGATCCTACTAAATAAGATCTGAACTTATCCATGGCATAAACCACTGCAAGCAACTTTTTTTCTGTGGTTGTGTAATTCTTCTGCGCATCATTTAAAACACGGCTAGCATAATAAATGACATGCAGAAGCTTGTCATGCCTCTATCCCAATACTGCACCAATGGCATGGTCACTAGCATCACACATTAGTTCGAATGGTAATGTCTAGTCTAGTGTAGAAATGACTAGTGTTGTGACTAGCTTAGCTTTCACAGTCTCAAAGGGCTGCAAACACTCTGTGTCAAAGACAAATGGTGTATTAGCGGCTAGCAGATTGCTTAGAGGTTTTGCAATTTTTGAAAAATTATTTATAAACCTCCTATAGAATCCTGCATGCCCTAGAAAGCTTCTGATTGCCTTAACATTGGCAGGTGGTGGTAATTTTTCAATTACCTCTACCTTAGCTTGATCCACCTTTATTCCCTTGTTCGAAATTTTGTGCCCAAGGATAATTCCTTCAATCACCATAAAGTGACATTTTTCCCAGTTTAAAACCAAGTTAGTCTCTTGGCACCTTTTCAGAACAAGTGCTAGATGGTCAAGACAGGAGCTGAATGAGTCTCCAAATACTGAGAAGTCATCCATGAAGACTTCCAGAAATTTCTCTACCATATCAGAGAAGATAGAGAGCATGCACCTCTGAAAGGTTGCAGGTGCATTGCACAGACCAAATGGCATCCTTCTATAGGCAAATACTCTAGATGGACATGTGAATGCTGTTTTCTCTTGGTCCTGAGGATCTACTACAATTTGGTTGTAACCTGAATAGCCATCCAAAAAGCAGTAGTATTCATGACCTGCTAGTCTCTCTAGCATCTGGTCTATGAATGGTAAAGGAAAATGATCCTTTCTAGTGGCTGTATTGAGCCTTCTGTAGTCAATACACATACGCCACCCTATAACTGTTCTTGTGGGAAACAGTTCATTCCTTTTATTATGAACCACTGTCACACCTCCCTTCCTGGGGACAACTTGGACAGGGCTCACCCAGGGGCTATCAGAAATAGGATAAATAATCCCAGCCTCTAGTAACTTAGTAACCTCTTTCTGCACCACCTCTTTCATGGCTGGATTCAGCCGCCTCTGTGGTTGAACCACTGGCTTAGCATCATCCTCCAATAGGATCTTGTGCATACATCTGGCTGGGCTAATGCCCTTGAGATCACTTATAGACCACCCCAAGAGCTATCTTGTGTGTTCTCAACACCTGAATTAGTGCTTTCTCTTCCTGTGGCTCTAAAGCAGAGCTTATGATTATCGAAAAAGTGTCATCTTCTCTCAGAAATGCATATCTTCGTGAGGAGTTTACAGAGGTTCTTCTGTTTTCTCTGGTTCCTCCAAATCAGGCTGAACATCTTTAAAAATGTCCTCTAGCTCTGATTCGAGACTCTCAGTCATATTGACCTCTTCTACTAGAGAGTCAATAATATCAGCGCTCATGCAGTCTTTTGATGTGTTTGGATGCTGCATAGCTTTGATAGCATTCAACTTAAACTCATCCTCATTGACTCTCAGGGTTATCTCCTCTTTTTGGACGTCAATGAGGGTTCGTCCAGTTGCTAGGAAAGGTCTTCCTAGAATGAGAGTTTCACTCTTGTGCTTCTCCATTTCCAGTACTACAAAGTCAGTGGGAAAGGTAAATGGCCCAACCTTGACAATCATGTCCTCAATTACGCCTGATGGAATTTTAATGGAGCCATCAGCAAGTTGGAGATATATTCGGCTTGGTTTGACTTCTTCAGTCAAACCAAGCTTTCTAATAGTGGATGCAGGTATCAGGTTGATACTTGCCCCAAGATCACATAAAGCTATCTTGGTACAAGCACCCTCTAATGTGCATGGTATCATAAAGCTTTCGGGATCTTTAAGCTTCTCTTGTAAGCTTTTTAAAATGATTGCACTGCATTCTTCAGTGAGAAAAACTTTTTCAGTCTCCCTCCAATCCTTCTTATGACTTAATATCTCTTTCATGAACTTAGCATAAGAGGGTATTTGCTCAAGTGCCTCTGCAAACGGAATCTTTATTTCAAGAGTCCTGAGATAGTTTGCAAAGCGGGAAAATTGTTTGTCTTGTTCTGCTTTGTGGAGTTTTTGAGGAAAAGGCATCTTGGCTTTATATTCTTCAACCTTAGTTGCTGCAGGTTTATTTCCTACAGAAGTGGTTGGAGATGCTTGCTTAAGGGGGTTGTTATCAGCACTTGCAGATGTCTGATCCCTCATTGGCGTTTGAACGCCAGAACTGGGTGCTTTTTGGGTGTTCAACGCCAGATTGCCACCCTTTTCTGGCGTTTGAACGCCAGAATTGGCCACCCACTGGGCGTTCAATGCCAACTTCTGACCCTTTTCTGGCGTTTGAACGCCAGAATCATTCCTCTCTGGGCTCCTTTTGTCCTTAGAGGAATTTTGGGCAGTGGTTTAGTCACCTTCTGTCAGATGTTCTCTTCAATTGTCTTCCTCATATGTATAGATCCACCAGCTGAGTGGTCTAGAGATATCTGGGCCTTTTTTGTATGCCCATAGTAAAAGATGTCTAACTGCACCCATTTTGAAAACATTTCCGAGGGGCATTTCCTTAGCATCTCTCTTGTTTAAAGCCTTGGATATCCAGCCTTAGCTGTTTCATCTTTTTTGGAGGGAAATATTGATTCAGGAATTTGTCTGATAATTGTTTCCATATGACTACATAATAAAACCGTTGCCAAAAGGACTCCAACGGTAATACAATAAAACCGTTGTCTTAGATGACTATAAAATGGCAATGGTATTAAAACCGTTGCCGAAAAATGACATCAACGATAAAACTTTAAAATCGTTGTCCTAGATGACTATAAACAGGCAATGGTTTTAAAACTGTTGCTGAAACCTGGCACCAACGGTAATGGTTTAAAACTGTTGGCTATGTGAATAATAAAGCCACAACAGTTTAAAATCGTTGTCAATCCAGTTACAGTATTAAACCGTTGTCATATTAATGGGAACGGTTCTAAACCGTTGCTTATTGAGTAACGGATCAAAACCGTTGTCTAAAGTTTTCTGTCTAAACCGATGCCTTTGAACATTGGTAACGGCCGCATATACCACAAGTCAAAAACTGTTGCCAAAGCGTTGCCTAAAGTTTTGGGAACGATTTTTCAATCTACGGCAACGGTTTTTGACCATTGCGAAAAGCCTTATTTGTTGACATGCATGTTCTTATGCTTGCTGTGGGTTGGTTATTTAACCACCTCTTAGCTTGATATTTTACAGCAAATGAAAACAGTAATAATCTGTAGACATCCTGATCTACTTCTTTATTACGTACTGTGTCAGCAATTTTTAAGAATTATGCCATAAACTCAGTAGGTTCTTCATGTGGAAGACCAAAATACTGGTAATTTTGCTGCACCATGATAATAAGATGAGGGTTTAGCTCAAAATTGTTGGCTCTGATGGGGGGTATACAGATACTACTCCCATATGAAGCAGTAGTGGGGTTAGCATATAACCCAAGAGTCCTTCTGAACTATTCATTTCCACTTAGGTCCATGATGGAGAAAAAGAGATGATGTGGATTGTAAACAAAAATTTTATTCCCCTTTTTTTGAAATCAAACTAATTAAAATAAAGTAAATAAAAAAAATTGATGCAAGTTTCGAAAATTAAGAAAAGAAAAAGAAATAAAAGGAATTAGAAAACTAAATTAATTAATTAATTACAAAGATTTGAAAATTTTTTTGGGTGAGGATTTTCGAAAAATGAAGAGAGAGAAAGTGGTTATGAAGTTTTGAAAAAGATATGTCTTAAAATTAAAGATACTTGTAAGAAAATAAATAAAAGAAAAGATTTGAAAAAGATATGATTTTAAAATTTTGAAGATTGAAACTTTCTTAACAAGAAAACACCAAACTTAAAATTTTTCAATCAAAATAATAAAATAGGACAAGTAATTCGAAAATTATAAATAAAAAAAAAGATTTTCGAAAAATAAAAAAATTGAAAAAGAATTTGTTTTGAAAAATATTTAAAAAGATAAATTTTTAAAATTGATGAGTAAATAAAGGAAAAGATTTTTTTTTTTTGAATTTAATGAGGAAAGAGAAAAACAATAAAATGATACCAAACTTAGAATTTTTAGATCAAAATAAATAAAACAACAAGAAAACTTTGAATGTCCAGATGAACACCAAGAACACTTTTTGAAGATTTTTAAGGAAATAAGGACACAAAAAAAACACCAAACTTAAAAAATTTGTATACTTTGGACACTAATAATTTGAAAATGTATAAGATAAACAGCAACAGACACCAAACAAGAAAATTTAAATATCAAATAAGGAAAATTATTAAGAACAATTTGAAGATCAAGAAAGAACTAAGAACATGTAATTAAAAATATGAAGAAAAATAAAAACATGCAATTCAAAAAATTGAAGGAAAATAAAAACATCCAATTAACACCAAACTTAAAAAATGAAACTAAACTCAAATAGAAGACTCGATTATTAGTTTATTGGTTTTATCAATTTATTAAAAATTTTCAAAAAAAAATCTAGAAAAAGAGAACAAAAATTTTAAAATTTTAACAAGAACAATAATAAAGGACTCAAATTTAGTGACTCTAAACCAAAAAAGATAAATTTTTCCTAATCTAAGTGGTATGCGAAATTGTTACTCAGGTTGTAAGTTATTGTTCGAAATTGATTCCCTGGCGATGGCACCAAAAACGGATGCACAGAACCATGGTCTAAACATATCTTCACAACTTCGCATAACTAACTAGCAAGTGCACTGGGTCGTCCAAGTAATAAACCTTACGTGAGTAAGGGTCGATCCCACGGAGATTGTTGGTATGAAGCAAGCTATGGTCACCTTGTAAATCTCAGTCAGGCGAATATAAAATAGTTATGGAGTTTTCGAAATTTATACTAAAATAAGGATAGAAATACTTATGTAAATCATTGGTGAGAATTTCAGATAAGCGTATGGAGATGCATTCATTCCTCTGAACCTCTACTTTCCTGCTGTCTTCATCCAATCCGTCTTACTCCTTTCTATGGCTGGCTTTATGTAAGGATGTCACCGGTGCCAATGGCTACTTTCAATCCTCTCGGGAAAATTGTCCAAATGCTCTATCATAGCACGGCTAATCGTCTGGAGGCATCACCCTTGTCGTTGGTTGCATCCTATTCCTCTCTGTGAAAATGGTCCGATGTGCTGTCACTGCATGGCTAATCATCTTGGAGGTTCTCGATCATACTGGAATAGAATTTACTATCCTTTTGCGTCTATCACTACGCCCAGCACTCACGAGCTTGGAGTTCGTCACAGTCATTCAATCCCAGAGTCCTACTCGGAATACCACAGACAAGGTTTAGACTTTCCGGACTCTCATGAATGCCGCCATCAATCTAGCTTATACCACGAAGATTCTGATTAAGAGATATAAGAGATACTCATTCAATCTAATGTAGAACGGAAGTGGTTGTCAGGCACGCGTTCATAGGGAATGATGATGATTGTCATGTTCATCACATTCAGGTTGAAGTGCGAATGAATATCTTAGAAGCGAAATAAGATGAATTGAATAGAAAATAGTAGTACTTTGCATTAATCTTTGAGGAACAGCAGAGCTCCACACCTTAATCTATGGAGTGCAGAAACTCTACCGTTGAAAATACATAAGTAATGAAGGTCCAGGCATAGCCGAATGGCCAGCCCCCAAACGTGATCAATAGATCAAAAGATAATCCAAAGATGATCAAAAGATATCTAATACAATAGTAAAAAGTCCTATTTATAATAAACTAGCTACTAGGGTTTACAGAAGTAAGTAATTGATGCATAAATCCACTTCTGGGGCCCACTTGGTGTGTGCTTGGGCTGAGCTTGAAGTCTACACGTGGAGAGGTCATTCTTGGAGTTGAACGCTAGCTTTTGTGCTAGTTTGGGCGTTGAACTCCACTTTGCAACTTGTTTCTGGCGTTGGACGCCAGAATTGGGCAGAGAGCTGGCGTTGAACGCCAGTTTGCGTCATTTAAACTTGGGCAAAGTATGGACTATTATATATTGCTGGAAAGCCCTGGATGTCCACTTTCCAACGCAATTGGAAGCACGCCATTTTGAGGTCTGTAGCTCCAGAAAATCCATTTTGAGTGCAGGGTGGTCAGAATCCAACAGCATCAGCATTCCTTCTTCAACCTCTGAATCTGATTTTTGCTCAAGTCCCTCAATTTCAGCCAGAAAATACCTGAAATCACAGAAAAACACACAAACTCATAGTAAAGTCCAGAAATGTGAATTTAACATAAAAACTAATGAAAACATCCCTAAAAGTAACTAGATTCTACTAAAAACATACTAAAAACAATGCCAAAAGCGTATAAATTATCCGCTCATCACAACACCAAACTTAAATTGTTGCTTGTCCCCAAGCAACTGAAAATCAAATAGGATAAAAAGAAGAGAATATACTATAAATTCCTAACTATCAATGAAACATAGCTCCAATCAGATGAGCGGGACTTGTAGCTTTTTGCCTCTTGAATAGTTTTGGCATCTCACTTTATCCATTGAAGTTCAGAATGAATGGCTTCTATAGGAACTCAGAGTTTAGATAGTGTTATTGACTCTCCTAGTTCAGTATGATGATTCTTGAACACAGCTATTTTATGAGTCTTGGCCGTGGCCCTATGCACTTTGTTTTCCAGTATTACCACCGGATACATAAATGCCACAGACACATAATTGGGTGAACCTTTTCAGATTCTGACTCAGCTTTGGTAAAGTCCCCAATTAGAGGTGTCCAGGGTTCTTAAGCACACTCTTTTTTTGCTTTGGACCTTGACTTTAACCGCTCAGTCTCAAGTTTTCACTTGACACCTACACGCCACAAGCACATGGTTAGGGACAGCTCGGTTTAGCCGCTTAGACCAGGATTTTATTCCTTTAGGCCCTCCTATCCACTGATGCTCAAAGCCTTGGGATCCTTTTTATTTGCCCTTGCCTTTTGTTTTTAAGGGTTATTGGCTTTTTGCTCTTGCCTCTTGGTTTTAAGAGCTTTTGGCTTTTTCTGCTTGCTTTTTTTTTTCCTTTCTATTTTTTTTTTCGCCTATTTTTTTTTTCTGCAAGCTTTGTTCTTTGCTACTTTTTCTTGCTTCAAGAATCATTTTTATGATTTTTTAGATTATCAAATAACATGTTTCCTAGTCATCATTCTTTCAAGAGCCAACATATTTAACATTCTTAAACAACAACTTCAAAAGACATATGCACTGTTCAAGCATACATTCAGAAAATAAGAAGCATTGTCACCACATCAATATAATTAAACTAAGTTCAAGGATAAATTCAAAACTCATGTACTTCTTGTTCTTTTGAATTAAAACATTTTTCATTTAAGAGAGGTGATGGATTCATAGGACATTCATAACTTTAAGACAAAGTTACTAACTACTAATGATCATGTAATGAAGACACAAACATAGATAAGCAGTTAACATAGAGAAAACGAAAAACAGAGAAAGTAAGAACAAGGAATGAGTCCACCTTAGTGATGGTGGCGTTTCCTTCTTGAGGAACCAATGATGTCCTTGAGCTCTTCTATGTCTCTTCCTTGTCTTTGTTGCTCCACCCTCATTGCTTTTTGATCTTCTCTTATTTCATGAAGGATGATGGAGTGCTCTTGATGTTCCACCCTTAGTTGTCCCATGTTGGAACTTAATTCTCCTAGGGAGGTGTTGATTTGCTCCCAATAGTTTTGTGGAGGAAAATGCATATGAGGCATCTCCGGGATCTCATGGTGATGAGCTTCCTGCGCCTCTTGAGCTCCATGAATGGGCTCTCTTGCTTGCTCCATCTTTTTCTTAGTGATGGGCTTCTCTTCCTCAATGTGAATGTCTCCTTCTATGGAAGCTCCAGCTGAGTAACATAGATGGCAGATAAGATGAGGAAAAGCTAGCCTTGCCCCAGGAGAGGGCTTTTCGGCTATTTTGTAGAGTTCAAGGGAGATGACTTCATGAACCTCTACTTCTTTTCCAATCATGATGCTATGGATCATGATGGCCCGATCCACAACTTCAGATCGGTTGCTAGTGGGGATGGTGGAGCGTTGGATGAACTCCAACCATCCTCTAGCCACAGGCTTGAGGTCCAATCTTCTTAGTTGAACCGGCTTGCCTTTGGAGTCAATCTTCCATTGAGCTCCTTCCACACATATGTCCATGAGCACTTGGTCCAACCTTTGATTAAAGTTGACCCTTCTAGTGTAGGGGCGTTCATCTCCTTGCATCATAGGCAAGTTAAACGCCAACCTCACATTTTCCGGACTAAAATCCAAGTATTTCCCCTGAACCATTGTAACATAGTTCTTTGGATCCGGGTTCTTACTTTGATCATGGTTCTTGGTGATCCATGCATTGGCATAGAACTCTTGAACCATTGGGATGCCGACTTGTTGGATAGGATTTGTTAGAACTTCCCAACCTCTTCTTTGAATTTCATGTCGGATCTCCGGATACTCATTTCTTTTGAGTTTGAAAGGGACCTCGCGGATCACCTTCTTCTTGGCCACAACATCATAGAAGTGGTCTTGATGAGCTTTGGAGATGAATCTTTCCATCTCCCATGACTCGGAGGTGGAAGTTTTTGTCTTCCCTTTCCCTTTTCTAGAGGATTCTCCAGTCTTAGGTGCCATCAGTGGTAATGGAAAAACAAAAAGCTTATGCTTTTACCACACCAAACTTAGAATATTGCTCGCCCTCGAGCAAGAAAATAAAGAATTAGATGAAGAAGAAGAAGAAAAGATGGAGAAGAGGGGGGAGGTGTGCTTCGGCCAAGAAGAGAAGGCAGGGTTGTGTTGTGTGAAAATGAGGAAGAATGGAAGGCTTTATATAGGGAAGGGATGGGGGTTAAGGTTCGGCCATATGGGTGGGTTTGGGTGGAAAATTGATTTGAATTTTGAAGGTAGGTGGAGTTTATTGGGTAGGTTTATGGGGAAGAGTGGGTGGATGTGAGTGGTGAAGGGTTAATAGGGAAGAGAGATGGAGGTGATAGGTGAAGGGTTTTGGGGAAGAGTGTTTATTGGGAATAGAGGATGATTGAGAAGAGAGTAGAGAGTGAGTGGAGGTAGGTGGGGATCCTGTGGGGTCCACAGATCCTGAGATGATCCTGTGGGGTCCACAGATCCTGAGATGATCCTGTGGGGTCCACAGATCCTGAGGTGTTCAAGGATTTACAACCTTGCACCAAATTAGGCATGTAAAATGCCCTTGCACACAACTCTGGGCGTTCAGCGCCAGGTTGGTGCCCATTTTGGGCGTTCAACGCCATTTGTTGCCCATTTCTGGCGTTGAACGCCAGAACCATGCTTGTTCTGGGCGTTCAGCGCCAGCTCCTCTCCAGGGTGCAATTCTGGCGTTCAGCACCCAGATGATGCCCATTTTGGGCGTTTATCACCCAGAACCATACTCTGTTCTGGCGTTGAACGCCAGGCAGGTGCTTCCTCCAGGGTGTGATTTTTCTTCCACTGTTTTTGATTCTGTTTCTAAATTTTTCGTTTATTTTGTAACTCCACATGATCATGAACCTAAGAAAACATGAAAAACAAAAATAAAATTAGATAAATAAACATTGGGTTGCCTCCCAACAAGTGCTTCTTTAATGTCAATAGCTTGACAGTGGGCTCTCATGGAGCCTCACAGATGTGCAGAGCTTTGTTGAGACCTTCCAACACCAAACTTAGAGTTTGGATATGGGGGTTTGACACCAAACTTAGAGTTTGGTTGTGGCCTCCCAATACCAAACTTAGAGTTTGACTGTGGGGGCTTTGGTTGACTCTGCTTTGAGAGAAGCTTTTTCTACTTCCTTTCCATGGATGCAGAGAGAGATCCTTGAGTTGTAAACACAAGGTTGTCCTTATTTAATTGAAGGATCAATTCTCCTCTGTCCACATCAATCACAGCTCTTGCTGTGGCTAGGAAAGGTCTTCCTAGGATGATGGATTCATCCTCTTCCTTTCCAGTATCCAGGACTATGAAATCAGCAGGGATGTAAAGGCCTTCAACCTTTACTAACACGTCCTCTACTTGTCCATAAGCCTGTTTTCTTGAATTGTCTGCCATCTCTAATGAGATTTTAGCAGCTTGCACCCCATAGATTCCCAGTTTCTCTATTACAGAGAGGGGCATGAGGTTTATTCCTGAACCAATGTCACACAGAGCCTTAAAGATCATGGTGCCTATGGTACAAGGTATTATGAACTTTCCAGGATCCTGTCTCTTCTGAGGCAATGTCAGTTGATCTAGATCACTTAGTTCATTGGTGAACAAGGGAGGTTCACCTTCCCAAGTTTCAATACCAAATAATTTGGCATTTAGCTTCATGATTGCACCAAAGAACTTGGCAGCTTACTCTTCAGTAACATCCTCATTCTCTTCAGAAAAGGAATACTCATCAGAGCTCATGAATGGCATAAGGAGGTTCAATGGAATCTCTATGGTCTCTAGATGAGTCTCAGATTCCTTAGGTTCCTCAGAGGGAAGATCCTTATTGATCACTGGACGTCCCAGGAGGTCTTCCTCCTTGGGATTCACGTCCTTCT
This sequence comes from Arachis ipaensis, assembly GCF_059453495.1. Classification (NCBI taxonomy): domain Eukaryota; kingdom Viridiplantae; phylum Streptophyta; class Magnoliopsida; order Fabales; family Fabaceae; genus Arachis; species Arachis ipaensis. The sequence continues at coordinate 91,371,493 of NC_142441.1, read as the reverse complement.
CCTCTCTTGTGGGTTCGGCCATGGTAATTAATTCAATGGCCTTGCACTCTCCTTTTGGATTCTCTTCTGTATTACTTGGGAGAGTACTAGGAGGGATTTCAGTGATCCTTTTACTTAGCTGTCCCACTTGTGCTTCCAAATTTCTAATGGAAGACCTTGTTTCATTCATGAAACTCACAGTGGCCTTAGATAGATCAGAGACTAAATTTGCTAAGCTAGATGGATTCTGCTCAGAATTCTCTGTCTGTTGCTGAGTAGATGATGGAAAAGGCTTGCTATTGCTAAACCTGTTTCTTCCTCCATTATTAAAGCCTTGTTGAGGCTTTTGATCCTTCCATGAGAGGTTTGGGTGATTTCTCCATGATGGATTGTAGGTGTTTCCATATGGTTCACCCATGTAGTTCACCTCTGCTATTGCAGGGTTCTCAGGATCATAAGCTTCTTCTTCAGAAGATGCCTCTTGAGTACTGTTGGATGCAGCTTGCATTCCATTCAGACTTTGAGAAATCATATTAACTTGCTGAGTCAATATTTTATTCTGAGCCAATATGGCATTCAGAGTATCAATTTCAAGAACTCCCTTCTTCATAGGCGTCCCATTACTCACAGGATTCCTCTTAGAAGTGTACATGAACTGGTTATTAGTAACCATGTCAATGAGTTCTTGAGCTTCTGCAGGTATTTTCTTTAGGTGAATGGATCCACCTGCAGAAGTATCCAATGACATCTTTGATAGCTCAGATAAACCATCATAGAATATATCCAGGATGGTCCATTCTGAAAGCATGTCAGAAGGACACTTTTTGGTCAGCTGCTTGTATCTTTCCCAAGCTTCATAGAGGGATTCACCTTCTTTCTGTCTGAAGGTTTGAACATCAGCTCTAAGCTTGCTCAGCTTTTGAGGAGGAAAGAACTTGGCTAAGAAAGCCGTGACCAGCTTATCCCAAGAGTTCAGGCTGTCTTTGGGTTGAGAGTCCAACCATATTCTAGCTCTGTCTCTTACAGCAAAAGGGAAAAGCATGAGCCTGTAGACTTCAAGATCTACTCCATTAGTCTTAACAGTATCACAGATCTGCAAGAATTCAGTTAAGAACTGAAAAGGATCTTCAGATGGAAGTCCATGAAACTTGCAGTTCTGCTGCATCAGAGAAACTAGCTGAGGTTTCAGCTCAAAATTGTTTGCTCCAATGGTAGGAATGGAGATGCTTCTTCCATGTAAATTGGAATTAGGTGCAGTAAAGTCACCAAGCATTCTCCTTGCATTATTGTTGTTGGGTTCGGCTGCCATCTCCTTTACTCGTTCGAAATTTTCAATAAGGTTGTCTCTGGATTGTTGTAATTTAGCTTCTCTTAGTTTTCTCTTCAGAGTCCTTTCAGGTTCTGGTTCAGCTTCAACAAGAATGCTTTTTTCTTTGTCCCTGCTCATAAGAAAGAGAAGAGAAAAAGAATAGAAGAGGAATCCTCTATGTCACAGTAAAGAGGTTCCTTATTGTTAGTAGAAGAAGAAAAGGAATAGGGGTGAAGAAGAATGAAGAATCCAAACACAAAGGTGATGATAGGAGCAGAGATGTGAGATGAAGAGAAGTGTTAGTAGATGAATAAATAAATAGAAGGGGATAAGAGGAGGAGAGAATTTTCGAAAATAATTTTTGAAAAAGAGTTAGTGATTTTCGAAAATAGTTTTTGAAAAAGGTTAGTAGTTTTTCGAAAATTCAAATAAAAAAATAAAATAATTAGTCTAATTAAAAAGAAATTTTGAAAAAGAGGGAAGATTTTTTCGAAAATTAGAGAGAGAGAGTTAGTTAGGTAGTTTTGAAAAAGGTAAGAAACAAACAAAAAGTTAGTTAGTTAGTTGAAACAAATTTTGAAAAGATAAGAAGTTAGGAAGTTAGAAAAGATATTTTGCAATCACTTTTTTTGAAAAAGGTAAGATAAGAAGATATTTTTGAAAAGATATGATAGAAATTAGTTTTTGAAAAAGATTTGATTTTTAAAATCTCAATTAATGACTTGATTCACAAGAAATCACAAGATATGATTCTAGAACTTAAAGTTTGAATCTTTCTTAACAAGTAAGTAACAAACTTGAAATTTTTGAATCAAAACATTAATTGATGATGTTATTTTCGAAAATATGATGTAAAATTAAGAAAAATATTTTTGAAAAATATTTTTGAAATTTTTGAAAATAGCTAAAAAAATTGAAAAAAGATTTGATTTTTGAAAAAGATTTTGAAAAAGATAAGATTTTTTTTTAAATTGAAAATTTGATTTGACTCATAAAAACAACTAGATTTTTAAAAATTTTTGAAAAAGTCAAATCTAATTTTCGAAATTTTAAGAGAGAAAAAGGAAAAGATATTTTTTTGATTTTTGAATTTTTATGATGAGAGAGAAAAACAAGAAAAATGATGCAATGCATGAAAGTTATGGATCAAAACAATGAATGTCAAGATGAACACCAAGAACACTATGAAGATCATGATGAACATCAAGAACATATTTTTGAAAAATTTTTAATGCAAAGAAAACATGCAAGACACCAAACTTAGAATTCTTTAATGCTTAGACATAAAGAATTCAGGAATGCATATGAAAAACAAGAAAAGACACAAAACATGCAAATGCAAAGTTCAAACAAGAAGACTTATCAAGAACAACTTGAAGATCATGAAGAACACTATGAATGCATGAATTTTTTCGAAAAATGCAAGATGAACATGCAATTGACACCAAACTTATAACATGACTCAAGACTCAAACAAGAAACACAAAAAATATTTTTTGATTTTTATGATTTTCTAATTTTTTTGTATTTTTTCGAAAATTATTTGAAAAACAAAAATAAGGATTCCAAAATTTTTAATATGAATTCCAGGAATCTAGCATTCTTAGTCTAAAGCTCCAATCTGAGGGTTAGGCATGGCTTAATAGCCAGCCAAGCTTTAGCATATAACATCAGAGAATATACTGCTCATTACTTATCAAAGTAACTTGCCTCTATGCTGATGGTTTGGAAGCCTCGGTCCAAAAGAATTTAGACATGGCTTTATAGCTAGTCAGGCTTCAACATGCTTCATGAAACACTAGAATTCATTCTTAAAAATTTTGAAGAAAAATATATTTTTGAAAACATTTTTTTCCCTTTTTTTTCGAAAACAAAGGAGAAATTTTTGAAAGATTTTTAAAAACTTTTTGAAAAGAAAACAAAAAGAAAGTTACCTAATCTGAGCAACAAGATGAACCGTCAGTTGTCCAAACTCGAACAATCCCCGGCAACGGCACCAAAAACTTGGTATGCGAAATTGTTACTCAGGTTGTGAGTTATTGTTCGAAATTGATTCCCTGGCGATGGCACCAAAAACGGATGCACAGAACTATGGTCTAAATATATCTTCACAACTTCGCATAACTAACCAGCAAGTGCACTGGGTCGTCCAAGTAATAAACCTTACGTGAGTAAGGGTCGATCCCACGGAGATTGTTGGTATGAAACAAGCTATGGTCACCTTGTAAATCTCAGTCAGGCGGATATAAAATAGTTATGGAGTTTTCAAAATTTATACTAAAATAAGGATAGAAATACTTATGTAAATCATTGGTGAGAATTTCAGATAAGCGTATGGAGATGCATTCATTCCTCTGAACCTCCGCTTTCCTGCTGTCTTCATCCAATCTGTCTTACTCCTTTCTATGGCTGGATTTATGTAAGGATGTCACCGGTGCCAATGGCTACTTTCAATCCTCTCGGGAAAATGGTCCAAATGCTCTGTCACAGCACGGCTAATCGTCTGGAGGCATCACCCTTGTCGTTGGTTGCATCCTATTCCTCTCTGTGAAAATGGTCTGATGCACTGTCACTGCATGGCTAATCATCTTGGAGGTTCTCGATCATACTGGAATAGAATTTACTATCCTTTTGCGTCTGTCACTACGCCCAGCACCCGCGAGTTTGGAGTTCGTCACAGTCATTCAATCCCAGAGTCCTACTCGGAATAGCACGGACAAGGTTTAGACTTTCCGAACTCTCATGAATGCCGCCATCAATCTAGCTTATACCACAAAGATTCTGATTAAGAGATCTAAGAGATACTCATTCAATCTAATGTAGAACGGAAGTGGTTGTCAGGCACGCGTTCATAGGGAATGATGATGATTGTCACGTTCATCACATTCAGGTTGAAGTGCGAATGAATATCTTAGAAGCGAAATAAGATGAATTGAATAGAAAACAGTAGTACTTTGCATTAATCTTTGAGGAACAACAGAGCTCCACACCTTAATCTATGGAGTGCAGAAACTCTACCGTTGAAAATACTTAAGTAATGAAGGTCCAGGCATGGCCGAATGGCCAGCCCCCAAACGTGATCAATAGATCAAAAGATAATCCAAAGATGATCAAAAGATATCTAATACAATAGTAAAAAGTCCTATTTATAATAAACTAGCTACTAGGGTTTACAGAAGTAAGTAATTGATGCATAAATCCACTTCCGGGGCTCACTTGGTGTGTGCTTGGGCTGAGCTTGAAGTCTACACGTGGAGAGGTCATTCTTGGAGTTGAACGCCAGCTTTTGTGCCAGTTTGGGCGTTGAACTCCACTTTGCAACTTGTTTCTGGCGCTGGACGCCAGAATTGGGCAGAGACCTGGCGTTGAACGCCAGTTTTCGTCATCTAAACTTGGGCAAAGTATAGAGTATTATATATTTCTGGAAAGCCCTGGATGTCTACTTTCCAACGCAATTGGAATCGCGCCATTTCGAGTTTTGTAGCTCCAGAAAATCCATTTTGAGTGCAGGGAGGTCAGAATCCAACAGCATCAGCAGTCCTTCTTCAACCTCTGAATCTGATTTTTGCTCAAGTCCCTCAATTTCAGCCAGAAAATACCTGAAATCACAGAAAAACACACAAACTCATAATAAAGTCCAGAAATGTGAATTTAACATAAAAACTAATGAAAACATCCCTAAAAGTAATTAGATTCTACTAAAAACATACTAAAAACAATGCCAAAAGCGTATAAATTATCCGCTCATCACTAAGCAACAAGATAAACCGTCAGTTGTCCAAACTCGAACAATCCACGACAACGGCGCCAAGAACTTGGTGCACGGAATTGCAATCACACCTTTGCGACTCCGCACAACTAACCAGCAAGTGCACTGGGTCGTCCAAGTAATACCTTATGTGAGTAAGGGTCGATCCCACGGAGATTGTCGGCTTGAAGCAAGCTATGATTATCTTGTAAATCTTAGTCAGGAGATTAGTGATAAAAATGATTTTGCTTTTCCAAACACGCACGGCTTCCTTCCATGGCAAGCTCTCTGTTGGTGGATTGGTGCACGAAATTGTGATTCCTGATAATGGCTCCAAAAACTTGGTGCTCTAATCTCAATTCATGATTTGTCACAACTTCGATACAACTAACCAGCAAGTGCACTGGGTCGTGAAGCAAGCTATGGTAATCTTGTAAATCTCAGTCAGGCGGATATTAAATGGTTATGGAGTTTTCGAATAATAATAGTAAATAAAACATAAAATAGGATAGAGATACTTATGTAATTCATTGGTGAGAATTTCAGATAAGCGTATAGAGATGCTTTTGTCCCTCTGAACCTCTGCTTCCCTACTGTCTTCATCCAATCAATCCTACTCCTTTCCATGGCAAGATTTCTGTAAGGCATCACCGTTGTCAATGGCTACATCCCATCCTCTCTGTGAAAAAGGTCCAAATGCTCTGTCACGGCACGGCTAATCATCTGGAGGTTCTCGATCATACTGGAATAGGATTCACCCTCCTTTTGCGTCTGTCACTATGCCCAGCACTCGCGAGTCTGAAGTTCGTCACAGCCATCCCTTCCCAGATCCTACTCGGAATACCACAAACAAGGTTTAGACTTTCCGGATCTCAGGAATGGCCATCCACGGGTTCTAACTTATACCACGAAGATTCTAATATCTCGGACTCGGTCCTCTGTATTAGATATCTAAGAGATACTCATTCTAGCTTGTCAAGCACGCATTCATAAGTGAGTATGATGATGAGCGTCACATAATCATCACATTCATCATGTTCTTGGGTGCGAATGGATATCTTAGAAGCGGAATAAGTTGAATTGAATATAAAACAATAATACTTTGCATTAAATCATGAGGAACAGCAGAGCTCCACACCTTAATCTATGGAGTGCAGAAACTCTACCGTTGAAAATACATAAGAGATAATGGAGTTCATTGGTCTCGGACCCAGAGGGGAACCGGAGTAACCAAGACCCTGAATACAATGATAAAAATTTCTATATATACTAGACTAGCTACTAGGGTTTACAGAAGTAAGTAATTGATGCATAAATCCACTTCCGGGGCCTACTTGGTGTGTTCTTGGGCTGAGCTTGAATTTTACACGTGCAGAGGCTTCTTTTGGAGATGAACGCCAAGTTGTAACGTGTTTTTGGCGTTCAACTCTGGTTTGTGAGGTGTTTGTGGCGTTTAACTCCAGACTACAGCGTAGAACTGGCGTTCAACGCCCTTTTGCGTCATCTAAACTTGGGCAAAGTATAGACTATTATATATTGCTAGAAAGCCCTGGATGTCTACTTTCCAACGCCATTAAGAGTGCGCCATTTGGCGTTCTGTAGTTCCAGAAAATCCACTTTTAGCGCAGGGAGGTCAGAATCCAACAGCATCAGCAGTCCTTCTTCAACCTCTGAATTTGATTTTTGCTCAAGTCCCTCAATTTTAGCCAGAAAATACCTGAAATCATAGAAAAACACACAAACTCATAGTAAAGTCCAGAAATGTGAATTTAACATAAAAACTAATAAAAACAACCCTAAAATTAACTAGATCCTACTAAAAACACACTAGAAACAATGCCAAAAAGCATATAAATTATCCGCTCATCACAACACCAAACTTAAATTGTTGCTTGTCCCCAAGCAACTGAAAATCAAATAGGATAAAAAGAAGAGAATATGCTATAAATTCCAAAATATCAATGAAACATAGCTCCAATCAGATGAGCGGGACTTGTAGCTTTTTGCCTCTTGAATAGTTTTGGCATCTCACTTTATCCATTGAAGTTCAGAATGATTGGAATCTATAGGAACTCAGAGTTCATATAGTGTTATTGATTCTGCTAGTTCAGTATGTTGATTCTTGAACACAGCTACTTTATGTGTCTTGGCCGTGGCCCTAAGCACTTTGTTTTCTAGTATTACCACCGGATACATAAATGCCACAGACACATAACTGGGTGAACCTTTTCAAATTGTGACTCAGCTTTGCTAAAGTCCCCAATTAGAGGTGTCCAGGGTTCTTAAGCACACTCTATTTTTGCTTTGGACCTTGACTTTAACTGCTCAGTCTCAAGTTTTCACTTGACACCTTCACGCCACAAGCACATGGTTAGGGACAACTTGGTTTAGCCGCTTAGGCCAGGATTTTATTCCTTTAGGCCCTCCTATCCACTGATGCTCAAAGCCTTGGGATCCTTTTTATTTACCCTTGCCTTTTGGTTTTAAGGGTTATTGGCTTTTTGCTCTTGCCTTTTGGTTTTAAGAGCTTTTGGCTTTTTCTGCTTGCTTTTTCTTTTTTCATTTTTTTTTCGCCAATTTTTTCTTTCTGCAAGCTTTGTATTCACTGCTTTTTCTTGCTTCAAGAATCATTTTTATGATTTTTCAGATTATCAAATAACATGTCTCCTTGTCATCATTCTTTCAAGAGGCAACATATTTAACATTCATAAACAACAACTTCAAAAGACATATGCACTGTTCAAGCATTCATTCAGAAAACAAAAAGTATTGTCACCACATCAATATAATTAAACTAAGTTCAAGGATAAATTTGAAACTCATGTACTTCTTGTTCTTTTGAATTAAAAACATTTTTCATTTAAGAGAGGTGATGGATTCATAGAACATTCATAACTTTAAGACAAAGTTACTAAATATTAATGATCATGTAATAAAACACTAACATAGATAAGTACTTAACATAAAGAAAATGAAAAACAGAAAATTTGAGAACAAGTAATGAGTCCACCTTAGTGATGGTGGCGTTTTCTTCTTGAGGAACCAATGATGTCCTTGAGCTCTTCTATGTCTCTTCCTTGTCTTTGTTGCTCCTCCCTCATAGCTCTTTGATCTTCTCTAATTTCATGGAAGATGATTGAGTGCTCTTGATGTTCCACCCTTAGTTGTCCCATGTTGGAACTCAGTTCTCCTAGGGAGGTGTTGATTTGTTCCCAAAAGTTCTGTGGAGGAAAGTGCATCCCTTGAGGCATCTCAGGGATTTCTTGGTGATGAGCTTCTTCATGCGTCTCTTGAGATCCATGAATAGGCTCTCTTGTTTGCTCCATCCTTTTCTTAGTGATGGGCTTGTCCTCATCAATGAGGATATCTCCCTTTATGTCAATCCCAGCCGAATTGCATAGATGGCAAATGAGGTGAGGAAAAGCTAACCTTGCCATAGTGGAGGACTTGTCAGCCACCTTGTAGAGTTCTTGAGGTATAATCTCATGAACCTCCACCTCTTCTCCAATCATGATACTATGGATCATGATGGCCCGGTCTATAGTAACTTCAGACTGGTTGCTAGTGGGAATGATTGAGCGTTGAATGAACTCCAACCATCCTCTAGCTACAGGCTTAAGGTCCAGTCTTCTCAGTTGAACCGGTTTGCCTTTTGAGTCAATCTTCCATTGAGCTCCTTCCACACATATGTCCATGAGGACTTGGTCCAACCTTTGATCAAAGTTGACTCTCCTTGTGTAGGGGCGTGCGTTTTCTTCCATTATTGGTAAGTTGAACGCCAACCTCACATTTTCCGGATTAAAATCTAAGTAATTCCCCCGAACCATGGTGAGATAATTCTTTGGGTTCGGGTTCTTACTTTGATCATGGTTCCTAGTGATCCATGCATTAGCATAGAAATCTTGAACCATTAGAATTCCGACTTGTTGGATGGGGTTTGTTAGAACTTCCCAACCTCTTCTTTGGATCTCATGTCGGATCTCCGGATACTCATTTTTCTTGAGTTTGAAAGGGACCTCGGGGATCACCTTCTTCTTGGCCACAATATCATAGAAGTGGTCTTGATGGGCTTTGGAGATGAATCTTTCCATCTCCCATGACTCGGAGGTGGAAGCTTTTGTCTTCCCTTTCCCTTTTCTAGAGGATTCTCCGGTTTTAGGTGCCATCAATGGTAATGGAAAAACAAAAAAAGCTATGCTTTTACCACACCAAACTTAGAATATTGCTCGCCCTCGAGCAAGAGAAGAAAGAAGAGATGAAGGAGAAGAAGAAATGGAGGAGAGGGAGAGAGGTTTGTGTTTCGGCCAAGAAGTAGAAGAGAGGGTTGTGTTGTGTGAAAATGAAGAAGAATGGAGGGGTTTATATAGTGTAGGGAGAGGGGTTAGGTTCGGCCATTTAGGGTGGGTTTGGGTGGGAAAGTGATTTTGAATTTTGAAGGTAGGTGGGGTTTATGAGGTAGGTTTATGGGGAAGAGTGGGTGGATGTGAGTGGTGAATAGGTAACAGGGAAGAGAGAGATTGAGGTGATTGGTGAAGAGTTTTGGGGAAGGGTGTTTATTGGGAAGAGAGGATGAATGAGAAGAGGGGAGAGTATGAGTGGAGGTAGGTGGGGATCCTGTGGGGTCCACAGATGCTGAGATGATCCTGTGGGGTCCACAGATCCTAAGGTGTCAAGGAATTGCATCCCTGCACCAATTAGGCATGTAAAATGCCTTTGTATGCAATTCTGGCGTTTAAACGCCGAATTGGTGCTTGTTCTGGGTGTTCAGCGCCCAGATGCAGCATGTTTCTGGCGTTGAACGCCAGTTCTATGCTTGTTTCTGGCGTTCAGCGCCAGCTTTCCTCAGTGTGCATTCCTGGCGTCTGAACGCCAAGATGCTGCTTGTTTTGGGCGTTCAACGCCAGATCCATGCTCTGTTCTGGCGTTGAACGCCAGCCAGATGGTCCTTACTAGTGTTTAAACGCCAGTAAGCCCTTCCTCCAGGGTGTGATTTTTCTTCTACTGTTTTTTATTCTGTTTTTAATTTTTGTATTTATTTTGTGACTCCACATGATCATGAACCTAATAAAACATGAAAGAACAATAAAATAAAAATAAAATTAGATAAATAAAAATTGGGTTGCCTCCCAACAAGCGCTTCTTTAATGTCAATAGCTTGGCAGTGGGCTCTCATGGAGCCACACAGGTGATCAGGTCAATTTTATAGACTCCCAACACCAAACTTAGAGTTTGGATATGGGAGTTCAACACCAGACCTAAAGTTTGGCTGAGGCCTCCCAACACCAAACTTAGAGTTTGACTGTGGGGGCTTTAGTTGACTCTGTACTGAGAGAAGCTTACTGTGCCTCTTTTCCAGGTTTACAGAAGGATGACCTTGAGTTTTAAACACAAAGGAGTCCTTATTCAATTGAAGGACTAGTTCACCTCTATCTACATCAATCACAGCTCTTGCTGTGGCTAGGAAGGGTCTTCCAAGAATGATGGATTCATCCTCATCCTTCCCAGTATCCAGGATTATGAAATCAGCAGGGATGTAAAGGCCTTCAACCTTTACTAACACGTCCTCTACTTGTCCATGAGCCACTTTTCTTGAGTTGTATGCCATCTCTAATGAGATTCTGGTAGCTTGCACCCCAAAGATTCCCATTTTCTCCATTACAGAGAGTGGCATGAGGTTTATTCCTGACCCAAGGTCACATAGAGCCTTCTCAAAGGTTATGGTACCTATGGTACAAGGTATTAGGAACTTTCCAGGATCCTGTTTCTTCTGAGGCAATCTCAGTTGATCCAATGCATTTAGTTCATTAGTGAACAGGGGAGGTTCATCTCCCCAAGTTTCTTTTCCAAATAAATTGGCATTCAGCTTCATGATTGCACCAAGGAACTTGGCAACTTGCTCTTCAGTAACATCTTCATTCTCTTTAGAAGAAGAATACTCATCAGAGCTCATGAATGGCACAAGGAGGTTCAATGGAATCTCTATGGTCTCTAGATGAGCCTCAGAGTCCTTTGGTTCCTCAAAGGGGAACTCCTTGTTGATCACTGGATGTCCCAAGAGGTTTTCCTCCTTGGGATTCACGTCCTCCCCTTCCTTCTTGGATTCGGCCATGATGGTCAATTCAATGGCCTTGCACTCTTCTTTTGGATTTTCTTCTGTATTGCTTGGGAGAGCACTAGGAGGGGTTTCAGTGATCTTCTTACTCAGCTGGCCCACTTGTGCCTCAAAATTTCTAATGGAAGACCTTGTTTCATTCATGAAACTCAGAGTGGCCTTAGATAGATCAGAGACTAAGTTTGCTAAGCTAGATAGATTCTGCTAAGAATTCTCTGTCTGTTGCTGAGTGGATGATGGAAAAGGTTTACTATTGTTAAACCTGTTTCCTCCACCATTATTAAAGCCTTATTGAGGCTTTTGTTGATCCTTCCATGAGAGATTTGGGTGATTTCTCCATGAGGGATTATAGGTGTTTCCATATGGTTCACCCATGTAGTTCACCTCTGCTATTGCAGGGTTCTCAGGATCATAAGCTTCTTCTTCAGAAGATGCCTCTTGAGTACTGTTGGATGCAGCTTGCATTCCATTCAGACTCTGAGAAATCATATTGACTTGCTGAGTCAATATTTTGTTCTGAGCCAATATGGCATTCAGAGTGTCAATTTCAAGAACTCCCTTCTTCTGAGGCATTCCATTACTCACAGGATTCCTCCCAGAAGTGTACATGAACTGGTTATTAGCAACCATGTCAATGAGTTCTTGAGCTTCTGCAGGTGTTTTCTTTAGGTGAATGGATCCACCTGTAGAAGCATCCAATGACATCTTAGCTAATTCAGACAGACCATCATAGAATATATCCAGGATGGTCCATTCTGAAAGCATATCAGAAGGACACTTTTTGGTCAGTTCCTTGTATCTCTCCCAAGTTCATAGAGGGATTCACCTTCTTTCTGTCTGAAGGTTTGAACATCCACTCTAAGCTTACTCATCTTTTGAGGAGGAAAGAACTTGGCTAAGAAAGCCTTGACCTGCTTATCCCAAGAGTTCAGGCTATCCTTAGGTTGAGAGTCCAACCATATTCTAGCTCTGTCTCTTACAGCAAACGGGAAAAGCATGAGCCTATAGACTTCAGGATCTACTCCATTAGTCTTAACAGTATCACAGATCTGCAAGAATTCAGTTAAGAACTGAAAAGGATCTTCAGATGGAAGTCCATGAAACTTGCAGTTTTGCTGTATTAGAGAAACTAATTGAGGTTTCAGCTCAAAATTGTTTGCTCCAATGGCAGGAATGGAGATGCTTCTTCCATGTAAATTGGAATTAGGTGTAGTAAAGTCCCCAAGAATCCTCCTTGCATTATTATTATTTTCGGCTGCGATCTCCTCTTCCTGTTCGAAAATTCCTGTAAGGTTGTCTCTGGATTGTTGTATTTTAGCTTCTCTTAGTTTCCTCTTCAGAGTCCTTTCAGGTTCAGGGTCTGCTTCAACAAGAATGTTCTTGTCCTTGCTCCTGCTCATATGACAAAGAAGGGAATAACAAAGAAAATATGGAATCCTCTATGTCACAGTATAGAGATTCCTTTGTGTGAGTAGAAGAAGAAAAGAATGTAATGTAAGGAAAGAGAAGGGGGGAGAATCCAAACACAAGGGTGAGGAGAGCAGAGATATGAGATGAAGAGAAGTGTTAGTAAGGAATTAAATAAATAGAAGAAGATGAGGGAAAGAGAATTTCGAAAAATAAATTTTGAAAAAGAGTTAATGATTTTCAAAAAGTAAGATAAAATTAAAATTAAAATTAAAAATTGAAACAATTAATTAATTAAAAAGAATTTTTTTGAAAAAGAGGGAGGTATTTTCGAAAATTAGAGATGGATAGTTAGTTAGGTAGTTTTGAAAGAGATAAGAAACAAACAAAAAGTTAATTAGTTAGTTGAAACAAATTTTGAAAATCAATTTTGAAAAGATAAGAAGATAAGAAGTTAGAAAAGATATTTGAAAAAGATAAGATAAAAAGATATTTTTGAAAAGATATGATTGAAATTATTTTTGAAAAAAGATTTGATTTTTAAAATCACAATTAATGACTTGATTCACAAGAAATCACAAGATATGGTTCTAGAACTCAAAGTTTGAATCTTTCCTAACAAGTAAGTAACAAACTTGAAAATTTTGAATCAAAACATTAAGTGTTGATGATATTTTCGAAAATATGATGTAAAATTAAGAAAAAAAAAAATTTTTGAAAAATATTTTTAAAATTTTCAAAAAATAAGAAAAATGAAAAAGATTTGATTTTTGAAAATGATTTTGAAAAAGATAAGAATTTCAAATTGAAAATTTGATTTGACTCATAAGAAACAACTAGATTTTAAAAATTTTTGAAAAGGTCAATCCAAATTTTCAAAATTTATGAGTGAAAAAGGAAAAGATATTTTTTTGATTTTTGAATTTTTAATGAAGAAAGAGAAAAACATGAAAAAGACATAATGCATGAGAATTTTAGATCAAAACATGTGATGCATGCAAGAACACTATGAATGTCAAGATGAACACCAAGAACACTTTGAATGTCAAGATGAACACCAAGAACTTTTTTTTGAAAAATTTTTAAGAAAAGAAAAACATGCAAGACACCAAACTTAGAAATTTTTAATATTTAGACACTAAGAATTCAAGAATGCATATGAAAAACACCATACAACACAAAACAATATAATATGAAGATCAATCAAGAAGGTTTATCAAGAACAACTTGAAGATCATGATGAATGCAATGCATGAATGCAATTTTCGAAAAAATGCAAGATGAGTATGCAATTGACACCAAACTTAAAATTTGACACAAGACTCAAACAAACAACATAAAATATTTTTTTGATTTTTATGATTTTATGATTTTTTTGTATTTTCTTTTAAATTTTTTCGAAAAACATATAGGAAAAAGAAAATAAGAAATTCAAAATTTTTAATAAGAATCCCAGGAATCTTTCAATGTTGGCCTAAAGCTCCAATCCAAGGGTTAGGCATGGCTTAATAGCCAGCCAGCTTTAGGATATAAATCAGGCATGCAACAGCTGATATTCTAATTAACTTGCCTCTATGCTGATGGTTGGAAGCCACAGTCAAAAAGAATTAGACATGGCTTTACAGCCAGCCAGGCTTCAACATGCTTCATGAAACACTAGAATTCATTCTTAAAAATTTAGAATAATTTTCGAAAACAGATGAGAAATTTTTGAAAGATTTTTGAAAAAATTTTGAAAATAAAACGAAAAGAAAATTACCTAATCTGAGCAACAAGATGAACCGTCAGTTGTCCAAACTCGAACAATCCCCGGCAACGGCGCCAAAAACTTGGTGCACGAAAAAAAAGGCTCCTAAGGTGACAAAAAGGCTCGTGGTCAATTGGAAAGAGAAGTGAAAAAAAAAGGAAACCATTCTTGCTACTTCAAGGTGACAATCAGTAGAAAAGGCTCCTAAGGCAAATGCTTGAAAAAATCCTCAAGAGTCTAAGAATTCCTTGTGACATGAAAACAAAAAGATTCATACATGTGTTAACACTTAATCCTTATTCTTGGTTATGAATACATTTCTTTTGAGGTCAAGTCTCAATCCTTTTAACAATAACTCACATTGACTTGCTTCAGGACAAGCAAAACTTAAGTTTGGTGTTGTGATGACTTGCATCATCCACCCTTTTTTATTATCTAGAAAGGACCATAAAAGAGCATAATCTCATTAAATCATTGCAATTTATGAACTAAATGATAAATATTATGGTACATTGCTTTGAAATGGGTTTGTGCTGAATTTCAGGTGAAAAGAGCAACAAAAAAGGAAGAAAACAACAAATAAGGCTGGGCATGTGGAGTTGGGCGTGTCACTTGGAACAAACTCCATGAAAGTGTGTGGGCGTGGTACGCCAGGAGCCAGGTGTGGCACACCAGGAGCCAGGCATGGCACGCCAGTTGTATTTTCTAGAAAGGATTCTCAAAGCTTTAACATGGGCGTGGCACGCCAGGAGCCAGGCGTGGCACGCTAGTTGTATTTTCCAGAAAGGATTCTCAAAGCTTTAACATGGGCATGGCACGCTAGGAGCTAGGTGTGGCATGCCAGTTACATTTTCCAGAGAGCAAAGTTGAAGGCCACAAAAGGGGCGTGGCACGCCAGGGTGGGCGCGGCACGCCAACACCATCATACACCATGGGCGTGCCACTTGAACTTGTGGGTGTCACGCCAGAAGGAGACAACACTTGGGCGTGCCACTTGGTATCGAAGGCATGGCACGCCAACCCTAACCCAACACTTGGGCATGCCACCTGAGGACCTAGGCGTGGCACGCCAAGCTTGAAGGAGACACACCAATATGGGCGTGCCACTTGAACATCAAGGCGTGGCACCCGAGTGCAAGTTTCCAGAGGAGGAGGTGAAGGACCAAACACTTGGGCGTGCCACTTGGTATTGAAGGCATGGAACGCCAACTATCATTCCTCACTTGGGCGTGCCACTTGAGTCTCAGGCATGGCACGCCAATGCTAAACCACTCATTGGGCGTGCCACTTGGTGTCGAAGGCGTGGCACGCCAGCCTCATCACTCAACAAGAAGAAGATTGGGCGTGCCACTTGAGCTGCAAGGCGTGGCATGCCAAAACTAGAAGACAATGGGTGTGCCACTTGAATTCTGGATGTGGCACACCAACCAAGGAACTAGCACACACATTGGTCGTGGCACGCCACACCTTGGGCGTGCCACGCCAGTTCAATTTTCCAGAGAAGAATATGGTGCACACAAAATAGGCGTCGCACGCCAGACCCTGGGTGTGCCACGCCAGTTCAAGGTTCCAAAGAGGAAGATGAAGCACACAGTGGGCGTGGCACGCTAGATCCTGGGCGTGCCACGCCAGTTCAATTTTCCAGAGAGGAGAAGAAGAAGAAAAAGCCTGGGCGTGCCACTTGAGATCGAAGGCGTGGCACGACAGTCTAACCAATTGTTGAAAAGACCCTGGGCGTGCCACTTGGGCTCGAAGGCGTGGCATGCCAGGGAAGGTGATTCAAAGGGTGTGCCACTTGAGGAGCTGGGAGTGGCGCGCCAAGCCAAATTTAGTGGCTAGTGATGAGCGGATAATTTATACCCTTTTTGGCATTGTTTTTACATAGTTTTTAGTATGTTTTTATTACTTTTTATTATATTTTTATTAGTTTTTAATCAAAAATCACATTTCTGGACTTTATTATGAGTTTGTGTGTTTTTCTATGGTTTCAGGTATTTTTTGGTAGAAATTGAGGGACCTAAGCAAAAATCTGATTCAGAGGCTGAAAAAGGAATGCAGATGTTGTTGGATTCTGACCTTCCTGCACTCAAAGTGGATTTTCTGGAGCTACAGAAGACCAATTGGTGCACTCTCAATTTTGTTAAAAAAGTAGACATCCTGGGCTTTTCAGCAATATATAATAGTCTATACTTTGCCCGAGATTTGATGGTCCAAACTGGCGTTCAAAGTCAGCCTAAAACATCTTGGCAAAAAATGCCCAAACTGGCACCAGAATTGGAGTTAAACACCCAAACTGGCACCAAAGCTGGCGTTTAACTCCAGAAACAGCCTAAGCACGAAAAAGCTTCAATGCTCAGCCCAAGCACACACTAAGTGGGCCCCAGAAGTGTATCTGCACTTAGTTACTCATTTTCTGTAAACCCTAGTTACTAGTTTAGTATAAAACTACTTTTGGAGACTTATTTTACATCTTTAGATCATTTTTGGTCTTTTGACCATCTTTGGAACGTTTAGTCCTTAGACAATAGAGGCTGGCCTCACGGCCATGCCTAGACCTTTCACTTATGTATTTTCTACGGTGGAGTTTCTACACCCCATAGATTAAGGTGTGGAGCTCTGCTGTTCTTCATAAATTAATACAAGTACTATTGTTTTTCTATTCAATTCACGCCTACTTCTTCTCTAAGATATTCACTCGCACTTCAACCTGATGAATGTGATGACCCGTGACACTCATCATCATTCTCACTTATGAACGTGTGCCTGACAACCACTTCCGTTCTATCTGCAATAGCTTGAGTGTGTATCTCTTGGCTTCCTAGTTCACGATGCATGGTTGCCTCTCCTGACAACAGAGCATTCTATTCCGTGAGATCAGAGTCTTCGTGGTACAGGCTAGAACCATTGGCAGCATTCCTGAGATCCAGAAAGTCTAAACCTTGTCTGTGGTATTCCGAGTAGAATCTGGAAAGGGATGACTGTGACGAGCTTTAAACCTGCGAATGTGGGGCACAAGTGACAGTGTGCAAAAGGACAATGGTCCTATTCCGACGCTAGCGAAAACCGACAAATGATTAGCCATGCAGTGACAGCGCATATGGATTTGTTTTCATCCGAGAGGATCATACAGCTTGCCATGGAAGGAGGTAACACATGGTTTGAAGAAGACAATAGGAAAGCAGAGGTTTAGAAGCAACAAAGCATCTCCAGACGCTTATCTGAAATTTCCACCAATGAATTACATAAGTAAATTTATCTTATTTTATATATTATTTATATTTTAATTATCAAAACCTCATAAAAATTTGAATATGCCTGACTGAGATTTACAAGGATGACCATAGCTTGCTTCAAGCCGACAATCTCCGTGGGATCGACCCTTACTCACGTAAGGTTTATTACTTGGACGACCCAGTGCACTTGCTAGTTAGTTGCGCGGAGTTGTGAAAAAGAGTTGAGATTATGATTGTGCGTACCAAGTTTTTGGCACCGTTTTAGAGATCACAATTTTATGCACCAAGTTTTTGGCGCCATTGCCGGAGATTGTTCGAGTTTGGACAACTGACGGTTCATCTTGTTGCTCAGATTAGGTAATTTTATTTTGTGTTTAAGCTTTCTGTTTTTATTCTTTTAATTTCGAAAAAAAAAATAAAAAAAAAATATATATTTGTTCTTCAGAATTTTTAAGAATGAATTCTAGAGTTTCATAATGATCTGTTGAAGCCTGGCTGGCTGTTAAGCCATGTCTAAATTTTTTGGACCGAGGCTTCCACTTATCTTTACAGGAGCTTTTTGATTCCCATCAATTTAGCTGTTGTAAGTAATGCTCTGCTGAAGCTTGGCTGGCCATTGGCCATGTCTAATCTTTTGGACCGAAGCTTTCAAATAAAGCTTGGCTGGCTATTAAGCCATGTCTAAATTTTTGGTGTCAATTGCATACTTTTAATTTTCTTTAATTTTCAAAAACTCATGCATTATGTTCTTCATTGATCATCAAGTTGTTCTTGATGATTTTTCTTGTTTGATCTTTGAATTTTCTTATTTTTGTGTCTTTTCTTGTTTTTCATATGCATTTTTGAATTATTAGTGTCTAAAGTTTAAAAATTTTTAAGTTTGGTGTCTTTCATGTCTTTCTTTTCTTAAAAAATTTTCAAAAATATGTTCTTGATGTTCATCATGATCTTCAAAGTATTCTTGGTGTTCATCTTGACATTCAAAGTGTTCTTGCATGCATTATTAGTTTTGATCTTAAATTTTTATGTTTTGCATCATTTAGTTATTTTTCTCTCTCCTCATTAAAAATTAAAAAAAAATATCTTTCCCTTATTTCACTCAAAATTTTGAAAATTTGAATTGATTTAGTCATAAAGTTTTAAAATTTAATTATTTCTTATTAGTCAAGTCAAATTTTCAATTTAAAAATTCTATCTTTTCAAACTTTTTTTCAAAAATCAAATCTTTTTCAATTTCCTTCTTAATATTTTCGAAAATTTTAAAATTTGATTTTCAAAATCTTTTTCTTATCTTTATTTCATATTTTCGAAATTAATTGCTAACATTCAATGTTCTGATTCAAAAATTTTCAAGTTGTTACTTGCCTATTAAGAAAGGATCAATATTTAAATTCTAAAATCATATTTTTTTAGTTTCTTGTTAGTCAAGTAATCAACTTTAATTTTCAAAATCAAATCTTTTTAATTTCCTTTTCAAATTTTTTTCAAAATAGATTTCAATCATATCTTTTTCGAAACTTAATTTCAAAATCTTTTTCTAACTTCTTATCTTTTCAAAATTGATTTTCAAATCTTTTTCAATTAATTACTTGACTTTTTGTTTTATTTTAAAAGTTTACTATTTCAATCATATCTTTTTCAAAACCACCTAACTACTTTTCTCTCTCCAATTTTTGAAAATCACTAACCACTTTTTCAAAAATCTTTTTTATTTATTAATTTATTTAGTTTTCAAATTTTATTTTATTTCTTCTCTTAATTTTCGAATACTAACCAATAATTAAAATAAAAACAAAATTATTTTCCTTTTATTTTAATTTAAAATTCGAATTCTCTCTCTCTCTTCTCTTTCTGTTTATTTATTTATTTACTAACACTTCTCTTCTTCTTATAATTCGAACCCTCTCTCCCTCTCTGTGTTCGAATTCTTCATCTTCTCTCTTCTTTATTCTACTCTTCTATTCTTCTACTCACATAAAGGAATCTCTATACTATGACATAGAGGATTCCTATTCTTTTCTGTTTTCTTCTTTTTCATATGAGCAGGAGCAAGGATAAGAACATTCTTGTTGAAGCTGATCTGGAACCTGAAAGGACTCTAAAGAGGAAGCTAAGAGAAGCTAAGGCACAACACTCTAGAGAGGACCTGACAGAATTTTTCGAAAAAAGAAGAAGAGATGGCCGAACCCAACAACAATGGTGGAGATGCAAGGAAGATGCTTGGTGACTTTATTGCACCCTCTTCTGACTTCTGTGGAAGGAGCATCTCAATTCCTACAATTGGAGCAAACGACTTTGAGCTTAAGCCTCAATTAGTTTCTCTAATGCAGCAGAATTGTAAGTTTCATGGGCTTCCATTGGAAGATCCTCATCTATCCTTAGCTAAATTCTTGCAAATCTGTGACACTGTTAAGACCAATGGGGTTAATCCTGAGGTCTACAGACTTATGCTTTTCCCCTTTGCTGTAAGAGACAGAGTGATAAACCACTATTTTATGGTTTATCTTGTGCTCAATTGAGTGGATTTTATCAATCTTTCATATACTTATTCATATGATTTGCATGAGTTTACGTTTTCCTTCCTGATTTTGTGTTATAATTGAAAACATGCTTCTTTGGTCTTAATTTTGATATGTTTAATCTTCTCTTATTACCATTCGATGCCTTGATATGTGTGTTAAGTGTTTTCAGAGATTATAGGGTAGGAATGACTTAGAGGATGGAAAGGAAGCATGCAAAAGTGGAAGGAATACAAGAATCTGAAGGAACTGATAAAGATGTCCAGCCTGACCTCTTGGTAATAAATCAACCATAACTTGAGCTACAGAGGTCCAAATGACGTGGTTCTAGTTGCGTTGGAAAGCTAACATCCGGGGCTTCGCAACGATATATAATTTGTCATAGCTTCCCCAAAGTCAGGTGATGCGAACGCGTAGATCACGCGGACGCGTGACCTGGCAAAACCTCAATCCACACGAACGCGTGGACGACGCTTCCGCGTCACTTTGCTGCAACCTGAACGTAACAGAAATCACTAGGGGCAATTTCTGGGCTGTTTTTGACCCAGGTTTTGGCCCAAAAAACTCATATTAGAGGCTATAAAGTGGGGGAATGCATCCATTCATGAACATGTCTTCCATTATTCACTTTTCATAATTTAGATGTAGTTTTAGAGAGAGAGAGAGGCTCTATCCTCTCTCTTAGGATTTAGTTTTAGGATTTAGGATTATTTCTTCTTCATTACAGGTTCAATGTTCCTTTAATTTATTTTGCTACTTTTATTTTATTACTTTAATTGATATTTATCTTTTCAATTTAGCTTATAAACCTTTCCATGTTAGATTTGAATTTATGTTTAAACGTAGTTTGAGGTATTTCAGATTTATGATTACTTTCCTTTATTTATATAAATAATTTAAATTTTTCCCTTTTGGCTTTAATTGATTAATTGGAGACTCTTGAGTTATCAAACTCATCATGATTGATAATTGTTATTTTTGCTAATTGAATTGAATTCCGATAACTCAAGTCCTTTCTTAGGAGTTGGCTAGGACTTGAGGATCAAACTAATTAGTCCACTTGACTTTCCTTTGCTTTAGTAAAGGTTAACTAAGTGGGATTAAAAGTCAATTATCATCACCATCGATAAGGATAACCAGGATAGGACTTCCAAATTTTCATACCTTGCCAAGAGTTTTATTAGTTATTAATTTATTAATTCCTGCAATTTATTTCCCTTGTTCAAACCTTTTAAAACCAAAAAATACTGTTTTTCATAACTAATAATAAGAATACCTCCCTACAGTTCCTTGAGAAGACGACCCGAGGTTTGAATACTTCGGTTTATAAATTTTATTGGGTTTGTTACTTGTGACAACCAAAACTTTTGTACGAAAGGATTTTCTATTGGTTTAGAAACTATACTTACAACGCGATTACTTTTATTCTTTACCGATAGAAAATCCGATCGTCACAGAGCTAGGACATGGTTGGACTCACAACCTAAAGATAGCCTAAACTCTTGGGAAAAGTTGGTCAATGCTTTCTTGGCCAAATTCTTTCCACCTCAAAAGTTGAGCAAGCTTAGAGTGGAAGTCCAAACTTTCAGACAGAAGGAAGGTGAATCCCTCTATGAAGCTTGGGTTAGATACAAGAAATTGATCAGAAGGTGTCGTTCTGACATGTTTTCAGAATGGAGCATCATATGTATATTCTATGATGGTCTGTCTGAATTGTCCAAGATGTCATTGGACCACTCTGCTAGAGGATCTCTTCATCTGAAGAAGACACCTACAGAAGCCTAGGAACTCATTGAAATGGTTGCAAATAACCAGTTCATGTACACTTCTGAAAGGAATTCTGTGAATAATGGGATAACTCAGAAGAAAGGAGTTCTTGAGATTGATACTCTGAATGCAATATTGGCTCAGAACAAAATATTGACTCAGCAAGTCTATATGAATTCTCAGAGTCTATCTGGAATGCAAGCTGCATCAGGCAGTACTAAGGAGACTTCTTCTGAAGAAGAAGCCTATGACCCTGAGAATCCTGCAATAGAAGAGGTGAATTACATGGGAGAATCCTATGGAAACACCTATAATCCTTCATGGAGGAATCATCCTAATCTCTCATGGAAGGATCAACAGAAGCCTAATCAAGGCTTCAATAATAATAATGGTGGAAGAAACAGGTTTGGCAATAGCAAACCTTTTCCATCATCTTCTCAGCAACTGACAGAGAATTCTAAGCAGAGCCACTCTGACTTAGCAACTGTAGTCTCTAATCTATCTAAGACCATTCTCACTTTCATGACTGAAGCAAGGTCCTCCATTAGAAATTTGGAGGCACAAGTGAGTCAGCTGAGTAAAAGAATTACTGAACTCCCTCCTAGTACTCTCCCAAGCAACACAGAAGAGAATCCAAAAAGAGAGTGCAAGGCCATCAATATATCCCACACGGTCGAACCTGGAGAGGAAGAAAAGGCAGTGATTTCCAATGAGGAAAACCTCAATGGACGTCTACTAGCCACTAAGGAGTTCCCTAATGAGGAACCTAAGGAATCTGAGGCTCATATAGAGACCATAGAGATTCTATTGAACTTACTGTTCCCATACATGAGCTCTGATGAGTATTCTTCCTCTGAAGAGGATGAAGATATTGCTGAAGAGCAAGTTGCTCAATATCTGGGAGCAATCATGAAGCTGAATGCCAAGTTATTTGGTAATGAGACTTAGGAGGATGACCCTCCATTGCTCATCAATGAACTAAATGATCTGGTTCAACTGAAATTACCTCAGAAGAAATAGGATCCTGGAAAGTTCTTAATACCTTGTACCGTAGGCACCATGACCTTTAAGAAGGCTCTATGTGACATTGGGTCAAGTATAAACCTCATGCCCCTCTCTGTAATGGAGAAACTAGGAATCTTTGAGGTGCAAGCTGCAAAAATCTCACTAGAGATGGAAGAAAATTCAAGGAAACAGGCTTATGAACTTGTAGAGGATGTCTTGTTGAAGGTTGAAGGCTATTACATCCCTGCTAACTTCATAATCCTAGAGACTGGGAAGGATGAAGATGAATCCATCATCCTTGGAAGACCCTTCCTAGCCAGAGTAAGAGCTGTAATTGATGTGGATAGAGGAGAGTTAGTCCTTCAAGTGAATGAGGACTACCTTGTGTTTAAGGCTCAAGGATCTTCTTTTGTAACCATGGAGAGAAAGCATGAAAAGCTTCTCTCAATACAGAGTCAAACAGAGCCCCCACACTCAACTTTTAAGTTTGGTGTTGGGAGGCCAACATCAAGCTCTGAGTCTCTGTAAAGCTCTCCAAGAGCTTCACTGTCAAGCTATTGACATTAAAGAAGCGCTTATTGGGAGGCAACCCAATGTTATTTAATTATATTTATTTATTTTCCATTGTTATTTTATGTTTTCATTAGGTTGATGATCATGTGAAGCCACAAAAATAACTGAAAAATCAAAAACAGAATGAAAAACGACATTAAAAATAGCACACCCTGGAGGACAGGCTTACTGGCGTTTAAACGCCAGTAAGGATAGCAGAATGGGCATTTAACGCCCAGCCTGGCAGCATTCTGGGCGTTAAACGCCAGAATGGGCAGCACTCTGGGCGTTTAATGCCAGAAAGGGCTGTCTGGCACAGACTGGTGTTAAACGCCAGAAATGGGCATCTGAATGGCGTTTAATGCCAGAAATGGGCAGCTGAGTGGCGTTTAACGCCAGAAAAGGTAGCAGAGCTGGCGTTAAACGCCAGAATTTGCACAGAATAGGCGTTTGAACGGCAGAATGGTGTAGAGATTCGAATTCCTTGACACCTCAGGATCTGTGGACTCCACAGGATCCCCACCTACCCCACTTCTTCTTCTCTCCTCTTCACACCTTTCCATAACACTCTTACCCATACACCCTTGACTAATCATCTCAATACCTCTTACCCAAACACCATTCACCTAGAAAATCTTACCCTCTTCTCCATACTCTCTTCACCACTCACATCCATCCATCATAAAACCCCACCTACCTCAACATTCGAATTCAAACCATTTCCCTCATGATGACTAAAATTCACACCCCATTCAAAAATTGGTGAATTAGTTCTTTTGGCAAGCGCACCAAAATTATCGTCAAGTAATAACCCACAGTGGAGTGGGATCGTATCCACAGAGATTGGCAAATTCGAGTAGTTTTAATTAATTGATGAATTAGTCAAGCAGATCAACAAGATTATGAAGTGCAGAATTGTAAATGACATAAATGTAAATGACTAGAATATAAAGAAAAGAAACAAAGTGCAGAAATAGAAATGGCAGAATGTAAAGTGCAGAATCATAAATGACTTGAATGTAAATGGGAATGTGGAATTGCTGAATGTAAAATTAAGCGATAAAGAAAGGGATAGATAAGAATGGGGAAATTCATTGAGATTGGGAGATGTTGTCTCCTTCAAGTGGCATGCTCGTCTACACTTACAACCTTGGCGTGCCACGCCTTCGAGCTCAAGTGGAACGCCCTAGTCTTTTTCCACTTCTCTTTGCCTCTGGAAACTTGAACTAGTATGGCACGCCCAGGGTCTGGCGTGCCACGCCCTTGCTCTATGCTTGGCTAAGCTTCTCTGGAAAGTTGCACTAGCGTGGCACGCCCAGGGTCTAGCATGTCACGCCCCTTTGTGAGTGAGTGGTTCCTCTGTTTGGCGTGCCACGCCACGAACTCAAGTGGCATGCCCCAATGCTTCTTTGCTCTCTGAATGACACTGGCGTGCCACGCTTGGGATTCAAGTGGCACGCCTAAGTGAAGAATAGTGAGTGACGTGCCACGCCTTCGATACCAAGTGGCATGCCCCATATAATTGGCCTCCTTCATTCAATCTGGAATCTTATACCAGCGTGCCACACCTAAAGGCTGGCGTGCCACGCTCATGATCTTGCCTTGGTTCCAGTAGTTGGCGTGCCACGCCTCAGCCTTCAAATGGCATGCCATAGTGACATGCTTGGGTTGGTGTGCCACGCCTTCGATACCAAGTGGCACGCCCAGTCCTTGCTTTTGTTATCCTTGTGCATTGGCGTGCCACGCCTGGTTGCTCAAGTGGCACGCCTAAGTAAGGGTGAGAGGTTGGCGTGCCACGCCTTCGACTTCAAGTGGCACGCCCAGTCTTCAATTGCCTTCAGCCCCTTCTCTGGATTATTGTACCAGTGTGACATGCCATGCTGTTCAAGTGGCACGCCCTTGGATTTGTGAACTCTTCAAGCTTGGCGTGCCATGCTTGGGTTCTCAAGTGGCACGCCCAAGTGACTTCTTGGAGCTGGCGTGCCACGCCTTCGATACCAAGTGGCGCGCCAAAGTGGGGGTTCTTCTTGGAATGGTGGGTTGGCGTGCCATGCCCCTCTGCTCAAGTGGCACGCCCATAGTAGTTGATGGATTAGGCGTGCCACGCCCAACCTGGCGTGCCATACCCTTTTTGTGTCCTCCATTGTTGCTCTCTGTAACTTTGTACTAGCGTGCCACGCCCAGTCCCTGGCGTGCCACGCCCACATGCATGCTTGGACTTCCCTTCTGGAATTTAGTACTGACGTGCCACGCCAGTGCATTTTTGTGGCGTTTGCTCCCAAGTGGCACGCCAATTTCACACGCCCTGCTTCTTGTTTGTCTTCTATCCATTTTTGATGCCCTTTTTCCCCTAAAATTCAGCACAACTCATCTCAAAGTAGTGTACCATAATATTCATCAAATAATACATGAATTGTACTAATCAAATGAGATTTATGTTTTTTTATGGTCTTCTTTACGCAAGAAAGAAGGGTAGATAATGCAAGTCATCACAACACAAAACTTAAGCTTTGCTTGTCCCAAGCAAATCAATGTGAGTAAGCCTTTATAACTTGAGGCCTTGGCTTTGAATGATTGTAATATAACTAAGAGTAAAACTAAGTGTTCAACACATGTATGAATGTTTTAATGTAATGAAAAGCTCTTGGATCCTTGAGGGTTCTTCCAGGTATAGGCTTTAGGGGTCCTTTCTATTGATTGTCACCTTGAAGTAGCAAGGGTTGTTTTGCTTTTTTGACCATGACTCTAAGTGTTTTGTCTCAAGACAACCCTTTAATTAGGCTTTCAATTAGCACTCCCAAACCAGTTGGTTTTAGGGTACTAGGTGTTGAGACACCCCTAAGAATTTACTTGCCCAGGTCTCTTCTTGACACATCTTCACCATAAGCATCTACTAAGATCTTTAATTCCTTTTGAGCTTTTTAATTTTTCTTTTTCCATCCCAGTAGTTGATGCTCAGAGCCTTGGGCCTTTATTGCTTACTACCTCTTGGTTCTATGGATATTCAAGGAACACCCCTTAACCTTCCCTTGTTATACCTTCTAGGACTAGTTGCTCTCCATGACTCATTTTCTTTTTAGTTCATCCAAGGTTCTACACTTAGTTTCTTATTTCTTAGTTTGTTTGATGATCTCTCTTGGCATTGGTCTCTCTTATTAATTTTGCACAACTCACAGTAACTCTTATGGAGACAAGCTCTACTTTTATTTATGTTGAAATGAAGACTTGAAATACATGGCATTTTCTTTCTTGTAAAAAAAAACTCATAAAGATTTCAAACAGGAACTAAAACTAAGCATAAAACATAAACTATCCTAGCATGATTATTTATTCAAAAAGTAAATCAAACAAAAGCTTAAAACCGGATTTCAGAAATTAGAAAGTGTCAACCATAGGACTCAACAACCTTGAGCAGCTTCATCTTTAGTTCATTGGCCCCTTTCCTTTCTCCTTCTTCTTGGAAGGGGAGGAGCCACCTTCATCTGGCTTAGAGGAACCTTCTTGTGCTTTGGCATCCTTGGGCTTCCAAAATCCTAGCCTCCTCATGTAGTTCCTTTCATCTTCCTTATGTTTGTCTAGGATTTCCTCTTGTCTTAAACTTAGCTCTTCTATTCCTTCCATGAAGGTTGGGTATCCGGGGTTTAGAGCGGCTATGGCGTTACACAAGTGATTCAGCTTCGCTTGTGTATTGATGTCATACTGCCTCCTGGATATGGTTCTGGCATCATAGAGATTTCTGAATTCAGCCAAGTTTCTCTGTTGCCACTTGCCTTTCTCTACTATTTTCTCCCCAGTCAAATTGTTCTTGCTGCTCCTTGAGGTTCTCAAAACCCCCTTGAAGTTGTTGAATGTTCTGGTTGACTTGGCTCCACTGTTGTTGCTGAGTCTCCTTTAGTTGATTGATATCTTCCCTCAAGTGGTGTAGGTTTCCATTCATTTGGTGTACATCTCCTTGAAATTGTTCCCAGTTGAATCCCTCTAGAAATCGCTGATATTGGTAGTGTGGTGGTGGTTGAAGTTCCAGGAAGTGAGGTTGCTCTTCTGCCTCTTCTTCTTCTTCTTCTTCTTGTGGTCCATGAGCATGAGCTCTTCGTTCTCTGGCCCTGTTGAGTGGGTGAACAGCCACCACCTTGGCCATCTTTTTGGCAGTTATAAATTTGTCTTGCTTCACAAGCACCTCATCAATGATCTTTTCAACTCCAGCCTCATCACATAGCCTCTGTATAATGCTGGAGAATGCCAACCTTGTGTTGTCACTGGTGTTTTTCAGCACTTTGTTGATGTTGTTGGCGATCATCTCCCCCACGTTGACATTCTCTCCTTTTATGATGATGTAAATGATCACAGCTCTCTCCTTGGTCACCTCTGAAGTGTTGGATGTGGGGATTATGGACCTCCTCACAAATTCTAACCCCCCTCTAGCATGGGAGTTCAAATCTCTTCTTCTCAATTGATTGGGTATCCCACCCTTATCATTTATCCAACGCACATTCAGCACACAAATTTCATTCAGTATCTCATCAAACCCAGGGTCTTGCTGCTTCATTCTTTCTTCATAGCTCCGAGTGGAGCTTGTCCTCTTCACCATTAGCATTCTTTCTATGCTAGAGGGGCTGTAGTCAATGGACTTCCCCTTACATAGCTAATGTAGCCATAGTGTTGCCCTGGTTGAGGTACTGCGTTGGCATAGAATTCCCTCACCAAGCTCTCTACTACTTTTCTTGGTGGGTTGCATAGAAGTGACCAACCCCTATTGTTGATCTCAAGATGCTCATTCCTCCCTAGTTGAAACCCAACTTCTGGAATGATCGCCCTCTCACTCACCCAACCATAGAATTGATTTTGGTTGAATGCGGAGAGGAACTTGTAGTCATTGAAAGAGCTTGAAGATCCAGAGTTTGGTTCTTTGCTTTTTCTTTTCTTTGAGGCCGAGCTTTTTGGTGGTGCCATTAGGTTGAGAGAGTGTGTTTGAGGTTGTGAAAAAAATGTGGATTGCAAGAAAGAGTAAGCAAAACAAGGTTTTGCTCCAACACCAAACTTAGGACTTGATTGTCCCAATCAAGAGAAAGAAGAAAGTAGCGAAAGAGATGGTAAAAGATGAAAAGAGAAAGGAAGGTGAGGGGTGTATGCTCTTCGTATGTGATTGGGGATTGTTGAAGTGGGAGAGGAGATGGGGAGGTGAGGCTTTTATAATGGGTGAATGGTGTGGTTCGAAAGGTGGGAAATAAAAAGGGTTAAATGTTTTCCACTTGGGGAGTGGCGTCTAGCATGGGAAGAGGTGCCAACTCTTTTCTCACAGTGTCTTCTGCGTGTTTTGAGTTCCAAAGTGCAAGTACACTTTGACTTCCTTGCTTTGTGAGTTGTTTACCATGTGGGCCCCATCCTCTCTCCTGAAATTGAAACTGAACCCATTAATAATGACAAAAGAACCCCTTCGCATTCCTTCTGATCAATAGTGATTTGGATTGCAACTGATGGGTGTCCCTTGGGATACCAAACTTAATCCTTTGGCATCTTAATAAATTGGTTCCATCATTGTGTATTTAATATGTTCATAAGAAAGGAATAACATCAATCTTTTCATTTTCTTTGGATTCCAATTCCTTTGAACTCATTAAGCCACGTTCATGTTCTTACCCAAAACATTAAGTGCTTTCAAATTGGGTGACTTGGGCTGATAGGTGATTATTGGTGGTGGCCACACCAAACTTAATCTCTGGACTTAATCTTCAAAATCAAGCTATTAATTGTTTGTAAGTCTAGATTAAGTGGGTGGGAGGTCATACCAAACTTAGCAATTTAGCTAGTTCTCAGCCCATTCACTCCTCATTAGTTATGCCTTCATCCAGTTGCAATTCCATAATTGAAAGAAATAAAAGAGTGTAAAGAAAATCTAGCTACCAAAGCTAATATCAAACTTTCTAACCTACAATTGTATACTAATCCTAATTTGATACTGTAACACAAATGTGAGACTGAAAATTAAACTATCTAAAGCAATAGATTTTAAACTACTTCTAAGAAAGGCAATTAAATCAAAAAGGATAAAGTTTTGGGGTGCCTCCCAACTAGCGCTTCTTTATTGTCATTAGCTTGACATTCCTTCATCTTTAGCTGAGCTTGTAGCTCACTCTCTGCTCCTCTAAGGAGCCTCCCAAGTAGTGTTTGAGTCTATGGCCATTAACAGAAAAAGTTCTCTGAGTCTTGTCCTCCATGAGCTCTACATGTCCATAGGGAAACACCTTGAGTATGGTGAAAGGTCTTTACCATCGAGACTTAAGTTTTCCAGGAAAGAATTTCAGTCTTGAGTTGTAGAGTAACACCTTCTGTCCTTCAGTGAACTCCCTTCTTGCTATCTTTTGGTCATGCCATCTTTTTGTGTTTTCTTTATAGATTTTTGCATTCTCATATGCTTGATTTCTAAAATCCTCCAGCTCATTGAGTTGCATTAATCTCTTTTCTCCAGCAGCTTGCTCATCATAGTTTAACATTTTTAGAGCCCAAAATGCTCTATGTTCAAGTTCAACTGGTAAGTGACAAGCCTTGCCATATACCAGTTGGTATGGAGACATCCCAATGGGAGTCTTGTAGGCTGTTCTATAGGCCCATAGTGCATCATCCAGCTTCTTAGACCAATCCTTTCTTGAGCTTCCAACAGCTTTTTCAAGGATTCTTTTTAGCTCTCTGTTGGAGATTTCAGCTTGCCCGTTGGTCTGTGGGTGGTATGGAGTTGCCACTTTGTGCTTTACTCCATATCTGAGAAGGAGTGTCTCAAGTTGTTTGTTGCAGAAGTGTGTCCCTCCATCACTAATGAGAGCTCTGGTAACTCCAAATCTGCTGAAGATGTTCCTTCTCAAGAAGCTTATCATAACTTTGTTATCATTTGTTGTAGTGGCTATGGCTTCTATCCACCTTGAGACATAGTCAATAGCCACCAATATGTAGTTATTTGAGTAGGAGGTTGGGAAGGGTCCCATGAAGTCAATCCCCCATACATCAAATAGCTCCAGCTCTAGTATGAATTGCTGTGGCATTTCATTTCTCTTAGTTAGATTACCAGCTCTTTGGCATTCAATACACCTTGATACCATTTTCTTGGCATCCTTAAACATTGTTGGCCAGTAAAATCCGGATTGAAGCACTTTTGCTACTGTTCTTTCTCCATTGAAGTGACCTCTATATGCAGATCCATGGCACTGCCATAACACTTCCTGCCCTTCTTCATGGGATATACACCTTCTTAGGATTCCATCAGCACACTTTTTGAACAAATAGGGCTCATCCCAGATGTAGTGTTTGTCATCCTTAATTAGCTTCCTCCTCATGTGCTTATTGATGTTAGTTGGTAGCACCCAAATAGCTTTGAAGTTAGCTATGTTTGCAAACCAAGAGGCTACTCGAATCATCATCAATTGTTCATCAGGAAAGCTTTCATTTACTGCTACTTGCTACATTTTTTCTTGTTGTGGGATCCTTGAGAGGTGGTCAGCTACCTTGTTCTCTGCTCCGCTCCTATCTTTAATCTCAATATCAAATTCTTGGAGCAGCAGAATCCACCTTATTAGTCTGGGCTTAGATTCTTGTTTGGTAATCAAGTATTTGAGTGCTGCATGATCAGTGAATACAATCACTTTTGAGCCAATAAGATATGATCTAAAATTATCAAAAGCAAAAACTATGGCTAAAAGTTCTTTCTCCGTGGTGGTATAGTTCCTTTGATTCTCATTAAGGACCTTTCTAGCATAGTAAATAACATGTACTAGCTTGTCTTTCCTCTGTCCTAGAATAGCACCAACAGCAAAATCATATGCATCACACATTAGTTCAAAGGGAAGATCCTAGCTTGGTGGTGCTATAATAGGTGCAGAAGAGAGTCTCTTTTTAAGTTCATCAAAGGCTACCATGCACTCTCTATCAAAAGTAAAGGGAGTATTTGAGACAAGTAGGTTGCCAAGGGGTTTTGCAATCTTAGAAAAATCTTTGATAAACCTCCTATAGAACCCAGCGTCTCCCAAAAAACTTCTGATTGCTTTGACATTGCATGGTGGAGGTAATTTTTCAATTACTTCCACTTTTGCCTTGTCCACTTCTATACCATCTTTTGAAATCTTGTGACCAAGAACCACCCCTTCAGTCACCGTAAAATGGCACTTCTCCCAGTTTAAAACCAGGTTAGCTTCTTGACACATTTTTAGCACAAGAGCAAGATGGTATAGGAAATCAGAATATGAGTTCCCAAATACAGAGAAGTCGTCCATGAATACTTCTATGAACTTCTCAATCATGTCTGAAAAAATGGAGAGCATGCACCTTTAGAATGTTGCAAGTGCATTGCACAATCCAAAGGGCATTCTCCTATAAGGAAAGACACCATATGGACAAGTAAATGAAGTTTTTTCCTGATCCTTGGGGTCTACAACAATTTGATTGTAGCCCGAATACCCATCTAGGAAGCAATAATACTCATGTCCTGCCAATCATTCAAGCATCTGGTCCATGAAAGGTAGGGGAAAGTGATCCTTCCGGGTGGCTTCATTAAGTTTCTGGTAGTCAATGCACATACGCCATCCAATCACTGTCCTTGTGGGTATCAATTCATTCTTTTCATTTGTCACAACAGTGATCCCTCCTTTCTTAGGGACTACTTGCACCGGGCTTACCCAAGGGCTGTCTGAGATGGGGTAGATTACCCCTGCATGCCACAATTTCAACACTTCTTTCTGAACCACTTCATTCATAGTTGGGTTCAGCCTCCTTTGTTGTTGCCTTGAAGGTTTGGCATCTTCTTCAAGTAGGATTTTATGCATACACATTGAAGGACTAATCCCTTTTAAATCTGCAAGTGTCCAGCCTATGGCATCCTTGTGTTGTCTCAGCACTTGGATAAGCTCATCTTCTTGTTCCTTACTCAGACTTGAATTTATGATCACTGGGTGAGTGTTGTTAGCACCCAGATATGCATATTTCAAGCTGGGTGGTAAGGTTTTCAGCTCTAGTTTTAGTGACTCTGCATCTTTGTTGTCTGTAGTGGTTGGCATGATTGAGTTCCTCATGGTTGCTTGTGGTGGTTCTCCATCTGGTGCTTGTTCTAGCTCAAGGGTTCTTCCACATTGTTCTTCTTCCAAGACCTCTTGGACTATCTGTTCCATGGTGTCTACCAACATGCATTCTCCTATGGATTCCTTGGGGTAACTCATTGCTTTAAAGACGTTGAAGACCATTTTCTCTTCATGCAACCTTAAGACTAGTTCCCCTTTTTGCACATCTATGATGGCTCCAGCAGTAGCTAGAAATGGTCTTCCTAGGATAATTGACGTGTTGGCCTCTTCTTCCATGTCCAGCACAACAAAATCAGCAGGGAAGATGAATTCTCCTACTTTCACTAGCAAGTCTTCCACCACCCCATATGAAAACTTAAATGTTCTGTCAGCCAATTGGAGTGCCATTCTTGTTGGCTTGGCTTCCTCAATCCTCATCCTTCTCATCATGGTTAGGGACATAAGATTTATGCTAGCTCCCAAGTCACACAAAGCTTTCTCAATAGTGATATCTCCTATGATGCAGGGGATTTGAAAATTCCATGGGTCTTTTAACTTTTGAGGTAGCTTCTTCTGTATGATGGCGCTACATTCCTCAGTCAATACTATGGTTTCCTTTGCTTCCCAGTTCCTCTTTTTGGTTATAAGCTCCTTCAAAAATTTGGCATAGAGTGGCATTTGTTCTAATGCCTCAGCAAATGGTATGTTGATTTGGAGCTTCTTGAAGATCTCTAGGAACTTAGAGAACTGGCCATCCTTCCCATCTTTTCCCATTCTTTGTGGGTATGGTGCTTGGTGCACGAAATTGTGATCATCAATGGCGACAACAACTTGGTACGCACAATTGTAATCTCAACTTTTTATCACAACTCCGCACAACTAACCAGTGCACTGGGTCGTCCAAGTAATAAACCTTACGCGAGTAAGGGTCGATCCCACAGAGATTGTCGGCTTGAAGCAAGCTATGGTTATCTTGTAAATCTCAGTCAGGCGGATTCAAATGGTTATGGAGAATTGATAATTAAAAGATAAAGAAAATATATAATAAAGATAGAGATACTTATGTAATTCATTGGTGAGAATTTCAGATAAGCGTATGAAGATGCTTTGTTCCTCCTGAACCTCTGCTCTCCCATTGCCTTCTTCCAATCATTCATACTCCTTTCCATGGCAAGCTTATGTTGGGTTTCACCGTTGTCAATGGCTACCTCCCGTCCTCTCAGTGAAAATGGTCCTGATGCGCTATCACCACATCGGCTAATCAGCTGTTGGTTCTCGATCATGTCGGAATAGGATCCATTGATCCTTTTGCGTCTATAACACGCCCCACACTCGCGAATTTGAAGCTCGTCACAGTCATCCCATCCCAGATCCTACTCGAAATACCACAGACAAGGTTTAGACTTTCCGAATCTCAAGAATGCTGCCAATTGATTCTTGCCTATACCACGAAGGTTTTAATCTTAGATTAGAAACCCAAGAGATACGCATTCAAGCCATTGCTAGTAGAACAGAGGTGGTTGTCAGGCACATGTTCATAGGTGAGAATGATGATGAGTGTCATGGATCATCACATTCATGAAGTTGAAGAACGAATGAATATCTTAGATAAGAAGTAGGCGTGAATTGAATAGAAAAACAATAGTACTTTGGATTAATTCATGAAGAACAGCAGAGCTCTACACCTTAATCTATGGTGTGTAGAAACTCTACCGTTGAAAATACATAAGAACAAGGTCTAGGAATGGCCGAATGGCCAGCCTCCAAACGTGAAAAGGTATATTAAAGTATCTGTATAGGTCTAAAAATACAATAGCAAAAGGTCCTATTTATAGAGAACTAGTAGCCTAGAGTTTACAGAAATAAGTAATTAATGCAGAAATCTTCTTCCGGGCCCACTTGGTGTGTGCTTGGGCTCAGAATTGAAGCTTCCATGTTTAGAGACTTTTCTTGGAGTTAAACGCCAGCTTTTGTGCCAATTTGGGCGTTTAACTCCAGCTTTTGTGCTAGTTCTGGCGTTTTGACGCCAGAATTCTTACGCTGACTTGGAACGCCTGTTTGGGCCATCAAATCTCGGGCAAAGTATGGACTATTATATATTTCTGGAAAGCCCAGGATGTCTAATTTCCAACGCGATTGAGAGCGCGCCAATTGGGCTTCTGTAGCTCCAGAAAATCCACTTTGAGTGCAGGGAGGTCAGAATCCAACAGCATCTGTAGTCCTTTTTCAGCCTCTGAATCAGATTTTTGCTCAGGTCCCTCAATTTCAGCCAGAAAATACCTGAAATTACAAAAAAACACACAAACTCATAGTAAAGTCCAAAAATGTGATTTTTATTTAAAAACTAATAAAAATATAATAAAAACTAACTAAAATATACTAAAAACATACTAAAAATAATGCCAAAAAGCGTATAAATTATCCGCCAATCAGTGCTTTTGGCACATAAGGCTTCAAGACTAGTTTTGGTGGGGGTGGAGCAGGGATCTCTCCTTCATCCTTGTTCCCATGCTTTGCTGCAACTTCTTCATGATTGTCTTTGCTTGGGGTTCCTTCCTCTACAACCTTCCCACTTCTTAGAGTAATGGCTTCGCATTCCCCTCTTGGGTTAGCCATGGTATCACTGGGAAATGTGTGTGTGGGAAGTAGGATTTGTTTGGATAAAATCCCCACTTGTGCTTCCAACTTTGAGATTGTTGCGCCTTGATTTTTCAGATTTGACCTGTATTCTTCTTGATTAGCGTCTATCCTATTTTTAGTTTGTGCTTGTCTGTCCATGAGGGTGGAGACTACCCTTGTAATCTGTGATGACACTTGTGCTATTGTAGCCTCCATCCTCTCAAAGTTGCTCTTGATTTCACATGGTTGCATAGTTAAGGATGGTGCATCTTGATTAAGGTTGTTGTGTATGGGTTGGTTGCTATGGTATGATGTGTTTTGTGAGTTATGATAGGGTCTATGGTTCCCTGTTTGATGGTTGGGGTTGTGGTTGGAATGCTGATTTGATGAATAAGGTTTGTTGTGGTCCTGATTGTGGTTTTGTTGATTTCCCCACCCAAAATTTGGGTGGTTCCTCCAACCTGGGTTGTAAGTTTTAGAGTGTGGGTCATATGATGGTCTGGATGAATTGTTCACATAATTAGCTTGTTCCCAGTCACCTTCAGGTTCTGGTGCATTCCCTTCTTGTTGAGGAGTTTGGTCTTGAATAACTGAGGCTTGATTGGCCTCCATCCTCTTGGTTAAAGCTGCTATTTGAGCTGTAATTGCCTTGTTCTGAGCCAACAAAGCATCTACAGAGTTGAGTTCTAGCACTCCTTTCTTCTGAGTCCTTTCTGAAGCATAGAAATACTCATTTTCAGCTACAGTCTCAATGACATCTATGGCCTCTTCAATGGTTTTCTTTTTGTTGAGTGAGCCTCCTGAAGAATGATCCACTGCCTTCTTTGCTTCATAGAATAGCCCCTCATAAAAGATATGCAGTTGTACCCACTCATTGAACATTTTCGGTGGGCATCTTCTTGTCAGATCTTTAAATCTCTTCCATGCCTCATAGAGTGTTTCTCCATTTTGTTGTCTGAAGGTTTGCATCTCAGCTCTCAGCTTGTTGATTCTTTGTGGAGGGTAAAATCTTGCAAGAAATCTGTTCACGACCTCCTCCCATGAAGTTAGGCTATCCTTGGGGAATGATTCCAACCACTTTGCTGCCTTATCTCTGAGTGAGAAAGGGAACAAAAGTAGTTTGTAGATGTCAGGGTGTATCCCATTGGACTTTACAGTATCACATATCCTCAAGAATGTGCTGAGATGTTGATTAGGGTCTTCTTGGGCACTTCCTCCATATGAGCAATTATTCTGAACAAGTGTGATGAGCTGAGGCTTCAGCTCAAAATTATTGGCATGAATTGTTGAGTTTAGGATGCTGCTACCATAATTTCTTGGGTTTGGGTTGATGTAGGAGCCTAAGACTCTCCTTTCTTGCCCAGCATGATTGCCAGCCTCCTCTTCAACATGGTCCTGTGCTTCTTCTTCCATGGTGGTTTCTAGATTTTCCTCCACAAGTTCCTCTCCAATTATGCCTTTGCCTCTTGCTTCCCTCCTTCGCCTAAGGAGGGTCCTCTCAATTTCACTATCAAAGGGAGATGAAGTCTCTCCTCTTCTACCTGTCATACAATTGGCAAATAACCAGCAGAGAACAAGTGTAGTGGGGAAAACCTTGTTGAGATTAGTGGTTAGCTTTGTTGATGCGATTAATCGAACAGTTAGAAGAGTGGAAATATGGATGAATAAAAATAATCAAAGAAGAAAGAAGTGGAACTCAAAATGAAAAAATAAAAGGCGCTAAATAAAATAAAATAACAAGGAATATAAATTGCTTAATCTAGTTTTTCAATCAATTTAATCACTGTCAAATTTAAGCCAATCCCCGGCAACGACGCCATAAAACTTGATGACTAAAATTCACACCCCATTCAAAAATTGGTGAATTAGTTCTTTTGGCAAGCGCACCAAAATTATCATCAAGTAATAACCCATAGTGGAGTGGGATCGTATCCACAGAGATTGGAAAATTCGAGCAGTTTTAATTAATTGATGAATTAGTCAAGCGGATCAATAAGATTGTGAAGTGCAGAATTGTAAATGACATAAATATAAATGTCTAGAATATAAAGAAAAGCAATAAAGTGCAGAAATAGAAATGGCAGAATGTAAAGTGCAGAATCATAAATGACTTGAATGTAAATGGGAATGGGGAATTGCTGAATGTAAAATTAAGCGATAAAGAAAGGGATAGATAAGAATGGGGAAATTCATTGAGATTGGGAGATGTTGTCTCTTTGGATCAAATCTAGCTTATATTCTCTTCAATCATGCAACTCATTGACCTCTTGGCAATCATGATTGATTGAGCCCCAATCCCTTGGTGACTCAATCTCTCAAATATTGATCGATAGCCAATTCCTTGGTCTAATTGCTCACGAAGAGAGATATGCTTGGTCCCTGATTATACCACACACTATTATAGGTCCAAGTAGAGGGAGGATTATATGTCACATATCCAAACACCAAAACCCAGATTCTACTCAAGTGTGAGAAGGGATTTCAAGCATGGTTTCATGTTTCCTTTCCTAAGGTTCCCATGAGACCCAATTGCATTCAATCTCTTTCCCAAGATAATTGAACACTAAGCATTAAGAACGAAATTCCATCTAGCAAATCAAAGAGAAGAAGAATTTCACTATTATCAATCCATCAAGTACAACAGAGCTCCCTTTCTCAATGAGAGGGAAGTTAGCTACTCATAGCTCAAAAAGAACTCAAAAGTGAAGTGTAAAAGTGGATCTAAAACTAACTGCTCAACCCCCTCTTCAGTACTCCTTGGGGGTATTTATACTACTCCTAGTAAAATAAAAAGAATTACAAAAGTGAAAAAGGAAAATTACATTTTGGAGGGAAAAGAATCTCAATAAGTGTGACCTCCCAGCTGGCGTGTGATTGGCGCTCTAGTGGCGTGTCACATGCTCTTCAATTTTAGCTTGGTGTGCCACGCCCAGCCCTTCAAGTGGCACGCTCATCTTCACTAACAACCTTGGCGTGCCATGCCTTCGAGCTCAAGTGGCACGCCCTAGTCTTTTTCCACTTCTCTTTGCCTCTGGAAACTTGAACTAGCGTGGCACGCCCAGGGTCTGGTGTGCCACGCCCTTGCTCTATGCTTGGCTAAGCTTCTATGGAAAGTTGCACTAGCGTGGCACGCCCAGGGTCTGGCGTGCCACGCCCCTTTTTGAGTGAGTGGTTCCTCTGTTTGGCGTGCCACACCACGAACTCAAGTGGCACGCCCCAATGCTTCTTTGCTCTATGAATGACACTGGCGTGTCACGCCTGGGATTCAAGTGGCATGCCTAAGTGAAGAATAGTGAGTGGCGTGCCATGCCTTCGATACCAAGTGGCACGCCCCATGTAATTGGCCTCCTTCATTCTCTCTGGAAACTTATACCAGCGTGCCATGCCTAAAGGCTGGCGTGCCACGCTCATGATCTTGTCTTGGTTCCAGTAGTTGGCATGCCACGCCTCAGCCTTCAAGTGGCACGCCATAGCGACATGCTTGGGTTGGTGTGCCACACCTTCGATACCAAGTGGCACACCCAGTCCTTGCTTTTGTCAAGTGGCAAGCCTAAGTGAGGTTGAGAGGTTCGTGTGCCACGCTTTCGACTTCAAGTGGCACGCCCAGTCTTCAATTGCCTTCAGCCCCTTCTCTGGATTATTGTACCAGCGTGCCACGCCATGCTGTTCAAGTGGCACACCCATGGATTTTTGAACTCTTCAAGCTTGGCGTGCTACGCCTGGGTTCTCAAGTGACATGCCCAAGTGACTTCTTGGAGCTGGCGTGCCACGCCTTCGATACCAAGTGGCACGCCATAGTGGGGGTTCTTCTTGGAATGGTGGGTTGGCGTGCCACACCCCTTTGCTCAAGTGGCACGCCCATAGTAGTTGATGGATTAGGCGTGCCACGCCCAAGATGGCATGCCACGCCCCTTTTGTGTCCTCCATTGTTGCTCTCTCTAGAACTTTGTACTAGCGTGCCACGCCCAGTCCCTGGCGTGCCACGCCCACAAGCATGCTTGGACTTTTCTTCTGGAATTTAGTACTGACATGCCACGCCTAGCTCCTGGCATGCCACGCCAGTGCATTTTTGTGGCGTTTGCTCCCAAGTGGCATGCCAGTTTCACACACTCAGCTTCTTGTTTGTCTTCTACCCATTTATGATGCCCTTTTTCACCTGAAATTCAGCACAACTCATCTCAAAGTAGTGTACCATAATATTCATCAAATAATGCATGAATTGTACTGATCAAATGAGATTTATGCTCTTTTATGGTCTTTTTTATGCAAGAAAGAAGGGTAGATGATGGAAGTCATCACCTCCCAAACCCTCCTCTTCATGACCGAACCCCCTTTCTCCCTTACCCTATAAATACCCATCCTTACTACCTTCATCTTCACAAAACATACACACTACTACCCCCTTGGCCGAACCCAAACCACTACTCCATCTCCTCCATTTCTGCTTCTTCTACTACTTTCTTTCTTCTTTTGCTCGAGGACGAGCAAACCTTCTATGTTTGGTGTGGAAAAATCTAAGCTTTTTATTTTTCCATAACCATTAATGGCACCTAAGGCCAGAGAAACCTCTAGAAAGAGGAAAGGAAAGGCAATTGCTTCCACCTCCGAGTCATGGGAGATGGAGACATTCATCTTAAAGGTCTATCAAGACCACTTCTGTGAAGTTGTGGCTAAGAAAAAGGTGATCTCCGAGGTCCCCTTTAAGCTCAAAAAGAGTGAATATCCGAAAATCCGACATGAAGTTCGAAGAAGAGGTTGGGAAATCCTCACCAACCCCATTCAACAAGTTGGGATCTTAATGGTTAAAGAGTTCTATGCCAATGCATGGATCACTAAAAACCATGACCAAAGTGTGAACCCGAACCCAAAGAATTGGCTCATAATGGTTCGGGGAAATACTTTGATTTTAGTCTGGAAAATGTGAGGTTAGCATTCAACATGCCAATGATGCAAGGAGATCCTCACCCTTTCACTAGAAGGGTCAACTTTCATCAAAGGTTGGATCAAGTCCTTAGAGACATTTGTGTGGAAGGAGCTCAATAGAAGAGAGATTCAAGAGGCAAGCCGGTTCAACTAAGAAGGCTTGACCTCAAACCCATGGCTAGGGGATGGTTGGAGTTCATCCAACGCTCTATCATTCCTACTAGCAACCGGTTTGAAGTCACAATAGATCGGGCTATCATGATCCATAGTATCATGAATGGAGAGGAAGTAGAAGTTCATGAGATCATATCCCTAGAACTCTACAAGGTCGTGGACAAGCCTTCCACTTTGGCAAGGTTAGCCTTCCCTCATCTCATTTGTCACCTATGCAATTCAGCTGGAATTGTCATAGAGGAAGACATCCTCATTGAAAAGGACAAGCCCATCACTAAGAAAAGGATGGAGAAAACAAGAGAGCCCACTCATGGACTTCAAAAAGAGCATGAGGAAATTCCTCATCATGAAATCTCTGAGATGCCTCAAGGGATGCTTTTTCCTCCACAAACTATTGGGAGCAAATCAACACCTCCCTAGGAGAATTAAGTTCCAACATGGGACAACTAAGGGTGGAACACCAAGAGCATTCCATCCTCCTCCATGAAATTAGAGAAGACCAAAGAGCCATGAGGGAGGAGCAACAAAGGCAAGGAAGAGACATTGAGGAGCTCAAGCACTCCATAAGGTCTTCAAGAGGAAGAACTAGCCGCCATCACTAAGGTGGACCCATTCTTTAATTTCATTGTTCTTATTTTTCTGTTTTTTCGAAAATTATGCCTTATGTTTTATTTATGTTTGTGTCTTTATTACATGATCATTAGTTTCTAGTGTCTATGTCTTAAAGCTATGAATGTCCTATGAATCCTTCACCTTTCTTAAATAAAAAATGTTTTTAATTGCAAAAGAACAAGAAGCACATGGTTTCGAATTCTATCTTGAAATTAGTTTAATTATTTTAATGTGGTGACAATACCTTTTGTTTTCTGAATGAATGCTTGAACAGTGCATATTTTTGAATTTGTTGTTTATGAATGTTAAAATTGTTGGCTCTTGAAAGAATGATGAAAAAGGAGAAATGTTATTTGATAATATAAAAAATCATAAAATTGATTCTTGAAGCAAGAAAAAGCAGTGAATAGCAAAAGCTTGCAGAAAAAAAGAAAAGAAAGAAAAAAGAAAAAGCAAGCAGAAAAAGCTAGTAACCCTTTAAACCAAAAGGAAAGGGTAGAAAAAGGATCCAAGGTTTTGAGCATTAATGGATAGGAGGGCCCACAGGAATAAAATCCTGGCCTAAGCGGCTAAACCAAGCTGTCCCTAACCATGTGCTTGTGGCGCAAAGGTGTCAAGTGAAAAGCTTGAGACTGAGCGGTTAAAGGGCTTGTTTGGGTGAGCTTCTAAGAAAAGATCTTTTTTCGAGTTATCTTTTTTAAAAGATCTTATAGAGAAGTAAAAGTAATTTTATGTTTGGATATCTCATGTAAAAATGTCTTTTTATCAATCAATTATGTTTGGGTATAATAATATAAAAGTACTTTTTTGTTTATTTATTACATGGAAAACATCTTTTTTTAAGGAAAAAAGATCTTTTAAAAAAAGATGTAAATTACAGCTTCTCAAAAAAGATCTTTTTTTTATTTTACTAGTGCTTTTACTTTTACTACTAGAAATTTGCCAAACACGTTAAAAAATAAAAAAAGATATTTTTTCAATGAAAAAAGATCTTTTTTTTACAAAATAATGGTGCCCAAACATGCACAAAGTCGTGGTCCAAAGCAAAAAAGAGTGTGCTTAAGAGCTCTGAACACCTCTAACTGGGGACTCTAGCAAAGCTGAGTCACAATCTGAAAAGGTTCACCCAGTTTTGTGTCTGTGGCATTTATGTATCTGGTGGTAATACTGGAAACAAAATGCTTAGGGTCACGGCCAAGACTCATAAAGTAGCTGTATTCAAGAATCAACATACTGAAATAGGAGAATCAATACCACTATCTAAATTCTGAGTTCCTATAGATGCCAATCATTCTAAACTTCAAAGGATAAAGTGAGATGCCAAAACTGTTCAGAAGCAAAAAGGCTACAAGTCCCGCTCAACTGATTAGAACTAAGTTCACTGATAAGTTTGGAATTCATTGTATATTCTCTTCTTTTTATCCTATTTTATTTTCAGTTGCTTGGGGACAAGCAACAATTTAAGTTTGGTGTTGTGATGAGCGGATAATTTATACCCTTTTTGACATTGTTTTTACATTATTTATAGTATATTTTTATTACTTTTTATTATATTTTTATTAGTTTTTATTCAAAAATCACATTTCTGGACTTTACTATGAGTTTGTGTGCTTTTCTGTGATTTCAGGTATTTTCTGGCAGAAATTTTGGGACCTGAGTAAAAATCTGATTCAGAGGCTGAAAAAGGACTGCAGATGCTGTTGGATTCTGATCTCTCAAAGTAGATTTTATAGAGCTACAGAAACCCAATTGGCGCGCTCTCAATTGCGTTGGAAAGTAGACATCCTGGGCTTTTTAGCAATATATAATAGTTTATACTTTGCCCGAGATTTGATGGCCGAAACTGGCGTTCAAAGTCAGCCTAAAACATCTTGGCGTAAAACGCCCAAATTGGCACCAGAATTGGAGTTAAACGCCCAAACTGGCACCAAAGCTGACGTTTAACTCCAGGAACAGCCTAAGCACGAAAAAGCTTCAATGCTCAGCCCAAGCACACACCAAGTGGGCCCCGGAAGTGGATTTCTGCACTATCTACACTTAGTTACTCATTTTCTGTAAACCCTAGTTACTAGTTTAGTATAAAAACTACTTTTAGAGACTTATTTTACATCTTTGGATCATTTTTGGTCTTTTGACCATCTTTGGAACGTTTAGTCCTTAGACAATGGAGGCTGGCCTCACGGCCATGCCTAAACCTTTCACTTATGTATTTTCTATAGTGGAGTTTCTACACCCCATATATTAAGGTATGGAGCTCTGCTGTTCTTCATGAATTAATACAAGTACTATTGTTTTTCTATTCAATTCACGCCTAATTCTTCTCTAAGATATTCACTCGCACTTCAACCTGATGAATGTGATGACCCATGACACTCATCATCATTCTCACTTATGAACGTGTGCCTGACAACCGCTTCCGTTCTATCTGCAATAGCTTGAGTGTGTATCTGTTGGCCTCCTGGTTCACGACGCATGGTTGCCTCTCCTGACAACAGAGCATTCCATTCCGTGAGATCAGAGTCTTCATGGTATAGGCTAGAACCATTGGCAACATTCCTGAGATCCAAAAAGTCTAAACCTTTTCTGTGGTATTCCGAGTAGGATCTGGAAAGGGATAACTGTGACGAGCTTCAAACCTGCGAATGTGGAGCACAAGTGACAGTGTGCAAAAGGACAATGGTCCTATTCCGACGCTAGTGGGAACCGACAGATGATTAGCCGTACGATGACAGTGCATATGGATTTGTTTTCATCCGAGAGGATCATATAGCTTGCCATGGAAGGAGGTAACGCATGGTTGGAAGAAGACAATAGGAAAACAGAGGTTCAGAAGCAACAAAGCATCTCTAGACGCTTATCTGAAATTCCCACCAATGAATTACATAAGTAACTTTATCTTATTTTATATTTTATTTATATTTTAATTACCAAACCTTATAACCATTTGAATATGCCTGACTGAGATTTACAAGGATGACCATAGCTTGCTTCAAGCCGACAATCTCCGTGGGATCGACCCTTACTCACGTAAGGTTTATTACTTGGACGACCCAATGCACTTGCTGGTTCGTTGTGCGGAGTTTTGAAAAAGAGTTTTGATTACGATCGTGCGTACCAAGTTTTTGTCGCCGTTTTAGAGATCACAATTTCATGCACCAGCTAGGCATGGCATGCCACTCAAACGCCAGCCACACGCCAAGGTTGGAGAGTCATGTTTATTGAGTTTTTCTTTCCCTCCAGCTGTAATTTTCTTTTCTCTTTTGTATTTTTCTTAATTCTAGTGATAGGAGTAGTATAAATAACCCCTGAAAGTACTGAGAAGGTGGTTGCTGAATAGTTGGTTAGTTGGCATTGGCAAGTTTAGTTTTAGTTTTATTTTACACTTCATCTCTTCCATCTCATGTACTTTTCTCTGAGCTATGAGTAGCTAAATTCCCTCTCATTGGGAGAGGGAGCTCTGTTGTACTTGATGGATTAATGATAGTGAATTTCTTCTTCTCTTCATCTTCTCTTTGATTTGCTAGAAGGAATTTGTTTTAATGCTAGTGTTCAATCATCTTGGGAAAGAAGTTGAATGTAAAATGGGTTTCATGAGAACCTTGGAAAAGGAAACATGAAACCATGCTTGAAATCCCTTCTCACAATTGAGTAGATC
This sequence comes from Arachis ipaensis, assembly GCF_059453495.1. Lineage (NCBI taxonomy): Eukaryota > Viridiplantae > Streptophyta > Magnoliopsida > Fabales > Fabaceae > Arachis > Arachis ipaensis. Next base: position 91,327,094 of record NC_142441.1, on the reverse strand, counting down.
TGGGTTTTGGTGATTGGATACGGTGACATATAATTCACCCACTATTTGGATCTATGAGGATGTGTAGTATAATCAGGGACCAAGCATATCTTTCTTCATGAGCAATTAGACCAAGGAATTGGCTGATTATCAAGATTTGAGAGATTGAATCACCAAGGGATTGGGGTTCAATCAATCATGATTGCCAAGAGGTCAATGAGTTGCATGATTGAAGATGAAATGAGCTGGATTTAATCCAAAGAGAGCAACATCTCCTAATCCTAATGAATTTTCCCTATTCTTATCTTTCACATTCTTTATAGCTTTCTTTACATTCTGTTATTCCCTATTCCCATTTACAATTCAGTCATTTATGATTCAGTACTTTACATTCTTGTCATTTACTTTTCTGTGCTTTACTGCTTCTCTTTACTTTTAAGTCATTTACAATTCTGCTCATTTAAAATTCTGCAATCACAATCTATATTGCTCAGCTTGACTAATTCACCCATTGATTAAAATTGCTCAAATCTACCAATCTCTGTGGATTCGACCCCACTCCTAGTGGGTTATTACTTGACTATATTTTTTGTGCGCTTGCCAAATAACAAATTCATTATTTTATATGGGGAGTGAATTCCGGTCATCAGTGTCTATGTTTTATTTTCTTGTATTCATCTGTTTGTGTTCTGCTTTCTATTTTCTCTATTTTCCCTACTTATCTCTATCTTCTGTTTACTACTTCTCTATATTTTGCTATTTGTCTGCTAAACAACACAGAATTAATGAACTTAGCTAACAACCCCGACCCCACTAAGAACTCCCCAGTTCTTACCCCTTCTCTCTCCCTTCCCCCTTTAGATGGAAGCTAGAGTACCCTTCCGTAGTTCGTTGATGATCGTTCTGCAAAGAGGATTCCACTCTAGGTAGTCTTCTAAGACTAGAGTGAACTCCGTTATCTGTTTATGTGTATATACCATGAGACCAGCCGACATCTATGCCCCATTTATCTATGAACTTTAACCTACGTCCTTCGTACGACGTTGTTGTTATACGGCCAATCAATAAAGTACTACTGGTATACTCTAAGACGATGTATGATCGTGCAGAGGAGTAGTAGAAGATGTTCCACCTTTTGATGATGTTACACCTAGAATGTACTTTCCCTCGCTTTAGTAGTTCAGATGGACTAAGTGAGTATATAGTCTAGACAAGCCTGGGTGCCAGCTTAGGGACTTCTTGAACAGGTTAGGGCTTGGGATGTTGCATGTATATACATGTATATAGTTATTATCTAGCTATTTCTAGGGGTGTTCTAACTAAGATCTCTACTCTAAATACAGTCTAGATAACTAAATGTTGTTAACTGCTTGAGATATTGATGAGCGGATAATTTATACGCTTTTTGGCATTGTTTTTAGTATGTTTTTAGTAGGATCTAGTTACTTTTAGGGATGTTTTCATAAGTTTTTATGTTAAATTCACACTTCTGGACTTTACTATGAGTTTGTGTGTTTTTCTGTGATTTCAGGTATTTTCTGGCTGAAATTGAGGGACTTGAGCAGAAATCAGATTCAGAGGTTGAAAAAGGACTGCTGATGCTGTTGGATTCTGACCTCCCTGCACTCAAAGTGGATTTTCTGGAGCTACAAAACTCGAAATGGCGCGCTTCCAATTGCGTTGGAAAGTAGAAATCCAGGGCTTTCCATCAATATATAATAGTCCATACTTTGGCCAAGAATAGACGACGTAATCTGGCGTTCAACGCCAGCCTTCTGCCCAAATCTGGCGTCCAGCGCCAGAAAAGGATCCAAAACCAGAGTTGAACGCCCAAACTGGCACAGAAACTGGCGTTCAACTCCACAAATGGCCTCTGCACGTGCAACATTCAGGCTCAGCCCAAACACACACCAAGTGGGCCTAGGAAGTGGATTTATGCATCAATTACTTACTCATGTAAACCCTAGTAGCTAGTTTATTATAAATAGGACCTCTTACTATTGTATTAGGTATCTTTGGTCTCAGTTTTAATCCATTGTTCATCTTAGGAGACTATTGATCTCGTTTAGGGGGCTGGCCATCTCGGCCATGCCTGGACCTTCACTTATGTATTTTCATACGGTAGAGTTTCTACACTCCATAGATTAAGGTGTGGAGCTCTGCTGTTCCTCAAAGATTAATGCAAAGTACTATTGTTTTCTATTCAATTCTTCTTATTTCGCTTCTAAGATATCCATTCGCACCCAAGAACGTGATGAAGGTGATGATTATGTGTGACGCTCATCATCCTTCTCCCTTATGAACGCGTGCCTGACAAACACTTCTGTTCTACATGAATTAAGCTAGAATGAGTATCTCTTAGATCTCCTAACCAGAATCTTCGTGGCATAAGCTAGAATGATGGTGGCATTCAAGAGAATCCGGAAAGTCTAAACCTTGTCTGTGGTATTCCGAGTAGGATTCAATGATTGAATGACTGTGACGAGCTCCTAACTCGCGATTGCAGGGCGTTAGTGACAGACGCAAAAGGATAGTAAATCCTATTCCAGCATGATCGAGAACCGACAGATGAATAGCCGTGCCGTGACAGAGTGCGTGAGCATATTATTCACTGAGAGGATAAGATGAAGCCATTGGCAAGGGTGATGCCTCCAGACGATTAGCCGTGCCGTGACAGGGCATTGGATCATTTTCCCGAGAGATGACCGAAAGTAGCCATTGACAGTGGTGATGTATCACATAAAGCCAGCCATGGAAAGGAGTGAGACTGATTGGATGAAGATAGCAGGAAAGCAGAGGTTCAGAGGAACGAAAAGCATCTACATTCGCTTATCTGAAATTTTTACCAATGATTTACATAAGTATCTCTATCCCTATTCTATTATTTATTATTCGAAAACTCCATGATTATTTTATATCTTCCTGACTGAGATTTGCAAGGTGACCCTAGCTTGCTTCATACCAACAATCTCCGTGGGATTCGACCCTTACTCACGTAAGGTATTACTTGGACGACCCAGTGCACTTGCTGGTTAGTTGTATCGAAGTTGTGACAAATTATGAGTGTGTAATCACGATTACGCGCACCAAGTTGCTTACGTTGCGAGGGATTGTTCGAGCCTGGACATCACAATTTCGTGCACCAAGTTTTTGGTGCCGTTGCCGGGGATTGTTCGAGTTTGGACAATTGACGGTTCATCTTGTTGCTCAGATTAGGTAATTTTCTTTTCGTTTTGTTTTCAAAAATTTTTCAAAAAAAAAAAATATTTTCAAAAATCTCTCATCTGTTTTCGAAAAAAATAAAAATGTTTTCAAAAATTTTATTCAAGATTTTTAAGAATGAATTCTAGTGTTTCATGAAGCATGTGAAGCCTGGCTGGCTGTAAAGCCATGTCTAAATTCTTTTGGACTGAGGCTTCCAAACCATCAGAGGTAAGTTACATACTTGATAAATGATGAGCAGCAATTTGTTATCAAGATCAATATACTCTGGTGTTAAATGCTAAAGCTTGGCTGGCCATTGGCCATGTCTAGTGTTTTGGACTGGAGCTTTCATTGAAAGCTTGGCTGGCTAGTGAGCCATGTCTAATTCCTGGACTGAAGCTTTAGACTAAGAATGCAAGATTCCTGGAATTCATATTAAAAATTTTGGAATCCTTATTTTTTCTTTTTCATATAATTTTCGAAAAAATTACCAAAAAAAATTAGAAAATCATAAAAATCAAAAATATTTTTCTGTTTCTTGTTTAAGTCTTGAGTCATATCATAAGTTTGGTGTCACTTGCATATGCATCTTGCATTTTTTCGAAAATTTCATGCATTCATAGTGTTCTTCATGATCTTCAAGTTGTTCTTGGTAAGTCTTCTTGTTTGATCTTGATGATTTTTTGTTTTGTGTCTTTTCATGTTTATTATATGCATCCTTGAATTCTTGATGCGTAAGCGTTAAAGAATTCCAAGTTTGGTGTCTTGCATGTTTTCTTTGCATTAAAATTTTTTCAAAATTGTGTCTATGATGTTCATCTTGACATTCATAATGTTCTTGGTGTTCATCTTGACATTCATAGCATTCATGCATGCATTCATTGTTTTGATCTAAAAATTTCATGCATTGCATAATTTTCATGTTTTTCATAAAAATTTCAAAAATCAAAAAAAAAAAAAATATCTTTCCCTTTTTCTCTCATCAAATTCGAAAATTTGGATTGACTTTTTCAAAAGTTTTTAAAATCAAGTTGTTTCTTATGAGTCAAATCAAATTTTCAATTTGAAAATCTTATCTTTTTCAAAATCTTTTTTCAAAAATCAAATCTTTTTCAAATTTCTTAGTTATTTTCGAAAATTTCAAAAATATTTTTCAAAAATCTTTTTCTTATTTTTATATCAAATTTTCGAAAATAACATAAACAATTAATGTTTTGATTCAAAAAAATTTGAAGTTTGTTACTTGCTTGTTAAGAAAGATTCAAACTTTAAGTTCTAGAATCATATCTTGTGATTTCTTATGAATCAAGTCATTAATTGTGATTTTAAAAATCAAATCTTTTTCAAAACTAATTTCAATCATATCTTTTCAAAAATATCTTCTTATCTTATCTTTTTCAAAAATATCTTTTCTAACTTCCTAACTTCTTATCTTTTCAAAGTTTGTTTCAACTCACTAACTAACTTTTTGTTTGTTTCTTAACTTTTTCAAAACCACCTAACTAATTCTCCCTTTCTAATTTTCGAAAATATCTCCCCCTTTTTCAAAAATTTCTTTTTAATTAACTAATTATTTTTATTTTTATTTTCGATTTCAAAAAAAAAAATTTCGAAAAAAAAAAATTTACTAAATATTTTTCAAAAACTATTTTCAAAAATCACTAACTCCTTTTCAAAAACAATTTTCGAAAAATCCCTCCTTCTCTCTCATCCTATTCTATTTATTTATTCATCTACTAACATCTCTTCCTCACATCATCACCAAATTCGAACCCCCTCCTCTATCTGTGTTCGAATTTCTTCTTCTTCTTTTCTACTAACAATAAGGAACCTCTTTACTGTGACATAGAGGATTCCTCTTCTTTTCTTTTTCTCTCTTCTTTCTTATGAGCAGGGACAGAGAAAAAGGCATTCTTGTTGAAGCTGATCCAGAACCTGAAAGGACTCTGAAGAGAAAATTAAGAGAAGCTAAATTACAACAATCCAGAGACAACTTGATTGAAAATTTCGAACAAGTAAAGGAGATGGCAGCCGAACCCAACAATAATGTAAGGAAGATGCTTGGTGACTTTACTGCACCTAATTCCAATTTACATGGAAGAAGCATCTCCATTCCTGCCATTGGAGCAAACAACTTTGAGCTGAAACCTCAGTTAGTTTCTCTGATGCAGCAGAACTGCAAGTTTCATGGACTTCCATCTGAACATCCTTTTCAGTTCTTAACTGAATTCTTGTAGATATGTGATACTGTTAAGACTAATGGAGTAGATCCTGAAGTCTACAGGCTCATGCTTTTCCCTTTTGCTGTAAGAGACAGAGCTAGATTATGGTTGGATTCTCAATCCAAGGACAGCCTGAACTCTTGGGATAAGCTGGTCACGGCTTTCTTAGCCAAGTACTTTCCTCCTCAAAAGCTGAGCAAGCTTAGAGCTGATGTTCAAACCTTCAGACAGAAAGAAGGTGAATCCCTCTATGAAGCTTGGGAAAGATACAAACAGTTGACCAAAAAGTGTCCTTCTGACATGCTCTCAGAATGGACCATCCTGGATATATTCTATGATGGTCTGTCTGAGTTATCAAAGATGTCATTGGATACCTCTGCAGGTGGATCCATTCACCTAAAGAAAACTCCTGCAGAAGCTCAAGAACTCATTGACATGGTTGCTAATAACCAGTTCATGTACACTTCTGAAAGGAATCCTGTAAGCAATGGGACGCCTATGAAGAAGGGAGTTCTTGAGATTGATACTCTGAATGCCATATTGGCTCAGAATAAAATATTGACTCAGCAAGTCAATATGATCTCTCAGAGTCTGCATGGAATGCAAGATGCATCCAACAGTACTCAAGAGGCTTCTTATGAAGAAGAAGCTTATGATCCTGAGAACCCTGCAATAGCAGAGGTGAAATACTTAGGTGAACCTTATGGAAACACCTATAACTCATCATGGAGAAATCATCCAAATTTCTCATGGAAGGATCAAAAGCCTCAACAAGGCTTTAATAATGGTGGAAGAAATAGGTTTAGCAATAGCAAGCCTTTTCCATCATCCACTCAGCAACAGACAGAGAACTCTGAACAAAATGCTTCTAATTTAGCAAATCTAGTCTCTGATCTATCTAAGGCCACTGTGAGTTTCATGAATGAAACAAGGTCTTCCATTAGAAATTTGGAAGCACAAGTGGGCCAGCTGAGTAAAAGGATCACTGAAATCCCTCCTAGTACTCTCCCAAGCAATACAGAAGAGAATCCAAAAGGAGAGTGCAAGGCCATTGACATAAGCACCATGGCCGAACCTGTGAGGAGAGGAGAGGACGTGAATCCCAAGGAGGAAGACCTCCTGGGACGTCCAGTGGTCAATAAGGAGCTTCCCTCTGAGGAACCAAAAGACTCTGAGGCTCATCTAGAGACCATAGAGATTCCATTGAACCTCCTTATACCCTTCATGAGCTCTGATGAGTATTCCTCTTCTGAAGAGAATGAGGATGTTACTGAAGAGCAAACTGCCAAGTTTCTTGGTGCAATCATGAAGCTGAATGCCAAATTATTTGGCATTGATACTTGGGAAGTTGAACCTCCCTTGTTCATCAATGAACTAAGTGATCTGGATCAACTGACATTGCCTCAGAAGAGACAGGATCCTGAAAAGTTCATATTACCTTGTACCATAGGCACCATGATCTTTAAAGCTCTGTGTGACCTTGGTTCAGGTATAAACCTCATGCCCCTCTCTGTAATAGAGAAACTGGGAATCTATGGGGTGCAAGCTGCTAAAATCTCACTAAAGATGGCAGACAGTTCAAGAAAACAGGCTTATGGACAAGAAGAGGACGTTTTAGTAAAGGTTGAGGGCCTTTACATCCCTGCTGATTTCATAGTCTTGGATACTGGAAAGGAAGAGGATGAATCCATCATCCTAGGAAGACCTTTCCTGGCCACAGCAAGAGCTGTGATTGATGTTGACAGAGGTGAAATAGTCCTTCAATGGAATGAGAACTCCCTTGTATTCAAAACTCAAAGATCTCCCTCTGCAACCATGGAGAGGAAGCTTGAAAAGCTTCTCTCAAAGCAGAGTCAACCAGAGCCCCCACAGTCAAACTCTAAGTTTGGTGTTGGGAGGCCACAACCAAACTCTAAGTTTGGTGTTGAACTCCCATATCCAAACTCTAAGTTTGGTGTTGGAGAGTCTCAACAAAGCTCTGCACATCTGTGAGGCTCCATGAGAGCCCACTGTCAAGCTATTGACATTAAAGAAGCACTTGTTGGGAGGCAACCCAATGTTTACCTAATTCTTATTTTTATTGTTTTTCATGTTTTCTTAGGTTCATGATCATGTGGAGTCACAAAATAAATAGAAAAATTGAAAACGGAATCAAAAACAGCAGAAGAAAAATCACACCCTGGAGGAGCATCTGTCTGGCGTTCAGCGCCAGAACAAAGCATGGTTCTGGCGCTGAACGCCCAAAATGGGCAGCTTCTGGGCACTGAACGCCAGAACAGGCATGGTTCTGGCGTTCAACGCCAGAAATGGCACACAAATGGGCGTTGAACGCCCAAAATGGCCACCAACCTGGCGCTGAACGCCCAGAGTTGGGTACAAAGGCATTTTTACATGCCTAATGGGTGCAGGGATGTAAAATCCTTGAACACCTCAGGATCTGTGGACCCCACAGGATCCCCACCTACCTCCACTCACTTCTTCTCACCACTTTCTTTCACACAACACCATAAACACTCTTCCCCAAAAACCCTTCACCAATCACCTCAAACTCTCTTCCCCATCACCTCTTCACCACTCACATCCATCCACTCTTCCCCATAAACCTACCTCATAAACTCCACCTACCTTCAAAATTCAAAACCAATTTCCCACCCAAACCCACCCATATGGTGTTTTCGAATATTCTAAGTTTGGTGTGGTAAAAGCATAGCTTTTTTGTTTTTCCATTACCATTGATGGCATCAAAGACCGGAGAATCCTCTAGAAGAGGGAAAGGGAAGATAAAAGCTTCCACATCCGAGTCATGGGAGACGGAAAGGTTCATCTCCAAAGCCCATCAAGACAACTTCTATGATGTTGTGGCCAAGAAGAAGGTGATCCTTGAGGTCCCTTTTAAACTCAAAAGAAATGAGTATCCGGAGATCCGACATGAAATTCAAAGAAGAGGTTGGGAAGTTCTAACAAATCCCATCCAACAAGTCGGCATCCTAATGGTTCAAGAGTTCTATGCCAATGCATGGATCACCAAGAACCATGATCAAAGTAAGAACTCGGATCCAAAGAACTATGTTACAATGGTTCGGGGGAAATACTTAGATTTTAGTCCGGAGAATGTGAGGTTGGCGTTCAACTTGCCATACATGGAAGAGAACGCACGCCCCTACACAAGGAGAGTCAACTTTGATCAAAGGTTGGACCAAGTCCTTATGGACATATGTGTAGAAGGAGCTCAATGGAAGATTGACTCCAAAGGCAAGCCGGTTCAACTAAGAAGATTGGACCTCAAGCCTATAGCTAGAGGATGGTTGGAGTTTATTCAATGCTCAATCATTCCCACTAGCAACCGGTCTGAAGTTACTATAGACCGGGCCATCATGATCCATAGTATCATGATTGGAGAAGAGGTGGAAGTTCATGAGATTATACCTCAAGAACTCTACAAGGTGGCTGACAAGTCCTCCACCATGGCAAGGTTAGCCTTTCCTCACCTCATTTGCCACCTATGCAATTCGGCTGGGATTGACATAGAGGGAGATATCCTCATCAAAGAGGACAAGCCCATCACTAAGAAAAAGATGCAGCAAGCAAGAGAGCCCAATCATGGAGCTCAAGAAGCGCAAGAAGCTCATTTCTATGAGATCCCAGAGATGCCTCAAATGCACTTTCCTCCACAAAATTATTGGGAGCAAATCAACACCTCCCTAGGAGAATTGAGTTCCAATATGGGACAACTAAGGGTGGAACATCAAGAGCACTCCATCATGCTTCATGAAATAAGAGAAGATCAAAAAGCAATGAGGGAAGAGCAACAAAGACAAGGAAGAGACATAGAAGAGCTCAAGGACATCATTGGTTCCTCAAGAAGGAAACACCACCATCACTAAGGTGGATTCATTCCTTGTTCTTCTTTCTTCTGTTTTTCGTTTTCTATGTTATGTGCCTATCTATGTTTGTGTCTTCACTACATGATCATTAGTAGTTAGTAACTTTGTCTTAAAGATATGAATGTCCTATGAATCCATCACCTCTCTTAAATGAAAAATGTTTTAATTCAAAAGAACAAGAAGTACATGAGTTTTGAATTTATCCTTGAACTTAGCTTAATTATATTAATGTGGTGACAATGCTTCTTGTTTTCTGAATGTATGCTTGAACAGTGCATATGTCTTTTGAAGTTGTTGTTTAAGAATGTTAAATATGTTGGCTCTTGAAAGAATGATGACTAGGAGACATGTTATTTGATAATCTGAAAAATCATAAAAATGATTCTTGAAGCAAGAAAAAGTAGCAAAGAGCAAAGCTTGCAGGAAAAAAAAAAAAGAGAAAAAAAATAGGCGAAAAAAAAAATTATAAAGAAAAAGAAAAAGCAAGCAGAAAAAGCCAATAACCCTTAAAACCAAAAGGCAAGGGCAAATAAAAAGGATCCCAAGGCTTTGAGCATCAGTGGATAGGAGGGCCTAAAGGAATAAAATCCTGGTCTAAGCGGCTAAACCAAGCTGTCCCTATCCATGTGCTTGTGGCGTGTAGGTGTCAAGTGAAAACTTGAGACTGAGCGGTTAAAGTCAAGGTCCAAAGCAAAAGAAGAGTGTGCTTAAGAACCCTGGACACCTCTAATTGGGGACTTTAGCAAAGCTGAGTCACAATCTGAAAAGGTTCACCCAAGTATGTGTCTGTGGCAATTTATGTATCCGGTGGTAATACTGGAAAACAAAGTGCTTAGGGCCACGGCCAAGACTCATAAAGAAGCTGTGTTCAAGAATCATCATACTGAACTAGGAGAGTCAATAACACTATTCAAAATCTGAAGTTCCTATAGATGCCAATCATTCTGAACCTCAATGGATAAAGTGAGATGCCAAAACTATTCAAGAGGCAAAAAGCAATAAGTCCCGCTCATATGATTAAAGCTCTGTTTCATTGATAGTTTGGAATTTATAGTATATTCTCTTCTTTTTATCCTATTTGATTTTCAGTTGCTTGGGGACAAGCAACAATTTAAGTTTGGTGTTGTGATGAGCGGATAATTTATACGCTTTTTGGCATTATTTTTAGTATATTTTTAGTAGGATCTAGTTACTTTTAGGGATGTTTTCATAAGTTTTTATGTTAAATTCACACTTCTGGACTTTACTATGAGTTTGTGTGTTTTTCTGTGATTTCAGGTATTTTCTGGCTGAAATTGAGGGACTTGAGCAGAAATCAGATTCAGAGGTTGAAAAAGGACTGCTGATGCTGTTGGATTCTGACCTCTCTGCACTCAAAGTGGATTTTCTGGAGCTACAGAACTCGAAATGGCGCGCTTCCAATTGCGTTGGAAATTAGACATCCAGGGCTTTCCATCAATATATAATAGTCCATACTTTGGCCAAGAATAGACGATGTAAACTGGCGTTCAACGCCAGCCTTCTGCCCAAATCTGGCGTCCAGCGCCAGAAAAGGATCCAAAACCAGAGTTGAACGCCCAAACTGGCACAGAAACTGGCGTTCAACTCCACAAATGGCCTCTGCACGTGCAACATTCAGGCTCAGCCCAAACACACACCAAGTGGGCCCAGGAAGTGGATTTATGCATCAATTACTTACTCATGTAAACCCTAGTAGCTAGTTTATTATAAATAGGACCTCTTACTATTGTATTAGGTATCTTTGGTCTCAGTTTTAATCCATTGTTCATCTTAGGAGACTATTGATCTCGTTTAGGGGGCTGGCCATCTCGGCCATGCCTGGACCTTCACTTATGTATTTTCATACGGTAGAGTTTCTACACTCCATAGATTAAGGTGTGGAGCTCTGCTGTTCCTCAAAGATTAATGCAAAGTACTATTGTTTTCTATTCAATTCTTCTTATTTCGCTTCTAAGATATCCATTCGCACCCAAGAACGTGATGAAGGTGATGATTATGTGTGACGCTCATCATCCTTCTCCCTTATGAACGCGTGCCTGACAAACACTTCTGTTCTACATGAATTAAGCTAGAATGAGTATCTCTTAGATCTCCTAACCAGAATCTTCGTGGCGTAAGCTAGAATGATGGCGGCATTCAAGAGAATCCGGAAAGTCTAAACCTTGTCTGTGGTATTCCGAGTAGGATTCAATGATTGAATGACTGTGACGAGCTCCTAACTCGCGATTGCAGGGCGTTAGTGACAGACGTAAAAGGATAGTAAATCCTATTTCAGCATGATCGAGAACCGACAGATGAATAGCCGTGCCGTGACAGGGTGCGTGAGCATATTATTCACTTAGAGGATAAGATGAAGCCATTGGCAAGGGTGATGCCTCCAGACGATTAGCCGTGCCGTGACAGGGCATTGGATCATTTTCCCGAGAGATGACCGAAAGTAGCCATTGACAGTGGTGATGTATCACATAAAGCCAGCCATGGAAAGGAGTGAGACTGATTGGATGAAGATAGCAGGAAAGCAGAGGTTCAGAGGAACGAAAAGCATCTCCATTCGCTTATCTGAAATTTCTACCAATGATTTACATAAGTATCTCTATCCCTATTCTATTATTTATTATTCGAAAACTCCATGATTATTTTATATCCGCCTGACTGAGATTTGCAAGGTGACCCTAGCTTGCTTCATACCAACAATCTCCGTGGGATTCGACCCTTACTCACGTAAGGTATTACTTGGACGACCCAGTGCACTTGCTGGTTAGTTGTATCGAAGTTGTGACAAATTATGAGTGTGTAATCACGATTACGCGCACCAAGTTGCTCACGTTGCCAGGGATTGTTCGAGCCTGGACATCACAATTTCGTGCACCAGATATATAGAAGTGTGGTTGAGTATAAATGTTTTATTTGTTATTATTTTTGTGCTGGCAATGAATGATTCTGGTTATCAATTCCAAACGTTAGACAAAACTTTTCCAAAAAAAAGTACCTCGCAAAATAACTACATTTTTAACAACGAATTAGGCTCATATAATAAATAATAGATAATAATTAGGAAGACAAGTTGGTAGCGCTCAATTTCTATTATGATCCTGACGTACCAAAAATTGGGTTGTTACAACTAATGATGTGCATTGAGTGGAGTTAAAAATTTGAGATCATTAATTAGCTGAGTTTTAGCTCTGATTACCCTGTTTGGTTTAGAAGGGACCCTACGCTTGAACTTTATGTTGATTGGAGTATAAGATTTCCAAGCGGGTTTTTATCTTTTTACATGATCTCTATTCGGAATGATTACCCTACTGGGTACCTTTTGGTTCTCACCCGTTTTGGGAAATATTTATTTTACAGATGCAGGATGTGATGCACCTCGTTGAGCATGCTGGTTTCCTCTCGAAAGTGAAGATTGTCTTTTGGGTTTTATTTTGTTTTAGATATTGTTGTTCTCCACTTTTGTATATTGTAACTGTATATCCCTGCTCTTAGAGGTTGATTATGGAGAAACATGTTGTATATTTTGTATCTTTCTGGGCTGTATTATACTATCTAGCTGGCCCTGTCTTTGCAGGTCGAGACTAGTATCATTATGTATCTTTTTGAATCTTATATATATATATATATATATATATATATATATATATATATATATATATATATCGCTCTTTTCTGACTGACGCTTATTTTTCTTCAATGTGCACGAGTGTGATGCGACTTTTGTTCTGTTATCTTTCTTCACAGGCTCCTAGCTATATTTATATCCTTCAATTATATATGTATATATTTTGCTTTTAGAGGTCGTAATACCTCACCACCTCTGACTTACGACTATAGCGTAAGGCTTTGTGGGATAGGATGTTACATTTTACACTTATCTTATCTAAGTCCGCCTTATTATATTATGGTGAATGGTGATTCTTAGATGCTTACGAATTCTCATCACAGAATTTGTGAGAATTAATTTTGTGGAAAAACGGAGTGTTACAAAAAAATATCCAAAACTAGTAATTGGGAGAGGAAGTAGGGGTGAGTGGTGCATGCATTGGATCGGAGGGCGAGGCCGTAGGGAAGAGCGGCACATACGAGGGGGGCGAGAGTTGTGGATTCAGGGGAAGAGTAATTGGAGTGGGAGATAGGCTGATATTGGGTGAGGCGTGTTTTTTAGCTTAATTCTTATTTTGAATTTCAATATTAGAATTTTTAAAAAGTTATTCAAATCGGCTGCACATAGAATTGATTCTCAAAACTTTCTCTATATTGATTATGTATACATCATCGGTCTCTTTTATCTATAAACAGATTTTGTTAACAAGTCTTACATGATATACATATACATACAGGCACATCCTACCACTACAAGAAAAATCAATTTTAGCGGCCATTTATTTTGCTTTTAGCGGCAATAAAAATAGCCGCTAATACATTTACCGGCAATTAGAAATTAGCCGTTTTATGCTTTGTCGCTAAAAGGCTTTAACGGCAATTATAACATTTGCCGGTAAAGACCTTTTTATTGGCTGCAAAAAGTATATAACTTTTAGCAACCATTTTCTTGGCAATTCATATGGCTACCAAAAGTAATTCTAAAATTGCAATATTATTCACTTTTAGCGGCCATTACTATTGCTGCCAAAACCCATTTTACCGGCAATTTATATGGCCACTGAAAATAATTATAAAATTATAATGTTATTTACTTTTAGTTGCAATTGTTATTGTCGCTAAAATCTTAAGACTTCTTTTAGTTATATTATACTCATTTTCTTAGAAGCAACGAACTATCTTTTTTTTAGAATCTCAGTTATTTTTGCCAACAATTATTATTATTATGCATAATATAAATATACTGAATTAATCACTACAAAATGAGATATTTCATTAAACTCAAAATATTGATACACAAATTTCTCTTCAAAAGTAATAAATCATGTTACAAATCTAAACAAAAAAAATGCTACAAGCCTATAACTATGAATATCATATACACGCCACGCCTGAAATCAAACACGCAAACAGAAGACCTTATGCCTAAGAAGTTAGAACTCAAGATAGATTATTTGATAAGTAACACCACATTTACAAAGCACATTGACATAAAATTGATTTGAAGGTAAGCACAGAATTCTTCAATTTCTTTCTAGCTAGTACTTAAGATGTAAACTTTTCCAAAGCCAATCCAAACTGCAACACCTAACAATGCTGGATTTGAACAATAGAAGGTTTGACTTTTCATTAAGTAAACATTCTACTTTTTCACAATTTCAGAGATCAATGTAAGATTCCTTATCTGCTCCATGATTTGCGGCCCAGTTTGCGGCCTCTGCTTTAAATCTAGAAGTTCCTGTACATAAGGTGCAGCAATGTTTGCAAACGAGAAATCTGGATTCAGTGTACCCTATGCCTGTCAAAAACTTCCAAAGTTAACAAACTAATAAAAAAATCAAAGCTATCATTCACTGAGAAATGGATGATTATAAAAGAAAGGAAAAAAAAACCTTCAATTGTTGAAAAGACCCTAATAACAAAGGTGAAGGTAGATGGAAAACGGAATGGCTGATCTTGTGCTATAACAAATAGATCCTGCCACAGAAATATAATTTTGTTTTTGAATAATCGAGTAAGAACAATTATTTTTGCATCAATAAAACAATCAGCTGAAGGAATAATACAATATTGAGATACAAACTTTACCACAGTGCTGGTTAAGCAGATTGTTCAAGAAAAACTAGACATGCAAGCTTAATACAATTATGTGAACCATAACGTACACCTCAATTGCTTGTTAAACTAAATAATCAACTTAAGGTTCTTACTGATGATAAATCCCCTGTAGGTTGAAGTGCTCCTAGGTCTATGAGGCTTTGCATTACCTGCATCACATATATGTCAAATTCTTTTTTTTCCTGGTGAAGAAAGAGCATCACCAGACAACAAGTCAAGAGTTCAAGACCTTTTTGGCGTCTTTTCGTAAACTACATTCTAATGTTTACTTTGATATCCATTTAGAATGATGATGATGATGACGATATATACATTTGATCCTACATGGCTACACTATTATTTAAAATAACAGGCGATAGTTTTTGTTATATAGGCACCAATGCAATGTGTATGTAAATGAAGCTTATAATAAATTGACCTTATACCATTAGATATATTGTGCAAATGAAGCTTTTCTTGGACAAGATTTTCCCTTGTTACCATTTTTCAACTATAAAAAGGGAAAACAAAATCAGAAGATAAAATGAACTTCAGCATATGGCATTATATGACCAACGCCTATGTAGAAAAGGAAAAAACCTTCAATCTATAATAAGCTTAGAATATACAATTTTTCACATTAATCTGATAGTGAGAGCTTACTCTTTAGATTATAATTCTACCATCCAACCATTCTGGAACTGCCTTATATCTTCGGTTTGAGTTTTAAATTGCAGCATAGTAAGCACCAACTAAAAGAAAGGATTTGAGTGCTTGGACATTATTTTTTTAGGTAGGGATAATCAGGCTCGTCTGGTACGGCTTCCGACTTTGAGTGCCAACTCGGTATCAATCTTGAGGGAGATGCCAAGTGCCTTCACAGAATGAGTCAGCAAACCGCTGCAAAGCGTGACTGAACCCCAATTTTGTGGTTTATTGATAAACCACTATTTTAAGGTTTATCTTGTACTCAATTGAGTGGATTTTATTAACTCTTTATCCACCTATTCATACTATTTGCATGGTTTTACGTTTTCCTTCCTAATTTTGTGCTATGATTGAAAACATGTTTCCTAGGACTTTAAATTGCTAATATTAATCCTCTCTTATTACCATTAGATGCCTTGATATGTGTGTTAAGTGATTTAAGAGTTTATAGGGCAGGAATGGCTTAGAGGATGGAAAGGAAGCATGCAAAAATGGAAGGAATACAAGAAGTTGAAGGAACTGCAAAGCTGTCAGCCAAACCTCTTCGCACTCAAACGGCTATAACTTTAGCTACAGAGGTCCAAATGATGCGGTTCCAGTTGCGTTAGAAAGCTAGCGCCCGCGTCATTTGCGAAAAATGCCTCCCACGCCTCAGCGTCACCCACGCGAATGTGTGCCCTAAAAATTGACGTAAAAAGGGTGTTTGGCAGTAAGTTGAGTTGGAACGGGGCTGGACCCATGCTGGAAGCACAAGCCCACTCACGCGAACGCGTGCCCCACGCGTCCGCGTCATTTTTCAGAGTATAGCCATCCACGCGATCGCGTCAACTACGCGACCGCGTCACCCAGAAATTTGGCAAAAAGAGTTTCGAACAAAGAGTTGTGCGAACGCGAGGCTGCACTCGCGCTAATCACACAAATCAGGCCACGCGATCGCGTGACCCACGCGTCCGCATCACCTGACCTTATCGCGCACCACGCGACCGCGTCACTCACGCGTCCGCGTCGCCTGCGCCGTACAACTTATCCAGATCAGCGCCAATTATCTTGTCTTTTATTTTCTAAATCCTAATCTCTTCTATCTTTTCTTTTTTTCTTCTTTCTTTCTTATTTATTTCTTTCACTTCTCATTATTTTTCACCTTCATTCTATTTTACTTAATTTATTCGTATATTTCATTCATTGCATTTTAATTTTGTGCATATTTTTCTTTTCTTTTCTTTTCTAAATTTATTATTTTTCCATTGGTGTCACTTGTTCATATTCAACTGTTGTGTCTTTTCTGATACTATTTTGGTGCTCAGTGACTTGTTTTACACTGTTGGGTATTATTATTCATAAGTCAATGCTAATTTTATAATACTGATATTTCTTTTGTA